>NC_137088.1:12313174-13062105 GCF_951640355.1 Cnephaeus nilssonii | reverse complement strand
GCTGGGGATCAAACCTACAACCCAGGGACATGCCCTTGAATGGGAACCGAACCCTGGACCTTTGGTGCGTGGGCCAACACTCTAACCACTGAGCAACACTGGCCAGGGCTTCTGTCATTCTTAATGGCTCCATGGGGTCACACTGACCCTATCGCATGTCTGTGCTACAGTTGTCTCCTAGGAGGGGCATTATTTTGTGTTGTTGTTACGTAATTCTTTGCTACTAAAAAACACAGTCATGAACATCCTTATAAATATATCCCCATACCTGTACCTATTACTTTTTATCTTAAGAATTGCTGAAAGCTTGAACCCGCTAATTTAATTAGTCCTCTTCTTTCTTTGATCTAGCACTTCCTTTCTTTGTTCTTTTTCTTTAAAAAAAAAAATGCATGAAAAACGTGGCAGCATTTACATTACATTTCCTGCCGAAAGAGCTCCCCTTTCCCCCTCAGGATCACTGGGGAAAAGCTAACAGGAAGGGTGCCAGTCTCCAAAGACCACACAGTTAGGGTCCCATTGAGGTGACACGGCCAGAATAGACCAACCCAGAGACAGGAAGTAGCTTCGTGGTTGCTTGCGGCTCAGGGGAGGTGGGACACCGGGCTGCCCGCTAAGGGGCAAGGGGTTTCTTGTTGAAGTGATGAAGATGTTCTAAAATTGTCGTGCAATTCTGTGAATGCAGTGCAAACCCTGGGTGAATTCTGTGGGACACGGATGCTATCGCAGGAAAGCTGTGTAAGGGCACAAATGAACGGTGAAAACAGTGTGAACAATGTTGCGGCCTGGGGTGGGGAGGAATAGGGATGGGAATCCTCTCTGCGCTATTTAATTTTTTTTTTTTTAGAGATGCATTTAAACAATAAAATAATCCCAGTGCAAGTTGGTGCTGGGTGGAGGAAGGCAGTGCCCCGAGCGGAACGTGGGCCACCCGGCTGGTGTGTGTGTGACTTCTGGGTGGGCCCTGCCCTGGCCGTCTGTCCTCACGTTGCCTCTTCCCTCCCAAGATGCAGCCGTCTGAGGACGCCGCGGCCTCCAGGCCCGCAGGAGGCCTTGCAGGACGTGTGGCCCCGCAGACAGCAGGGCCCGCGGGCCGGTGACCTCGGGAGAGACCTCCGAACCTGTGTTCCTGTGCCAAAGCCCCGCCCAGCTGGTGGGCACGGGAGGGCCCTCTCCTCCCTCCTGGGCTCCCGAGCTGCCCCGGGCCTCTCCCCCCGGTCTTCCTCCGAGAAGATCCTCCTCGTCCGGGAAAGAAAAGCAGCCTCCAGGGAGGTGTGGCCTCTGCCTCCTGCTTTTCAGACCGAGACTGGTGACCGCACCTCACACGACGGAGAGGTTTCTGGAGAGGTTCCCGCACAAACCCCACTCCTCGCGGGAGTGACGCTGCCTTAAGTCTCCCCGGAAAGACCAAGCCCTCTCCTAATGTATCGAGCTTGGGCCTCTGCTCTCTCTGCACGTGGAAGAGCAGCACTCTGCGGTCAGCCTGACCCCAAAGACGAGATCTCAGTCTCCTTTCCCGGCTCTGCCTTCGTGAGCTGTGTGCGTGTGCGTGCGTGCGTGCGTGCGTGTGTGTGTGTGTGTGTGTGTGTGTGTGTGTGTGTGTGTGTGCATGTGTGGTTTTTTTGTTTTTTTAAATAAAATATTGACTTGGCCAATGGCAGCAGGATTTCTTATTAAACCAGAAGGATAAGCTAGCAGGATGGGCACCAGTCTCAAAAGACCACACGGCGTAGGATTCCGTTGATGGGAAGGCCGTAAAACCAGGAGGGACGTGAAGGGGCCCGCGAGGCTCGGGGAGAGAGGCTCCCCGGGGGGTGAGGCCAGTAAAGGATGCAGAGCTCAGTGGCCTCTCGAGATTTGCATGTTTTCAAAGCAAATTGATTTCAGGGGTGGAAGGCAGTACTGTTCACGCAAGACAGAAAGCAGGACGCAAAGCAGCACGGGCGGCCTTAAAACAGAAGGACCTTCTGACACATGCTACCCCGGGGATGACCCTGAGAGACACTCTGTGACGTGAAGTAGCCCAGACACAAAGCAGCAAATGCGGTCTGATGCCCGCCCGTGAGGGACCTGGAGGAGTCGAGATTCAGAGACAGACAGTAGGATGGTGGTTGCCAGGTCCGGGGCGAGGGGACTAGGGACTTCGTGTTTAATGGGTACCGTCGCCATTCGGGAAGATGAACACATTCTGGAGGTGGACAGTGGTGACGGGGCACCATAATGTAAACGTCATTAATGCCACTGAATTGTATTCCTAAAAAATGTTCAAATGGTAGATCTGTTGTGTATATATATTTTCATTGATTTCAGAGGGGATGGGACTGGGAGAGAGAGAAACATCAACGATGAGAGAGAATCATTGATTGGCGGCCTCCAGCACGCCCCACACTGGGGATGGATCATAGGTCGATGCTCACCCACTGAGCCACGCCGTGGGGCTCCATTGATTTTGAGAGTGGAAGGTAGACAGAAACACCCATGTGAGAGAGACAAGTCGATTGGTTGCCTCCCCCATGCACCCCGACTGGGGTGGGATCCAACCTGCAACCCAGATACATGCCCTTGACCAGGAATTGAACCCGCAACCCTTAGCACGGGCTGACGCTCTAACCACTGAGCACACTGCCCTGGGCTGCCTGCCCGCCCCTGTCTCTGAGGGCCTGAGGGAAGCACCTGCATGCACCCTGAGCGGCCTGGCCGTGGAGTTGGAGACTCGAGGAGAAAGCCGAGGGGACGTGAGGTAAGTGGCAGAGCCGGAGTGTGAGTCCAGGTCTGGTGTCTCCTGTGCCCACCCCACCTGGGGCCCCTGGGGTGTCAGGGCAGGGCTGGCGCTGCCTGGCTTCCTCCCTGGGCAGCTGGCCCTGGCCTGACGCACTCCGCACTCCGGTCCTGGGCCTCCCGCCGGGATGCTGGGCGACCCAGAGCGGCCCATCCCCGGGGCGCAGCCGCCCAGCCTCTTCCCAGCATGAAAAGCAAACTCGTGTCGCCAGGGAAACGCAGCTGGTTTGGGGCCCTCAGCAACCGCCACTTCCCCGTGTGGCGGTTTCTGACCTGCATCCTGTGAACTCGGTGCTTGGGGGGGGGCGGGGGAGGGGGCTTACGAATACCTGGTTTTATGTGCACAACATCCGGCAACACCTAAGACGCGCACACGGCTGGCAGCAGCAGCAAACGCTGACACTGGGAACCGCACAGGCGCGCCCGCACCTCGGGCGGCCCTCGGGGAACCCAGCTTGTGGCCTGCAGCTGCTAAAACGCCTCCCACCCCCTCCCAGGCGAGCCGGACCTCTCCGTCCTGCACAATTAAAAACAGGTCCAGAGACAGAGAAACATCAATCAGAACATCAAACCTCAGGGAAGGTAGGGGACAGTGGGGGTAAGGGGGAGAGATCAACCAAAGGACTTATATGCATGCATATAAGCCTAACCAATGGACACAGACAACAGGGGGGTGGGGGCGTTAATGGGAGGTGGGGGGTAATGGGGGAATAAGGACATATATGTAATACCTTAATCAATAAAGAAATTTTAAAAAAAAGAAAAAGAAAAAGCAGCGGGGCCCAAACCGGTCTGGCTCAGTGGATAGAGCGTCAGCCTGCGGACTGAAGGGTCCCAGGTTCGATTCCAGTCAAGGGCATGTACCTTGGTGGCGGGCACATCCCCAGTAGGAGGTGTGCAGGAGGCGACTTATCGATGTTTCTCTCTCATCGATATTTCTAACTCTCTATCCCTGTCTCTTCCTCTCTGTAAAAAATCAATAAAATATTTTTTTTAAAAAAAAGAAAAAGCAGCGGGATGAAGCCGAAGAGGCTACAGCCCCACTAGCTCCTTACTCCAAACTGGGCTTTTCCAACCCACCCACCTTCTTAGGAACTGGGTTTATAATAAGTCAATGTTGCAAATGGATGCTTTGTATTGATACCCTATTTCCTGTTAGATATCATGGAGTTTCAAATACGATTTAGATTGAAAGGGGGGATTTCTCTGCCTGGAAAAGGCACACACGAGGAAGCCCCTAACTTGATGGAAGGAGCTGCACGCGGGCTGCTGGGCAGGGGCATGGACGGGGCACCGCCCAGGGTAGAGCCGGCGGGACGGAGGGGCATCCTCAGGACCACCGCCCTGAGCATACCGGGCGCCTCCGCACCTTGCAAGGAGGTTGAAGCCACTTGTATCGTTGGGGTTTTATTACAATTGTCAGCGTACGTAGAAAATGATGCACATTTTTTAAAAGACCCTGGTTAACCCCACGGAGAGTTGTGCAGAAAGGGAGTGCTGTGGTACGAAGTGTGCCATGTGGCTCTCACTTCTGGGCAGCGATGGCAGCCAGCATAAGGGCCCGGAGGGGACGGCAGCGCACTGTTGCCGAGAGAAGGGGAAATCATGGATTTTTAGGCTAAACATTTCCCGATTTTTAAGTGTTGCCAAATAAACTTTTTTAAAATATATTTTTAAATTTATTTCAGAGAGAGAGAGAAACATCAAGGATGAATAGAGAATCATTGGCTGCCTCCTGCATGCCCCACACTGGGGACTGAGCCTGCCACTCGGGCACACGAACCGTGACCTCCTGGTTCATCGGTCCACGCACAACCACGGAGCCACGCCGGCGGGGTCAAATAAACCTTTTAAAGGTACACCCCCGCCAGGCCAGGCCAAGCCGGTGCGGGGAGTAGATGCAGCCAGCGGGCCCTCCGTTTGCAACTCTGCGGGCCTCGGGGGAGGTGGGGCCGCGCAGCAGTAAATCGGGGCCACGGCCCGGCGCGCACAGAGGCTTCGCCGGGCGGGCAGCTGCTTCCTCCCGAAACCCCAGGGCGGCGCGAGGGCCGGGGGTTGGGGGGGGGGGGGCTCCCTGGGGAGCCCCCGGGATCTCCTGCCAGCAGCCACGCCTGTTTGGGCGCTGCCACGGCTCCCAGCTGGGCTCAGCTTTCCTTTTGCAAAAACAAAACCCCAAGGCGCAGGTGGCGGCCGGTGCCGGCGGCCGCGCCCTCCCCTAGCGGCGCGCGCCCTCTGGTGGCCAGCGGGGAGCAGCGCCGCCCTGGTCCCCGCGCAGGAGCAGGCTTTGGAAAAGTGTTGGTTCAAAACCAGGGTTCAAAATTGATACACCAACCTGGACATTCTCTTTGACCTGAAGTGCACAGATGAGTCATCATCCTCGGTTCGCGACGCTCTCACACTGTGATCGCTGGTCCACGCGAGGCCTCCTTCCTCCCTTCCTGTTTCTAATAATGCAGCCACCACCGAGCATGTCATGATGTAACCTCCACTTAACTGTAACCACAAGCGTCCCCATCTCCTCTGCCCATTTCTCCTCTCCAGAAGTAACCTCCAGAATCTCCCATTCACCACCTCTTTGCCTCTTTTTGTACAGTTCTATTGTAGAACATGTGCTGCCTAAAAAGTGCCGATGATAATTGTTTATAATTAATTGAAAAGGATGCCACGCCTGTAGGCAATCTTTTGGGACTTTGTCCGCTTAGCATTATATTGCTGTAACACAGCAATTTCCAACGTTTTTCATCTCATGGCACACATACACTAATTACTAAAATTCTGTGGCGCGCGCGCGCGCGCACACACACACACACACACACACACACACAAATATTACTTTTTTTGCCGGCCTGATAACAAAAAACAGGTGTAATTTTGATTCATTCACACCAGACGGCTATTGTTGGCTGCTTTGGTGCAAAAAGCTTTATTGTTTCCATTTGGTCCCAATACTTGGGAGAGGGCTTCAGGGTGGTTAAAAGAACGGCTAGTGTTTCCCGGAGAGGCTCAGACAAAAGCCAGACACCAGGGGAATGCAGAGGGGCCCCTCAAAGGCCACTGGGCTCCAAAGGCTCCTAGTCGTGCTTGAGGGTGAGTCTCTTGAAGAGATACTCGCCCAGCCCAGCTCGGGAGGCCGGCCAGCCTGCGGAGGTGAGCCAGGTGTGGCCCATCTTCTTAATGAGTTTCACCTCCTCACCCCGGAAGTGGTTCTCCAGGAAGTCACGGAGATGAGGGTCTGCGCAGGCAGAACCCAGGGCCTGCAGCTCCACAAGGGCCTGGCTCAGTTCCTCTCCAGGCCAGGGCGGCTTCCATGGCGTCCTGGGTTTTGCCCACTCATCCTGGGAGGCTTCAGCACGTCCTGGGAGAGGATGCAGCCACCACGCTGGTTTTGCAACTTTAAGAGACACTCAGCGCCCCAACTCGTGGAAGAAGTGGCCCACGCCCTGGAGGGCCACATCCCAGCGGTGGAACTCGAAGCCCAGAGAGAGGTAGGTGCGGAGGCCTGCAGGTGCAGGCTGGCCAGGTGGTTGGCGGCAGCTTCTACCTCAGGGGAGTAAATTCTGACGAATTTGGGAGCTCGTGGTTGTTTGGCAATAAGGAGTTAAGATAGAAAGAAAACGGTGTGTTGGTGGGTCTCGGAGGTGGTTCTGAAGGAGGTGACTGGCTAAGACGTTGGAGAGTGGTCAGAGGCTGAGAGAAGGGGTGTCCCTGGGTCTGTTCTATCCAAACACTGTTTTGTGTGTTTTTTTAAAAATCTTTATTGTTGAGTATTACAGATATCCCCCTTTTTTTCTCCCATTGCCCCCCTCCACCTGGTTCCCGCCCCAACCCAGGCCTTCACCACCCTATTGTCTGTGTCCACAGGTAAGGTCTTTGGTTAATCTCTTCCCACTCCCACCCCCTTCCCTCTGAGATGCGTAAGTCTGCTCCATGCTTCCATGCCTCTGATGGTATTTTATTCAGCAGTTTATTTTGTTCATTACATTTCTTGTTCACTTATTTTGATTTTTAGATTCAATTGTTGATATGTATTTGTTGACATTTTATTGTTCAGATATGTTATCTCTTCTTCTTCCTCCTCTTTTTAAAGAATACCCCTTCAACATTTCATGTAATCCTGGTTTGGTGGGGATGAACTCGAGCTTTTTCTTGTCTGTGAAGCTCTTGATCGGACCTTCAATTTAAATGATAGCTTTGCTGGGTAGAGTGATCTTGGTTGTAGGTCCTTACGATCCATCACTTTGAATATTTCTTGCCACTCCCTTCTGGCCTGCAAAATTGCTGATGAGAAATCAGCTGACAGTCAAATGGACGCTCCCTTGTAGGTAACTAACTGCTTTTCTCTTGCTGCTTTTTAAGATACTGTCTTTAACCCTTGGCATTTTAATGATGATGTGTCTTGGTGTGGGCCTCTTTGGGTTCCTCTTGTTGGCCCTTTGCGTGCTAGTAGCTCAGCCTCCCCAGTCACCTGAGCTGGGCACTCTAGTTGCGCCCCTGTGTGGGCTGAGAGCACAGGCTTTTTGTAGTTGAGCCTTGATTGTTGTTGGCGTTACTGGGAGGAGTTGACCTCCAGGCCAGTTGGCTGTGAGGACCAGCTGCGACTACAGTGGGAGAGCTGCTGTGCAGGAGACGCCGCTGTGGAGCCGGCCTTGCTTCGGTGGGGCTTTGGTGCTCAATGAGTGTGTCACTGTGGATGTGTAGAGTTGTAATCTGGAATGGTCTGAATCTGTCCACCGGGTGCACTGGCTCTGGGGCCTCCCAGGAGGTGCAAAGTCAGCCACTGCCTGGGGCCACTCGACAGGAGCTTCGGAGAGGTCTGCAGCTGCTACTTGTATTGGGCTTGGAAGTGCTCAGGTGAGGCCCAGCTATGAAGCAAGGCAGGCTGGTGCTAGTGCCGGGCCTTGGGCCTTTTACTGATGGGTTTGGGGCATGCTGACACCAGCTGCTGCTTGTTTGAGAGATGTTAGCGATGTCTGAAGCCTGAGCCAGGACAGGCCATTCCTATGGAAAAGCCGCTGCGGGACCACTGAGGGCACCGTGTCAGGTATTGTGTGTCTTAAACATTTACTGCGGCACAGCTGTTGAAAATCGCTGCTGTAACAGACACCCCCGCCCCCCTTTATGCAACACTGTACATCCTCTTGCCCTTGGCCTATCTCTTGATGCTGGAGCTTTCCTGTAGACACTGCCAGGGAACCCACTCAGCACCCACACATGTGGCCACCTGCAGAGTCTGCCCTGCAGGGTAGTATTGGCCAAGGGGACACACCAATCAGTGGATTCACTTGTACTCCTTCACTCCCGGGACAGTCCCAAGGCTGGTTTCATATAGTTCTCCAAGGACAGCCTCGTGGGACCAGGCAAATGATCTCTCAGTGAGTCATCCTTGTGTACCTGCCCTCTCTCCTTCCCAGCTGTAGCTGTAGGGACATGCCAAACACATGTGCAACTGAACGGCCTCACTCACTTGGGTGACCTCAGAAGGAAAATGTCCCCAATGGGCCAAGCACAGCCTTGGGGGACTGGTGCATGGACAGGGGCTGGAAAGAGAAAGACCTGTAGGTCCCCGGGGTCGCTGGGGCAGAAAGCCACTGAAGTCCTCAAATGACCAAGTGACTTGAAAAAAAAAGTGTGTTTCCTACAAAATAAAAATCCTGGGTAATGAGGCCACTGGATGCTGGTAAAAAGGTACCCCAGGCCTGGCCGGTGTGGCCCAGTGGTTGAGTGTTGACCTATGAACCAGGAGGCCATGGTTTGATTCCTGGTCAGGGCACATGCCCAGGTTGCTGGCTCGATCCCCAGTAGGGGGCATGCAGGAAACAGCCAATTAATAATTCTCTCTCATCATTGATGTTTCTATCTCTCTTCTCCCTTTCCCTTCCTCTCTGAAATCAATTAAAAAAAAATATTTTTTTTAAAATAAAAGGTATCCCATGCCTTGGATGGTTTGGCTCAGTGGATAGAGCGACAGCATGAGGACTGAGGGGTCCTAGGTTCGATTCTGATCAAGGGCACATGCAGACTCGATCCCCAGTGTGTGTGTGGGGGGGGGGGGACGTGCAGGAGGCGGGCCGATCAATGATCCTCTCTCATCATTGATGTTTCTATCTCTCTTCCCTCTCCCTTCCTCTCTGATATATAAAAATATATTTAAAATAAATAAATAAAGGTACCCCAGAAAAAAAAGCCCTGCACATATGCAGATATTTATGTCTGAAAGCCAGGGGACTGATAGAATTAAAGGACTGGCTGGGGGCTGAGGGTGCACAGAACAGCAGATGCAAAAATCTGGAGTACATTTCACCACTCCTGTGAAGCAAAGACCTACGTCTGAGATGATGCCACTCAGCTGGACAAATTCCAGCAATGGGACCAGCAGGGACAAGAATCAGGTATGGGGTTGGGTCTCCAGATTCACCCCCTGCTCCCCCAGAAAGCCCCAAATATTCCTACACTTACTAGATACTGGCTGTGGTTTCGGGGCGTGGGGGTGGGGGTGGGTGCTGTTTTTGATTGTTTGGGGGATTTTTTGGCCTGGACTGTGTTGACTGCTTTTTCAAGAACCTACTCGTGGGGCACATGCATTGGTAGCTCACATTAAGGGTCAGTCACAGGCAGAAACAAGAACGGGCATTTGCCCATGAAGCTTGCCAAGCATAACAACTGAAACAATTCCTCTTCCTGGGAGAAGAAGGAAAAGTCCGTGGTCTCCTCACACAGTGTTTCCTGCGGCCAGGCAGCGGGGTGTGCTAGGCACAGCTCCATAACTTCCTGTCCGTTGAGCACTGCTGTTGGGCCCGTGGAAGCTGGGGGCTTTGCTGTGGATGATGGAAGCTTAAACAAGCCACCATTATACCTGGTTCTTGGTTTGCAGCCTAGGTGGGGAATTGCTAACACTTTTTGAGAGCTCTGGGGTGGGGGGGATCAGCTGGCCTTCACGTGACACAGGATAGATAGTACACATTCATGGCCCTGAATTCCCTAGTGATAGAGCATCCGTGGTTTAGACACACCGGGTAGAAAGTGAACGGTTGGTGGACGTGCAGGTATTTGCACAGTGGCCCCATGACATGCCACCCAGGCGCCGCTCAGGAAAGACAGATGGGCCCTGAATGAGGACGAAATCCAAGTGACTTGCCTCCCCAGGAACCACCTTGGGAACTATGTCACAGCTCAGAGAAATATTTCACAATCAATGAAGGGCAAACATTGTAGTCGCCACCAACTACAGAAAGGGGCCCCACGCCAAAATCAGCTCCTTTCTGTCTTGGCTATTGGAGGCAGTACATCCTGAGCCTGGGAATATTCCTGCAGCCTCCACCCCAGACACGTGGCCACGTTTGAGTGAGCACCTCAGTAACCATCTCGGAAGCGGTTCAGGCAGTAGAAGCGGCCTTATCCTACAGCTCGCCTCCTTCAGATTTCCTGGAACTGCAAGCGCCCATGACTGGTTACACAATTGACTGGGGCCTTTCCCAACAAACACTCCTCCGCTTCTTCTGGGACACGGCGTGTTTTCGTTTGAGGACTTCCTCGGGCTGTGAGAGGCACCTGGAGCTCTGCTCGAAACTGTCTCCAAGTTGTCACTCTCGTTGTGTAAGCCTGAACTAAATGCCACAGGCGGGACACGCTCCAACCGTGGGAAGATGAATCTTCAAATAAAGGACCCAAACCAGCCTTGAATCATCTTCCCCAACAGTGGGTTGCCCACTCGTTAGACAGAAACAGTGTGTCTTCCCTAACGAACTGCTGGTCTAATGAGGTCTCACCTGCAAGAGACCAGCTGACAAGGATCACTGATGAAAAGAGCCCGCCCACCTCCAAGGTGAGCCGGTCCCCTGCAAGCTACCGCCATCCAGTGACGGCAAACGGCCGGTGGCCCACAGCAGGTCACTCCATGCATTATACCTGGTTCTTGGTTTGCAGCCTAGGTAGGGCTGAACACGTGGGGCTTCTAGCCAGAGTGCACCACCCTGAGATTTACTGAGCAATATCTGTACAGAGGCTCACATGCTGTCACTAATGGCCTATCTGTATGGTCAGGTCTTTGGGCCACCCAGGACTGGACTAGTAAGGACACACCAAGTACTAGTATTGGGTACATCTCTCATGGAAACATAGAACTATTTAATTATAGACTCAATAGTTACATTATTATGGATCAGTCTTTCCTCCACAGCAAGTTAAATGAATAGAAATCCACCTACTCATCTTCCAGTAAAACTCAATATCAAATACAAAAGTAAAATCTTAAAAGAACCAAAAATGATGTACTAGGAATGGAGACTTTTTTGTAATGGCAGAGGCCAGATGACAATGGAATAATATCTTTGAAGTAATAGAGAAAAATAACTGCCGATCTAGAATTCTACATCTGGCTAGTGGCAACTAACACTTGAGTCAGAAGAAAATGGAGTGCAAAAATAAGTAGAATGCAAGGAAGCAATGATGGGCAAAGAAAAATATATATTGGCAAATCTAAAAAAGCAATGAATGCACAAACAATAATAGCTAACTTCAGGGAGGTGTTAACACAAGATAAATTTAAACTACTAGGCAATAACAACACAATAGAGGGTTAGGAGTACTGATTAACTTTATGTGTGTTTTTTTCTATTTTTAAAATATTTTTTATCATTGGTAGTATTACAGCTATCTCTCCCAGTCCTCCCCCCCCCCCCCTTTCCTCCTCTTCTCCCAGCCCCTACCCTCCTCCCTAGGTCTTCACTACCCTATGGCCCATATCCATGGGCTATGCATATAAGTATACAAGTTCTTTGGTTTATCTCTTCTCATCCCCCCAAACCCACATCGAGGTATGTCAGTCTGTTCCATGGTTTGGGTCTTATTTTGTTGGTCCATTCATTTTGTTCATTAGATTCCACAAATAAGTGAGATCACGTGATATTTGTCTTTCTTAGTTTGGCTTATTTCACTTAGCATACTATTTTCCGGATCCATCCATGTTGTCCCAAAGCTAGGCGATCCCTCTTTTTTACAGTTGCATAGTATTCCACAATGTAAATGCCCCACAGCTTTTTTATCCATTCGTCTTCTGATGGGCACCTGGGCTGTTTCCAAATCTTAGAACTTTATAAGTTTTTATAAAGTCGAATATGCATGCTAAAAATGTAACAAGAATTCACTGAAGAATTTTAGCTAATAAAGGTGTCAGGAATTACAGAATTATAAAGTCACCATTTTGTGACCTCTGATCAAATAACAGATTTAGACAAAAATCAATGAGTGCGACCTTTAGTTAAATCATTGATGGGAAACTTTACAGCAGGAGGGATCAGGCTGCAAGACCTGAACCCACTAAGTGCGCATGCAGTGTGGTCCTTCTCGAGAGGACGCCCAGCCAGGTAAAGTACACAGCATCCCCCGCAAGAAAACCTTGAGGGGGGGGGGGGGGCGACAAATCTGAATTTTAAAAAAATATGTTTTATTGATTTTTACAGAGAGGAAGGGAGAGGAATAGAGAGTTAGAAACATCGATGAGAGAGAAACATCGATCAGCTGCCTCCTGCACACTCCCTACTGGGTATGTGCCCGCAACCAAGGTACATGCCCTTGACCGGAATTGAACCTAGGACCCTTGAGTCTGCAGGCTGACGCTCTATTCACTGAGCCAAACCGGTTAGGGCTGAACCTGAATTTAATCAAGCCTTTTAGAGCTTTCTTTCCATTTGGAGAGAATAATGGGACTAGAGGAACAAGTTAAATAACACGAGGACACAACAGCTAAACCCCGTGAGATGGCTTACAGGAATCCATAGACAAACTATTAGCAGTGAACAAACGATTCCAGCAACATTGCTGTATCCAGGATCAGTAAACATCAATCACATTGGACTATTCTAATCAGAAGATGAAAATGTTTAATAAGGATCCCATCCTGGGTAGCTATAAAAATAAAGTATCTGGGATACTTTATGACAAAAAGATGTGCAGGACTTTTATAAAGAAAGCCATAAAACTTTATCGAAAAAAACAATAAAGACTTAAATCAGTGGAGATCCTATGTTAATGACTGTAAAGTTCAGTCATAAGTCACATTTTCTCAAATTAATCTATAAATTCAATGCAACTTGAAGAAAAAAAAAGTCAGTAAGGGCATTTTATGGAACTCACCAACCCCATCTTAAAAATGTATAGCTTCCTCTTGATTTCATTTTAACTATAAAACTGCCCTAAAAAACGGTCTTTAAAGTAAAAAAAAAATTAAGTTCCAGGAATAGAACAAGCAATTTTGAACTTGCCCTAGCAGATAGATTTTTTTTTTTAAATCAAATATAGAAAAATAGCCCAAGAAAGCCAGCACCAGACCCATGCACATACAAAAACTTGGTAAAGGATAGAGGCAGCCCTGTCTATCAGCCCTGTCTTTCAGCCCTAAGAAGTCACTTGCTGAAGCAAGAAATCAGGTGGTATGAGGAACTTATAAAAATTTAAGGTAGAATCAAGTACTAGATATAAAATGCAAATCTTTCAACATTTCAGAAAACAGAGAATATCTTTGACCTTGAGGTAGCCAGTGAAGCAAAGTTAAAATATAAATCACAGACTGCGAGAAAGTATTTCCAAGGCATATTACTAACCAAGGATAGTCCTGAGCAGTTTGGCCCGATAGCCCTGAGCAGTCGGGCCGTGGACTGAAAGGTCCCGGGTTCGATTCTGGTCAAGGGCATGTACCTTGGTTGCAGGCTCCATCCCCAGTTGGGGGGCGTGCAGGAGGCAGCTGATTGATGTTTCTAACTCTCTAACCCTCTCCCTTCCTCTCTGTAAAAAAGTCAATAAAAATATTTTTTAAAAAAATCCATAATATGTTGAGAACTCTCAAATGCAGAAGACCTCAATACCAAAAAAAAAAAAAAAAAGAAAAGAAAAGAAAAAGAAAAAGAAAAAGGATATAAACAAATAACTCACAGATGTGTGGAAGCCTAAAAGTTCAACATACAAATGAAAAGGTGATCAGTCTCACTGGAAATAATAAAATAAAATGAAAGACCACTTCAGTTCACATTGGCAAAAGTTGAACTAATATTAAGTACAAGAGAAATGTGGGGGAATAGGCACTCTGCTACACTGCTGATGAGAAGATGAACTGGTTCTACCACTTGGGAGACCCGTTTGGAAGTATTCAGGTACGCTGAAATTGCGCATACCCTCTGACCCACTAATTTTATTTCTGAATACACACTCAGCACATAAACTTGCACATGAGCACGAGATGCTGAAATATGTTTGTTCACTGTAACATTGGTTGAAATGGTCAAAAAGAAAACCACATTAAAATTTTCCTAACAACAGGGCAACTAGAAGTAAATTGTGGCATATTCATACAGTGGAATAACAAACAGCACTTAAAAGGAATGAATTAGATTTACATGCATCAGATACATTTCAAAATACTAAGGGAAAAAGCAAGCTGTAAACGGATACATACAGCACAACTACCATGTAATTTGTTTATAGATACACCTGTATATGAACCTTAAAGCAAATATAGCAAATGTTATGATCTAAGGCTGGTGGTGTTGCCCAGCTGGCGTGGCTCAGTGGTCGAGTCACGGTTCGATTCCCGTTCAGGGCACATGCCCAGGTTGTGGGCTCGATCCCCAGTAGGGGACGTATAGGCAGCAGCTGATCAATGATTCTCACTGATGTTTCTCTCTCTCTCCTCAGTCTCTCTCTCTCCCCCCTCTCCCTTCCTCTCTGAAATCAATAAAAATATATTTTTTTAAAAATTAATGAAGTAAAGTTGGGTGTATTTACAACAGAAATTATCTTCTGAGGTACTTTCAGTGCCTGACCTATTTTTTGTTGTGTTTTTTTTTTTTGTTAATCCTCACCAGAGGGTATTTTTTTCATTGCTTTTTAGAGAGTGGGAAGGAGGGAGGGGTATGGAAGGAGAGAAACATTGATGTGAAAGAGACACATCAATTAGTTATCTTCTGCACATGCCCCCATCAGGGCCAGGGATCACACCTGTAACCCAGGTACATGACCTTGTCCAGGAATCAAACCCAAGACCCTTTGGTGTGTGGACCAACGCTCTAACCACTGAGCACACCAGCCAGGGCAGTGCCTGACCTATTTTAAAAATTAAAAATAAAGGTAGCCAAATGCAAAGATATCAGGGGGGAAACAATGCTTCCCACCTTTTAGTAAACCATTTTTTTATGACACAAATTACTTGTAGAATTATAATTCAGTAAAAAATAAAACTTAGGCCCAGCCAGGGTGGCTCAGTGGTTGAGCATCAGCCTATTAACCAGGAGGTCACAGTTCAATTCCCAGTCAGGGTATATGCCCGGGGTTATGGGCTCAATCCCCAGTGTGGGGTGTGCAGGAGGCAGCCAGTCAATGATTCTCATCATTGATGTTTCTCTCTCTCTCTCTCTCTCTCTCTCTCTCTCTCTCTCTCTCTCTCTCTCCCTCTTCATCTCTGAAATCAATAAAAACATTTTAAAAAAAATAAAACTTAGTTTTTCTATTTTTAAATTGTTTTGGGGTAGTCAGGCCCACAAAAAATTACTTAAATTGGGAATTTTTTTCTCCTAACTGGGGCACATTCCTTACATACCCTATGACAGACACTCTTTTTTCTTTTTTAATATATTTAATTTCAGAGAGGAAGGGAGAGGAAGAGATAGAAACATCAATGATGAGAGGGAATCATTGATTGGCTGCCTCCTGCACGCCCCTCGCTGGGAATCGAACCCACAACCCAGGCATGTGCCCTTGGCCGGAACCAAACCCGGAACCCTGGAGTCCACAGACTGATGCTCTATCCACTGAGCCAAACCGGCTAGGGCAATGACAGACACTCCTGATCCCCAACCCAATGGCCCTTTCTCTTGCCTCCAGAACCAATTCTGTCCAGGTTCAAAGGGTTTCCACAACCAAAGGGGAGGAATCTTAATTCTTTTAAGGCGATTACAGTAATTCCATTCTCTTGGTGCATGGAACAACCCTCAACCAAACCTCAACAGCCAGGGCCCGAATTCCATTCTCCGTGTCAAGAAGTGATTAGCAATGTCTTGTAGTGCGCAAGTAGGTGAAGTCCACCAAGGCGCCTCTGTGGAAAAGGAACATCTTAGAGAGACACAGAATAATACACAATCTCTCCCCTCTGGTCTTTGGACATTGTTGTGCAAGTGGAGATGCCTGGAGATGTTGATACAGCCTTGCTACACCAAAAAGGGTCCATCCTTGGGGGGTAGGGGTGGTGGTGGTGGTAATGGCTGGGGAGAGGTCAATTGGGGGGGAGGGGGACATGTCATACTTTAAACAATGAAAATTTAAATTTTAAAAAAAGGAAGCAGCAGCAGCTGGGTGGGCAGAAAAACATGGAAAGAATGAGCCTGGGTCCCTGCGCACACCACTGAGCAGCCGAATTCACCAGTCTCGTTATTGTCCTGCCCAGACTTCTTGTGAAACCTATTTTTCTTACTGTTTTAAGACCCATTTAATTGCTCTTTAACAAAACAAAACACAAAACTCTGACGAATGCACAAATTCCAGTGAGTTCTTGATGGCTATAAAGACCTTGTTATTCTCATACGAGCTGGAGGCCGAGATTTTGCAAACTACACAAATAGTTGCAGCTGTACAGACGCACCCTAGTTCTGCTTCACACTTTCCTAATCGTTGGACAGTCCGAGAGAGAATGTGCCGATTTTGCTTTTTGCATTGATAGCCATGTTGAGAAATGTGATGAGTCCACATTTGCTTCTTTGGTAGGATCTAAAGGCTATAACATTCCTTTATAACTCTTCACCCTTAGCTCCCTAAAAATCTTCTTTGAATGTGTTTTCCAACTTTCCAACAAGAGGCACAGCCCATGGGTAGGAACTGGGTGTGTTTCTTTTCTACTTGTGCCCACCCCTGTGCAGACCCACTCACTGTACCATAGTGAGGATAGAGGTGCCGACTCCTACAGCTCTGGAGAAAGCTTTCTTCTAAATGCCCCCTTCTGTAATAATTAAACAAGTACAAAGGCAGGGATAATAAGATGGATTTATTTTAAAAGACTACAAAATTTGACATGAAGAGAGATAAAAAAGACCCACAGAATTTCAATTGATAAATACAAAAATGATTGGCTATAAACAATGTAAAAATACATTTCCCAGTCCCAAAACAGAATATACTTTAAGCAATTATAAAATGTTTATGTTGTAAGTGCATTTCCCTTATGATTTTTTAAAACCATTCTAAACAGTTTATTTGTATAAAATATAACAAATTAAATTTATCATAGGTGTTAATAATTATTTTAACCTTGAGTTTACTGAGTCTGCCTTTTCCTGTACATAACAGTGGTTTTGGTCTCAAGTTCTCCTTGAACTTTATTTACAATGGTCTTTTTACTCCTAATTTCTTCTACAATAGAAGAGGGAGGATAATCAGTCATAAGTCCCATAAAAATCAATGTGAAGAAAGGTTCCAGAGAGACCAAAAATGCCAGTGAATATATTATCCTTCTGAAAAAGGCAAAGATTAAGTGGCCCCATGCCAAGAAAACAAAGAGAAATGAACCGTCATAACAACCAGGGCTTAAGCTCATGCCAGCTCTGTGTGTGAAGCCAGCTGAGGACAAGGCCACCAAACCCAATGCATGGGTGGGAACCCTGAGGTAGTCCAGGTGGTTTGCTGTCACCCCTAGCTGGATAGAGGTGATATTTACAATGGCAATGGTACAGTAGTTTGATGTGAAATTCCAGAACTTGCCTACCATAAGCTGGTTATTTTTGAACCAGTCTTTATTCTTGAGCCCAAGACCCAGGTTATTTCTCCTCCCTTAGATGGCACGCCCAGTCATATCAGCATCCATGATTGATTTCATTATCTCCTGAGCAGGTGTTGGTGACATCACCACTAGCACTAGCATCCAAACTCTGATTCAAACAGGTAAGCCCGAGTCACTAAGCCAGAGCAGAAGCTGTGCCTGGCTGTCAGGACTAATTTTTGAGAACCACATGAGCCATATTTATGCAGCTAAAATCTATCTACAAAAGGCAGATGAGAAGTTAAGAAAGGATGGGATTAAACTGCCTCATTGGAAACACGATTCCCCTTTTTCAGACAGAAAACCTAGGATGCCTAGCAGGGGAGATCTCCGCCAAAGTCCTTCAGGACCTGACGCAAAGGCTCAGCACCTTAGCACCAAAGTCTTGAGTCAGAAATCCAGGAGGAGGACAAGAAAGATCTAGTCTGGGTCCCAGCAGCAGACAATTCTTCCCGATTATCAGAACTGGTTATGAAGTGTCTCTTGAGAATGGTGTGACTACTCCCTCCACCATCAACAGTATTAACCTGGGCAAGATTCTCTAGAGAATCACTTTGAGGTCTCCTCCAAAGAGAAACTAGAGCAGTGCCTCTGTGGGAACAAAGCCCTAAGGATCACGCTAACACTCGAGGCAATAAAAGAGCCCAAGATCCTGGGCCACCGAAGGCACTGCCCACAAGGAAGAGCCAGAGGCCCACCTCTGCTGGACGGGGAAGCAGCGTGCGGGCCATTCCGGGCCGGGACACAAACGCGAGCACTCAAACGGATGGAAAATCGCAGGCTGGGGTTTGAAAAAGGAGACTGGCTCCACAGAACACGCCGAGGAGGGCCTGCAGAGCCGCTTCAGGTTCAGGAGAAATAATCATGTGCCAATAGGAGAACGAACCTCTCTCACTCACAGTATGAACTCGCCTCTTCGGACACTTGGTAAGTGGCTGAAGCCTGCTCTTACAATTTCACTGTATTGCACAAAAAATGTCTTTATTATCTTTGGTCCTTAGGTGTGATATCAGTTTCTTCCATTCTTCTATGTGTTAGATAAAAATCTTTTTTTTTTCACTTGATATCAACAACCACCAAAGTGCAGTATAAATATTGGGTTGCTGATGTTGCTTTTATACATATAAAATACCAACATCTCCCATACATTTTCTATTAGGCAACAAAAGAGCTTATAACAATTATCTTAAAATGTTACAATATAATTTTAAGGCCAAGGGAGAATCAGCAAAGCTTAAGTAATTATACTTTAAGGAAAAAACCTAGACCAACATTTAAAATTTTAAATTTAAAAATCTAAATATACATTAAATTTTATCTAATCATCAAAAAACAAGCTCATAGCTAAGCAAATTACCTTAAAAATGAAACAATATCTAAATGGATTAACTTAATCATGCTATTTATATAGCTAAGCCTAGTAACAATGACAGAATAATTTATCATCAGTGAGCTGTGATTTAAAGAAACTGCCCTCCCCCCCAAAAAAATAAACTTCATTGATACAAGTTTCAGATGTTATATATAAAAAACCCCTCTGGCCTAACCTGTGGTGACTGACTCACTGTCCAATATTGGTAAAATTGCCTTCTGGCACTTCCCCTTGCTCTTCAGAAGTGGTTTAGCAATTACGCAGACAGTACGAGGGCTGCTGCTGGGCTCGGGCACCACGCAGCCGCCTCCCTGCGTGACACCTGCTCCGTAGAGTCTTCAAGCATTGAGTGGTTCGGTGAGGGGCTCTGCCCTACCAGGGTCAGGCTTTCTCATCCGGGACTCCTGTCGTTTCTCACACACCATAATGGCAAAGTCGCCCAGGAACATAAAACTTGCTAGAAAGCCAAACACCTGAGGAGGAAAAAGTGACAAAAGTTATATGAGGAATTTTATAATATAATCTCACATTTCCTACTTTGAGAGTGTTTCATACGAGCAAGATGATTCATCAATTTTATCTTAACTTCAGTGGTAAAGAAATGTGTAAGGTCATAGCTATTAGTCAAAACCTCACAAATGCCCTGTCTTATAAAGTACATGTTCACTTGTGGGGTGCCAATCTATGAAACTAAGGTTAATAGATGAAAAACAAAATCCTATAAAATGATACAAACACAGGATTATCAGCAATGGTTGAATGGACCCACAGAGGAGATAAGGGACATAGTAGGCAGCTGAGCCTAGGTAAAACTGGAAAAAGTTATTAATGTCAAAAAAAATTCTATTTTGAATAGAATTATCTAAAAAATGTATTTTCCAGTTAATTGTCACTCTCTAATGACACAGCAACATGATGCCACTATTTACTTCCTCTTCCTTAAACCACTTCCTCATTATTGCACTTCTCTGATCCACATTCCGAGAATTCCGTCAAGAGACAGAAGACCTGGTTCAAATTTAGCTCTTCACTAGGGAAACCACGAGGGAACTGGGAGCCAAAGTGCTCTGTGAGAGAGAGAGAATTGGTGTAGGTCATGGCGAACGTCCCTGCCAACTCCAGCACCACATCTCCACGGTGCTTTCTCGCCTGGTGGCACCTGCCCCCTCTCTGGCCTGGCCGATTCAGGACTCAAGGTTGACAGATGTCACTTTGTCTGAGAGGCCATCGCTGATCCCGGAGCCCCCAGTCCATGCAGAGCCCCCTATGCCGTAGCATCCAGGTAGGTGACCTGCCAGCTCTTTTGCTGACTTAATTCACCCACAAAAACATTTTTAATGGATTCCCTCACTCATTTAATTCTACAAAATGTTTCATAATTTAAAGTGCAAAAGGTAACTTTCAGCACATTATAGAGTCTTTAAACTGCCAGTCATTCTTAATCCAAATGAAATCTAAATACTGTAACAATCTGACATATCATCTAATTTAAATAAATAGCTCATTTTTAATAGCTGGGATTTTATGCCATGCTTCCCCCCCCCCTTCAAACTCAACTTTTTTTTTTTTTTATTGATTTTTTTTTTTACCGAGAGGAAGGGAGAGGGATAAAGAGTTAGAAACATTGATTAAGTGAGAAACATCAATCAGCTGCCTCCTGCACACTCCCTACGGGGTATGTGCCTGCACCCAAGGTACATGCCCTTGACTGGAATCAAACCTGGGACCCTTGAGTCCAAAGGCGGATGCTCTAGCCACTGAGCCAAACCAAACCGGTTAGGGCTAAACTCAACTTTTCCTCAACTTCCATTTCACTTCCTCCACAGGATTTATAATAACATATTTCTATACTTGAAAATATTTTCCTGACCATCCTATCATCGTTCTCCGCTACAAAAATATGTATGTAAACTGAAATTGGCCATAAGGCTCTATTAAAACATTTGGTTTCCTCTTTAATTGGTTCATGTCTTCATGGATAAATATTAGTACTGCTAGAATGAGTCACAGTGCTGCATTAATTTTATTTTGTTTTTACCCATGTAAGTGCTAAGAAACCGTGAATAGGTAGGTAGAGCCATGCAATTCTTGAACTCCTTTTAAGTTGTTCTATCAAAAAAAGTAGTTTTAATTATCTATTAGCTGACTACTGGAAACTGTTCACATTCAGAGCACTGGTACCAATTCAGGTCCATGATCCTTGAGTTGCAATTCTGAAATTTAAAAAAATCCAAAATATTCTGAATTCTAAAAAAAATCTGCTTCCCCCTGCCAAGGATTTCATATAAAAATCTTATCTTTTATTAGGCTCAACTTTTGGATCATTTCTCCTGTGTAGTCTCTACACCTGGCATGCAGATGTGTTTTTGTTGAACCAAAAAGTAGAGAATAAGATAATAAAGTCGATTTTACCACTTGCATTAACAATAACATAGTCATATGTGGAGTAAATGGGCTTTTTGTTAGCAAAACTCAAGTTCTAAAGACAGGTTCTAGGCTTTTCAGGCTATCATATTTAAAGCTATCATTATTTACTTTTACGTTTCCTATTCAAAATCACAATAAAAAATGTTAAAAGACAAACTACTCTCCCATATTGTATAACTTGTCAAGTACTTTCCAGATTCCATATTTCTAATGAAATGAAAATAAGCAAAGATAAAAATACTAGGTACTTACAATTGCAGCCATTTCAGCTGAGGTATGGTCATGCGTGGCAACGAAAATGATGGACGCCAACAAAAACACACATCCTATCCCCAAAGTAATGTAAAAATCCTATACATATAAAAAACACATAAGGAATACAGTAAGGTTAGGTTGATAGAAACAAATATTTTAGTTTTTTACTCTTAAAAAAATTTAGTGATTTATTTTCCTTCACACAACCCAAATTTACATACTTTGAGACTTCTTTTTTTTTAATATATTTTTATTGATTTCAGAGAGGAAAGGAGAGAGAAAGATAGAAACATCAGTGATGAGAGAAAATCATTGATTGGCTGCCTCCTGCATGCCCCCACCACTGGGGATTGAGCCCGCAGCCCAAGCATGTGCCCTTGACTGGAATAGAACCTAGGACCCTTCAGTCCACAGGCTGATGCTCTATCCACTGAGCCAAACTGGCTAGGGTGAGACTTCTAACTTTTCAAAAAGCCTGACATTCAATAAACACCCTGTAAAGGAATATCATCTATGCTTTGGACAGGGCATATTCAGAGAATACGTTACAAAATAATCTTTTTATGAAACAGTTCCCCAAAGGCGGGGTTTGTGGGTGCGTGGGTGTGTGTGACCCTGAGTTTTATGCTTGACCCCCATAGGGATTGTGCAGGAGGCAGCCAATGGATGGTTCTCTCTCTATTCCTTCCCTTCCTCTCTCTCTAAAACCAATTTTTAAAATTTATCAAAGCCAAAAGATTTATTAAATTCTACATCTTACTTCCAGCAAAAGAAAGCATTTTTCTTTCCTTTCAACGTATTCTGTGCGAGGATAGCCTGAGAGGACTGTGGTGCTTTGAAAGCACTTTGGAAAAGAGAGAATCAAAAGAACTACCCATCGTTAACTAAAATCATGTCAATAGGTTTTTTAGCCACTTAAACTTTCTGTAATAACATACTGTTTTCAATTATTCCAAGTGGGTGGGTAATCCAAAATGAGCTTGTATAATGGACTATCCACTACCATAAAAGCTTCCATATCTCATCACAATGAAGCTTACAATGAGGTTCTTCATGGATTTCCAAGTGCTCTCTCAGCATCACCTCATAATGCTCTCTCTCCCTCCCTCTCATATGCCAGCTGAAAACTGCTCGACATACATACTTGATTCAGAGGAGAAACGTAAATGATAACCACTCCAAAGTGCTTAAGTCTGATACTTTGAGTTTTCGGAAATGCAATCTCCACTAAACCTAATATCGATAAAACTATCCAACAGAGTATTCATATCCCATTGTCAATTTGTTCACTTAACATTTGTAAAAAATTAAAGAGGTTTTCTCTTCTAAAAAAAGTGTTTTTCTGGGGCAGGGGGTAGAGGTGGGCACTAAGGGGTCAATGGGAGAAAAAGGGGGACTATGTAATACTTTCAACAATAAAGGTTTTAAAAATAAACAAAATAGGTGTTTTTCTGCAGTATTTTGTTATTTCTATCCCCTTGAATATTATTTCAAATCTACAAACATATATAAAACCCTATTCACTAATATTTGGATTACATTCAGGGAGGTATTTAAACAAGACAGTCATTTTGAGACAGAATAAT
Organism: Cnephaeus nilssonii; assembly: GCF_951640355.1. Classification (NCBI taxonomy): domain Eukaryota; kingdom Metazoa; phylum Chordata; class Mammalia; order Chiroptera; family Vespertilionidae; genus Cnephaeus; species Cnephaeus nilssonii. Next base: position 13,038,893 of record NC_137088.1, on the reverse strand, counting down.
GTACTATTCAATAAGCATGGGTTCTAGAGCCAGACTATCTGAGTTCAAACCCTAGTTACACTGCCTCCCAGGTATATGGCTTTAAATTAGTTACTTAACATCTGTGTGCCTTTGTCTCTTCATCTGCAAATGGAGGAAACAACAGTATCTTCTTCAGTAGATGATTCTAAAGATTAGTGTTAATCCATTGGAAGGGCTTAGATGAGTGCCAGGCACATAGTAAATGTCCCATAGAATCTGACCCACAATAGCATGGGATACAGAAGATTCTTTCTTGTAAAAGATTACCCTTCTACCCTAGACACCACCACCACCCAACTCAAAACATTTTCTCTAAAACAGAAAACCTCCCTTACATAAAAATATATTTAAAATTTAAGTACATTAATATGCACACAGTAAAAGTGATTTTTAAACCATTGAAGCAAACATGAAATCCTTACGTAGTTAGGAAAAAAGCAGAATGTATATAACTCAATGATTACCTATTAAATTTTGGAAAAGAGAGAATCAAAAGAACTACCCATCATTTACTAAATAAAATCATGTCAATAGTACGTTTTTTAGCCACTTAAACTTTCTGCAATAACATATTTTAAATTTTAAAAATCACCTACTAAAGGAAACAAAAGACCCAAAAGATAGTAAAATATTTACAAAAGCTGTTTTAAGATAAAATAATTGAATTATTTTTTATTCCCTAGTATTTTTTAAGTCAGTATTTACTAGAAAATAACTTTTAAAATCAAGTTTGATGTAATAAATGTTTTACATTTAGTTTAGTTTAGTTAGATCATTACACTAAATGGAACACATTATACTATTGTTTCTTGTCAAAAAGATTAATGTTCTTAAATACTACTGATACAGCACTAAAGTAAAAACTAACATTTCTAAAAAGATTCTTATGGATAGTGATACTGTTTTGCTGTTGAGAGATAAGAAATGAAAATGATGTAGGGTGTGTTTGTTTTTTATGTTTATATTGATTTCAGAGAGGAAGGGAGAGGAAGAGAGATAGAAACATCAATGATGAGAGAGAATCACTGAACCGCTGCCTCCTGCACGCCCCCTACTGGGGATCGAGCTTGCAACCAGTCAGGGCACTTGACTGGGAATTGAACAGTGACCTCCTGATTCATAGGTTGACACTCATCCATTGGGCTACACTGGTCAGGCGATGTTTTTAATCTTTAATGTTTAAAATATAGATTTATACAAACAACAAATCAATCAACTCAGATATTAGTGAACTTTTCTCTTGTCCAACTCTCATCATATCTGTAATAAGCATACCATAAACAAAAATTCTAAGGTATTCTCTCCATTCTCTTTTTAATATGTATTTCATAAAATGAGTGGTGCCGTTGTCATTGTTATATAGAAACTCCTGTGGTGATATTTGCCCTGACAGCATCTCAAGTTTCTATGGCTACCCTGGCCGGATAGTTCAGATGGTTAGAGCATCGTCCCGATACACCAAGGTATGGGTTCTATCCCTAGTCAGAGCACATACAAGAATTAACCAATGAATTCATAAATAAGTGGAGCAACAAATAAACCTTTCTCTCTAAAAAAAAGTCAAAAGTAAAGTCTCATTTAAAAAAAAACGTTGCTATGCTAGGTAGGGCCTTGGTTGTAGTAAGGTTCTGCTTAGGCCACATAATAGAATGCAGAGTGTGAGAGCTTTACTGGGGTCAAATCTCAGTTTATTTCCACTGTAGCTATGTAATTTTGGTCAAGTTACTAAACCACCTGCACCTACTAGTAAGTTTCCTCAACAGCAAAATGGAGCATTCAGGTCTGAGGACTCTAAACCACGCTGCACAGAACGTGCCTGGCACATAGTCTGCACTGACAGCAGCAGCACAAAGCAGTCATACACTGGCCTACCAAGCACTGTGTGTAGGAGCTCAAAGACTTGCTGGATTTGACTCAGATTCTACCTGTAGTTTTTCAAAGTTATTTTTTAACTGTTTGGTACAACTCTTTTAAAAAAATTAAATCTAAAATAATTATTTGGAAAGAAAGTAATAGACTCCTACAGCACAAAATTTGAGGTACAAAAAGGTATACAGAAAAAAACTAAATATCTTAGGTGTATAATAACATATGACCCAATGCTTGCTTCTCATTAATTTAAACAAAAACATAATCATACTGCTTTGTATTTATTCTATTACCTTTTATCCTTAATAGTTACAAATTTATCCTAATTTTTATCATTTCTCTCAGAGATATGAAATCTTTCATATGTACAATTAATTCTTAATGAACCACTACTGATGATTCAAATGATATTGCAGAAGTAAATTACTCAATTCTTTCTTTCTTTAATGCAGTACCTATGAGAATTAGCTCATCTGTCTTATCTCAAAAATCCTTATATTATACCCAAATAAAAACACAGGGTCAGCAGACTAAGTCTTTAGAAAGTTCTGCATCTCTAATAAGAACCTTCTTAATTCACTTACAGACAACTTTTTTCCCCATAATAAAATCAAAACAGCCCGGCGAGTGTGGCTCAGTGGTTGAGTGTTGATCCATGAACCAGGTTACAGTTTGATTCTCAGTCAAGGCACATGCCTGGGTTTTGGGCTCGATCCCCAGTAGGGAGCATGCAAGAGGCAGCTGATCAATTCTCCAATTCTCTTTCATCATTGCTATTTCTCTCTCTCTTCCTCCCTGAAATCAATAAAAATATTAATATGTGTGTGTGTGTGTGTATAGTGAATTAGGTTAAACCACCAGTCATTGTAAACTATGGGTAGTGTTTGTCACTTTCATTCTAATTCCACTTTCCCCTCCTATCATCCCATTTGGCAGAGAAAACTGAGTTCTCATGTGACTGAGTTTTGAAAGCGTTACTACTTTGTAGAATAAAACTATACAGATTCCCAAACAGCTATGTTGTTAGTACAGAGATGGTATTTTTCATGCTTACCGAGGACTTGACTTTTCCGGCATCGACTCTGTCATAAACGGGCGTGCAGTACACTATCAGTATGAGGAGGCAAAGGAGAAAGGCACTGCTGCTCACAAATTCAAAAAAGTAAAGTCCGCCACACAGAGTGCACTGTGACACGACTTCTTCACAGATGAAGGCCAGCAAAGACAGCAACTGCCAAAGAAACACAGCGTTTCACTCCAGTGTTTTCAGAGAAGCCTTCAGTGTTCCGAAAACACCGTCTGTTCCCTCAAATATTTACAAAGTGGAGACCGTGGCAACCAGCTCACCGAATGGCTGACCTACACAGAACTTACAGTGTGGTTGCTTTGAAGGGAAGATAGGTACACAAATGATTAATCAATTACCACGTGCTACAGAATACAGAAGTCCAGCCCAGGTGGCTGAGTGTCACCCTGTGCACCGAAAGGTTGCTGGTTCAATTCCCAGTCAGGGCACATACCTGGGTTGTGGGTTTGATCCCTGGTTGGGGCACCTATGGAAGGCAATGGATCGATGTTTCTTTCTCACATGGATGTTTCTCTCTCCCTTCCTCTCTCTAAGCACGTCCTCGCCGAAACCAGTTTGGCTCAGTGGATAGAGCGTCGGCCTGTGGACTCAAGGGTCCCGGGTTCGATTCCGGTCGGGGGCACGTACCTTGGTTGCGGGCACATCTCCAGTGGGGAGTGTGCGGGAGGCAGCTGATCGATGTTTCTCTCTCATTGATGTTTCTAACTCTCTATTCCTCTCCCTTCCTCTCTGTAAAAATCAATAAAATATATATTTTTTAAAAAGCATGTCCTCCAGTGAGGATTTAAAAAAAAAATTAGCTTTCACTGCTGATAGCGCTCAAAAACATGGTGAACATTCCTAAAAACCGCCAAACTTTCTGTAAGAAGTGTGGCAAGCATCAACCCCACAAAGTAACACAGTACAAGGGCAAGGATTCTCTGTATGTGCAGTGAGAGCGGCGTTACGACAGGAAGCAAAGTGGCTATGGTGGGCAGACGAAGCCTATTTTCCGAAAAAAGAAAGGCTAAAACTACAAAGAAGATTGTGCTGAGGCTTGAATGCGTTAAGCCTAACTGCAGATCTAAGAGAATGCTGGCTATTAAGAGATGCAAGCCTTTTGAAATGGGAGGAGATAAGAAGAGAAAGGGTCAAGTGATCCAGTTCTAGAGCATCATATTTTGCTTTATTATATGACAACTAGAGGCCCGGTGCACAAAATTCGTGCACGGGGGGGGGGGGGGGGAGTCCCTCAGCCCAGCCTGCACCCTCTCCAATCTGGGACGCCTTGAAGGATGTTGGACATTCCTCTCACAATCCAGGACTGCTGGCTCCCAATTAAAACACACAGAAGAGCCATGAAACTTGGGAGGCCAGGAAAGGCTTCCTGAAGAAAAGCTGAGGCCTGAAGGGCAGTAGAGTCCATTTGGGGGGTTAAAGATAGCAGAGAAGTCCCAGGCAGAGAAGCAAGACATACAAAGACCTAAGAGGTGAGAGAGCATGGCACCCTCCTTCCCATGGCACACACACATATCCCACCAACCACAACTCAACTGTGAAAGCGAGCTGAGTCACCATGACTAAAGTGTCCAGTGTGAAGGAAGAAGATAGCAGCACGAAAATGATTCAATGAGACAGGAGGTACGCAGAGGCCAGATCCAAATGTCCTCTTTAGTTTAAGGACTCTGGATTCTAAGGGATTTAAAGCAAAGGGTAACATGGTCAGGTTCTTGCTTTTAATAGTTCTCACGAGCTGCAATATGGAGATGGGACTGGAGGAAGGACCAAACTTGAGCAAACTGATGTATGACGTTCAGGAAAAGAGAGCACCCAGGGCAGCTAGCAGTAATAATGGAGAAGAATGGCTGAAACCGGTTTGGCTCAGTGGATAGAGCGTCGGTCTGTGGACTGAAAGGTCCCAGGTTTGATTCCGGTCAAGGGCATGTACATTGGTTTCGGGCACATCCCCGGTAGGGGGTGTGCAGGAGGCAGCTGGTCGATGTTTCTCTCTCATCGATGTTTCTAACACTCTATCCCTCTCCCTTCCTCTCTGTAAAAAATCAATAAAATATATTAAAAAACAACAACAACAAAAATAATGGAGAAGAATGGCTAATCACTGAAAAGTGCAATAGGAGCCCTTATTAAACAGGATGAATAACAACAGAGTAAGAAACAAGATAATACTGAAACATATGTACTAAAACATTTGAACTTAACACAAAACATTTATTCACCAATCATCTGAAGTGGGCCTTGTCTCTTGAGTATGAGCCTACAAAATTGGAATTCCACATTGTGTTTTTTGCATTAATCCCTTTCATCATTTATGACAACCACTCCCAGAATGATAGTATTTGAAGGGGAGCAAGATCTTGGACACTGATAATCAGAGTACAGAATCTTTCCAGAGTTGGACCAGCCTTTCACAGTTGTCTTGCTCTTAATTCCACAGCAAATATTTTAGTAATTTATTTTTCCGTCTTTCCAAATCATATTTTAAAATATATTTTTATTGATTTCAGAGAGAAAGGGGGAGAGAGAGAGATAGAAACATCAATGATGAGAATCATTGACCGGCTGCCTCCTACTGGGGATCGAGCCCACAACCTGGGCATGTGCCCCTGACCAGAATTGAACCCAGGACCCTTCAGTCTGACCATAAAAATTATAAGTAGTACAAACCATTTCGGGAATAACATAAGTCAACTGATGGCAGAGGTTAAGAGTAAAGAGTGCCCCGGCCAGTGTGGCTCAGTTGGTTGGGCATCGTCCAATGCACTGAAAGGTTGCCAGTTTGATTCCCAGTCAGGGCGCACGCCAGAGTTTCGGGCTCCATACTCAGTTGGGGCGCATACAGAAGGCAGCTGATCAATGTTTCTCTCTTCCTCTCCCTAAACAAAAAAAAATGTTTAAATAACAATTAAAGAAAACAGAGTGAAGAGTGATCCAGAGGGGCCAGTAAGCCCCATGGCTGTCCAGGATAGACAGGAATGGGTCAGAATGACTTTTTGCACTGAATGAAGAATGGTTAACTCTGGTTGATTTGGCAACTCAATGAAATGGAAGTGGGTTTTAACAGTGTTCCCACTGTTGTACAGGTAGTATTAACATACTGATGCTTCACTGCAGAAAGAAGAGTTTTGTTTTACTTTTTAAGAGGCAAGGCTGTTGGGAAGAGAATAAATTCAGTTTTAATTATACTGTGTCTGAGGGCTCTGTAGAAGAGTTAGGATATACAGCTCAGAGGAGAGGTGTGAGGTGGAGATAAAGATGTGGGACCTTGGCCAGGTAGCTGAGTTGGTTAGAGTATCATCCCAATACGCCAATGTTGAGGGCTCCATCCCTCGTCAGGGCACACACAAGAAGCAACCAATAATACCTAAATAAGGGAAACGACAAATTGGTGTCTGTCTCTTTCTCTCTCTCATAAAAAAAGAGATGTGGGAGTCAGCCAGTGAGATCACCTAGAATGAGGAGAACTCTGAAGAACCCAAAGATTGAAGGGATATGCAGCGGGGGAGACACCAACAAAGGACAATTAGGAGGAGTAGTCCCAGAGGTAGCAGACCAAGAAAAAAGTGTTTCTATGAAGAGAAAGGGATCCAGAGTGCTGAATGCTACTTAGGAGTCAGGTAAGGACAAAACTGAAACACTTACATTAGACTGAGCTGCCAGAAGGTTGCTGGTGACATCAGCAAGACAACTCCAGGGTAGTCAGACCGGGAAGCTGAGCCTGCAGTACTGCACAGTGGGAAGGAAGGGGAAGACAAGGCAGTGGAACACAGACAGCACAGGCAAGATGTGTGGTTTCAAGAGTGGCCAGAGAGGGTAGTAGTAGATGAGGTCAAAGGGAAGGGAATTACAAGATGGGAGAGAACTGGGTGTGTGTAAATGCCTCTTCAGCAGAAATCAGTAAGATGGGTGTGTCTAAAGACAGGAAGGAAAGAGGCTCTTCAGAGGTAGGATTCAGAGCTCAGGTGTGGGACTAGCTCCTCTCCAGAAATAAGAGGGAAGAAAGTGAAGGGAGTTTTACTTGGGCTGTTTGTGTGGGTTTGGGGGACGCTGAGGGAGTTTCCTCCTGAGCGTTAAAACTATCAAAATAACTGATGACCCAAGTAGATGCCTATCGGGAAATGCCATCTCACCCAAGTCAGGCCAATAGAAGCAACCAGATATATTAAGGGCAACAAAACTGCTACCAAAGTCAACAGATACATTTCATAGGGTATAATAAAAAATTTAACCTATAAAACATTTCCATACAAAAGAAGTCAATGGTACAGTTGGAAAACAGTTTAGCAGTTTCTTTAAAAAACTAAGCATGCACCTGCCATGAACCCAACAACTGTATTTCTGCATCTTGCATGCAACCAAGAGAAATGAAAACTTACGTTAGTGCAAAAATACTGCATGAAGGTTCATAACAATTTTATTCACAATAGCCCCAAACTGGAAACAATCCAGATGTCCTTCAACGGTTAAGCAAACTGTGGTAGGTACATCCATACTACAGAATACTACTTAGCAACAAAAAGGAACAAGTTTGACATATGCCACAACCTAGATGAATCTCCAGAGAATTATGCAAAGTGAAAAAAATCTAATTTCAAAAGGTTATAGACTGCATGGTTCTGTTTATATAGCATTCCACAAAAAACAAAGATCATAGAGATGAAGAACAAGTTTGTGGTGCCCAGGGGAGAGAGGAGTGGTGTGGCTAAAGTGGAAGCATGAGGGAACCCCGTGGTGATGGACAGTTCTAGATCTTGATTGCAGCAGTGCTTACAGGAAGCTACACACGTAATAAAATTGCGTAAGAGTAATGCACGCACACACACACACACACATGCACACATACAGGACCTCCCTGTACATTTTTTGCAAGTTCCTGTGAATCTATAGTTACTTTAAAATAAAAGTTTTTCTTTAAAAGGTCAAATCTAAATTGGTATCTAAGTGTCTAAGGCAGTGGTTCTCAACCTTTCTAATGCCACAACCCTTTAATACAGTTCCTCATGTTGTGGTGACTCCCAACCATAAAATTATTTTCGTTGCTACTTCATAACTGTAATTTTGCTACTGTTATGAATCGTAATGTAAATATCTGTGTTTTCCGATGGTCTTAGGCTCTACAGCAGCGGTTCTCAACCTGTGGGTCACGACTGTAGAGCCTAAGACCATTACATTACGATTCATAACAGTTGCAAAATTACAGTTATGAAGTAGCAACGAAAATAATTTTATGGTTGGGAGTCACCACAACATGAGGAACTGTATTAAAGGGTCGCGGCATTAGAAAGGTTGAGAACCACTGGGATTTCCCCCCTTCTACTGAGCAATACAAAATTCATATATCCCCACAACTTCAAAGAACTATAGAAAGACAAAAATAGATCCTACTGCTATATTTCCTGTTAGTGAAGTATAAAACCATCCAGTATATCCCAAACAACCTCCTTCACACAGATGTTAGGTGAGGTATTTCCAATCACTAAACCACAGGATATAAAGGCCACACCAAGACAAACCCCAGAAGGTCATTGTGTAAAGGTACTTCCTTCGTCTCCTGTAATTATAGTTACAGGATGAGTCTTTACAGGTCTAGAGTATAATAAAATACTGTATAATATTCCTTATGCCCTACTCTTGCCTCTATCTTAGGAGTTTCTCCATGAGAAGATAGCCTAAAACTCTAATTGGGGTTTTAGAATAGTTGAAGCATGTTTATTACAATAACTAGATTATCAGGATCACTCATCTGTGTAGGCTGACCAAAAAAGAAATCTTTTCTGTAGTATCAATACAGACTGCTTACCTAAGTCTTAGGAAGAAAAGGGCAGGATCCAGCGTGGCCAGAAGCAATCAGTGTCAAGTAATTACAAGTCCTGTTCCAAACTTATCATCAGAAGTCTTTCTTACTAACCTTAAGCCTCAGAGCAGTATTAAGAGGCGGGTTCTGCACGGGTGTCCTAAGAGACTGAAGGGGTACAATATCAAGTTTGGGCGTTTCCTAATGCCGGTTCCCATGTAAAGGACAAGGGATTAGCACTATGAGCTATATTCAGTTTGAAATTTACTCCTGACTCCCCATCTCTAATGCTATTAAGCTTCCTTGATATCCCCCACAGCACTATACAGTCTGTAGTACAAAATAAAATGATCATTTCACAATATGTACATATAATGAATCATTATGTTGGACACCTGAAGCAAATATGTTACATTTCAATTATAGCTCAATAAAAATATAAAAAATAAAGTGTATTTGAGTATTATGTATGCAGCACTATAATATGCATAGGAACATGTGATGACAGAGCAATAAGATCAATGTTCAAGTCAATAAGAACACGATATATTTTGTATCTCACAACTGAGTGTTCATTATATCTAAGTTCAGGAAATATCAGGAAAATGTTCACCCGGACTAAGAGTAGCTCAAGAAGGATGGGTAGAAAAGCAAGACTCAGACCAGAGCCAAGAGACACACAGGGTCCAGGAGGGGGATAAACAAGAACAGATTCAGGAAAGCAAGAATTTGCCCAGCCGGTGTGGCTCAGTGCTTGAGGATCGACCTAGGAACCAGGAGGTCACTGTTGATTCCTGGTCAGGGCACATGCCTGGGTTGTGGGCTCAATCCCCAGTAGGGGGAGTGCAGGAGGCAGCCAATCAATGAGTCTCTCTCCCCCTTCCTCTCTGAAATCAATAAAAATATATTTAAAAAAAAAAAAAAGAATTAGCATGGTAATCCCAAAAGGATAATAAGGCAACTGACCTAACTGGATGGGGAGTGCTGAGAAAAAAGGTTAAGGTGCTGGGTGTGGTTATGTGAAAATCATACCAGGGAGCACGGACTTCTAGATAAAGACACAGGGGCTGCCTGCCTGGTTCGGCTGGATAGAAAACAAAAGGAACAGAGACTGGGCGGGGCCTGCGGGAACAGCACAGTCCCAGAGTCTGAGGGAAAGCAAGAACACCAGACAAGCAAGTCACAGGACAGTCTGCACTTCTTAGGAAAACTCCTTTGAAAGCAGTGATGCTGGGTACTGTGAGGGTGTGAGGGGGGTAGTGTGGCTTGTTTTATTTTAGTCATATTTTTAGTTGGTGTTTTTTCTAAGCAGACAATTAAGTTTTTTTTTTAAGTGAGAGTTAAGGGAAGGAAGAATTTCTAAAAGTGGGTCGTCACCAACACTAAATACCAAAGTGGTAAAGGACAATAAAAAGAAATAAGGTCACTGAACTGGACAAGGAAATAGTAGTGAATGCAACCCATAAGTTAAAAGGCTCAATTATTATTGTCTGGTGAACAGTTTTACTCTCAACAGCACGAAGACGTCATACAAAGTATTGCTTACTAAATATGAAGCTAACCCCCTAACGACAGGACACTAATGCTGCTCCTTCTAATGACATAAAATTTTACCCAAATATATTTAAGGGAATTATCAAGCTTTGGGAGTTGGGAGGGCCTTTGGAGAGCATGTGGTCTCCCACCCTCATGTTTACAAATGATGGAATTAATCTCTGACAGGTTAAGTCCCAAGTTAGCCAGGCACAGACAAGAACCCAGGTCTCCTGACTCCTACTCTGTACTTGTTCCCCCCATAAAACACTATTTGTTAAGTTCATTTAATGACTAAGTATGTTTGTGTAGGTTTCTCCTGAAGGTTGGGTTTTTGAGGTTACAACCATAGTCTTGTGCATTTCCCCTTTTGCTGTTCAATCACACATAATTTCCCAAGGTCAGCACATCTGGGAAGTCTTCGTGACTAAAATATGGTCTTACAGTTCTAGAGATTTAAACATTCAGATAATTACTACCCTGTGCCTCTCTCCATTTCAATTTCACTACCTTTTCTGAAACTTCAAGTCTTCCTTAAAATTAAGTCATGGCATTAAGTATTAATTCTCCATCATTTGTTTAAAGTGGATTATAAAAAAAATTTTCTTATAAAAAAAGCTTTTTAATGTTTGCCACTAATTATAAAACTCCATCTACAAAATTATGTTAATTTGTGAATTAATGAGCTTATAGTCATATGCAAGGTTCAAGTAAACAAATCTGTCAGCCTGAAGTTAAGCTAGGCTTCCCCTGCCTTAGGCCAGGTGGGGACAACCAGCCCGGGGGCCATATAAGGCTCTCGCAATCATTTGGTCTGGCCCTGCCAACGCAACCGCCAGTCGGACTCGAAATTCGATAAATCTAGGAGTTTTATGCATAGCAACGTAAATTTATATTACGTGAAAGATGTTAGAAATATCCAAATGGCCCTCGGCAGAAAGAAGGTTCCCACCCCTGCCTTATGCAAACATTTACTCTCACAAAGGTTCAAAGATAAAATTTGTTGACATTATGGATCTTCCTCAGGTAAAAATGGAGCATTTAAATTGGGTACATACCATTTTCACATTTAGATAACGAAAAGAGCACTAGTGTAAGATAAATTGCTTCTAAGTGATTTGTCTGGGCGCTTACAGAGTAACATTATTTATAACTTAATAAATTTAAATCACTGGTGAATTCCCAATCAAACTGCTTGCTTGAAGAGTCATTATAATCACAGTACTGTGCAGCCCTTAGGACATTGAACTGGTACCATAAACACAATGTCAGCTTGTTGCAGAGAGAATATTACACATATTTAGGTCACTGCACCAGCTTACTAGACAGGAATTAGGTTGTCAAAGGCCAATTCACCCCTTAAAACAAAAACAAACTCTTTCAAAAGTAACAATAACAACCAAAAACCTCACAAAATAAAATACATGGGTATAAGGACCCATCTAAAGATAGAATAAACTGGTAATAAACTCAATGCATAAATGTATGTCTGCAATGACACCTTATAGTGAATTCCTAGCTGAACCTTTATTCTTCGGCTCTGGAGGATGCTTATGTTTTGAACAAGTCTTTGACAAAATTAAGGACATACTTGAATGCTAGACAAAGCAGTACAACTCCAACTCAGGAGTTACATCCATATAACTCAAGAGCTAGTCACACTTCTTTTTTTTAAATATATTTTTTATTGATTTTTTACAGAGAGGAAGGGAGAGGGATAGAGAGTTAGAAACATCGATGAGAGAGAAACATCGATCAGCTGCCTCCTGCACACCTCCTACTGGGGATGTGCCTGCAACCAAGGTACATGCCCTCGAACCTGGGACCTTTCAGTCCACAGACAGGCCAATGCTCTATGCACTGAGCCAAATGGGTCAGGGCTAGTCACACTCTTCTGTCTCTAAACTCCCCTTCTGTGTTTGCATGCAGGCTCCACTCTCTACCCCTAGGGGGTTCAGTTCTGTACCAGCATGCCCCACAGAGCCTCAGAAATTTGTAAAAAAAAAATCTTAAGGAGTGGAAAGAATCTCAAAGGATATCCATTTCAATCTCCTAGGACTCTAATCTAAGGATTCCTAAGTAAACAGCCTCTGGCTTTTAAGTTTTAAGCAAGGTTCCTTTCTCTTTGAGGTCTTTGAGAATCTGATAAGATGTATGAGTTCAGAATCACATACCCAAACACAAAAATGCACTACATTTTGACTAAAATGTTATAGGGCATGCAGGTCCCTTATTAAAGTATCTCCTCTTCTGATTATGAATTTCTCCATTACCGTGTTTGGTTATTGGAACTCTGAAATTATTATTTTTTTTAATCCTCACCTGAGGATATTTTTCCATTGATTTTTAGAGAGAGTGGAAGAGAGAGGGAGAGACAGAGAGAAACACATCGATTGGTTGCCTCCTGCACGCCACCCCCTCCACCCCCGGCCGGGGAAGAGCCTGCAACCGAGGTACATGCCCTTGACCGGAATCGGCCAGGACCCTTGGGTCCGTAGACCAACACTCTATCCACTGATCCAAACCGGCTAGGGCACGAAATTCTATTTAATTTTAAAAAATAAATCATCCTATATAATAAAAGGCTAATAAGCAAATTGTCCCCATGGGCAGGAGTTCCACCGACCGGGAGTTAGACCACCAGGGGGTGGCACAGAACATGGCAGGCGTCAGAGCAGCGCTGGCCCCAATCGCCCTCCCAGTCACCCCATAGATCAGCCTTGATCACCAGCCAGGCCTAGGGACTCTCCGTGCACGAATTTCATGCGCCGGGCCTCTTGTCTAAAATAAAACAACCTAAACACAGAATTTGCGTTAAGGCAAATAAGACTTTGCTTGCTGCCCCAGGCTGGATGACAGTTTTAATTTACTTGGGACTTTCTGTGTGACTCCTGTAATATACTGTTGGGAAGAGATAAGACATTATTAAAATAAACAAAAGCAGGAACCAAAAGACAACCATAAAAATGAAATTAAGAAATATTGTTTAAAATGTATATTAAAGAAAGCATTCTTACAATATTACCAGTTCCCCATAAACAAACTAATAGAGTTCAAAAGAGACATTAGTTTTTATTTTCCTCTTTCTCCTCGTGGATGATGGAGAACAAGCAGGAATAGTCTAACAACCTGGCAAGGCAAATTCATCTTCCCCTCTTCTGTAAGTCCAGGGTAAGTCTATCACCAAAATTTCTAGCTGTATTCTATTCCGAAGATACACAACTACAGTTTGTTACACTATAAATACGGTAATGAAAAACTTTACTTGAGCTTTGTTATTTCTGATTAGGAAGAAAAAATAAATAAAGGCAACTGAAAATAGATTTAATCATGGGCAACAGATGAGTATCGATGGTGTCTTGTAAGCAGTAAGAATGCTTCAGATTAATATTCATTCTTTTCTGCTCTAACGAGTTCTACTCAAGTAGCTCTACTGCAGAGAAACAGCTGAAATCTGAAAGGCATGTGAGAGCTGACAAGAGGAAGAGCAGAAGGAAGCACTTCTGGGTAGAAGGACTGAATAGCTGATGCAAGAAATAGGGAGCCCTGCGGCTTGAAGAACCTAAAAGGCCTACCTACTGAGGAGGCTGGAGAGACAGAGCCAGAACCTCTAGGGATCCATAGGCCAAACTAGCACCTGCCTCTAAGTGATTTCCCAATTACTGCAGTGCCCGTTTCCTGCTATTCTATTCAATAAAAGCAGGTCACCTGACTTCTAAGAACATAAGCTCTGGTTATCTGAGTTCTAAGAATTTAAGTTCCTCCCAAAGAAACTAATGGCTATTTTTACTTGGGATGGTTTTAGAAAAAAACACACACAAACCAACCTGTCAGCATTCTAAGCAGCCTGGTTTTTCTGTCTTGCAGAAAACGTTGCTCGCCGTTGGTTAAAACAAAACACAGGAGCTCAATGTATGTAAGCGGAATCAAAATTTAAATCGCAAAGGCGTTTTGGTATTTTCACTAATAGGTTTAAGGTTACCTTCACTGCCTGCAGTAAACTAAAATTCGATGAAATCGAAAACACCGTGCCCTAGTTCTGCCCCCTGCCCTCACACACAAAAAGCTGTCCTTTTGACTTTGTGCTTCGTTCACACCTGTTGCCCATGCAGAAGCAGTTCTTTTCCAATCAACAGAAAACTTTTGGGAGGCAAGTTTTCTGAACACACACATCTCAATGCCAGTGCGTGTCCATCAGATTAAACTGGCCCCATGGGCTCGCACCAGGAAAACCGCAAGAACCAGGGAAAGATAAAAAGCACTTCGCAGTCTAAATACAGGTCCTTTGGGAGATAATGCAGAGGAACAGCGGGGAGGAGAAACCAAGGTGGCTACAGAGTAAAGGAGAAGTCCGGGGTAAGTCTATCACCAACATTTCTAGCTGTATTCTATTCGGAACATACACCACTATAGTTTGTTACACTATAAACAAGGCAATGAAAGACTTTACTTGAGCTTTGCTATTTCTGATTAGGAAGAACAAAAATAAAGGCAACTGAAAATAGATTTAATGGGCAACAGATGAATATCGCTGACGTCTTTTAAGCAGTAAGAGTGCTTCCGATTAATATGAATTCTTTCCTGGGCCCACCTCACCCGTTCAGCGGCCCTCCGTCGCCGTCGGGGACCCACCTGGGGGCCAGGGGCCGCCCAGCGGGAGGGGTGGCGGCCGCAGGAACCGGGGTGTGGAAACGCCGCTTCCTGAACCACCGGGCTGAGGAGAGGCGGCTGGGCGGCCTCCCCAGCCCACAGGCCGAGGGCCCAGGACCGGGGCCCAGGACCGGAGCCCCGCCCCGCCCGCCGCGCCCACCCCGGCCGGGACTTACCAGCTGCAAGCCCTTGAGCACGCGCCGGGGCAGGGGGAGCCGGCCCAGGTGGCAGTAGGCGGCGAGGCCGCTCCGGGCGCCCCTGGCCGGGCCCGGGTCCTCCTCGGTGGTGGGGCGGTACACGGCTCCGTTCTCCATCGCCCAGGCCGGGGAGCACAGCGACCACGGCGGTGGCGGTGCGGACTTCACCGACTCCAGGCGTCCCCGGGCGGAGCCGTCACTTCCTGGGCCTCCGCCTGGACATCCGGCGGGCTCCGCCCCGCCCCCGCCCCTTTCCCTGGCCCCGCCCCCTGTCGCCGATAGGCCTTTCCCACCTCGTCACGCGCCCCGTAAAGCTCTGGGGATCCCCGGCTGGGTGGCTCAGCTGAGAGCAGCGGCTCCACAGGCCAAGGTTGTGGGTTTGATCCCCAGCCGGGCATGTACAAGAATCAAACAATGAATGCATAAGAGGAACAACAAATCAATGTTTCTCTCTCTCTCAAAACTCAATTAAAAAATACAAATAAACAAAAGATCGGGGGAGAGAAAAAAAAAGATCTTGGCAGAGGCTTTCACAGGAATAGCAGGTACACAGGTCCTGAGAACCAAATGAGCTTGGCTCATTCTGAAACCAAAGATTAAGCCAGGGAGAAGGGAGAGGAGATGAAATTGGAGATGTGGGCAAAGGCCAGATAATATAGGGGCCTGTAGGGGACCCTAAAGGGCAAGTGAAGAAATTGAATTTGATTTTAAGTGAAATGTGTTGTCTGGAAGGACTTTGAGGCATGTTACCTTCTGCATCTCTTAATTTCTTTTAGGTTTATTCATCAACATCATTTAGTTTAGTTTTTCTTGTTCAGCTGCTGCAATCACGTTAATTTTCTGTGAATTTATGGCAACTCATCAAGGAATGTAATTATATTTTAGCACCTGAAACTGATTAAATTACATGAGAGGCACACATATTTTCTCCATGCCAATATAATGTAGGTACTATCATTGCTTCCATTTTACAGATGAAATAAATAAGTGAGGCCAAAAGTCTGAGGATCATGTCCCAGATCAAACATCCAGGGGCAGTGGGAATGAAAGACTAGGTACTTGGAATCTTGCGGTTGACAATTAAGCCAGCAAACCTCAACTTCTAACCCATCCTTCCATTAGAGAATCAAAATCCATGGAAGAGGGGAGGGGTAACTGCTGCCACCTGCCTCCACGTTTATCTTCTCGCCCAAACCTCCCTTTTTTCTTCCAGAAAAGAAACAAAAGCTCTCATTCAAATGAAGAGACAAGTAGACATTACTTTGCAGGGGTTGTCTACAGCCGCCAAAACTATCCTTCTGTCTTTGATTAAATGCATTCTGAATATGCTGTGAGGCCAAGCAGTCACTGATTTTGTCCAATAAAATGAGGCCACTGTGTTTTCACCAAGGCTGCAAGGACTCACTGTCCTATTCTTCAAGTCACCACCATCCCAAATGAGACACTACTGACACCTGAAATTTACCCCCAAAAAATCAGATGGGCCCTAACTGATTTGGCTCAGTGGATAGAGTGTCAGCCTGCGGGCTGAAAGGTCCCAGGTTCGATTCTGGTCAAGGGCATGTACCTTGGTTGCTGGCACATCCCCAGTGGGAGGTGTGCAGGAGGCAGCTGATCAACATTTCTCTCTTATCGATGTTTCTGGCTCTCTATCCCTTTCCCTTTCTCTCTGTAAAAAATCAATAAAATATATTTTTTAAAAATCAGATGGGTTGATGAATAGAGAGATAAAAGGATAGACTTGTGGTAAAGCAATAGCTTTTCTGAGTGTTTGAACATTGTCAAAATAAAACATCGAGTGAAAGTTATAAAGAAAAGGGAAACTGAGTCAGGAGAGAAGATAATCAAAGTCTCTCAACCCTCTTGGTTTAAGGTACACTTGGGCAATTCCTATAGGGGGTCTCTGCTTTTGTTTGAATTTAGAAGAGGGGAAAAAATTTACAAACTTCAGGGTGTATAAGAATCATCTAGGAGTTTAACTAAAAAAAGATTCTTAGAAATCCAGCTCCAGCCTGGCCGTTGTGGCTCAGTGGTTGAGCGTTGACCTATGAACCAGGAGGTCACGGTTGGATTCCCAGTCAGGGCACATGCCCAGGTTGCAGACTCATTCCCCAGTGTGAGGTGCAGAGGAAGCAGCCAATTCCTTACTCTCTCATCATTGATGTTTCTCTCTCTCTCCCTCTCACTCTCCCCCTTCCTCTCTGAAATCGATAAAAATATATTTTAAAAAAGATAGAAAGAAACCCAATTCCAAAGGGTCTGAATTTGGGTAGGGCTTGAAACTCTTTTGTAACAAGCTCTCTAGATGATATTCGTGAGAAATCCATTCATATGAAGGAACACTATATTTTAATGTGATCGGAATGAAAGCCAGTAGGTAGGAGACAGCAGATGTACCATAACTTCCTTTGCCTTGATTGATTTGGGGTACCCAAAATGTAGACACTAATATCCCTCCCAGTTAAAAAAAAAAGTATGCATCACTTATTTTTTTAATGAAATAAAAGGCCAAATAAAGACTGTAGGGCTTCATGAACAAAACACTTGTATCAAGGAGCCCTTTTGATGGATGTGTCCACACAGAAAACTGTCATCTTCACTAATGAATAAACAACACTGAATAATTAAACGCTGGGACTTGCCACAGTGAAATGAGAAACCTTGTTTATGGAGAAAAGATACATCAAATAGAAGAAAGATTCACTTAAGTTTTGAAGAACATTCATTTTTCTCTTTTAATATTAAATAACTAATATTGTTAAATGTGAGAAAGAAAAGTCACAAAAAGCTTAGGAAAATATGATGAGATTTTATACATTCAAAAAATAATTTGGTACTACTTTTTCAGTTGAGATTTTAATTTTTCAATGGCTCCTACTCAAAAATTTCACTGGCTCTTAGCAATATTAGCACAGATAGGTAACAATGTGGATACAAAGTTGGGTCCTAACGACTGTCGACAATGAGACCATAGAAACTTCCCTAAAGGACTATGTCTCAAAATAGAAAGTGATGTGTACCATAAGAGAGATACAAACTAAATGTGTTTGTATCTCTCAGCAGAAAGAAATGATTTAGGATAAGAGGATCAGCATGAGGGGGGCGGGGAGATCTTCAAACTGGGAGTTAAGGAATGGTTTGGACATGCAGAAACAGGAAGGGGTATTACAGGCAGAGGGGCAACATGAAGGAAGGTAATGCAAGTGCATATAGGCACAGATTATGGAGATTATTGTTAAGTACAAGAAGGGAAGATACGATTAGGGTCAAACTTTGGAAGGCTTTCCTTTGCAGCTGAACAGGTTTTGTGTAGGAAAGTGAAATGGCCCGAGATCTTCCTTGGGGATATTTTCCAGCAGACTTGTGTAGACTGGATTGATTACAAAGAGCCAGGTAGGGTTGTAAAAATTCAGGAAAGAGGGCATAGGGGTTTAAATTTAGGCTTTAGTCATGGAAACAGAGGGGATGGTTCCAAGAAAAGCTGTGGGTGATAAAATCAGTGAGATTGGACTAGTTTGTTTGATCATCTGAATCACATGGCAGGCCTGTGAAACCATAGATTTCTGGACCTCACCCCCTGAGTTTCTGACTCAATAGATCTCTGATGGAACCTGAAAAATTGCATTCCTATCAAGTTCCCAAGTGCTGCTGGGTTTAGGACCACATTTTGAGAACCACTACTCTGGTATGACATAGGACATCAAAATACCACTCAGTAATCCTTCACCTTAACCCCAGGTTTGAACCATTTGTCTTAATAGAGGGAAGATGGAGAACCAAGATTAGGACTCACTGAGGGTGCAGTGACAGAGGGCTTCAAGGGGAGTCCTTGGTAAACAATTTCAAATATCACCCGGAGCATTGGAGGAGATGAAGCATGTGGGCCATACAAACGTGAAAGGGATGACCTTCAGAAAGAAGAGGATTTAGCTAGAACTTTGTGGGTGTGGGAGAGAAGTGAAGAGGGGACAGAGAAATAAGAGTGTTTAGAGGGCTGGAGAAGCAGCACACAAGGTAGCAGGCTTTTCAGTAGTCTAACTACACTCATAGATTTAGAGTAGATAGCTGAGTATGGAGGGGGGGGTTTCCATGGAATCTCACAGATCGATCTGATCATGAATTCCTAACTGGGCATGTCATGGTGGGTAGTCATGCCACAGGCATATAACTTTTTAGTAAACCGTGCCCATTGTTTCTGTGCACCTGGGTTAACACATCTTTGAAATAACCACCCTCAAAAGAGCATATCATCTTAACTAACCTATAATCCAATCTCCATCTTATTTCCTCCCACTCTCATGTAATCTTCGTTGTCCCCTCAATTTCAAATGCATAACAGAAGCTGCAAAATTGCTATTCTCCAGAGCATTTGAGATCTTGCTTGAAACTCTTTTGTAACAAGCTTATCCTCAAAGCTTATGCTATTTGGCCCAAATAAACTCATTTTCTCTACACTGGTTTGGATGTTTTTTGTTTGTTGTTTTTTTTAAGATTTTTTAAATTGATTTTTGAGAGAGAGAGAGAAAGAGAGAGGAAGAGGGAGAGAAACATCGATGGGCTGCCTCTTACAGGCCCCCTTATGTGGGTAGGGGGGAATTAAGCCCAAAACCTGTGCATGTGCCCTGACCAGGAATCGAACGAGCAATCTTTCAAGTGCATGGGACTACACCAAACCAACTGACAACCAACTGAGCCACACCAGCCAGGGCAGGTTTGGACCTTTTTTACATCGACAGTGTGCCTGCCTCAATAATTTACTCATGGGACTAGTATTTAAATACTGGTATTAAAATTACCTGTATGTAAATTAAAATTCCTTCCCTGGTGGCTATAAACACATTTTTGTAACACTTTACAGTTTAGAGAGCACCCCACATCCTCCATCTCATTTATGCTCACTTATAACTTCACAGAGCTGAAGGAGAACACAGGATGTGTGATGTAAGGCCAAAAAAAAGTCTTGTTTTCTTTGTCAACATTTCCAAACAACTCAGAATGGACAAGGGTGCCAGGGAAACAAAGAGAAGTTTGGATCAGATTTTTTCCAGGGGTTAGTTTACCAAAGCTCCTCTCCTAACTAAATTAGCCTTGAGGATAAGCAAACAAAATCATCAATCTCATTTCATTTATACCACCAGAGGGCCACAATGGCAAAAGAATGTTCATAATGCCTTTTGTCCTAGGGTTTCTGCACTTGGTTCGCGTTCATTCTTAAGTGGTATTTGGGAGTAGGGAAAGACTATGGGTCACTTAGTCTCCTTGCTTCTATAATGTTAGCTGTCCTTTAGTCCAAACAGTCTCATTATGTGTGAGCGATGTAATAAAGAAAGGTGGGATCTTCTGATTTCTTGGGGAAGTGAGGGTGGGGCCGAGTTTGGTATCTGGATGACAGGGAATCCTGTCACCAGGCAACCCTAACACAGAGTTTTGTCATTTCTATATATAGAAAAGTCTTCAATTTTTCATCAGTTGATTAAATATTATTTTTTGAAATGTGAAACATTGATAAAGGTTCCAGAAGTGAAAAAACATACAAAGAGGTACACACAAAAAAAACTTAACTTACCTACGGCTTTGGACAGTGGTTGGTTGGTTGGTGAGTGAGCGTTTTCACGAGGCACACAGGGAACAACTGGGGTGCCAGTAATGTTGTTTTTCTTGATCATGGTGTTGGTTATATGTGATCACTGTATGGTATTTCACGCTATACTCCTGTAACTTCTACTTCTCTGTAATGTATACTTCAATAAAAAGTGCTTAAAAAAAACTTAAAAACAATTTCCTTGCAAAATTGGGACATAGGTTTTAGGCTTAAATATGGTAAACACAAGGTTTTAGATTAGTTAAAAGGGAATCTCATATAAAGGGAACAATTACAGTTATTTCAAGTAACAACTCAATTATTAATTTCAAGGATTTTCTAATACAACTCCAATGTCATACAGAAAAAATGAGTTGGTCTAAACAAGCAAACATAGCAGCCATAGCAAAGCAGAGCTCGATATACAGTCTACAATTTTCTTTCCTTCATCAGTTTCACTTACTTTATCAAGTACTAGTTTAGAAAAATTGGTCTTTACAACACCATGATATACAACACTTTCTGGACTAAAAACTTTATCAATGGCATTTTTCATCTCATGTTTATCAAGCATATGTTTTTCCATGCCCTGAACAAATTAAATTTTTTCCACATTGAAACAAATTATTACTCTCATATATTTTTAGCATTTATACTCAACTATTAGGAGCCAAATACTATTATAAAACTAAAGACTTTAAGGTTCTAATGAAAGTATTATGTGAACTGGTATCCTTCAACATTTTGCTGGAAAAAAAAAATCTTTGGAATATGTATTTTAAAGTGCTAACAAAGCCCAATTTAAAGTATAGTAACCACATTTTCCAATTATCTGAAATGACTCAAAGGTCAAATGTATAACTGTTCTTTAGGTGAACTTCAATTAAGATGAAATTGTTCTTATGAAGGTTCTAAAACAAGCACTGAAAACTAAATATTGAAAAAGTAGAACTACTAACAGGTGTTCTCACCTCTACGAGAGTAGCTATGTGTCAGTGCATTTGACAAACTTTTAAAAACAGCTTCTGTGCATTAATTAATGATAAAAGGCTGTATTTTTATCTACTAGGAATGCTGACACAGGATTCTGCAGTTCAAGACATGTGGGGAAGATTTGTTGATCAAAGTAAACTCCCAATTTAAGCAAACTTACCAGGATACTGAATCTCATGTACTCAGTCTCTTAGAAACAGGTAGAAAAATCAGAATGCTTAATAATCCTAATTAGTCAAACACTTTAAAAAAACAAATTTAAATATAAGAGAATGCAACAAGTTATTTGAACCTGAATGCAGAGAATAAATACTTTATTAACTGATTACAATTGAAAGTCACAAACAAAAAAGGGGTGTATTAAGGCAGAGCCATATATATATACATATATATATATGACATACATATATATGACATATATATATAGACAAATCCAAAGACTGTTACCGCTTTACATTAATAACCTCTGCATTTTTCTTTTACACATTTAGGCAGTGTGCTTTCTTTTCTTCTCAAAGAAACGAATCTTGACCAATATTTTAAATTGTATTTTGATAACAACTTTCAGGATCATTGATTTAGACAATGACTAGTGTATCAAATGCTATCTGGATAGTTTTCTCGGCATATTGCATTTGTGGTGGTATATTTATGTTGGTGTGTAAAATTTGATAATCACCTTTTTTCCAGTAAAGCTAACACATAATTTTAAAAAATGATTTTGAATAGTCTTAACTAAAATAAGCTTGGACTTCCAAGTCAGTCAAATGCCCAAAGCATACTGTTTTCTGCCCTTCCCTAAGCCTTCCTGTATGTTGTAAGTAGCCTTTAGAATAGGATCACATGGTTGAATTTCAGACCTATAAATTTTGAGGTTTTTAAAATCCAAACTTACTTCCTTATGCAAAGTGGCAATGCAAATAGCAATCCTACATAGTGAAGAATAATTTTTCTTCTGTATAGCTTCCTTTCATAAAAATGGGCAACCACCAAAAAAAAAAAAAGTAAGTTTAGTCCATCTGACAAAGCACTGTAGCTCCCTAATTCCACTCTTGAAGGAAAAGGCAGAGGCAAGTTTACATTATCCCAGAAAACTGAATAAATGGCTTTATTTGGTATCTTCAAGAAGCTTCTCCTTCCGTAGGAGATGTTGGTGATGTAGGAGAAACTGTGACTGGTTTTCGTGTAATTCTGTCCAGTTCCGCATGAACATCTGATAGGACAGGCTTCTGGCCTACGTTGAAGAAAAAAAAATGAGATTTAGATATAACTAATAGTATCTTTTATAGCAATGTCTCTTCATTAAAGAAACTGCCAATGGTTTCATTAATTTTATGTAGCATACTAAAGTAAAAAACATATATAAACGAAGCCACTTTAAAATGGAGTCAGAGCTTCGGTCCCAGAGGATATCTCCAACCTTGGGAATGTTAAAACAGGGCAAAATAATCTTTGACTGGGCCTAAAGCAGCACTGTATCCCAAACAACTGTGTGCAAAGACAACAAGAAATCAGACTGTTATAGCTACAGGACTGAAAATTAAAAACATTCTTTAGAATTAGCATCACTATGTTAGCTTGTCTGTATTTATAGAATTGCCTTCTTCTAGAAGCTGACATAATTGAGTAGTTGATGGAATTGTTCCCCTTCCCTTTCTCATAAATATTCCTGATTCCCCCTGGCCTTTGTCTCCTAAAACTATTTAGGTTTCTGACTGAATCAGTGCTTCCTGACTAGCTATTCTTTTGGATCTCAAATAAATGCTATTGTCTCTCATTTGGTCTTTTATTTTTAGGTTAACATTAAGTGGCATAAACATCCTAATTTAAAAATAAATTCCCTCATTTTAAAATTGTGGAGTCTGAATGGAAGTAAAAAGTATCACCTATCAGTTAATCTCATAAAGATATTTTCAAAAAAGGCATAGGACAATAAGAACAGTAAAATAAAAAATAAAATTTTGAAATCCAGAAAGAAGACCGATTAGTGGTAACTAAATTAGCAGTACTGAGAAACTTAATCTTTTACATTGTCCAAAAGAAAAGCCAAAGAGTAATTCAATTTATACCCAGAAACCTGTAAAAGGTTCAATAATATGATAGTTGCAGGCATTTGTGACAAGTTTGGCAAGGAGGTGGGATTAAAAAAGGAGAATGGGTTAAAAAGTCTGTTTAAAGAGGAACAAAATAAAAAGAAACTTAACTTCATCAAAATCAAAAACTTTTGTGCTACAAAGGACACTATCAAGAAAGTAAAAGGACAACCAATTCAGTGGGGGGAAACATTGGCACATCCTTTATCTGATAAGGGTCTAGTACACAGATACTTAAAGAACACTTAAACTTCAACAGTAAAATGACACATAACCCCATTTAAAAATGGGCAAAGGATTTAAACAGAAATTTCTCCAAAGAAGGTATACAAATGGTCGGAAACACATGAAAAGGTTCTCAACATCATTAGCCATCAGGGAAATGCAAATCAAAATCACAATGAGACAGGACTTCACACACACTGGCATCTTCACAAACACTGGGACTGTTCTAATAAAAAAGATGGACAATAACAAATGTTGAAGAGAATGTGTAGAAATTGGGACCCTCATACCTTGCTTTGGGGAATGTACATTCATAGCAGTATTATTCATAATAGCCCCAAAGTGGAAACAATATAAATGTCCATCAACTGATGAATGGATAAAGTGTGGCATATCCATAAAATGGAATTTTATTCAGCAGTAAAAAAGAAATAAAATATTGAAATATCGAAACATAAAAGGACCTTGAAAACATTGTTAAAGAAGCCATATTCATATGAAATCTCCTGATCAGCAAGTCCACAAAAACAGAATCAGATTAGTGTTACCTAGGACTAGGGGCTCCAGGGGAGGGAAGGAGTAACTGCTAATAGGTTGGAGGTTTCTTTCTGGGGAGATGAAAATATTCTAAAATTAGATTATAGTGATGGTTTGCATAACTCTGTAATTATACTAACACTATTGAACTGTATACTTTAAATGAGTGAACTTCACTTCACAGTATGTAAATTATACCTCCATAAAGCTGTTTTATTAAAAAAAAAAAAAAGTTCCAGTAACTATACCTGACTTTTTGGCAGATGGTGGTAAACCACTGCTTCCACCTCCAGCCCCAGCCCCAGGGCTGCCACCACCAACACTGGGGCTTCCCGGAGAACCAGTCTTTTTACTCAGCAAACTATTGAAGAAATTTGCCAGGACACCTTCACTTGTAGCTCCAGCTATAGAACAAAAAACAGAAACTTTCAATCAAAACATCAGGTTTTTCTACAAATTATTATTTTAGTAATCACACACAGAAGATGAATAATAGACTTGAAATTTAAGAGCTGTATGTTCCAAATTCAAGTCTACTATGATCTTAGAGGCTGGGTAACTTCTCTAATCTACTCATATAGAACAAAATATTAGAATGTTATTTTTAAAAGACCAAAGGCATATTAAACAGATATTAGTTGCTATATATCTCTGCTTTGAAAGGAGTTCTTAAAAAATATAATGTTGAAAAATATCTGCCTCAAGTATTATAAAAAAATATCTAATACCCCTATATGATTATGCATATAGCTTTTCATGTTGATTGCAGGTAAACTATTATTATAAAAATATGAATTTCTTCAATGACCTACCATAGGAGAATGATTAAATAAACACAAAGCTATCATAAAGCTTCCATCATAGAAATAACATATTAAGACTATACTGTAAAATGGTTTTCAGTCTGATTAACTATGAGATCATATCTATAGAGACAAAGATTAGAAGCTATTGCACAAAAACTGCTATGGTAAAAGGGGATTCTATGTAGATTTCTTTCTACTGAAAACGTATTGTTGTTTTCTCCAATAAAAAGAAGAAATGTACCTTTCATGTTCGGATCAATTTTTTTTGACCCAGCCGGGATGGGTGACACGCTGGCAACATTGGATGACACTGATCTGTTTGGTGTTCGAGGGGAGCCTCCTGGGACTCTTGGTGAAGCATCCTATGTAATAGGAAAGCCATAATTATAAAAACTGGAAACTTTCAACTTCACAAAAGTTCTTATTATAAACTAGAGGCCCAATGCACCAAATTCATGCAAGGGCCTTGGCCCTGGCCCCTGCCCACCATCTCTGCTGCCTCGGCCGGGGGCCTCTCCCACGGCCCCCGCCTGCTACAGCTTTGTCTGGAAGGAAGGACATCCAGAAGGACGTCTGGTCTAATTAGCATATTATGCTTTTATTATTATAGAAGAAATTACTGTATCCCATCTGTTCTTTTACACTGCAAACCACTGACAAAACTATTTAGCAATCATGTACTCTGTTAAGGACAGAAAAAAAGGCCTTTTTCTTTGCTGTGGCCTTCCACAATTTATGAAAAGCACCTGGTAATGAAATCACAGTATTTTTAGCTCCTTTGATTCAAACAGCCCCTCTGTTCAAACTGCAAGACAAGATAAGCTACTCTCAAGGCTATATTCTTGCCTTCCCCCTCCTCCCTGCTGTTTTTACAACTCAGGGATAATTCACACCAAGGAGTCTCTAGTTAGTAGACAGTTCCCTCGCCTCTTCCCCTTCAAACAAGCCTCTTTTGAACTTTTCATAACTTTTCCTCTAAGCATGCTTTACAACAGTAGCTCCCAATGTGGGGCACATGCTCTACAAGGGGACAATTTGATTGTTAAGGGGGCAATTTGAGAATGAATTATTAACAGTGAATTTTTTGCATTTCTTATGGTTCTAGGAGCCTCATATACAGTGTGTGTGTGTGTGTGTGTGTGTGTGTGTGTGTATGTGTATGTGTGTGTATATATATATACACACATATATATAGTGACATATTTATGCATTTCAGTTATCTATGTTTTGAAACTTTATTTGCTATTTTTTCATATCACTTCATATTATTATTTTTTAACAATTTCTTAGTGATTTCTTCCTCAGTACTTCAACTGTCCTTTCATTCTTTTATTTTTCTCTTTCATGGGTGCCATGTTCTTTGGAAGCTTGTTTAGACCAAGTTAATGGCCTTTTAGGCTTCCTCCACGTGAGCAAGAGTTCACTTTTTGAATAAGAAGAATTATATGTCACAGGGCGGGCATCAGGAGTTTAGAGATGCTTAGGTGGGGCATGGCCAAAAAAAGGTTGAGAACCACCATTTTATGGGCTTAAGAAAAATACTAATAAGACACCTCCCTAGGGCATCTGTCCCCATCTCCTGAAAAACAAACTATATTTTCAAGACAACCTCCTTGATGTCTGCTCAACTTCAACCCCAAATCCTCCTCCCTTTCTTGTCACCTAGCAACAGCAGCCATTACTCTTTAAAATGGGAAGGTGCTTTTTATTTCTTGCCCTGTATTGATTAGCAGTGCACCAGGCCTTTCCCTTCTGGGAAAGTGAAATAAACTTCCTCTCTGCATCTCTTCTTTCGGTTGTAAATTCATTCACTGGCCAAACCCTAACATCTTCATTATTAGAAAATACCAAAGACCCTTCACATTTTAGAATACTAATTTTACCTTCAATGAAAAAAGAAAACGTATTGAGTAATGAAGGGTGGTTACTAGCATAAGTTTGAGAGTCAGATCTGGGTTCCAATGTGGACTTATACCCTACCAGCTGCATAATCTTAGGGAAGCCAATGTCCTTCAAAGCTTCCATTTCCCCCAGTACAAAATGGGGCTAATAATAGTTCCTGCCACAAAAAGATAGTTACAGAGACATTAAAGCAACAAATAGACTTTCAAATTACAGGGGGAAAGTTAGGGAGAGGGGGGGTAGATAAGAAATCAAACGAAGGACTTGTATGCATGCATATAAGCATAAACAATGGACACAAAACTCTGGGGGGTGAGGGCATGTGTGGGGGTGGGGTGGGGGGGTAATGGTAAGATATGTACACATATAATACCTCAATAAAAAAATAAATAAATAAATAAATAAATAAATAAATAAATAAAATAAAAAAAAAATAGTTCCTGCCGCATAGGGCTGTTGTGAGGATTTATAAAATAACACATATAAATGGTTCAAAACTGATGCATGACAAACACTGCAAAATAGATCTTTACCATTTAAGTCATCTAAAAGGGAGTAAAATTTATCTTTAAAAAATCTCACAAATTCCAGAAGAATTTTTAATTCAAGTTTATATTAAAACACACCCATATGAGACATGTATATGCTTTAAGAAATAAAGAACTAAAGCAGTATGCACTGCATTTTAATAATTTTGTCAAAATCTGTAATACTGACCACAGGCCGCCCAGCTGCAGTTGGTGGTTGCTTTGCTAAAAGGGTCTGAAAAAATACAACAGAATTCTAGGTTAGATACTCATATAACATGTATTGTATTTTCTTCTTCTTCTTTTTTTTTTTTTAATACTCACCCGAGGATATTTTTTCAATGATTTTAGAAAGAGTGGAAGAGAGAAGGAAAGACAGAGAGAAGCATTGATGTGAGAGAAGTACATCTATTGGTTGCCTCCTCCACGCGTCCTGACCAGGGCCCGGGCCGGGGAGGAGCCTGCAACCCAGGTATGTGCCCTTGACCAGAATCGAACCCGGGACCCTTCGGTCAGCAGGCCAACGCTTATCCACTAAGCCAAACTGGCTAGGGCTGTATTGTATTTTTAAAGAAACTATATACAATAACAGTTTACCCATAAACCACACTAAGTCTGTTTATGATGTAATTTCATACCTGTAGCTTCATAAGAAATACTTGGTCATCTTCTGCCATAATTTCCTTCTCATGCACAAACTGAAATGAGCAATGAGCAATGCATAAATGAGCAAGTCTAGAAACAGTAGAAGCGGGGACATTTGCAACTCATTTTTCCTAATTATACAGCAGACAGAAGAGCCATCACATTTTTATTTCAGGGAAACCAGGAGCCAGTGGCTTTTCATGCACACTTGGTCTATTTTCCACCAGTTGCCAGAGTGATCCTTTTAAAAGGTTATATCAGATTACATCACTCCTCTACTCAAACGCCCCCTCCAAGCACTTTCCATCCCTCTAAGAATGAAATCCAAAGTCCTTTCTGCAGCCCCAGTGAGGCCCCAAAAGACCTTAACTCTGCCTTTCATCTCCTAACCCCTTGGGCATTCCTGCCTCTGGGCACGTGCACTTCCGGTTCCCTCTGCCTTCACCACTCTCCCCTCTTACCACGGACATTCCCTAACCATTTCAACCACAGCATGCTCTGGTCCCTGTCTTGTTTCTCCCCTTGCTTCACTTGCATAGCACTTCTGACCACTTGAGAAATGGCCCATGTATTGATTTACTGTTACCTCACACCCTCCTAGTTAGCACCTAGTGCCTAAACATGGCTCGATCAAGACAACTAAAAGCCCAATTTGTTGGTAAAAGAAAAACTGGGGGAAACCATTGCTTTTTGATGTGTGCATTTCTTTAATAGACATCCAAACCAAATACCACATCAACTGATTTTTCATTTGACATTACTTTTCTTTTTTCTGATTATCCACAAACAGAAGACAGCTGCTGAATGTAAGTGGATTCTTAAGACTCTTAATGTATGTTAGATCAAAATTACTTTTTCTTCAAACATACAAATTCAAAATTAGTGAGAAGTACTATATACAACTTTTCAGAAATGTCTGTAATACCTAACTATAGAACACCATGAACTGCTTAACATGAAATTAAGATATATGAAGAAAAAGTACCTTCTGGAACCCAATTTAACAGTCATAAGAGTGACATGTAATAGTCAAGACTGAATCTGAGCTCTAGGTTAGAAAGTTCACAGCTTCTACCTATTCAAACTGTTTAAGATCCATATACTCACTCATACTAATCTGTGATTTCCATTAAAATATGAACTCTGAACTAATATTTTCTAATACAAATATGCCAAAGGCTAAGGCATGATTCAGTAACTGAATAGCTGCTTTATGTTCTGATAAAACAGATCTTTATTTTGAATGATACATTACCAAACCCAAATTACACCTAGAAACCCCTCTGAAAGGATAAAACACTTTTATCTTTCTACCTTACAATCTTAAAATTATGGACTTCCCCCTCAGTTTAAAGGCATAAGTATTGAGACTATATGTGTATATACTAAAACTGTTACCTTTCGAACAGGTGGTTTAGTTATAATGTCTTCAAAATTATCTTCTGCTTTTAATGTTTGAAAATTTTCGTGTAATATTCCTATTTTCTTATCATTATCCCACCCCGCTGGACTGGAAAGAAACACACATGAGAAATTTTCAAGCATTTATGTAGTCATTCTTTTCATTTAAGCCATGATC
The DNA here is from genome assembly GCF_951640355.1 of Cnephaeus nilssonii. NCBI lineage: Eukaryota > Metazoa > Chordata > Mammalia > Chiroptera > Vespertilionidae > Cnephaeus > Cnephaeus nilssonii. Next base: position 13,008,857 of record NC_137088.1, on the reverse strand, counting down.
AGCTTAAAAGGAACATTTTTATGAAAATAAATTTGTCCAATTATGGAAAACTAATCACCTTTTTAAATTATAGGGCTCAAGTTATGGTTTACTAAATCACCTCCCAATTTTATTCAGGTAACTTTTTAAAATCATGTCTAAATTATACATTGGGTGCTTTATGTTATATTATAACCATTTAAAGAGTAAGTAGATATACTGATATATACACTCAATAGATAGCAATAACATGGCCTTTCGAAGAGGGCTCAGGCCAGCAGTAAATCTAAAAGACAATGATAAATATGTCAGGGCAGGTTATAAATAAAACAGTCTAGGGACAGATTCTCACCTACTCATCATGGAAAGGTCTCTACTGGTCTCACCTCAAAACTGAAAATGATGACTCACCATCAAACTGTAGCAACAATACGTGATAAAATAATATATTTAAGAGCATACTTACATAAATACTGCATCTTTTTCCACCACAACAGCAGGAATCTTATACGGAAATCCATATAGTTTCTGAACGATGTATTTATATACTAAATCTATATTTTTGTTTTCTTTTACTGACGTGTAAATAAGTGCTGCACCATCTGAATAGAACCATTAAAGAAATTTCTGGACAAATTCCACAAATAGGTCATAAAGTTCTTGTTCTCAGCCTAACATTCACAGCTACATAACTTATTCATTTCAAAAATAATGTCTAAAGGTATATTATATATAGTCATCGAATATTTCAAAAGTATAAAATATTTAAATGCAGGCTAAAAGGCAAATAAAACATTTTATAATAAGCTATCCTATATAATAAAAGCCTAATATGCAAATTGACCGAATGGCAGAACTACCAGTGGAATGACATGCACTGACCACCAGGGGGCAGATGCTCAATGCAGGAGCTGCCCCCAGCCCGCAGGCCCCAGGCCAGCCAAGGCAGGTGCCAGCAGGGGCTCCCCGATTGCCCTGCTGGTCGCCTCTGCAGAGGGAGGCGACCGGCTGCGGTGGCGGCGAGCAGGCAGCACCAGGCTGGCCAAGGCAGGTGCCAGCAGGGGGCCCCCCGAATCGCCCCACAGATTGGCCCTGACGCCAGCCAGACCTAGGGACCTTACCCATACACGAATTTCATGCATCGGGCCTCTAGTAATAAAATAAAACCGAAAGTCTCATTAAGCCAAAAAAGAAAAGGTAAATTTAGTAATACTGACACTACTACTACCTATATTTAAAGCACATGAAGAGGCAATTGCTTTGTTAAACTTCATGGAGGGGTATTATTTATCAACAATTGTTTTGTTTGCCTTTTCAACAAAAATGGTTTGCACAAGTACCTCTTATGATTTTTACTAGTTCCAGGAATGAGGACTTTGGGGACAAAGCTCCAGAGACCCACAAAAAAGAGAAGATGAACCAACAGGTATTACCAGGAAGCTTTCAGAAATGATCCAAGGTAAAGTAAATTTCATGGCCAAAACTTGAGCTAAGACAGTATCACATGATATATTAATTAAAGCTGATCCTAACTTTTACCCAAACAACATGATAAATCAAAAGAGGCCTGTGAAAAAAGGGTCAGTGTGACTACTGACAATGTGGTCAGAGAGGCTATCAGAAATTCTATGACACTGGCCATAGTGTCCTAAAAGAGACGGTAACTTAAGCCCAAGGAAATGCTGGGAATGGGCTGACTTCTGATCTGGGACATGCATATTTGCTAGGACATGAACCTAAAAGTTGTATTGCTAAATACTACTTAGCATAAATCTTGGTAGAAATAAATATCATAGTCTTAAGTAAAAGCTTAATTGTGTAAATTTTTCATCAATGATCTTTCTCATGTGAACCAATTTATAATTTGAAAGATGTCTACAGCTGAAAAATACACATTGCAATTAAAATTTTTAAAATAAAGATGATTCTGAACTGTTGCCCTCACTCACTGATACACACACACCTCACTATCTTGAAGTGACTTGTCACATTCTGTATTCTTTTAAAGTCAACTAGCTCTACTAAAAGGTCTGTAATTATCTCAGTGGACAGTTTACTTCCTGATTACATTTCTGTATGTACATTTTCAAGTAAAGCATTAATACATCTTAAAAGAGGCTGTTCTCAAATTTTGTAATCTTCAAAGATAAAAAGGGCTTTATATACCTACTTCAATTACTTTCACTTTTTGTTCTCTTTTTAAAGACTCTTTATATAGACTAATGCCCTTTCATTCAACCTGACTCAACCATTATGTGACATGAGAAAGGGCCATGGAGAGAACAAAGTACTGAAGGAAAAAGGAAAGGGAAACTACCAGTGCAGAGTGATCTTATTCATTATTCAGCTGGGCTTCCTATTAAGTGGTCCTTAAATTAAATGTCCATTAATGAAAATGAAAAACTACTGATACTATAAATACGTGTATATTATTTATCATTCCTACCTACTCCTAATATCATTTCTTCACTTTTCAGACCCAAAAGCTTTGGTTGCGGAATGAAACCACAAACTAGCTGGTGCACAACTCTCTCCCTTCGGTGCACTCAAACTGTGGTGAAGTTTTTGACAGTAAATTCTCTTAAAAGCATTCACTCCTAACCCTCACTTTATCCTTCTTTTAGTTGTACATGTTATTAATTGGCTCATCTAATCCTTGTAACCCAGACTAGACAAGATTCCTTATGATATGTTTTCTAACCTTGTAATCATCAAAATCACCCAGAAAGCTTTTCAAGAGTGTAGATTCTCTAGCTGACCTTGTAATGTTCCCCATTTAGTAAGTCTTAGATGGCACAGCCAGATTTTGAAACCACTACTTTAGATTATATGTGGAGATAACATACCAAACATATTAAAAACTAGAGGCCTGGTGCATGACATTCATGCACTGGGGGAGTCCCTCAGCCTGGCCTGAGGCCTATTGCAGTCCGGGACCCCCAAGGGGTCCTTAGTGCTGCTGCAGAGGTGGAAGAGGCTCCCACCAGCGCCGCTGCACTCCCCAGCTGTGAGCCCAACTTCTGGCTGAGCAGTGCTCCCCCTGTGGGAGTGCACTGACCACCAGGGGGCAGCTCCTGCGTTGAGCATCTGCCCCCTGGTGGTCAGTGCATGTCATAGCGACCAGCTGTTTCGCCTTTTGGTCGATTTGCATATTAGGGTTTTATTATATAGGATAAGAACACACGAACCTAAATGTTGATCTTGCCCCACCATCCACCCAATAAATGAATACCACTTTAGGGGCAGGAGGGGGGACTGGTTTCATTTATTCAGACTCTAAAACAGAATGTCAGTAGTGTAATGGCTAGTTAAAAGATTATTAATTATACTAAGAATATTGAATTATTCTATTTATAACTGGGAACTGAACTTTAAAAAAAGATAATAATACATAACTAGGTTTCATAACAGTTTCATCTCAGCATTTTAGGATATAAACACATTGGTGGTATGAATACAACTTTTTAATCAGAATGATTACAATGCATACTCATTAAAACTTTCCAAATAAGACTAATATTTATTTTTCTTTAGTACTTTAAACACAGCAAATCAAGTTTATATACTTCAATATTTGCTTTTATATCTCAAAATACCCAGATATAAAGATTTGAGAACTAAAATGATATTTCCAGCCAGAGACAGAAGGAACAAAGCTTATGGAATTTCTAAAGTCCCATCAATTTAATTCCTTTCCTTAAAAACAAACAAACAAACAAACAAACAGGTAAGGTACATTAAGGTGCATTGCACTAATCAATGTATTAAAAGGATACACTGTAAACAAAACTTCCGGATATGTGACTGAATAAAATCAAAATGTTCATCTTTGTAGTCATGTTCTTTCTCCAATACACTAATGGCATCACACTGTTGGGTTAAAATAATTTAAAAAACAATACATTAAATATTCAAGTTTAAATATAATGATTTAAACAGTTCAATTTTGGGTGGGGGAATATCAGAAAACTACCACTTTGAACCAAAGGACCTAGAATATCAATTACTCCTATTTGTCTAGAGACATTTAGTTGGAATCTTAAGACTAATAAATAATTTTATTTCTTTAAAAGGCATTAAATTCAAAATTATACTGAATGTGGCGAAAACACTAAAGAGAAAGTTTTAGTACAGAACAAGACAAGCTTAAAATACTTGCTAATTCAACTATTTATGTCCTAGAACAAAGTTTTTAAGATCTAAAATCTATTCTAGTTCTATAAAACACTGTGTTCCCAGGGAGTCTGCATCTCTCACTATTTCCTCTTTGTTCCTCTGTTTATCTGATAACTCTGTTGACCTTCATTTCTCTTCTGGTGCCTTTTCACTCTCACTACAATTTCACCAATAGCAAAAAATGGGGGGATTACAGGCTATTTTTAAAATGTCACCTGTACAATCAATGAAACAAATTCTAAATTCTACTTGCTACAGAAAAATGTTACAGAAAAAAAGGCATGTTCAAATATTTCACCAAAACCTTTCTGAACTGAAGGTATAAAATCTAAAAATAAACTCTCAATAATGTTCATTATACCTAATACTAGTGGCCCGGTGCACGAAATTCGTGCACATTAAAAGGGAATTAATTAGAGGAAATATTTTAATATTGCTATTTGCCCTTTCTCTATAATATAAGTGTCAGAGATGAAAGAAAATTAGTAAAATGTATATGAAAATCTCCGTCCTGTCAGAGTCTGGGGCTCGCCGTAGGACCTAGAGTCAAGTCCCCGCCCACCACCCACATGCACTTTGAAAATGCAGGAGACCCAGACCCGGCTGGCCCCACCCCCATTGGATGAGACCCAGACCCCTCTGGCCCCACTTCCATCAAGCCCTTCCGGGTGGGGGGGCGCAGTCTCAGGTCCCCTGTCAAGTCCCGCATTGGGGGGGAGTGCGGCCTGAGGTCCCTCGCCCCAGCCAGGTGCCATGCAGCCTCAGGTCCCTGCTGTTCGGTCGTGACATTATGGCGTCTGGGCTAATTGCATATTCCTCTATTATATAGATAGATTAGTTTGGGGTCAAATTTGCTATGTAAAGAAATCTTTACATGAAATAAGAGGATCTGGACCTAAGAAAGAAGCTCAGTCTCTCTGAATCTCAATTACTAGTTTTTAAGCCCTGTGGAACTACCATTCTTCATCCACCCCGGCATACACATTCTCCCATCCCCCTACACATTTTAAAAGCTCTTAAACTGAAGAACACCTGATGGTGCTTTAGATTCTGTGAAATATAGTAGATGATCTCTTCTGGCTTGAAAGTTTTATGCATCTATAACATTATTTAATGATTCAGATTCCTTTAAGCTTAACAGTTTTCTCCTTTGGAAATTTATGAAGCAAATTGTTACGTAATTGGCAGGAAAATATCTGCCAATGAATAACTCTTTGCCAAACAAAACAAAAACAAACCACACACAAGAGGATTCTAGTGTGACAGTTTAAAAATAGTCTTAAAGAAAAGGTATAAGTAACAATTAACAAAAGCAGGATCATCATCTGAAAAGCAGATAACAGACTTGATTTAAATGCTACCCTTCTGCAATTGTTATTGATAAATTCTGTAGTGTTTAAAGTAAAATTTAAGCTAGATTAAAATTTTTTTATCATTTTTATCCCTAAGATGAATAAATTCCATACCCTCCTTCAATTATATATGCAAATTTTATGTATTACAAAAAATATTACTAATTTTAGATCTCGAAAGGGTTTATTTGTTCTGTCATTTTCTTAACTATTCCATGACTTACAGAGAAGACAAACTTGATATATAAATCATTTTTAAAGGAAATGTGATTTATTATAAAGTGTATATAGTGACAGATTAAATGAACAGAATTTTGATTTTAGCAATCCTCTCAGAACCTCTTTATTAAATAAGTAAAAAGCCCCTGATAACTGCATATTAACTTCACATAATGAGTGCTTAAAAGCCTATTTTATTTTAGGTGTTAAAAGTAGATGTTTAAAAGTCTGTTTTTTTTTAAGTATATAATCTCATATTAGGATATTAGTATTCCAACATTTAATGTGGAAAATTTATAAAAATTAATAATTAACTTACCATCTTACCTGTGTTTATTTCTTTAAACTGACTGTATAATGAAGTCTAATTGGAATTTGGAAAATGATATTCAATTACAAAGAGAATATCCAAAGTAACATTTTCTTTCAAAGAAACTATGATCAAGATCATAAAACCAACATGTAAATATCACTCAATTATTTTAAACTATTATTTATATTTAAGAAAAATTATCTACGAAAAAATAATGTGTCAACTCCAAAAGGAGTCTGGGAAACAAAACAGTTGTTCATCCTTGGTTAATATCAGTAACAGAATCTCTAGGAAGCAAACTAACCTTTGTGCAAACTACTAGTACTGGAATGCCCAAGTTGTGTGTAAGTGTATCCGCACCCAGGGGTAAAACCACACTGTCGTCTTTGTCTTCCTGTGACATGGTATTTCTTCTCTGAGGAGAGGCTGGGAAATCTTCTCCTGGCTCTACATATTCTTGAAAGTCTCTAATCACTGAAAATCAAAGTAAATAATTTAATACATAGTTTAGAAATTGCTTTATTTCAGCAGGTAGCTTTTTCTACCATAATCTAAATATATATGTTACTAGAGTTTGTGTAAAAGAACAAAAAGGATTTGTGAAAACTATTTCAAGGACAGTACAGAAACACTGATCCCACATTAATTATTAGGAGGCAGAGTACAACACTGAATGGCTCTAAAGAGTGGGATTCAACGTAGGCATAGTTTAGTTTGCACAAATTACTTTAGGCAAGTCACAATCTAGCTTTGTCTCTCTATCTTCTCTTATTCACAATGAGTATTGAGAAAGGATAAAAGAAAAATATATGTGTGAGGACTGGGGACGACAGGGGGCAGGAAGAATTCCACAATTTAAATGACAATCCTAGATGATTTTCTAAATATTAGCTTCCTTCTCTAAACCCTTTATTCAGATCTTCTCCTTTTTACATAGGTGCAATCTTGGGCCACATTCACTCTTTAACCCTGGTGAGAATTAATGAGGTATTACCAACACTGATAAAGTTTTACAACTCATTTGCAAGGTTGTCAAAATCTTCACTAAAAACAAGGTGAATGTATCAAGAGCCTAAACAATATATACTTTGACTCAGTAATTATTCTTTGAGGAATTCTCAAAGAAACAACCAGTGATTCCTATATAAGACTGGGATTCCCATATAAGACTGCTTCTCATGTTTAAAAGCAAAACAAATTATCCATAGCATAGGATTAAAACAGTATATGAGGGAATATTATACAGAGATATAAAGGAAGAAAGTATCTTAAATTTACATGGTGTCAAGGAAGAGGGAATCCTGAACACTTGAGTGCAGTTCCTCCAAGAACAAAGGAATATGCATTTACCCTTAGCAGCTCTGGTAGCTACTACCCTTTAAACCAAAGGGTGAAATCTAACAGTGCTTCTCAAGTTTTTAGCATGCACTTGAGTTTCTGATTTAGTAGTCTGGGGTGGGGCCTAAGAATGTGTATTTTTTGACTAGCTCCCAGCTGCACTGATACTGATGCTCGTAGTCCTGGGAACACTGCTATAGTATACATTTAGAGAGGGGGACGAAAACCCAAGGCAATGGCCACCAGGAAAGAAAGGTATAGATTAAGAACAGCTAGACATCTTTTTCAATGATTTAGGACATATATTCTCTCAGTTTTTTGTTTCCTTGCATATAAATTACAATAAGTGTCAATTCTCCCCAAAAAGTTATTATGAACTAACAATAACAAAGAAAAGCAGTATTCCATCTGTATATTTTTTAAGCAAAGTACAACATTGACAAATGAAGTGCTCTTGGTGAAATTTGAAATTCAGAACTGTAGCAACTGGTTTACAGTTAGAAATGACGTAATTTCCATAATATCCATGAAAACTTCCAATTTACATGGGCATGTACAAAATATATTATGTACTTTTCTGAATAAAACCAGCTTAACATCTTTATACAAGGTACCCCCCCCCCAAAAAAAAGTATATTCACTTTGAATAATTGTAAAGGCAATGTTTATTAAAATACATTTCATTTTCAAGATGTAATAGAATCTACAGATAGTGTGTGTATACTTTTTTGGGACACCCTATATTTAGGTTAACATCTTTTTGGACATATTTCATTTTGACAAGGTTGATAAGATTGTTCTGCTTATCAAGAAGTGAACTGCTGAAAATGAGCAGCTGAAGAAAGATTCAAATTTTTAAATCTTGAAAACAACTTTTCAAAATGAACACATATGGCCTTTTGGCAAAGGAGCTAAGGCACCTCTACGAAAGAGTCTGCCATTATGTAGACATTTCCAATTTAAAACTATTTTAAAATCTAGCATAGCATTTAAGCTGAATTTCAAAAACAGAACTCACATTGTATTTCTTTCATTAAACTTTATTCAAAGTAAAAAATTCCCAACAATTATGATTGCCAGTTAGGAAATTTGTTTTTGAAATCTATATTAGTATTTCTAGACTACTCACACTTTTGTTCCATTTCTTTCATTTCTTCAGGAGGAATCTTCAATTTGTCTATATGTTCTCTAACAACACTTGCCCATTTCTGTAAAGAATCCAAAGCAGTCCAAGGCTTTGACATATCAACAACCAGCATAATCAGAGTGTCCTTCAGAGAAATGGCATCCAGTGAAAATTTAAGGAGGCCCTTGTGATACAGATCTCCATCTAAGATCCACACATTACATCTTGTTTGATCTACAATATACAAAGGAAAGTTACCAAGGCAATAGGATTAAGTTATTTCATCATCCAACTAACAATACTTGGTATTTTAGATCATCTCCACAGGAGATGCCTCTTTCGACAAAGTTCAACTACTTAGGTCACATCTACCAATTTAGTAAAGGCCTATCAAATATTCAGTGAAATGATTTAACTGCCAATATGGAACATCAGCATCCTCTACTTCATATTTCTTAATCCCAAACCACAGACTGAATAACATGTTGCTATTCTTACCATCAGCAGATAGAGCCATGCATATTCAAGATATTATATATAAAAATGAGAAGGCAAGTGATCTATAGAAGAAAAAAATGGTTGATCAGATAAGAAAAGCTGGGGAGATGACATTTTTATGTCAAAAAATGAAAAGGAGATAAAGGGGCCAGCAAACAATCATGGGATACTATTATTTCATCATCTGAGGGAAAATGAACTGAAAATTGATATTCTTCAATGATAGCAAGAAAGCTGGTCTGCACACTAGAATACATTAAGATGTTTAAAAGTATGACTCTATGACTCCCAATCCCAAACCAATAAACATATGCCTAAACATAACTATTTGCTGATTGGCATGACATAGTAGGACTCTTAGTGAAAAATAGCACACTCAAGACTAATATGAGCAGCAGTGCACCTTGGAAAGACTTCAGAAAACTTAGGTTACAAATAGATGATATTCACCATCCCTGTCTTCATCATGAACATTTAAGTACAAATATTCCAATCCTCTTCCTTTCTTGTACTCCTCTATTCCCTGAATTTTTCTTATTAAGCTTGTTTTCCCAGCTCCATCTTCACCTGTAAAAAAAGAACAAATCTTTTAAATTATAATACACACACACACACACACACACACACACACACACATGCTTTCTAGTGCTAAGTGAAAAACCTAATTGGAACTAGCTTCAACCAGAAAGGTAATTTAATGGAAAATAATCAGGAAACTATAAGTTGAAGAGGCAGACGTTGCCTCCAGGATTTTCTCTCCCAGTGTCTCTGTTCCTCTTGTTAAGTCTCTAGTTCTATCCTATTACAAATGGCTTCCTCTGTGGGTATTTTTCAGGAAGTTCAACTCTTATGTCATCACAGTTTAATCTACAAGGAACAAAATACTCTCTTTCAGGCTTTCAGTTTGAAGAATCTCGGGTAAATACTCTTAAAAATATTAATAACAAAACACTCATATGATTTAAACTTGGCACAAGTTTGAAAAGTTTAAAACTAGGCTAGCTATCCAATATTTTGGTAAGGATTTTTTTAAATTGTGAATTTATTTAAATACTACATGTTACTGTTTCATAAACTTATTTAGTTATTAGCAATATTATGTTAATAGTAGTTTCTTGGATCTAAGGACTTATTCCTGGAGATTCATGAGTTCTCTGAGAATTTAAAAATTGTTTTCATTTTTATGTTAAGTTTTTTTTTTAATTATATGTATCTTAGATCTTCTGAATGACCATCTTTAAATCTAAATGCTCCAACAAGACTGCAGTACCCTCCTCTGCACTGGTATTTATAACCCTACTGTGCCAAGCTGAGACAGAACAAGTATGCCAAACTAAAAAAAAGTGTCATAGGGCTGTCAGTTCTATATTCAGTTGTACTGGCCAGACTGGTTCTTTTTATGAACCATTTTCCAACACTTCATAGCAATAAATAGCTTTAAATAGACAATAAAGAACTTTTCATTAAATGAGTACTTATTTTTTAGCACTATTATTGCAGTGTACTATTAAAATGGCCCATCAAAATAATAGATTGGGTTGTAAACATTAATATGCATGATAATGACAATGATTCCTATGATGATCCATAATGCTTAAAAATGGAAATAATAAAGTAAATCAGGGAAAAGTAAAATACATAAGTATTTATGTCTACTATTAAACCCAAATGGCATTTAATTTCAGTAAAACATCATTTGTTTTATATATATATATGTTTTACATATATATATATATATATATATATGTATGTGTGTGTATGTATATATATATGTATTTTTTTTAATCCTCACCCAAGGAGTGGGGATTATTTTTTCCATCGATTTTTAGAGAGTGGAAGAGAACACTGAGGGGAAGAGAGAGAAACATTGATATGGGATCAGTTGCCTCCCCGACTAGGGGTAGGGATAGAACCTGTAACCCAGGTACATGTCCTTGACTGAGAATCAAACCTGAGACCATCCAGTGTGCAGGCTGATGCTCTAACCACTGAGCCAAACCGGTTTCAGCAACAGCTCTATAGTTTTAATGGCATTTAATTTATAATTCATTTTAGTTTTGTAATTGTTCAAGAACTATAACCAAAAAGAATTTAAAGAATTTATATCTATTCACCTCAATAGGCATGAAAATTAGACATAAAAATAATTTAAATCACTGGGTAAGGAGGTCTATGAAAACCTTTTAAAGAGAGTCTAACTAGGCAGAGTAGAGGCTCCTTGTGACCTCTAATAGTTTCACTATTCTGTATGGACTATAATGTTAGATACATGTCATTATACATTTGTGAAAACCTATATAATGTACAACACCATGAGAGAACTCTCTTGTAAACTATGGACTGCAGGTGATAACTGAAAAGTTAAAGTGGATAGGTTCTGTCTAACAATAACGTGTCAATGTCAGTTCATTGATTGTGATAAATGTAATAAATGCGACACTGTGTGGGATGTCGATAATGGGGGAAGTTTTGCAAATGTGGGAACAGGGAATATTCAGAAACTCTCTGTGCTTCCCACTCAATTTTCCTGTGAACCTAACCCTGCTCTAAAAAAATAAAGTTTATTAACTTAAAAAAGTACCTGAGCCTGTTCTAGAAAAAAAAAAGAATCAAGATTTTTCTTATGGCAGGTTACTTTCCTGGAAGGAATCCTCTGAGTTAAAATGACACCAATTGAAAAATGATTATCCCACAGAAACAATGTTATGTACTGTAAGCAAAAACTTAGTGCCCACACTTATGATAGAAGCTTACATCAACAATACAATGTTCAACAAGAATTTTCTAAAGTATATATAGAGCCATAAAAATAGGCAGTAATTACATGAAATTTCATTTAATTTGATACAAGATTTACCTTATTTCTTTAATTCTCAGTTTAGATATTAGAAAGTAAAAAGATACCATAAAAACAATAAAAAAAACTTCAGATGAAGTGGGGACCCTGGGATGGACAAAATAGGTGAAGGAGGTAAAGAGATGTAAATTTCCAGTTATAAAATAATTAAGTCCTGGGATATAATGTACAGCATATGGAATATAGTCAATAATATTGTAATAATTTTGTATGGTGATAGATGGTTACTATACTTATCATGGTGATCACTTCGTAAGGTACATAAATGTCGAATCACCATGTTGCACATCTGAAACTAATGTACTTCAATAAAAAAAGAAAGAGAATAAGTACTAGTATACACATCAGGGGCAAAAAAATCAGATCAGTGTATTTCAACTTATTTTTAATATTTAAAATGACTCAAATATAAAGGTTTCTAAATAAAAATACATACTTGTTGATAATCTTAAACGTAAACAAAAGAATAAAAACCATAATATCAGCTAGAAATAATCATTGATAATTTGGTTATTTCTGATGGTGATAGTATGAGTGATTCTTTAAATAACAAGTTTGCAACTACCTTTTAGTTGATCTAATTCCAATTTTAAAGGTTTAATAGGCTCAGAACAGATTCTGAGCCCAAATTCATGACATCAAAAGTATTGTCATTCTTAACCACATATGCTCACTATTTTAAGTTCTTGCAACCAGCACTAGAACATAGATATTTCCTTTTTCTATGGACTGAATATAAGATACTCTTGAGACCAGAGTGCTTGTTTTTCATCATTCATTTCACTGGACTTATGGTTCTCAAAAATGTATCAGACTCACCTGGGGGGCTGGTTAAAACATACACTGCTGGGCCTCACCTCCTGAGGTTCTGACTCATAAGCTTGGGATGGGACCTAAGAATCTCCATTTCTGCCCTAACCGGTTTGGCTCAGTGGATAGAGCAGACGGAAGGGTCCCAGGTTCGATTCAGGTCAAGGGCATGTACCTTGGTTGTGGGCATATTCCCAGTAGGGGGTATGCAGGAGGCAGCTGATCGATGTTTCTAACTCTCTATCCCTCTCCCTTCCTCTCTGTAAAAAAATCAATAATATATATATATTTTTTAAAAAGAATCTCCATTTCTAACAACTTCCCAGTGTCGAGAACCAGTGCAATGTCTATTACATTACTACACTAAGCCAAGCACTAGGAATACAAATACCCATATGTCAAAGTCACTGTCCTCTAGGAGCTCATAAATTCGAGAGGGAAAACAAACAGATGATTTCAAGATACTGTCATTAGGACCACACTAGAGATAAGCGACAAACTAGGAAGCCAGCCCTAAGGGAGTATTCTGGTTTTGCTTGGAACTCAGAAAAGGCTTTGAAGAGAAGGTAACACTTTAGCCAAATCTTGTAGTGGTGTTAATGAGCCATGGAAGAGTCATTCTAGAAAGTAAGGAAAGCATATACAGAGGCAAACAAGTGTCCTTCTAGAAAGGACAAATAATTTGCATGCTTGAAATTTAGCACGTAAGGGGAAAAGAAGCCAGAAAGTGAGGACAAATAGGGGATGCAGATCATGAAGGGCATGTTATGCCAAGCTGAGATGGTTAAACTTTCTCCTGGAGATAATGGGAAGCCACTGGCAGTGCTTTGATATTTTAGAAAGACCACTATGGTAAAAGTGTGAAAAACTGACTGACAAGGGTAGGTTTGGGAGGAAGGAGACTAAATAAGAGACTATTATTGGAGTCCTACCAAGAAATGAGGTAGGCAAGGTATTAGCCTGGGATAGCACTCAAAGGCGGACTTGATTGGGTGTTAGCAGAGATGAGAAAGGCATAGAAGTCAGACTCTCCATTGTTACAGCTTCAGTAACACTGCCCTCTCCTATTCTACCACTTACCTCTGACGAGGTTGGACCTAAGTCTTCCCTGCCCGTTGCTCTTTCATCCCAAGCCCACGTTTGTATTCCCCAGGGTTCCTTCTTTAGTCCTCTACTCTTCTTGCTGCACATGTAACTCCAGGAGAATCTCCACGCATGACTTCAATACCACCTATAACCTAGTGACCCACAGATTTCCCTCCAGCCCCAGCCTCTCCTGAACTGCTTGCTAGCTGTAACTATTTGGATGTCCCATAAATACCTAAAAATCTCAACATGCACAAAAGCAGTATCATTATCTTGCCACCTTTCCCCAACACACTCACTTATACAATTACTAACATAAGACTCCAACCTCAAGGCCTTTATAGCCATTGTTTCCTCTACCTAGAACATGCTCTCTTCAGAAATTCATATGTTTAACCTTCTTCCTACCTTCCCCCAACCATCACTTCCTCAGGCAGGCTGTCCCTAACCACCTGATTTAAAATCACAACCGCCCAACATTCCTATGTGCCTTCCTATATGTTTTATTTTTTTTTTCCATTGAACTTACGAACATAATACATATTTTACTTAGTAACTCCCTACCCCCAAAAGCTCCAGAGGAACAGGCATTTTGTGCTTTGTTTGCTGCTTCAGCCCCAGTGCCCAGAGAGTGCCTGTGACTAAATCAGCTTTAATGGCCAAACCATTTAAGAAACAAAAGTCACTGAATTCCAAGTTATTTATAGAACAGCACATAGTACCTAATAGTTTGAGGGGTTAAAAGAAAACAACAAACTACATATGTACTTCATTGTATGCAATTAGTATACCTTTCAAGTGGCAAGTAGGGCAATGGAGACTGAGTGATTTCAAACATTGATGAAAGAATTCATCAGCCAATGTCAATCAACTGTAAGAAAGCTTTATCTTCAGTTCCTGGGCCTTCAGCTGGCAGTGAAACAGACATACCAGCTTTACATGTGCCAGCCAAATAGTTAATGATCTGTAAACATACACTTCCACAAGCAGAGAGTTCCTACTTACACAAGCTAATGTAAAAGTCCTTCTAGAAAGCAAATAACCCTTTAGTGATGATGTTAAAATTATTCTCTAAATATTTTTATCTAAATTTGCACTTATATTACATTTTCTTAAAGAAGGATATCTTTAGCCCTGACCGTTTTGGCTCAGTGGCTAGAGCTTCGGCCTGCGGACTGAAGGGTCCCAGGTTCGATTCTGGTCAAGGGCATGTACCTTGGTTTCAGGCACATCCCCAGTAGGGGGGCATGCAGAAGGCAGCTGATGGATGTTTCTAACTCTCTCTCCCTCTCCCTTCCTCTCTGTAAAAAATCAATAAAATCTATTAAAAATTAAAAAAGGATATCTTTAAAACAAATCAAAACATTTCATTAGATCAAATTCTATTCTAATAAAGCCATTTTTTTCACGCCCTCATCCCGGTGTTGGGAAATTTTTCCTATAAAGGACCAGGTAGCAAATATTTTAGGCTTTGCAGGTTACATAAGGTCTCTGTCACATATTCATCTTTGTGTTTTCCCCCAACTCTTAAAAATGTGAATAAACAAACCCCATTCTTAGCTTGCTGGCCATATAAAAACAGCATACAGGCCAAAGCCTGTCCCAGTAGATAGAGCAAAGGAGGAAAGGCTTGTTAATCAGATTACAGTGAAATTCTCCATAGCAAATAAACCTGTATTCCAAATTTGTCTGAACCCAGTCCAAATTAGTCACTCTCTGGGAGCCAAGTATAAGATCCAAGTACTTCAGTTTTACCATAAAGCAATAACAGCCATCAATTCTCACGTCTTTTTCGCTCAAATTTGAAAGCCAAATTGATTACAAAAGAAAATCTCCTTAAACAGTCACCAAAACAGTGTAGGAGTAAAGGTGTGCTCATAATACTGTTTTATCTCCCCAACAGATCTCTAATTCAACAACAGGATGTAATGTCCATAAACTTTACAATGATAACTATAAACAGATTAAAAACAAGAAGATTAAGATATAATTTCTAACTGCAACATTGTACCCTTATTTGAATGAACCTGGACAAGTCAGGTATTTCCATTTGTTCTCCCCCAACCCCCGTTCTAAATAGAGGTGGTAAAACCAGACAATCTCTATGGTGATGGATTTAAAGTTCTATAACTATTATTATTCATTACTTCTTGATCAGTGATATATCAGAAATAAAATTCCTTTACAAGTAAACAGTGTTTTAAAAAGACATAAAAACATTAACCATGTGAAAATGAGCAGTCAAAGCAAAACACTTAAGTATACAATACATTAATAATAGTTATCTTGAACACTTCAATGTATGCCACTGTTTGAAGTGTTTTACAAACATCTCATATAATCCTCACGATAATCCTAAAAGGTAAATATTATAGTCTGAAAGATTAAGCAACTTGCTAAAGAAAGGTTATGATCTATATCCAGCAATGCTCCTAAACCCTATGACACTACCATTGTTCCTAGAGCAGCTTCTAGTCTTGACCAGCTCAAGATTAGCAGGGCTGACAAAGGTAAAATTAAACGGTACTCTGCCTTCCTTTTCTCCGTTTCCTCCCCTGTTGTCCTGAGGCTAAAGTACTATACTCTTCTTGCTCCACACAGGTTTGTGTGCCTGATGCCTGCATTCTACACAGAGCTTTGATTCACATTTCCATACCTCTGTTGGATACATTATGATTCATAGCATCATGATAATCATAATCAGAACAGAGAGAATTCTACCCTGCCATATTCCTTCTTTATCCAAGTGAGATATCAACATTGTAAAGTTGACATTTTTGATTTGGCCTTGCATGACGTAAAGTAAATCATCCTCTTTTATCTGAAAACTCTGACAACAAAAGCTATGAGGGGTCTTCACTGGAACTACTTTTGAACTCAGACCTTCTGCATGGCCTCCCATAGGTTATCGGATGACCCAGGCAAAGTGGGGGCTTTGGTCTGCTCCCCATTTCACAAAGAGTGTCACCTCCCTTTGTGTCAGTCAGCAAGACTGGGAGAGGCTGTTGTTAACGAGCTGCAGCATCTGCACCCAGTGGTTGCAGATAAACATTTATGCATGGCTGTTCAAGACTACATCCTTCCAATATGTTAAGGAGTGCCTGTATAATGGAAAGTTAGGCAAACCCAATTTTGAATCCTAGCTCAGCTGGGGCTCAAAATCCTCTTCTGTAAAACAGTGAACATGCTATATAATAAAACACTTATCAGAACACCCAAGTAACAGGAATAATACATGTTTCCATCCCATTGGCTGGCCAAGGCCCTACCTTTGAATACCATCATTCAGCAATCCACATTACATTAAGAAAATAAGAACTTGTACTATATCATTTCCCTCAGTCTCACAGACTGACTAGACATGAACTGGAAACTACTGTTTAATTCAACAAACATTTACAAAGGCCAATAAATGCTAATCCCAATGGTTATTAACAGTTCCTATGCTCCCGAAGGTCAAAGTCACACTAAAGCAATAATGCTTAATCAACAGATTTGATATATATTCTACAATTAAATTGCCTTTAAATTAAGTTGGCAATTTTTAACCTACCTACCAGATAGGCAAAGATTAAAATGAATAATGCTCAGTATTGGCAATTATGCTAGACAAACAAATACTCTCAATTACTGATGGTAGGAATGTAAATGGTACAACATCCCCAGAGGACTGTTTGGTAATATATATAATGGCTTAAAAGATATATACTTTCAACCTAGCAATTCAACTTATAGGAATTTATCCCAAAGAATACTGAGCAAATAGAAAATAAAGTATAACAATAATAATCTACCAATCAATTATTATTATGGTATACCCATAAATGTTGTTATTCAGTCAACGGAAGGGAGAAATCCATATCTACTGCCATTTAAAAAAAAAAACCCTGATTCATAAATTTTAAAAATCTGATTTCAAAACAGTATATAAGGTATGAATGAGCCTATTTTGTTTAAATAAATACACACATAGGAAAAAAAATGAAGTGATTATCTCTAGATGATGGGATCATACATTATTTTGATTTGTCAAATTTTTCTCTCTAGCAAAAAATATGTAACACTTTTATAATTTAAAATAATGAGTCCTAATTTTGAGATGAAGATGTTTTAGACATACTTTCTTTTAATTCTTTTAATCCCATGAAGTATGAAAGAATCTCAATGAGCAAGTCAGGAGGTTGTTATTTGCCCACAATCCCCCAGCTTCAAAAGGTAGAAGGCTGACCACCAGACCCGGTAAGTCTAGGTAAGGACTCCACCAAACCTGAGCTGCCACGGTCCCTTTCTCCAAGTTTTTACTGCAGCACGTTCCCTTGTCCACAGCCTCCAGTGTTTTCTCCTCCCCATTCTACTTAGCAAAATTTTATTCAGATAACACCATTTCATCAAAATAACATGTGACCCTTTTACCAATTATTTCATGCTGACATATTTGATTTTTACTACTTTGAATCTTTTCCCACAGTTTATAAGCTCCTGGAGGGTAGGGACCAAGTTCTAGCCCTGTTTTCCCCACATGACTCAGCCAAGTATTTTATGCACAGCACGTTCTGATGAATGTTTGATGAATAAATGAATAAAGAGGTAACCTGTGAGGTCTTTTTAACAGCTACTGCTCTGGTTTTACAAATAAAATAAAGCCCAAAAAGGTTAGTTCATGGTCACTCACTAATTAATAAAAGATAGAGTCCCATGCTGAAGCTCTTCTCAGTTTTGCATTTTCAAAGTTCTTTTGCTGACATTCTCTCATGTGGATTTCACACCAGCCGAATTACCATTCTACCTACCTTGATGGTCTTTAATCCCAGTTTCTCACAAGATTAAGTTTCAGATTGAACAATCTCATTATCTTTAGAGTCAGGCCTCACATAGAAAACCATCCACTTCTCTCCCTCGCTGGTTTGGTTCAGTGGATAGAGTGTGGGCCTGGGGAGTGAAGGGTCCTGGGTTCAATTCTGGTCAAGGACATATGCCTGGGTTGTGGGCTCGGTCTCCAGTAGAGGGCGTGCAGGAGGCAGCCAATCAATGATTCTCTCATCATTGTTTCTCTCCTTCTCCCTTCCTCTCAGAAATCAATAAAAAATATATATTAAAAAAAAACAAAACAACCATCCACTTCTTGACAAGTTACTTCTCTAAACAGATCTCTAGTTCCACCATGTATGTATATGTTGAGGTTTCCTACTTGCAATACTTCAAGCATAATAGAAGCTAGTTTTATTCTTGAATAAGAAAGAAGACTGTTTCAAACATACTTCCTGATGATGTTCAGCATTATGTGGCATTTTTGGCTGCACACTATCCTGAACTAGTGCCTTCAGGGAAAAATCTGGAGACTCTAGGTTTCTTCCCTGGGTGGAATCAAACAGCCCACAGCTACAAGGAAATACTTCATTAAATAATATATTAATTCTTCAAAATATCCCTTTAAATATATTTAATAACTCAAAAGCTTTAGAATTTAAAAATATTATAGACTGTCAGATCAGACGTTAGAGAACACTAAATCCAAATATCTTTTTAAAAATTTTATTGTTGAAAGTTTTACAGATTTAAATCTAAATATCTTAATTTACAGATGATAAAGATAAAACTTACATGATTTACCAAAGGGCCAGCTAGTTTTCATTAATTCAGATACCTCAACTCAGAAAGTGATATTAATGTCCTATCTATAAGCCAGGGGTCCAGGTCTCCATAAGTTATCTTAGTAGACAATGAATTCAATTAATCTAAAGCAATGAGATTTTTTACAATGAAACTGATACAACAGAAGAATCAGATTAAATTCCTTAATAACTGCTAAACACCTTCTTACATTTCCTACAAAGAAAGCTCTCTTTTCCTCTAGGGAGATAGTCCAGCGTATAGGTTAAGAATGCTGACTCTGGGTCCAGGCTGCACAATTTAGAATTCTTACGTTGCCTCTTTCTGGCTGTGTAACCTATGGCAATTTACTTAATAGCTCTGTGTCTACTTCCTGATGTTTAAAGGAAAAATCAGAATATATAAACAATCATACATGGCTAGTACATGTACGTATTCTATAAATATTAGTCATTATTATTATTATTATTTCCCATAGGGAGTTTTCTTATCAAAACATGGGAAAGTAACCAAAATATGAAGAAAGTACTCTTAAAAGCAGCTATTAAAATGTAATTACAATCACTGTAGTAAAAAATTGATTAAACATGAAGGGTAAAGTTGAAAAAAATCCCTAAAAGGACAATTTATAAGTCAAATCCTACTTAATAAACATGCACAAACACACAAAAAACATACAGAAGACGTTTTGCCTTTAATGTTCAAAAACAAACTTTGCTGAAGCTCTTTCTCAATGGTTAAACACTAATGTCACAGTGTTTGGGGGTTTTGATAGGGATCAGGCCTAGGTAGTTAAATGACTGCTTAAACACAAGTGACACAGCCAGAGTGGTGTCCCTTAATAGGCTACATCCTAGAATTCCACAAATATTTGGATTTCAATTTCACTCAAAGATAACCTTTTTTTTAAATCCTCACCTGAGGATATTTTTTCCACTGATGTTTAGAGAAAGTGGAAGGGAGGGAGAAAGCGGGGGAGAGAAACATCAATGTTAGAGAGACACGTCGGTTGGTTGTCTCCCGTACACACCCTGACTGGGGGCCTGGGATCAAACCTGTAACCCAGGTACTGCCCTTGACCAGAATCGAACCCGACCCCCTTTGGTTCAAGGGCCAATGCTCTCACCACTGAGCAAACTGGCCAGGGCCAAAGACAGCCTTTTAAAGTTATCCAGTAGAAAGAGTACATAGCACTCTCCCTTGCAGGAACTTCTATCGAGTTGGAAAGTCATGTCAGAGTCACAGAACACAAGATCTTATAGCTATGGGACCTTGGAACACTCACTTAAAGGTCTCTAAAATCATTACCTCATCCAAAAACTGGTGCTAACATCTATCTCCCTGACTTTCTTTGGGAGGGGGGGAGAACAAGGAGAATGAGGAGGTAAACTAAGATTTATATGAAAATGCTTCGAGAATAGCTCACACATTGCCAATCCTGACCCTTTTCTCCCATAGGCAATGGGAAAAGAGGACAAGTAGCAAGCTAAGGTTAAACTGCCATTTGTGTCTGGGATACATTAAGCTTTGATCATCATTCCTATTCTAGGTTGTTTCTGGAAATGTAAAACCTTGTTGTAGTCTCAGATTTGGTTTTTTAAATATGGGACTCCAGAGATTCCCCATAATTCATGAAAGCCATATTAGGGTCAATCCTCCTCCTGCCTAACAGCTTCAAACTCATAACAAAGAAAACCACAATCCCTATGTATATATTTATTCCCTCAACCAGCACAGACTGAATGCTACCATAATATGTGATAGTAAAATGTCTTTAAGAAATCTTTAGGGGTATTTTAGGTAATTAATCATATTTCTACAATCAGTATACAAACCTATTAGGTTCTTCCAAAGCTAAAAAGACTTTGATGAAAATCCCAATAGTACTCAAATAAAAATTTTGCATTTCAAGCTTGTATAACTTGATACTAAATGGAGCTTTATAAACTATTAAGCTCACAAAAAAAGGAAATTTAATCTATCCTAAGTATGGAGGAATGGAAGAGTCTGGGGCCTCTAAATACACTCAGTCCCATGCACTGACCCAGAGTCAAAAGCAGGTGTTTTTTTAAGCATGCTAAAAAAAGCAAACATGGTGCAACTTCAGTGCAAATCAGAAACATCAAGAAATGAACAAAACTGTCACTTTTGTTTCATGACAAACAGAACCATCCAAGTAATATCTAATGCACAGGAATAACTGGGAGGAACTTATAAAATGAAAACAAAATTCAGGAATCTTATCTTTACAATGGCAATATTTGAAAAGAAGTCTTATTTAAAGTAATTAAATATAATTCACTCCAATGAAGTCGTTAAATCCACTCTAATATATTGATCAATAGTAATTTGTTTAAATTAGTAAATTTTAAAGTATTTTCTGGATTATTTATTTATTTTTGCTTTTGGATCCTAATCTATCCTTGCCATATAAATATCACTGATGCAGGCACTAATTCAATTTTTTTAAAAGAGTTCTGATAAAATATTTTCTAACCCAGTTAAAACAAATCCACCATTAAAAGTCACTGTGCTGTTATTATTTGACCTGACCCTAGGAGGATGGCATTATTATTTCTACAACATCCATTTTAAAGATGAAGAAACTGAGGTTTATAGATGTAAAAACTTGCTTAAGATCACTCAGCCAGTAGGGTAAAAACTAATTTTTCAACTAGCTATGTGTAACCCTTAAAGAACAGAACTTCACATTCTAGCTTGGCAGCAGTTCATGCAAAAGAAGTAATGTGCTTCTATCTAAACACACCTATTAAAAGCAGACCCTGTCAAATAGATTTGACTTGTTTCCTATTTTTAGATGTACATAGCAAAAATGTCTTGAGACCTCACTACCAAGCTTTTAAAATTTAACCATCATCTTATAA
Source organism: Cnephaeus nilssonii (assembly GCF_951640355.1). Taxonomy (NCBI): domain Eukaryota; kingdom Metazoa; phylum Chordata; class Mammalia; order Chiroptera; family Vespertilionidae; genus Cnephaeus; species Cnephaeus nilssonii. The sequence continues at coordinate 12,986,608 of NC_137088.1, read as the reverse complement.
GCCAATATAAAATAGGGAAGAAATATCACATTTAAATGACTCAGGAGCCACGCCTGTAAAAAAAATATAAACCTGTGAATTGTTGTCCCTCGCTGTCCTCTACCCCACCCCCAGAATCAGTAAAGAAACAAAATACATAACTTCCAGAGAACAGAAGATATACAGAATAAGCGGAAGAATGGAGACATTAGACCATTCTCCCCGGTACATCCATTTGGCCCGAGGGACTGAACCATAAAGGTGTTCCACTGCCATTTATAAATTTCACAATCGTGTAAGTGACAGTTAAAAAGGCAGCTGCAACATGAGCCCATTGTACGTGGAAAAGCTGAAGAAGAACATTTACCCCGAGCACCAGGTCCCATTTCTAGCTTCTCTGTCAATTATACAAAGAGTCGGCTATTAAATATTAATGGCATTGCCATTTGCACTGGAGCTCTTTAAGGAAGAGCCTCCTGCTACCGATTTTTGTTAGGAAAGGAAAAAAACGTCCTTCTTTTCTAGACAAACCCCAAGCCAACTAGAATCGCTCCGATAGGCTATCGGATGCTGTCCTTGCCAGAGGTGGTGGTTAGGGCCTCCCCACATCAAGAGGAGGTAGAAGGGCGGGTCCCAGCAGGTCCCAGGGCAGGGGTCCGGGTTCTCCGGCTCCCCCAGCTGTCAGCCACAGGTCGGCGGCGGGGCGGGGCGGGGCCAGGGTCCACAGTCCGCACAAAGCGAGCCGGCGGGCGGCGGGCGGATCGGACCCCGGCGGGGCGGGGTGGGGCCAGGCGAGGGGGTGCAGGGGGGGCACACTTACCCAGCAGCAGGACGTTCTTCCCCGCGGGGAGCTTGGATCGCGAGCGGGTGGAGACCTCGCTGAGGATGCAGGACCTAACGGGGAGCAAGGCGCACGCTGAGGCCGGGAGCTGAGGCCACAGCGCGGGAGGGATGGACACGGCCTCGGCGCGCCTGGGCGGGGGCTGCGGAGGACGCAGCGGCCTGGGCCCGGCGCCGAGCTCGGGCGGGCACGGATCCCGAGGCGCCCGCAGGGCCGGGAGTGCTAGCGGGGACCCAGGGAGGGGTGGGGTCGTTACCAAAGGTTCTGCCCGTCCTCGTCGTCGCCTGCTGCGGCGCCGCCGTTGCCCGAGGTTAGCTCGTTGGCCAAGGAGCCGCCCGTGTAAGTCGAGGCTAATCCCGGCGGAGAAGAGCCGAAGGAGCTGACTCGCCCCACAGCCGCCATTTTGGTCGGGAATCACACCACTCCCGGCAAAGCTGAATGAGCGAGGCGGCCGCTTCGGCGGCGGAGGCGGCGGCGGGAACCCGGATATGGAGCGTTCGGCGCACGGGAGCGGGGCGTGGCCTGTGGGGGCGGGGTCCGGGCCCTGCAGGGACTGAGGGAGGCTACGAGCACGGACTGCGCGTGCGCCACAGGCTGGCGGGCGCAGAGAGGGTGTGCGTGCGCCTGCGCGTGCGCCGCGTACGGACGCGGAGCCCGAGGTGCGCTGCAGCCCCGGCTCCGCTGAGCTCAGCACGTTGAACTGCTCCGCGCCTCCTCGCTCGCAGCCCTGGGCTGCATCCGGGCGGAATGGGGTGTGTCAGGTGAACAGTGCTCCCTCCCAGTCTTCAGTTGGGTCCACAAACGCCGCAGCCGGCCTGGAATTCCTGCGCTGCCCTTGCCGTTCCACCGGTCAGGCTCAGCGCCTGGGTCCCAGCCTACACCTGGGCTTCACCGGCGCCTACAGGGAAACGGGCCGCTCCGCTGCAAAAGAGGCCGCCGTTGTGTAGCCCGGGGTCTGCAGTGTTGATTTGGTCCCCGATTTCTGGGCTCTCTGCCTTCTCAGGTGGCAACGTATTCCTCAAGCCTTTGTCCCCCATCAGGAGCAGATTCCCCCAGCTCCTAAGCAGCTGCATGACAAAAAAGTGTGTTGGCGAGACTGGTTTTAATGGCCAGGATTTTGTAGGAGATGCTCCTGATGAGATTCGAAAAGATCCACTAGGTGAGTTATTCATCCATCCAGTCAACAGACGTTTTATTCAACACATAATGGGAGGCGCAGTTGGTACTGGGAATACACAGATGGAAAAGAAGTGACCTAAAATAGCTGTAAAATAACCCCCTTTTCTATCGAAACTTGACTGGTTAAAAATATTTGAATGTCGAGCCCCATGTACAGAAAGAGTTGTCGGTTTAAGGCTCAAAGAGCAGTTGCTTAAAATAATCTGGCCTTTGCACATTTTCACTGTCAACTTGTATTTGAAGATCACTTGATAATATATGACCTCATCAGTTCTGTTAGGCTAGTGAGAAAATCCACAGCTAAAGACTGCTTGCTATACATTAACATTGCAGTTAGCCTGAAAGGCTTTGGAAACTGGCAAATCAGAGTTTTCAGTCTTAGCTCAATCAGTTACAGGCAATGTAACCTTAGACAATTTCCTTAACCTCGCTGAGTCTCAGTTTCCTTAGCTGTACCATGGGTATAAAAGGACCTAGAATTGTTATGAAGATTAAGATGATTCGGGTACAATGGCTTAGACCGGTGACTGACACATTTTAAGTGCTCAATACATGTTTATGATTAATAACTTGATGTTTACCTTTCAAACCATTGATATCTGACCAGACCCCCGGAACTGATGGGCCTAATGAACTCCTGCAGCTAAAACTCTTCATTTTTTGTTTGTTTGTATGATTAGGAAAGGAACCAGAACCCTGTCTTGGAATCCCAGGCTTTCTATGGTGACGAGCAGGATGGGGACTCCCAGGGGGAAGCTGGGACTTTAAGTCACTGTTGTAAAGAACTGTATACTGCACTTGGCCCTTCAGAGTCAATGCACAGTCAGTACTTTATTCCCTCAGTCATCTTTTTTCCCTCAGCATTTCCCCCTCAATTTTGTTTATATACAGAGTTGTCAGTTCCATATCATATCTACTTATTCTGGGAAGTATTCATTTTATAAGTGTCAGGCTGCTAATGCCCCACGACTTCTAGATGCCCAGCTACCTACTTATATTGAGGGCAAAGTTGTATTCCTTGTGGTTTTATAATATCCCTATCCAGCATTATTCCATTAAGATAGCTGACAAGAGCCCAGCCAGTGTGGCTCAGTGGTTGAGCATCAGCCTGTGAACCAAGAGGTCACAGTTCAGTTCCCAGTCAGGGTACGTGCCCAGGGTTATGGGCTGGATCCCCAGTGTGGGGAGTGCAGGAAGCAGCTGATCAATGATTCTCTCTCATCATTGATGTTTCTGTCTCTCCCTCTCCCTTCCTCTCTGAAATCAATAAAAATATATTTTAAAAAATAATAATAGCTCTGACCGGTTTGGCTCAGTGGATAGAGTGTCAGCCTGCGGACTGAAGGGTCCCAGGTTCAATTCCAGTCAAGGGCATGTACCTTGGTTGCGGGCACATCCCCAGTGGGGGGTGTGCGGGAGGCAGCTGATCAATGTTTCTCTCTCATCGATGTTTCTAACTCTCTATCCCTCTCCCTTCCTCTCTGTAAAAAATCAATAAAATATATTAAAATAATAATAATAATAATAATAATAGCCCTACCTGGTTTAGCTCAGTGGATAGAGCATCAGCCTGCGGACTGAGGGGTCCCAGGTTCGATTCCAGGCAAGGGCACATTCCTGGGTTTCGGGCTTAATCCCCAGTAGGGGGCATGCAGGAGGCAGCCAATCAATGATTCTATCTCATCATTGATGTTTCTATCTCTCTCTCCCTCTTCCTCTCTGAAATCAATACAAATATTTTTTAAAAATAAAAATAAAAAATAATAATAAATAAAAGAATAATCCATACTATTACACTGAAAGCAATCCCTCCATTTTTGCACTAAATTCCATATCCTCTCCTCAACTCAAGGACGTTGCTCCAATAATTCTTCCCCTTCTTTCTCTATATAATCATTTATTGATCTCCACTGGACCATTTCCATTAGCATACAAATATGCTATTAATTCTCCCATCTTAAAAAATTTTTTTCTCTTAACCCTACTCTTTAACTAGTTACTGCTACATTTCCCCCTCTCTTTAACAGCAAAACTCTTTAAAATAGTTGTCTTTATTGACTATCTTCAATTTCCTCCCCCCCTTACCCTTATAACCCACTTCAATCAGACTTTTACCCTATGACGCCACAGAAACTGCCCTTATTCTTGTTGTCAGTGACCTCCTTGTTGCTAAATCTAATGGTAAATTTTCCATCCTTGTCTTTCTTGACCTATCAGCAGCCCAAGACACTGTTGATCACCCCTTCTGAGTATCCTTCTTCGCTTGGCTTTCAGGTCACCATATTCTCTTGAAGTTCTCTTCCTGCCTCACTAGCTGCTCCTTCCCAGTCTCCTTCACCATTTCCTCATTTTCCTGACCAATTAAAGTTAAAGGACTCCTGGGCTCACTCAGCCTTTGTTCCTCTTCTGTATCTACACTTACTCCTTTGGTGACCTCATCTAGTCTTATTACTTTAAATTCCATCTCTGTGATAAAACTCCCAAATTTATTTATTTATTTCTTCTTTATTGAATTTATTGGGGTGACATACTAGTTAACAAAATTATAAGGTTTCAGGTGCACAGTTCTACAATACATTATCGGTACACTGTATTGTGCTTTCACCACCCCAAGTCAAGTCTCTGTCAAAACTCCCAAATTGATCTCCAGCCCAGAGCTCCATCTGGAACCCCAGATTAGTACATCCAACTGCTTATTCCACACCTCCACTTGGATGTCTAATAGTGTCTCAAACTCAGCATGCTCCGAACTGAACTTCTTCTTATCCCCGCAAAAGCTCCTTTACCCACGGCTTTTCCCACTAGGTAGCAACTCTTTGTTGCCTGAGTATTTCTCTCACCTCCCACACAGAATCCATTTGGAATCCTATAGTCTCTACCTTCAAAATATACCCGCAATCCAATTTTTTATCATTCATCCACTAATACCCCCCTGGTCTGAGCTATCATTTCTTGCCTATATTACTGTAAAAGATTCTTCAACATGGCAGCTAGAGGAATCTTTAAAAAATATATAATCCAGATCATGTAGCTCCTCTATCCAGAACCTACAATGGGCTCCTTATTTTAATCAGAGTGAAAGCTAAAGTGACCCATAGGCTGTACAGGATCTGGACCCATTGGCTCTCTGAATTTTTCTGCTCCACTTTCTCCCTCGATTTCTCCTATCCAGCCATATTGGCCCTGCTCTTGTTCTTTAAACAATCAAATAGAGATTTTCTTTCTAGTGTTTTCTACGAAGGGAAACACTAGCTTATTCCCGTGCATATTTCCTTTTCTTTTGGTTTTGGCTTTTCAGCTGGCATTCATATAAACTGTGATCGCCAGCATTTGGTGAAGCAAATCTTATCTGAAAATCTGTTTAGCTAACTCGCTCTCCTCCTGCAGTGTTTTTGCTCAGTTCTCAGCTTCTTGATGAGGTCTACCCTGACCACTCCATTTAACGCTGCAACTTGAACCTTTATCCCTGGAATTCCAGATTCTTCATATCTTGCTTGCCTTTTTGTTTCCCATAACATTTATTGCCTTCTAACATTAGTATAAAATGTACTTATTATTGTGTGTGTGTGTGTTTTAAAAGAAGTGGGTACAAAAACATTCTTCACTCCAACACCTGAAAGCTCTCATTTACAGTATTTTAACCGTTTTTTTTTAATATAAATCCTTCTAAAATATATTACACATTCTCTTGCTACGTTAACAGGTAATATGAACACAGATTTTTTTATTGGAGGCGCTGGGTTTCCTTAGGTTTATTAATCATAGTAACTTGCTTTCATAAGGAAGTGCTTAGATACTGCTGGGATGCCCAGCGGTGTACCCCAGATGTCTTTTTCAGTTTTGTTTCTGATTTAGCTGAGCCTCAGGGCCTGGAAGTGGGAAATGGAATGATAGCCAGAAAAGAGACAGCTCCTCCTCTCCCCAGCTTTCTATCTGTGGGGAGTTACACATCTCTCTTCTCTCTCTCGACCATCATCCCCTGCATACTCATCAGCTTCCTGAAGGCCACACTTAGCCATTTCTTTATCTCAAGAAAAAGTGGTCATTTGACAGGCACAGAACTCTGTAGAAAACTGGCTTGGGAGGGGAACTTTCTGGAGGGCTGAAATGGGGGGTAGAGACCACTTCCTCTTTCTATTGGGGATGTTTCCTTCTGTGTTTGAGAACTAGGACAAGGCAGCCACCCCTTGAGCTGCTTCCTGTTGTACCAGCTCCCACAGGCTGCCTCCAGCAGATTTTCAGATAAGACTTACTTCACCCACTGTGCCAAATGCTGGCAATCACAGTGGATGTAAATGCCAGCTGAAAAGCCAAAAGCCAAAAGAAAAGGAAATAAGCAAGCAGTGTTTTCCCTTCATAGAAAACACTAGAAAGAAAGTCTCCTCTATTTGTAGGTCTAAGATGAATTTCACCCCCCTCCTTCTTAAAAAAAAATCAATGCCTGTGTATGCATATGTGTGTGTTTGTGTGCAAGCGTACTTTAGGATTAAATTTTACAAAGAAAAAAAAATTTATTTGCTTAAATATACATCATTGAAAAATACACCCTGAATATTTTTAAATTCCTAGATAAGGTAGTATTTTGAATTGTCTTTTTATTTCAGGCTGAACCCACCACCATACTATAAATAATTCATTCCTAGGAAATATGTGATGATTGGAAGGGTAACAACCTATAAATCAATTTACAGTCACAGTAGCTTGAACAGACAACCAGTAAAATGCACAGGGAAAACAAAGAGACTATCTTACAGGCTAGAAGAATATTTATTCTTCATCAATGTGTTTCATTATTTACTTATACATTTTAAAATACAGAATAGAAAGGATTTTTAGAATACTTAGTGTCATTGTTTTAATCTTTTCTTTACCACTGAAAAGAAGAAAGATAAAGGTTTGCTGATTAGTGTATTGTTAGCTGGGTATGTATTTTTGGAGGATCTCATTTCCTTGTAATCAAATACTCTGAAGTTCAAATCCATTAACTTTAAAAAAAAACTGTGACTTTAATGCAGCTTACTTCTTAGATTTCCAGTGTTATACTCTGCGAACCTCCTTACTTCCTAAAGGAAAAGATATCTAATAATTGATTTTATAGATTAAGATATGCCAACACTCGGTCATAAAAGTCACCCAATTTTTCTGCTTTGGCAGCCCTATATGAGGCAAAGTAGAAAAAAAATATGAAATTCCCTGGTATTTTTAGAAATGTGCTTTCTTTTGTAGCTGCAGGTGATTTCATATTTATAATAATTCAATCTACTGTTAGTCTAGAGTTAATTATAGTTTCTTACTGCTTTTACTAAAAGTAAGCCTAGAATTATGAACTGCAGGACATTATGAACTACTATATTCTGCACCAACAAAAACATTATGTGGTTTGTTTTTTTCTTCACTTGGGAAAGAGTACAAAAGAGTTGCCCAGTGGGAAATTTCTTATAAGCAAAACGAATCAGTTATTTTACACCATATAAAATAAAAGAGTTGTTTATTTGAAGGTGTTTGAGTAGATTCTAATGATCTTAAGCGTTTTGCTATTAGGAAACATAAAGTTAGAGTTGCCTTGGAATGTAAAAATGAAATAGGAAAGCAGAGCATCCTTTCTAAGCCTTCCTCAGTAAATCCCAGGATTGTTTTGAGGAGTCAAGCTCATCTTACATTTCACTTCACCCTTTGGTAAATGCGGAATAGCCAGGAAACCTACTAGAATTTTCACCATGATATATTTGGATACACTGGCTCCAGCCTAAGAAGTATATTGGCTATATGATCTCATGGTTTTGAAATGTGCTTTAAATAGCAGCACTATTATATTGAGCCTGACATTTGAGACTTTGTCCACACTATCAGACCTGAGTATTAGATTAAACAATACTAATGGAAAACTGAGTGATATAGACAGCTCATTTGCATCATTTAGAGTAAATAAAATGTTTGGATTCAATGTTTGAAGCGAGGTACATGGGGTAATGGGTCCAGGCTCTAGAATCAGACCGATCTGAGTTGAAATCTAAATTCTGCCACTTAGTAACTTTGTGACCTTGGAGTTATTTAAATTCTGTAGGCTATCTTTCAGCTCTACTAGAGTTGTGAGGACTAAACAAAATCTGACATATAGTAAGGACCATATAAATGTTAGCAGAAATGTCTATTATTATTTGAGATAATCTTATAAGGTGTTTTGTAGAGAAGGGTTTCTTAATGTTTAAATGGTTTAAATGTACATATGAATTGCAGCATTTGTTAAAATGCTGATTCTAATTTAGTAGGACTGGGGGTGGGACTTGAGAGTCTGCATCTCTGAAAGCTTCCAGGTGTGTTTTCATACTGCTGAGCTACAAACCAAGGTTATGCAGTAGAAAGAGCACAGGCTTTGGATTTATCCACCCATTGACTAGAATCCTGGCCCCAAATATGTTAGCAATGTGACTTCAGCAAGGTCAAGCTTCCTCATCTCTAAGATGGACATAATATGATGTATTTCTAATTAAATCAATTTTTGTTAAATAAAAAATAGTGTACTCAAACAGTACCTGACACATTGTTGGTGCTTTACAAATCTAAGTTCCATTTTTCTAAAAGAAATGATTCACTGGTCCATCCAATATGGGAGACTCTGATAGTATCCTTTCCTGAAAAAGATGAAAATTCTAATTTTCTTTGAAAAGTTTTTACAATTCTGTCATTATGAAATCAACTTCAACATTGACTTAAAAGTTTATTATAGCATGGCAAGCAAATAAATTCACACCAAATGTTGTGGGCACATATTGGGGAGATGCCCCAGGCAAGTGGTAGGCCTAAGTCAAAGGGGGTAGAATTTCTGCAAGTATAGATAATTGAGAAAAGAAATTAGCCCACGAAGCATTTTAGTTTACTACTATTATTTTTGCCTTCTTTTAGTATGGAAAATTCCAAACATGCAGTACACTAGAGAGATGGTATAATGACCCCACGTACCCGTCACTCAGCTTCAGTAGTTAACAGCACATGGCCAATCTTATTTTAGTTTGATTTCCACTATCTATCACCCTCCATCTCTGAATTATCTTAAAGCAAGTTCAAGACATGGTATCATTTCATCCATAAATATTTCAATGCATATATTTAAAAAAAATAAAGACTTTTTCTTTAGAAATATAACTATAATACCATTATACTAGTCATTTCAAACAAATATGCAACTGTTGAATTGATAGTATATATTTTAATTACCATCAACTTTTACTACAGGTAAAGAGGTATACATATAACATAGAATTCAAAATATCCCAATACTTAAGAACAAAGTAGATATACTTGTTCCCTAAACATTGCTGTTATCCAACAAAGCAGAACAATTATCTCATCTGCAGAACCAACATTCTCAGCATCCCTCCTCTCACTGCTCCTACTGGTTCCTAATTGGCCTGCCAAGTCTAGGTGTCAATTTCCTTTCCACATTGTCCTCTGTATCCTGAGCATTCCCTACTTAATTCTCTCCAGCTGATAGAAGGAGACTGCTTTTAACTTTTGCCAGGAGCAGGTCACTCCTGGCAAGCTGATCAGAGTTCTAAACTCTCACAAAGAGCTTAGAGTTCCAGGATCTCGTAAAACATTAGAGTTGGAAGGAACTTCATAGTTGAGCCCCTCCATATGAACACAAAGGCAGGAATGTAAAATGATTTGTCCTGTCTCATGATTACCTAAAAACCTCTCAAAATAAGAACAAAGTATTTCACATCTAATCTGACCTTTCTATCATCATTAAATTTCAATCAAGGAGTTTTGTCTCTTATTTTACTATATTTGGTTAGTCTCTCTGACTACCTACTAAGGGTTAAAGTATTTTTTGTGTGTGTTTTGGACATTTTAAAATAAACATGTTTAGAGCACACACAAAAAAAGTTATTAAAGAATATGAAAGGTGCCCCGCCGGCATGGTTCCGAGTTTGAGCATGGACCGATGAACCAGGGGGTCGTGGTTTGATTTCCAGTCAGGGCAAATGCCCAGGTTGTGGGCTCAATCCCCAGTGTGGGGCGTGCAGGAGGCAGCCGATCAATGATACTCTCTCATCGTTGATGTTTCTATCTCTCTCTCCCTCTCCCTTCCTCTCTGTAAAAAATCAATAAAATATATTTTTTTAAAAAATAAAACATACAAAACAATTGTATGTATAAACATACATCTGCAAAGGACGAAATTCACCTTTCAATAAAATTATATTTAAAAAAATAAAAGCCTTTCATATTCTTTTTAAAAATATATTTTTTTTATTGATTTCAGAGAGGAAAGGAGACAGAGAGATAGAAATAGCAATAATGTGAGAGAATCACTGATCAGCTGCCTCCTGTACACCCCCCACTGGGGATCGAGCCCACAACCCGGGCATATGCCCTGACCGGGAATCGAACCGGAACCTCCTGGTTCATAGGTCGACGTTCAACAAATGAGCCACACCAGCCAGGTTGTTTTGCATGTTTTAAATGTTTATATGAATTACATATGATGTGTACATTTTGCAAATTGCTGTTTTTACCCAATATTTTCAAGATTGAGCTATGTAGATATATAGGTGGATCTTAGATCATTCATTTTAATTGCTGAATAGAATTCTACTGTATGAATTAACCACAGTTTATTTAATTCACTCTTCCTCAGAGGAACAGTTGGGTTGTTCTGTTGGACAACTTCTTTTATATTTATCACTAGGTACCCTATAATTTTTGCAAATAGGCTAAATGGAATCTTTGAAAATATACACTGAGTGGCCAGATTATTGTGATCTCTAAACACATAATAATCTGGCCACTCAGTGTATATCCTATATAATAAAAGGCTAATATGCAAATTGTCCCCTTGACCAGGAGTTCCACCAGCAGGCAGGCCAGCCAACCACCCATGTCCCCTCCCCCTGGCCAGGCTGGCGGGACCCCACCCATGCACGAATTCATGCACATTCATGCACCGGGCCTCTAATATATATATGTATACACACACACACACACACACACACACACACACTGAGTGGCCAGATTATTATGCGTTCAGAGGTCATAATAATCTGGCCACTCAGTGTATGTTGATTCATTTATAATTTATTATTGTTTGTTAATATAATAATAATCCTGGCATATTGGCATGCTATTAATGTTTATATATCAATCCTATGATCCTATTTTGCTGAACTATTTTATTTATTCCAATAGCTTATCTATAGAAAATCTGTAGATTTTCTTGTGAGGGAATGGTATCTTAACTCATCATTTTTTAAAATATTTCTTACTGTATCAAAATTTAAAATTTTGTATTTATCAGAATTCTAGGGGAAAGGGTGACTGAAAGCGAGAGAAACAGGTGGCTTCGTAGGACTGTTCCTCTTGAGAGAAGCAGCCACTGCTGGGGGACTGCCCACCCAATACTCCATGTGTAGAGAGTGTAAGGATTTTTGAAAGAGGTGTGACCTGAGGAGCGGATTGGGGCCTCAGGAGATGGAAGATGGCTGCATAATCTGTGATGTGATCCTTTCCTCTGTGTCTTAAAATCTTTAGTAAAAACAGAAAAGATCACATGCTTGGTCTCATTGATATTTTTGCAGGAACCACTAAGGAGGTAGAGTTTTGTATCTAGACATGACACGGAGACAACAAGAATATAAACAAGCACCAGGAAGTGGAGTCTAAAATCCTGGGCAGGACTGGAGTTGCCCAGCCTCAGGAAGGAGAATTTAAGCCAAGTTTCTTAAACCTTTAAGGGTAAGAAAGTCCTGCAGTGATATTTGTGTTTTCATTGATTGCCATCCGATATGTGTGTTCCCTATGTGGAGTACACATAGTCAAAAGGGTATTTTCCCCCCCAAATTTCTCTTTATAAGTTTTCAGTTTGCTGAACCTTTGGCCTTCCTTAAAGTTAGAGTGTGAGCTGAGGGGCATGAGAAAAAAATACCGCCTTCAAATTATATCTGCAGGGGCTTATCATAAGGGCAAAATCCCTTCATTAGATTCATTTCTTTAGGGCCCTCTATACATATAATGAATTATGGTTTTATGTTTTCTGAAGAAATAATAAACTACTATTAGGTAACAAATTAATGTTGGTATAGATTTGTTTATCCATTTAACCTATCGCTCTCAAGGAGAAGGCAGTGGTGGATAGCTTGGAGTTTAGGGTCAAACTATCTGGGCTGAATCCTCACTCCTCCACTTACTATCTGTGTAATTTGGGACCACTACTTAACATTGATTTGTTGTTCCACTTATTTATGCATTTATTGGTTGATTCTTGTATGCACAAAGTTGGCATATTGGGACGATGCTCTAACCAACTGAGCTAAACCCCCTTTTTTTTTCAGGGAATAAGCTTTTCAGCAGGCCTTTTTGCTCTCTACCCATTATAACTCTTCCTATGGGCCACTTCAGAACAGCATGTTACATTCTCTTCTTTTGATATATACATACTGTGCACATTAAACATTTCGAAATATTCTTCCACAAAGAACACTGCTCTCATAATTTTCTTTAAATACATAGCCATTGTGATCTGTATTTAATTTTCCCATTTTTTGGTTAGGGTATGCATACAGAGATATTTTTTTGCCCTCTTGATTATAAGAAAACTACCAAGAGTGATGTCACGTGGCAACTGACATTCAGCTAGATTGACAGGGTTTACTGCAGCATATTACTTGACCTCTTTGAGCCTTAGTTTCTTCATCTATACATGGATGGGTTAAATACTTACTCACAGGGCTGTTAAGGATTGAGTAAGGCTAAGTATATGGAAGGGCTTTGTAAGGTAGAAAGCATAATACAAATATTAATTATTCATCCCTGTTGTTTGACAAATATTCTTAGGTCTCACAAAGCCCATCCAGTCTTTTTTTTTCCAATTCAAATGAACATTTATTGACCCCATATTAAATGTGAAATAGTTAAGAAATGCCTTTCCTCTGTCTGTGTATAATTCCCATTACTCTGTACTTTCTCCTCAACTGGGTAGGTAGATTCCATGTTTTCTATAATTACACAGTCTCCTATATTGAGGAGTAATGGTAGGCTTGTTCAGAAGCTCAGAATATTAGAAAGTGTTGGGCTGCAGAGTAATGATCATAGCTAATGGAGAATTTGCTTCATTTTAAACAAGCATTGAGAACTTGTGGCTTCCCATGGAGGTGCTGGGCTGGTTTGGTGCTCTAGTCATGCTAAACAGCAGTGGCATCTGCAATAATCTTCACTCAAAAACTCTGTGTGAATTGAATTGCAATTGACTGCGGTCTCTGTGGCTTCTTCTACAAAGCTGGGATGCTTGACTCCACATCAGAAGACAGTTCAAAAGCCTGTGTATTTTCCAGATACCTGTCAGCGAATTCTCGTGGTCAGTGGTCCACCCTAGGTGAATGGTTGACAGTATGAAGTCAGTGGTTAACTCTAGGTCAGTGATCAATTTTAGGGGTAGTATAGCGAAATCACAGACAGGGAGAACAAGGCTGAGAGGATCAGGGCCTTCCTGAGCATGGTGCCAGCAGGGAGGGCAGGAGGCTCGCGAAAGTGAGCAGGAAGGTAGATAGGCCCTGCATGTAGTGCAGACATCTAGTCCTCTCTTCATCTGTCCCAGTCTTCATCCCTTTTCTTCCCTTCCTGCATAGAACCTCAAATGTCCTATTGCATTACCTTGAAAGCCCATCACAGAACAATGATTTGCTTTGCCAAGTCGAAGACAGCACCAAGTCATTGCATAATTCCCTGCAGCATTCAGAGTTCCTGAGCAGCTGCTCTGGAGGTGGATGAAAATAACCCACCATTTCAGGTTTTTTTCTTCTTCAAGTTTCAGTTATTTTTAGTTAAAACAGCGTTTTCCAAGGGCAACAAAGTGAACTGAAGGTCAGAAGGAAGCAGGGTATAGGCTTCTCACAAGCTCTTGCTCCAAAACCTGGACTTGAGGAAAGAAGGCCCTCCTAGGATCTCAGGGGCAACTGGCCAGCAGAGGGGTTACTAGTGGGATGGGGTGAAGCTGCATCCCACCTTGGGTCACTGAATTGGTCTGCATGGACTCTAAGGTGATTTCCACCTGCCAGTTAGTTGACATAATTAACACTATTATTCTTGGGGGACATTAAATTAAGGAATGATGTGTGTAGCCAAGAGAGTGGCTTATTCGGTTGGATTCTTTTCTTTCTTTTCTTTTTTTTAAATCTTTATTGTTGAAAGTATTACATATGTCCCCTTTTTTCTCCCACTGACCCCTTCTAGTGCTCTCTGCCCCCCCCGCCCCCCCCAGGCCTTCACCACCCTATTGTCTGTATCCATGGGTTATGCATATATGCATACAAATTCTTTGGTTGATATTCAGTTGGATTCTGAATCACAATCAGGAAATAGTCTTTGTCTGGTGCAACTATAATTTCATTTTTCTTGGAGTGAATTCAAAGGAAGCTGAGATCATTCTGGGGGTCAACTTCTCAGACAGTGCTCCGGGCCTTCAAGATGAAGTTGTGCGTGAGGTTGGCGTACTGTGTGGTGGTGGGATTGTCCATGGTGCTCTTAACGCGAATGCCTCCCGTGTTCACCATGATGATTCCCTGCATTCCCTTCTGGCTCTGACGTCACTTCAGTGTCTCCTCCACCTCTGCCATTGCAGACCAATCGGCAAGCTCCCTATGGCCAGCATAGCCCCCACCATTTCAATTTCTATAACCCGTTTAGGAATGAGAATGTTATTTTTAGGGTACAATAATTTAAAAGCTCACTTGCCTAGAGGGCAACGTCTCCATAGCTATAGGGAAATGAAGTAGGTTCTGTCTTTTTTTTTTGCAACCAGTGACCAGAATGAGTTCTTTCTTTGTAGTAACAGGAAACAATTCACTGCTTACTGGCACCAGGGGTTTTAACCGGGACTAAGCATATCCAACTTGGAGAGTTTCAAACCACTGGAATGTAGGGCACCTTCATGCTTTATGACCTATACCGTGGATGAACTCAACATCCCTAATACCACCTTAGTTCGGGTGGGATAAAGGTGATGTCTTTTGTTCCAAATGGCCCAAGAACATTGTCAGATTCACAAGGAGTGAGGTTCTTTTAGCTGGATCCCCTCGAATGCAGAAGCAGATTCTGAGGCAAGGATTTTGGTGCCAGTAGTTTATTCAGGACCACCTGAGGGAGTGGGTAAGGGAGAAGGGGAGAGTGGAGAGCCAGTAAAGCAGATGTTAAATAGCAAGTTTCAGTTGTGGGCAATTGGTGCTTAATCCTGCTGAGGACTCTCAGAGTCTGCAGGTACATGCCTCAAAACGGTCCCTCTGAGGGATGAGTTGGGGTACTGATACACCAACTCCCACTTCTCAATGATTGAAGATTGCTCCTGGGACATTAACTGACACTTCTGGCCTGCCCTAAAGGGGACTGAACAGCCCCACCCACCAAGGTCAGAGAATGTCCTCAAACAGAGAGGCATAGGAAGGCCTCCAGGTAGGCAAAGGACATATGGGTGGGGCACTAACAGCATCTGTTACAAGTGTCAAAGACAGACTCATAAACAAGCATTGTGTTCCTCATTTAAAATATAGAGTCTGTCTTTTTGAAAGACCATTTTTGCCTTGCAAGGTATGTTTGCCTTTAAGTAAGGTAGCAGAAAACCCAGCTGTAGCTACTGGCTGTGGAGCAAAAGCAAATTAGAATTGAAGCCTTCACCATTTGTCATTTCCATCCCCCTTCTCCAACTGTACTCAGAGTAAATGAGGTCACCCTCTCCCTGTAGAGTCAGCACAAGTGTGGGCAGAAGATGACGCCACTGACACTCAGCAGAAAACCGAGACGACAGTATCTGCAAGAAACAAAGAAGAACAGGGCTCAGACTCCATAATCTATATCTAGATGATGCAGGACACTGTTAATTACCTATGATGGCCGTGACAATTAAATCCAATGAGTATAAGATGTCTAGCATAGTGCCGGGTACCCACATTAGCGCTCTTGCAGACAAATAAGAAGGTCCACACATGTTCTATTTTAATTCTTCTCCTAAGAAGAAAGAACACTTTTGCTTTCTTTTGGTTTATAAAAACAATACATACTTCCGGTAATTGTAGAAAACTAAGAAAATACAGAAAATGGTAAAGAAGGGGGGAAATCACCTGTAAGTCCATTTTCTGATCTTTTACAAATATATAAACAAAATAGACAAATGTATAAATATGTAAATAAAATTCAGAATTTTTATAGTATAAAAATCCATATTGGGATCTTCTACATATATGATTTTCTAACCTGTTCTTCCTTTAGCACACCATGTGTCAACCTAAATAAAGTAAACTGAAGAAAACTCAAGTGACCAGAAATTGAGTTGATTTGGGAATAGCAGAGGAATTGCAATTCAGGAAACACATGCTGTAGCAAGTTATCAGTGAGTCTGTTGAGGTTAAGTGTGGGGGTAGAGGCTGTATTCATGGGCAAAGAGAACAGAGGGGAAGTCCAGTCGGAGTCCAAGCAGTAAGTTCATTGGCTTGAGAATGGAGAAGGGTTTTCCGCAGATGTTCATTGGCCAGGAGATAAGTCTGGGTCTTCCGTAAATCAGGCATTTTATGGGAAATTGATCTCTCAGCGAAATTTGTTCTCCTAGATGATGTACTGTGGAATTGTATTCCTGAAACCTGAGATTCTCCATTTCGTATCCTCTAGTTCCATTTTAGATGGAAATCCCTTCACAGGGGGCTTAAACATATTCTGAATGTCATTGACAATTCTTGAAAATGTTTCTGTCATCTCCATCATATGCCATCACCTGAATGTGCCATGAACTCCTTGGCCATTCTTCTTCTTTTTTTTTTTTTTAATATATTTTATTGATTTTTCACAGAGAGAAAGGTAGAGGGATAGAGAGCTAGAAACATCGATGAGAGAGATACATCGACCAGCTGCCTCCTGCACACCCCCCACCGGGGATGTGCCCGCAACCAATGTACATGCCCTTGACCGGAATCGAACCTGGGACCTTTCAGTCCGCAGGCCGACGCTCTATCCACTGAGCCAAACCGGTTTCGGCTTGGCCATTCTTCTGTACATTTGTGTTGAATACCTTTGTAAATTTGTGGTGAACACCTTTGTGGTGAACACCACATGACCTCTGGGTATTTTTGTCAAAATGTACTCTTGGGTGTGAAATTACACAGTCAAAAGGGAATGAGACCAAAAGCCTGAGGACAGAGTGAAGGGGCTGCGTTTTACAGGCACTCCCTGGTGGAGAGAACTCGTTGGCTGCGGGGTGCCAGGCCAGGTGTGCCCACATACAGGATCAGAGTCCTTGAACTTGCAAGAACCCCGGAGATGGTTTCCTCCCAAACCCTCTTTGTTGTTTTTCAGATAAGGAAACTGCGTCTCAAAGAGATTTAGCCACTTGCAATTTTTGGCAATGATGTACCACTTCTCCTGGCACGCACGTAAGCAGGCCCTTGACAGGCCTCTGAAAGAAGCACACATGGGCCAGACTCCGACTCGAGACTTGGGTTGTTTTTAGAAACTAAATCACATCACGACACAGAAGATGGGATGATCAGACAACTGGCTCCCCAACCAGAAGGGAGGCTGTGTCCTTCTGATGCTGGGGGACCTGAACGGGTGCCTCCTTCCCCATCAGCTGACTACACATAAGATGAAATACATCTTCCTACGTTTGGAAGAACCATGAGGTTTCCTGGGGTGCCTAGGAACAAAAATAAACCAGAGGGAATACAGCCCATTGGGTCAGACCGACTCAGTGAAAACTACACTGGGAAAGGCAAAGCACTTTTGTGAGGGCAGCTAGAACCTTTCTTGACTGTTGAATGGAGACGTAGATTCCACGTCTGATGTGTATTGCAGACACTCTCACTTCCACTATGAGGCCCCTCCTCAAGGACTGTTTGAGGCTCCCTTGAAATGAAGAGATTTGGGCCCTAGCCGGTTTGGCTCAGTGGATAGAGGGTCGGCCTGCGGACTGAAGGGTCCCGGGTTCGATTCCAGTCAAGGACGTGTACCTTGGTTGCGGACACATCCCCAGTAGGGGGTGCGCAGGAGGCAGCTGATCAATGTTTCTCTCTCATCGATGTTTCTAACTCTCTGTCCCTCTCCCTTCCTCTCTGTAAAAAAATCAATAAAATATGTA
Organism: Cnephaeus nilssonii; assembly: GCF_951640355.1. Lineage (NCBI taxonomy): Eukaryota > Metazoa > Chordata > Mammalia > Chiroptera > Vespertilionidae > Cnephaeus > Cnephaeus nilssonii. The sequence continues at coordinate 12,968,495 of NC_137088.1, read as the reverse complement.
TTTTTAAAAAAGAGTGGAAGCAAGAGCCCACCATCTTCAGCAGGTCCAGAGTTAAACAGCATGTTAGTGGGTGTGCTCCCCATGTTCAGATGGTTTCTCTGCTTTGATTTGAGCCACTCTAGGGCAAAATGAGGTAATGCTTTGGAGTCTCAGAGAGAAGGCCTTTTTCTCATTAGCTGCCACACCCTTGGATAGTAAGGTGTCTTTCATAGACTGTTTTCTCTTCTTAAGTTCAGGTGACACCTTTGTCACAGATCCTTCTCAAATGGCAGAAAATGAAAACACTTCACAGTTCTTACGCGTTCAAGTCCATTTTCTTCTACACACACAAAAGCATTTTCTTTGGGTCCACGTGCCCCATTCCTATGCCTCTGGCTTACCCAGGCTTCCTAATTAAGCTGCAGTACCTAACAGTCCTTCAAAGGGCTGATTCTGTTTGCTTGAACTTTCAAAATTACTTCAAAAATAACTATAGACTATCTGCTGATAAGCAGGAGGTACAACTACCCAACTTTTTTCCTCTGGGTTTCTGCCAGTTTTGATGGCTACAGTTAACACCGTCATGTTGTCTAAGAAGCCACCGCCAGCAAAAGCAGTTGTTTTGTGCCTGAGAACACCCTTCTGCTGGCCTGATTTTCTGTGGTGTCAGCAACATCCTGATTTCTGAAGGTAAAATTTCTGGCTCTGTCACTCAAGATGCTTGGGAAGCAACAGCATGTATGGTTTAATTCATTAACTTATATCTCCAGATTTATTTCTCCTTACTCATAGTCCTGATTCATTTAAGCAGTGTAAAAAGGTATATATCTTTTTCTTAATACATTTTTATTGATTTCAGAGAGGATGGGAGAGGGAGAGAGAAGAGAGATGGAAACATCAGTGATGAGAGAGAACCATTGATTGGCTGCCTCCTGCACGCCCCACACTTGGGATCGAGCCCTAACTGGGAATCAAACTGTGACTTCCCAGTTTATAGGTCATCACTGAGCCATGCCGGCCAAGCGGCAGTAGTAGTTTTGATAAATCATTTGAGAATAAGTTGCTGACGTCATGCAGCTTTACCCCTAAATACTTCAGTGTGCAGTTCCCAAGAACCGTGGTCAGCAAACTTCGGCTCCCGAGCCACATGTGGCTCTTTGGCCCCTTGAGTGTGGCTCTTCCACAAAATACCATGGCCTGGGAGAGTCTATTTTGAAGAAGTGGCATTAGAAGAAGTTTAAGTTTAAAAATTTTGGCTCTCAAAAGAAATTTCAATCGTTGTACTGTTGATATTTGGCTCTGTTGGCTAATGAGTTTGCTGACCACTGCCCAAGAACAAGAACATTACATTAAATAACCACAATAGAATAATCACATTTCAGAAATAATTATGTCATCTGATATACAGCACATATTTAGACTTCCAAATTGCCCCATTATATCCTTTACAAGTAACCTTCCCCTCTTCTCATTCATGAACCAATCCATGATCACACACTCTACCTTTTTTAATCAGCAGCAATTCCTCAACTTTTCTTCTTTTTAAAATCTTTCATGAACATAACACTTTTGAGAAACACAGGCCAGTTGTTTTTTTGGTTGTCAAAAGGCAGACACTTTTAATCCAATCACTCTATTGCCTTCATCTCCCCATTTTCAAGCCTGTACATGTATCCAAATCATATATGTATATATTCAAGCTACTTTTCTGTTTCCTGCAGAGAGCTATTTATTGAGGCACCAAACATTCACTAAGTGCCTAATCTGTACTAAGCTTGTGAAAAAGACAAGTAATGCTTATTTCAGATGTTAATATATGATATTAGTTAGGTCTTCTGGTTACAAAAAACCAGAAAGCTGCTCTAGCAAATATAGGCAAAAATGGAAATTTATTGGAATGCAACTATTGAAAGAGTTAAACATCCCAGCCCTGGATAGGGCAGGACCAGGTGTTCATGGGCCTTCCCCTTAGGGCGATGATGATGCCATTATGGTGTGACTCAAGCCAACAAGTCCCAACCGCTCTGTCCCTCTGTTTAAGTTTCAAATTTCTGGGGAGAGAACCTGATTGGCCCATCTTAGGTGAGGTGCCCATCCTTAGTCCAAACAACTATGACCAGAGTGGTAGGTTCATGTGGCTCACACATGACTAAGAGGGACCTACCCCTATATATTTTAGTCTTCCCAGAAACTGGGAAATTTTGTGAATGGAGTAGACACTCTAGTTAGTTTTTATATTATACTAGAGGGGGGTGTCCCTCAGCCCAGCCTGCGCCCTCTCACAGTCTGGGAGCCCTCGGGGGGTGTCTGACTGCCTCAGAGGGGAGGCGGGAGAGGCTCCCTCCAAGGCTGCTGTGCTCACCAGCCGTGAGTTGGGCTCAGGGCTTCTGGCTGAGTGGTGCTTCCCCTGTGACCACCAGGGGGCAGCTCCTGTGTTGAGCATCTGCCCCCCTAGTGGTCAGTGTGTGTCATAGCGACCAGTCGTTCTGCCGTAAGAGTCGATTTGTATATTAGCCTTTTATTATATAGGATTAGCCCTCACACTTAAATAGGTTCAGGGTTGATATTCAAAATATTTAACAACTGCCATGGCCCAGGTGCTGACCATTCAGAGCAAATGTTGATTGTAGCACAGGAACAGGTTCTAAGAGGATCCCTGCTCTGCCAGGCATTATTTCACAGGGAGATATGAGACATCCTGTGGGAGGGGCCAGGGTGGCCTTGGAGACATGAGGCTTTGGGGAATTTTCCTAGAGGGTCAGGTGCCCTACAAGCCTACTCTGAGATGCATATTCATGCAGAAGTGATTTATTAAGGAAATGTTCTCAGGAAAGTAGAAAGTGGGCCAAGCAGCCCTAACTGGTTTGGTTTAGTGGATAGAGCGTTGGACTTTGGAATGAAGGGTTCCAGGTTCGATTCTGGTCAAGGGCACATGCCCGGTTTGCGAGCTCGATCCCCAGTTGGGGGCATGCAGGAAGCAGGCGATCAATGATTCTCTCTCATCATTGATGTTTCTATCTCTCGCTCCCTCTCCCTCTCTGAAATCAATAAAAATATATTTTTTTTTAAAAAAAGGAAGTGGGTGAAGCAGAACAGGAAAGGAGAGGAAACCAAGCAAGGATGCTATATGAGGGTTCTCCAGAGAAACAGAACCAAAGGAAGATAAATATATATAAAGACATATATTAAGGGACTTGGCTCACATGATTACAAAGGCTGAGAAGTCCCATGATCTGCTTTCTACAAGCTGAAGACCCAGAAAAGTCAATGATGTAGTTCTAGTCCAAGTCTGAGAACCTGGAGAACAGATAGTATGAGTTCTAGTCAAAGTCCAAGGGCCTAAGAACAAGAAGCCCTCAACAGATTGGATGATGCCCACCCACAATAGGGAGGACCATCTGCTTTACTCAGTCTACCTATTCAAGTGCTAACTCATCTGGAAATACCCTGGCAGATATACACAGAATATTGTCTCACCAAATATCTGAGCACCCTGTGTCTCAGTCAAGTTGGTACTTAAAATTAAAGTCCCACAGAGGGCAGCTTTAGCCTGGTCCCACAGAGCAGCCTGGTCCACAGAGATTACTCTGGAGTGTAATCTATGCTGCATATTTCTCTCATCAAAAGGCAAGGGAGCCCAGCCAGTGTGGCTCAGTGGTTGAACATCAACCTATGAACCATGGTTTGATTCCCGTTCAGGGCACAAGCCTGGGTTTCGGGCTCGGACCCCAGTGGGGGGCATGCAGGGAGCAGGAATCAATGATTCTCTCTCATCATTGATGTTGCTATCTCTCTCTCCCTCTTCTTTCGTCTCTGAAATCAATAAAAATATATTTTAAAAACAAACAAAAAATACAAGCTCAGCCCTAGCTGGTTTGGCTCAGTGGATAAAGTGTCAGCCTGTGGACCAAAGGGTCCTGGGTTCGATTCCGGTAAAGGGCATGTACCTTGATTGCAGGCTCTTTCCCAGCCCGGGCCTGGTTGGGGCACGTGCAAGAGGCAACCAATCAATGTGTTTCTCTCGCATCCATGTTTCTCTCTGTCTTTCCCTCTTTTCCACTCTCCCTAAAAATCAATGGGAAAATATCCTCGGATGAGGATTAACAACAACAAAAATACAAGAAGCTCACACTGTATATAACATTTAACAACTTCAAAAAGCCCTAAGTAGTGAGCCACTTGTAATGGCACAGATAGCAGATCCCACTATTTTCACTCCAGTATCATTGGTCAAGAGTTGCTGACATGTCTCTGTCCATCTCAAGAGGGTAAACGCCTTGAAGGATGGGAATATGGACTCTTCCACTGGAGTAGATTCATGTGTGGACGAGACCCTTGCACAAATTAGGCTTTCACCAATCAGCAAGTGAATAAAGAGTAACACATCATGGTACAGACCAAAAAAAAAAAAAAAAGGGAAAATTAGCATGCATTTTTTCTAAAACTCTTGTGTGTGATTTCATACACAAGTACCCAAACAGACAATTGTGCTTCTGTAGGGATTTTCTTTTTCAGATATTGATGAAAACCGTCTTGTATGTGCTCAGTTTCTTTGTCCAGCTCTTTATCCAGTAATAATGTATCTACCTATGTACAGTGACCTGGCGTCTAGGCATAAGGATGAATTTACCATAACTACTATTTTAGGTGATGTTTAAGTGCAGTTTTTTTTTTCTTGAGCTTCTTGTGGATAAAATATCTTAATAACCAGAGGGTCAGAATCTGAAGCAGCTAAAAATCAGCACCTTGCATGGTTTTTCATCCATCCCCACTTTCAGAAGGATCAAAAAAAAAAAAAAAAATCCCAAACACATGAAAAACTATTTGCTTTGAAGGCACACAACAAAGAAACTGTGAAAGAAAAAAACAGCAAACATGCACCAAGCAAGAGAGAGGTTTCTGCTTAAAATTTTTTTAAATATTAAAAGATGAATTCATTATTATCCCACAGTCTCTTGAGTCAGAAAATCACTGCCTGATTCTTCTATAAAATTTAAATGGCAGCATCCTTAGAGAGATAGTTGCCTGGTAACTCAGATCAGAGGATTGTCTTTAGATTCATCTGGAGTCATGTATGTCTATTTTGGTTTTTCTGTTGAGCTCATTTCCTTCACTACAATTTAAAAACTGAACAGTTTTGGGGTAAAAATTTCACTCACAAGGAAGATTCTTTTCCTTCAGAAGATATTTTTATTATGAAGTACAGCTGTCTTCATGCAGTCAAATTGCTCTATTTTCAGGATTGTTGCATGAACATATAGGAAAAAATGTGGAAAAATGCATCTACATATAAGAAAAGGAAAAATGCCAACTGAGAGGGGGTTGCAGATTGAAGTGTATAGTTTTGAGGCTGAAAACCAGACACCAACTTTCTAAGAGGAGAAACTAATTCAGCCTCTGACATAGGATGAAAGTATAAATTAACCAGTTGAGAGATGCTTTGTTAGCTCCTACCCTCTTCGTTGACGCAAAGAGAGCAGTCCAGGTAGGCTTTTTCTCACTAAGCTCAGAAGCCCTGAATTTACCCTCTTCTGAATTAGTCATCTGTTCCCAGATCTTTTTTTTTTTTTGCTCTGCACATAGACAAAAGAAAATAAAGTAACTGTACTACTATGATTCTTTAGGTTATAAGCAAGAGGACCATGCCCAGTAAGCATGGCGCAGTGGTTGAGCATCGACCTATGAACCAAGGGGTCACATTCGATTCCTGGTTCAGGCACGTGCTCGGCTTGCGGGCTCAATCCCCAGTGTGGGTATGCAGGAGGCAGCTGATCAAGGATTCTCTCTCATTGATGGTTCTATCTCTCTCTCCCTCTCTGAAATCAATAAAAATATATTTTAAACAAAGAAAACCTGAGTGAGAGACCTTACACAAAAGGGAAATTACTGGAAGGATTTGAAACACTGATAAAAGGCTAACCAAATGGCTACGAAATAGGCCTTTTCTTCCTAACTTTCTTCCTGGTCCTATTCTCACACCTCCCTCTCAGCACTTTCCATCCTTCTCATTTCCTGGCCTCCTCTTTTTTTTTTTTTTTTTAATCTTTATTGTTCAGATTATTACAATTGTTCCTCTTTTTTCCCCCCTGTAGCTCCCCTCCACCTGGCTCCCACCCCACCCCCTGCCCTTACTCCCCCCACTGTCTTCATCCATAGGTGTACGATTTTTGTCCAGTCTCTTCCCGTACCACCCACACCCCCTTCCCCCGATCCTGGCCTCCTCTTGCTCTTCCTTCTCCTCCTTGCCCTTCAAAACTCCCATCCCCTCACTCAACCCAACTCGATCTTAGGAACACTAGTTGGTTAAACTGATCCTCAGAAAGTTGTGTCCACAACTAAGTCACTATTACCACCAAAACACTGTTAGTCCAAGAAATAGCTAGAGGTGGAATAATTGTCTAGGAAAGGCATTTGAGTCCCTATGGGGTCTTCTATAAAATTGCTCCAGTGATTCTATGGTGCATATATTTTGAGACAACCTAGGACTCTGTCTCTATTTTTTGGGTTTGTCTTTTTTAGAGCAGAATCTGGTCCATCACATACAGTAGAAGTGTTATAGAAAAGGATCTATGGCTGGGTCCTTCTGGTCTCACCTTAGTCAAGTGCTGAGTCTTTCCTTTTTCCTCATCACCAAATCCTTCTCAACATCCAATTTTTCACCTTCTGCTCTCGGCTATTGTGCTGGGTGTTGTCCCCACGGGTTTGTTCTTCCTGAATGATCAGTATGTTTTGTGTTGCCTGCTGCCAGTGCGTGGCCCTCACTGATCCCCATTAGAAGGACCCTGACATTGATGGAGATTCCCCTTTCTTGTGGCTCCCCAGCAGTGAGGAGGGCTGCCTGTAGTGGGAAGTTCAATTCTTGCAACTTCCTCCCAAAAGCACTGATGGTTCATAACCAGCTGCCTGGGCTGGTGCTAGACCACTACTCCTTTTCACGTCTCAGAAACAATAACCTTTATACACACTTCTTGGATTCCCTTTTTTAAAAAAAATCATTTCCTGTGTATTTCTAGTAGGTATATTAAATTTTGTATCCCTGTAAACATAACTCTCCACAATTTTAAAAGTTTAGATAATTATCAGACCTCACCTTCTAAACATCACTTCTTTAATAAGAGAGAAAAGTCTGCAGCATTTCCTTCCTGAACAAGGGGAAAAAAGCAAAAGCAAACACCATGATTGTAATAAATATTGCAATAGCACAGCAGCAGCAGTTAGGATTTTTAAAATTATATTCAGGTTCTTTTGTGTCTGGCTTATTCCACTAAGTATAATGTCCTCAAGGTCTTCTGTACCATGTGTCTGCATTTCCTTCCTGTTTAAGGCTGAATGCTATTTCATGATATGTATATCACATATTTTGTTTATTCATCCATTGATGGACATTTGGGTTGTTTCACCTTTTGCCTATTGTGAATAATCCTGCTATGAGCATGGGTGTACAAATATTTGTTCAAATGCATGTTTTCAATTCTTTTGGGTATATACAGAAGTGGGATTTCTGGTTCATGTGCTAATTCTATGATTGATTTTTTTTTTTTTTGAGGAACCACCATACTGTTTTCCACAACGGCTTTACCATTTTTCATTCTCACCAACAATGCATAAGGATTCCAGTTTCTCCTCTTCCTCACCACTTACTATTTACTGATTGTTTTATTGCCATCATCATGGGTGTAAGTGGTGTGTCATTGTAGTTTTGATTTGCCTTTCCCTAATGATTAGTGGCGTCGAGCATGTTTTTATGTGCTTATTGGCCATTTGTGTATCTTTTTTATAGAAATGTCTATCCGAGTCCTTTGACCATATTTTAATCTGGTTGTTTGCTTATGCTGTTGAGTTGTAGGAGTTTTTTTACTTTTTCTGAATTGTCTTGGATAGTCTCTCTTTTTTTTTTTTTTTAATTTCTTTATTGATTAAGGTGTCACATATTTGTCCTCATCCCCCCATTCCCATCCCACACCCCTCCCCATGGATGCCCCAACCCCCTGTTGAACTTAACCATTGGTTAGGCTCTTATGCATGCACACAAGACCTTTGGTTGATCTCTCCCTTCTCCCCCCACCCTCCCCTATCCTCCCTCTGAGGCCCGATAGTCCGATCGGTGCCTCCTTGTTTCTGGTTCTGTTCTTGTTCATCAGTCCATGTTGTTCATCATTTCCCCTAGATGAGCGAAATCATGTGTCACTAGAGATGTACTTATAAGAATTGAATGTGCGACGGGCAATAATAGTTATGCTGACAGGCAAAAAATCAGTCTGTAGTGAGTTTCTTTCTGGACCAACAGTTCTTTTGAGACCCAATATCAATGTCCACCAGTTCCTTATGAGTACATGTCGGCACTGACCCCTCAGCTCTGGATGGTGGACAAATGGTGATAATGCAGGTCCGACTCCCTCTGGTTTGGTCTCGGCCGGACCCAGGGGGGGCACGGCTTCACCCGGACCCGGGACCCAGGCTCACCCGGATCCAGGGGCCCGCGGCCTCACCCGGACCCGGGGCCCAGGCTCACCCGGATCCAGGGGCCCGCGGCCTCACCCGGACCCGGGGCCCAGGCTCACCCGGATCCAGGGGCCCGCGGCCTCACCCGGACCCGGGGCCCAGGCTCACCCGGATCCAGGGGCCCGCGGCCTCACCCGGACCCGGGGCCCAGGCTCACCCGGATCCAGGGGCCCGCGGCCTCACCCGGACCCGGGGCCCAGGCTCACCCGGATCCAGGGGCCCGCGGCCTCACCCGGACCCGGGGCCCGCGGCCTCACCCGGACCCGGGGCCCAGGCTCACCCGGATCCAGGGGCCCGCGGCCTCGCCCGGACCCGGGGGGATAGTCTCTCTTTTAATTTATTGGGGAGAACTTCAAAAATGGACACATTATCCTGCTAACAAAATAGAGACAACTTTGTTTACAACCAATCCTTACATATTGCTTACAGTATTCTGATGCAGTTCAAATGCATTCTAAACATTCACTGCTGATTTATACTGGAAATGACATACACGTAATTTGTGATTTTAATGACATATCATTGTAATAACTTTAGAAAAGCAAGTTGGCGCACATGAAAGTGTTAACTTGAGTCAGTTGATGCCAGAGGATAATGCTTGATTCGTGCTAAGAGGTTTCATCTAAATATTTCTCCTAGTTGTCACTTAGCATAGATAATTGCTTACTAAGCTAGTCTCTTTGGATAAATTTCAATTTTCCAGCATTTGATTAATCTTGACAATTGGAATTCTCCATGGAAACAGTGGAGCAAGATGCAACACCTTCCAAAAAACAAAAATAGCACTTTCTTAGTTGCCTGGCAGCAGTACTCTTTGATTTTATTCACAGGGAAATTTATTTTTGCTGATTGGTGGGACTTTGGCAGAGAAAGGGAAAGAAAATATAGTTTTCTCAACACTCAAAAATGGATAGGCCAGTTTAATCTTTTTTTTTTTTAAATATATTTTATTGATTTTTTTACAGAGAGGAAGAGAGAGGGATAGAGAGTTAGAAACATCGATGAGAGAGAAACATCGATCAGCTGCCTCTTACACACCCCCTACTGGGGATGTGCCCGCAACCAACGTACATGCCCTTGACCAGAATCGAACCTGGGACCAGAATCGAACCTGGGACCCTTGAGTCCGCAGGCTGACGCTCTATCCACTGAGCCAAACCGGTTTCGGCTAATCTTTTTTTTAAAATACCCAAATGAGGTCTCTATAACCCTAAAGAGCATAGAAAACAATATATATATGTTCTCAGATTGCGAGAGGGCATAGGCCAAGCCGGAGAGGGACGTGGGAGGTTGGCCAGCTGGAGAGGGACCATAGAAAGGCTCCAGGGCATGTAGGCCCCATCTCCTATTGGCTGAACCCCAGCAGCAAGCTAACCTACTGGTTGAAGCGTCTGCCCCCCGGTGGTCAGTGCACATCATAGTGAGAGGTTGAGTGGCATTAGCATATCATTAGCATATTATGCTTTGATTGGTTGACCGGACAACTGGACACTTAGCATATTAGGCTTTTATTACATAGGATAGCCTATATAATAAAGATGTAATATGCAAATTGACCATCATGCCCTCACACAGAATGGCTGCCCCCATGTGGTCACAAGATGGCCGCCACAAGATGGCTGGCAGGGGAGGGCAGTTGTGGGTGATCAGGCCAGCAGGGGAGGGCAGTTGGGGGTGACCAGGCCAGCAGGGGAGGGAAGTTGGGGGTGACCGGGCCTGCAGGGGAGGGAGGGCAATTGGGGGCAATCAGGCCAGCAGGGGAGCAGTTAGGTGTCGATCAGGCTGGCAGGGGAGTGGTTAGGGGATGATCACGCTGGCAGGCAGAAGCAGTTAGGGGCAATCAAGAAGGCAGGCAGGCGAGCAGTTGGGAGCCAGCAGTCCTGGATTGTGAGAGGGATGTCCGACTGCCGATCCACAAGGATCGGGCCTAAACTGGCAGTCGAACATCCCCCAAGAATCCCAGATTGGAAAGGGTGCAGGCTGGGCTGAGGGACACTCGCCCCTCCAGTTTATGAATTTTGTGCACTGGGCCTCTAGTATATATGTGTGTGTATATATATATATATATATATATTCAGTATACTAATGTAGTATAGCTATATATATGCATAAAGCATCTCTATTATAAAAACCCCATGGCCGTGACACCATGACGCCGTAATGACCAAACACCAAAAGGCACCTGCTGAATGTCATATGATTTCTTCATGGGAACAAGTAAGTGTTGCTCTGTTCAATTCTCATCTTCCAGTGAAGGTCAATTTAAGTGCTCCTGAGAAGGAAAGATTAGGGCAGGAAACTATTCTTATCTCCATCCACAACTGTCTTCAACGTGGGCGGGGCTGTGTGTGCTGCAAGGTGTGTGCGGGTGGGCGGGGACTTGACGCTGGGTCCCGCAGCGCGCTGGGTCTGAGTGTCGCACAATTTTGCACGGTGGGCCTCTAGTATTAAATGTAAAGGCAGCGTGAGTACAATCAAAGAGGAAGCTTCATTAAGGATCTTTGTTGACAAAAGGTCTTTGATTAAGGGATCCATTAGACGAAGCTGCTGTGGTTCCTAAGCACTGTGGGTTTAAATTGCATTTGTAAGGCTCAACAGTAGGTTTCAGTCTCAGTTTCATTTTATCCTTCATCCTGCTTGATCCCAGTGGTAGACAGTATTTTTTATTTACAATTATTTCTTCCTTCCCTACCCTTGACATTGTTCCTATAATGCCTACTCGGAGCAATCATACGGACTTTCCAATTAGTTGGTCCCCCCCCATCTTTCCAGTCATTAATCAGATGGAGCAAAGTCTGTGTAATAGACCTACTAGCCCTGAAACCTATATGTTCATGTTGACCACTGTCACCCCAATTTAATAAGTAAACATTAAACAAAAATAGGAGACCTATTAGCTTATCTTGAGAATACTAAGGATGTTCTTGAAGGTGAGATTTTTTTTTTTAAGTCTGTATTTATAAACTAGGGACAGATATCCCAGGAGTACTATTACTAGAAAAGTCCGTTTACAGAACAACTTGTATGTTCTCAATTAGGAAATTTTCAAACATGCACGCTGGCAGCTCCAGAATTTCTATAGAGGTGGGCTAAATAACAATCTGATTGGAAGGGAGGTGGGGTAAGCAAAAAGGCTTGCCATTGCATTTGCTTAAGCACTTCAATATAATTGAAAAACCCTCAATTGGCCATATTAAAGACTTATTTGCGGGGGGGGGAGAATTAGTTGGAGAGGAGCTGATGAAAATTATGTGGAATCCCCAAACCCCACACTCTCAGGTATTCCTTGGCCCATACAGTGCCTATATTAAGTGTTTCTATAGATACACAGAGAGGGCTGGAAGGATAGACACCAAAATGTTAATGGAACTTGTAAATGAAAGTGAAATTCTGGGTAATCTTTACCCTCTTTTCCCCCACATCACCATTTATCCCTCCTATACTCTCTTCCACCTCCATCCCCATCTCTGCAATCACCACACTTACCCTCTTCTTTGTATTTTCCATATTGTTTCCATCTTTTGCACTGAACCTATATCACTTCTCCCGCCCCCCAAAAATAAGTTATTTTCCACAAAGAAAAGAAAAAAAATCCTCTGACCTCAACTTTTCCTCACATCTCATTTTAGTCATCTAAATGGTGCCTCAAATTCCCCCAAATTTTAGTTCTCCCATTATGTCTCTTTCTTGCTGTTTCACTTCATTCCTTCTCTGCAAACAATCAAAGTAAAAGAAACAACAATAGTTGTAAAAAGGACCTTGGCCTGAGTGTTGAGATTGTAGGTCCAGCCCTCAACTTCTCTTTAGCACCTCAGCCTCCACATCTGAAAAGGGAGGGATTGGAAGAATTGGGGGTTATAAACTCAAATGCCCAGAGGAGCCAGGGAGGAACAAGTGAGAGAGGCAGGTGGTCGGGGGGGCAGCTGGAGGCATTGTTGGACTCGGGAACACCAGCCCAGTCTTCTGGAGGCACCACTCCAGGCCTGGGGTTGACAGATCTTCCGACTTATTGACTGGCTGGATATCTGGCTTTTATATGAAATCTTCTGATTTTTTAATGTTGGCAAATAATTTTTTTTAAAACATGTTGTGAATTCCTTGCAGGCCAAATTGACCACACCTATGATGCTATCTGGCAGCTGGTGAGCCGGACTCTGGTTGGGATGCTCTCTAAGGCCCTAGATTCCCCCTCGGGGAGCCTACTCTGGCGCCACCTAGTGAGGGGGGCTGTCATTCTTCCCTTGAAAGCATTGTGGAAAAGGGCTGTTACAATTAAATAGATCGATTAAGAGGTCATTTATTTGCATGCCAAAAAAATTTATCTTTTAGTAAGGCCTTATCATTTAGTATGGCCTCTCGGGTGTAATTAAAATACACCAAAACATGTTTTACGCACAGCTAATTGGAAATACAGGATTAGGAAAAATAAAGAACATTTATTATTGACCACATTCCAGACACTGTTCTGTTTTAAAGTATTATTTCATTTAAGCCTCACTATGATCCCATGAATTAAGTAGTATTACTACTCTGATTTTATTAGATGGGTACTACCCTGGTTTTATTAGATGGGGGAATTGAAGCCCAGAGAGATCATGTAACTTGTACACAATAACACAGCTAATTAGTGGTGGAGCTGGGATTCCAAAGCAGGCAGCCTTAATCAAGAAGGGATGCTCTTAAAATAATGACTCTAAATTGAAATTAGGCTATTCCCTTAAATCCTCGGCAGAATACAGAACTGGTCCCAATTTTGAAGCAAAAATTCATGGTTAGAATTTTATAGGATTTTACTTTTTTTTATTAAAAAATCTGGCTACCTGAACAGAATAGGTATTGTCAGATTACACTTGCTCACGGCAGGGTTTTGCAGCAACTGCTGGAAGAAAAATTGGGTCAAGAGAAGGAAGCGTTGGGCAGAAGAGCTGAATGGCCAATGCCTAGGGCTGCCAGATTTCGCAAATTGAGGTGAGCTTGTTTCCATCTGTGAGAATATACTCAGAGCTATGGATTTTTAAAGCTTTTATATATTTTTTAGAAAGTATCGGGAGTCTGTTCCCCACCCCACCCCCATAGGTACAGAGAGAGCAATGATGTGTTAAACCTGCACAGAGGCTCCAGTTTAAACAAGCTCCACAAAGCAGGAGTGAATTCCCAGGGTGCCAAACCCCTGTAGCGAGTTCCTGTCTCCATAAACCAAGACCTAAGTGCCTGATGACCGTCTGTGATGATCTAAGTCTTTAGTGATGTTGGGTTCTACCCTTCTTGTATTTCTGGATATTAAAAAACAGCCTGCAGACTAAAAGCATGAACTTGCCTGAGTTTGAATCAGTTCCACCCTGACTAGTTGTGACCTCTTTGTCCCTGAGACATAGCTCATCTGCAAAACAGAGATCCTAATACAACCTACATGATAGGCTTTTGGTGAAGAGTCCTGAGTTCATGCTGTATTTAAACAAGTGCTTGGGCCCGGCCGGTGTGACTCAGTGGTTGAGTGTCCACCTATGAACCAGGAGGTCATGGTTCTATTCCTGGTCAGGGCACATGCCTGGTTATGGGCTCCATCCCCAGAGTGGGGTGTGCAGGAGGCAGCCGATCAATGATTCTCATCATTGATGTTTCTATCTCTCTCTCCCCCTCTCCCTTCCTCTCTGAAATCAATAAAAATATTTTTTTAAAAAATGAAACAAAGGCTATAACAAGAGACAAAGAAGGGCCCAGCAATTCCATTGCTGGGTATTTCTCTGAAGCAGCCCAAAACATTAAATTGAAAAGTCACATACATCCCTATGTTCATTGCAGCATTATTTACAGTAATCAAGATATGAAGGCAACCTAAGTGACCATCAATAGATGAATGGATATATACAATGAAATGACACAGCCATTAAAAAAAAAATGAAATCCTGCCATCTGCAACAACATGGATGGACCTAAAGCAGGGGTCCTCAAACTTTTTAAACAGGGGGCCAGTTCACTGTCCCTCAGACCGTTGGAGGGCCGGACTATAGTTTAAAAAAAACTATGAACAAATTCCTATGCACACTGCACATATCTTATTTTGAAGTAAAAAAACAAAAAGGCAAAAACACCCGCATGTGGCCCGCAGGCCGTAGTTTGAGGACACCTGACCTAGAGGGTATTGTGCTGAGTGAAATAAATCAGACAGAGAAAGACAAATGCCATATGATTTCACTTATATGTGGAATCTAAAAAACTAAATAAATAAATAAGCAGAATAGAAACAGACTCACAGATACAGAAAACATTTTGATGGTTGCCAGATGGGAGGAGAGTTGGGGGATGGGTGAAAAAGGTGAAGGGATTAGGAAGTACAAATTGGTAGTTACAGAATAGTCATGGGATGTAAAGTACAGCATAGGGGATATAGTCAGTAATATTGCAGTAACTGTGTATGGTGTCAGATAGGTAGTAGACTTATCAGGGTGATTATTTTGTAAGTTATATTAATGTCTAATCACTGAGTTGTATAGCTGAAACTAATACAATATTGTATGTCAACTATAATTAGAAAAATTATTTTAAAAAATAAAAATAAATAAAAAATTGTCATTGCATATACCTTAGCCCAGTTAAAACTGCTCGATAATAATGATGATAACCAACATTATAGAGTTCTTACTAGGTGCCAAGCCCATATCAAGTGCTTCACATGTATTAACTCATTTCATCTGTTAAACAATTAGTTGGATATTATTATTTTATTATCACCCCCTTCCCATTTTTTCAGATGAGGAAACAGGCTTGGAAAGCTGAAGGTAAGGGCATAAATAGCCAGAGAGAACTGATGCAGAGAGCCTCAATCAGTGGAGCCCCAATAGCTTGCTCCTGCGGCATTTTATTTCCAGAATGTCTCCTGAGCCACTAGCTTCACCACAAATCTGCACCCACCATCACCAGGACAAGAAACGGAAATCAAATGATGGGCCTAATAAGCATTATTTTGTGTTTCCAAAGCTGTACTTCTTCCAATCTATGCCTGCGTGGGGAGGAAGAAACAGTGTTAACCTCTTCATTAGTCTATCCTCCCCCACCAGACTTATTCAGCCCCATAAACAATACATATAATTACACTGAGCAATTGTGTGTTTATTTCTATGTCTAGACACAGAACTTGCATTTGAAAACAAGAGAACAGAAAGGAGAATGCACCCTGCTCTTTTTTAATTCTTTGTGTCAAACTCTTTCTCAGCCTAAATGCTTCTCTTGTGATCAGAAGATACATATTTAGAGTATCAGGACTTTAAAAAAAAACAAAAAACTTTTTGTAGAGGAATTGGTATTAACTTAGTAGTAAGACAATAATATATTTAAACAGCTTCTAGTCTGAATAGGAACAAGTTATTTTAAACCATAGAGGATTGAGAAAATCATGAAAGGATGCTAAAACTAGTGAGTGAAAATTAGTGAGGAATAAGTTATTTATATAGTATCAGTCCCCACAAATTACATATTTATTGTAAAGGGGAGAATAGTCACTTGACAGTGGCAAGACCTGCAGACACCAACTTTATTAAATGATCCCAGTTAACATCACCAATATTGGGACCAACGGACATTAGGAAAACTGACATCAGGTGCTTCCTAAAATGATGTATTGAGATAGCTGTATCATTTCTGCCCCAAAATGCTTAATCTGAATCTAATCAAGAAGAAACGTCAAATAACTCAAATAGAGGACACTTGACAACATAATTGACCTATATTCTTCAAAGGTGTCAAAATGCCATGAAAGACTGAAGAACTCTTTTCAGATTGAAGAAGAGTGAAGTACAATTGAGTGGGTTTTAGTATATTCACAGTTGTGCAACCATCGCCACTATCTGACTCCAGGATATTTTCATCTCCCCTAAAAGAAACCTCTATACCAGTGGTTCTCAACCTTTTTAATGCCATGACCCTTTAATATAGTTCCTCATGTTGTGGTGACCCCCAACCATAAAATTATTTTTGTTGCCGAAACCAGTTTGGCTCAGTGGATAGAGCGTCGGCCTGCGGACTGGAGGGTCCCCGGTTCGATTCCGGTCAAGGGCATGTGCCTTGGTTGCGGGCACATCCCCAGTAGGGGGTGTGCAAGAGGCAGCTGATCGATGTTTCTCTCTCATTGATGTTTCTAACTCTCTGTCCCTCTCCCTTCCTCTCTGTGAAAAATCAATAAAATATATTTTTTTTAAAAATTATTTATTTTAACATATTTTATTGATTTTTTACAGAGAGAAAGGGAGAGCGATAGAGAGTTAGAAACATCGATGAGAGAAACATCGATCAGCTGCCTCCTGCACACTCCCTACTGGGTATGTGCCCGCAACCAAGGTACATGCCCTTGACTGGAATCGAACCTGGGACCCTTGAGTCTGCAGGCCGACGCTCTATCCACTGAGCCAAACCAGTTAGGGCTTAAAAAATTATTTTTGTTGCTACTTCATAACTGTAATTTTGCTCCTGTTAATGAATCATAATGTAAATATCTGTGTTTTCCGATGGTCTTAGGCTCTACAGCAGTGATTCTCAACCTGTGGGTAGCGACCCACAGGTTGAGAACCGCTAGCAGGGTGGCCTAAGACCATTAGAAAACACAGATATTTACATTACGATTCATAACAGGAGCAAAATTACAGTTATGAAGTAGCAATGAAAATAATTTTATGGTTGGGGGTCAGCACAACATGAGGAACTGTATTAAAGGGTCGCGGCATTAAGAAGGTTGAAAACCACTGCTCTATATCGTTAGCAGTCACTCGACATTTCCACTCCCACCAGCCCCTGGCAACAAATAATCTACTTTCTGTATCGATGGATTTGCCTATTCATGAGTCTTGGTATTGTCTTCTTTTTTATGGCCTAATGGCATTACACTATATGGATATACAGGCAGTCCTTGGGTTACGTCAGACTTGACGTACGTTGTTTCGTGGTTACGTCACCATCTCCCATTTATTTATATAAAAAAGAGTTCCGTCATTTCGACATATGTACATATGTGCTTTATGCTTTTTATTATTTATTTACCACAAGTAAAGGTCAGGAATTGTTATCTTTCTTTTACATTTTTTTTATTGTTTCACTTCATTACTGCTGTGCATGTGCTCCATGTGAGTGACGTAGGTGCTTATGTAGGTGGGTTCTGATTTACGGCGAAAATCGGGTTATATCGCGCCATAGGAACGGATCTCCGATGTAACCCAAGGACCTACTGTACCACATTTTGTTTATCCATTCATCAATTGACAAACATTTAGGTTGTTGACATTTTTTGGGTATTATGAACAATGCTGCTGTGAGCATTTATGTCTAAGTATTTGGGTAACATATGTTTTCAGTTCTCATGGGTGTATATCTAGGAGTGGAACTGCTGGCTCATATGGTAACTATGTTTACGTTTTTGAGGAACTGCCAAACTGCTTTTGAAAGTGGCTATACCACTTTACATTTCTACCAGCAATGTATATTTTAATTTCTTCACATCCTCACCAATGTTTGCTATTGTCCATCTCTCTCTCTTTTTTTTTTTTAAATATATTTTATTGATTTTTTTACAGAGCGGAAGGGAGAGAGTTAGAAACATTGATGAGAGAGAAACATCAATCAGCTGCCTCCTGCACGCCCCCTATTGGAGATGTGCCCACAACCAAGGTACGTGCCCTTGACCGGAATCGAACCTGGGACCTTTTGGTCCGCAGGCCGACGCTCTGAGCCAAACCGGTTTCGGCTGTCCATCTCTTTTTATTATTGACATCCTAGTGGGTGTGAAGTGGTATCTCATTATGGTTTTGATTTTCATCTCTCTGATGATTAGTGATGTTGAGTATTTTTTCATGTGCTTATTGACCATTTGGATATCTTTTGGTTGTCTTTTGTTGTTGAGTGTCTTTTGATACACAAAAGTTCTTTGTTTTGATGATTTCCAACTTATCTGTTTTTTCTTTGGTTGCTGTGCCAAATCATTGCCTAATTCAAGCTCATAAAGATTTATGCCTATATTTTCTTAGAAGTTTTATAGTTTTAGCTTCTTTGGATTTTGAAGGCAAAATTATACCATATTGAGTGCATAGCTCCAACCCACTTGCTGTAAAGAAGCCAGTGTTGAGTGTGGTCTCAGAATAATAAAACACGATGCAGTATAATCTATATCTATGTTATAAAAACCCAGTGACCCTAACAGTGTAACGACCAAAGACTGGCGCGGGTGGGCGGAGCTGCACAATTTTGCACGCTGGGCTTCTAGTCTATAATAATAAAAGTGTAATATGCTAATTAGATCGGATGTCCTTCTGGGTGACCTTCCAGACGAAGCCAGGGCTGCGAGGGAAGCCCAGTTCCCGTGAGCCAGAGGGAAGCCGGTGCCGGCAGCCGGGGGAAGGAAGGCCTACTCGTGCAAAAATTTTGTGCATCGGGCCTCTAGTATTATAATAACTACTTACGGTGTCAGATAGGTATTAGACTTATTGAGGTGAGCACTTCATAAGTTATATAAATGTCTGATTACTATGCTGTACACCTAAAACTAGTATAATATTGTATCTCAATAGTAATTGACAAAACATTCGTAATTAATTTAAAAGAACATAAAACACTCTGCAGCAAATCCAAGCTGAGGTACATGCCACCCTGCCACTTGGGGATATATATATATATATAATTTCAGAGAGGAAGGGAGAGGGAGAGAGAGATAGAAACTTCAATGATGAGAGAGAATCATTGATTGGCTGCCTCCTGTATGCCCCACACTGGGGATCAAGCCCACAACCCAGGCATGTGCCCTGGCCAGGAATTGAACCATGACCTCCTGGTTCATAGGTGGACACTCAACCACTGAGTCACAGCAGTCAGGCCACGTGGGTCTTTTGACTCAGCATAGCATTTGAGTGTTCTTTGGTAAATAAAAGTACCAGACAAAGATTCTGATGAGCCCTAACAGGAAAATCGTAGCATAAATAGGTATGTTTTGGGAGCAAAGCCATATCCTCTTCTGTGTTTAACCATTCTCCTTTCAAGAAAGTTTCTGGTTTGCTCCTAAGCCCCGATAGAGATGAATGCTTGACTATGGAAACTTAAGTAACTGAAAGAACTGGGTGCTCTCTGACAGGTCAACCCATGAAGTCAGGCATGTGCAGCAGCAATCCGCCATCAAATGGTAGTGGTAGGTTAGAGATCAGATTGGAGCAGGTCTAGAAGGCATAAACAAGGTGTATATGCAGATGGCTCAGACCTGTTCAGCACCTACTCCTCCTCTGACACCCAATCCTGCTGCATTGCAGTCCCTCCATCAACCCACACCCATGGCCTCATGGAGAGCTTCTTATGATGGCTTTAGAGAAAGAAAAGTTCAAATCTGGTTTACAGGTAGGTCTGCACAATATATTGACTAATAGCTGGACAGTGCAAATATAGTATATTTCCAGTGTTACATAAAGTTTTGTTAGCCCTAGCCGGTTTGGCTCAGTGGATAGAGCATTAGCTTGCAGACCAAAGGATCCTGAGTTAGATTCCAGTCAATGGCACGTACCTTGGTTTCAGGCTCCTTCTGGGCCCTGGTCAGGTGCATGCAGGAGGCAACCAATCAATGTGTTTCTCTCACATCGATGCTTCTCTCTATCTTTCCCTCTCTCTCCCACTCTCTCTAAAAGATCAATGGAAAAATATCCTTGGGTGAGGATTAACAAAAAATAAAACGTTTCCAGCATGGTCAGGTGCAGCTCAGCGGTTGAGCATTGACCTATGAACCAGGAGGTCATGCACGGTTCGATACCTGGTCAGGGCACATGCCAGGGTTGTGGGCTTGACCCCCAGTAGAGGGCTTGCAAAAGACAGCCGATCACTGATCCCTGTTCCTTCTTCTCTGAAATCAATAAAAATAAATAAATAAGTAAATAATAAAGTTCTAGTAGTGCTGGCTCAATTTTGCTGACTGCATTCCTCATGGTGTATTTAACATGTTCCTCTGCCCTCTGTATTTCCTGTAGTTAGATCTAGAGGTTTAATCTGCTTTGGGTTTGGTTTTCTTTTGGTAGGACTACCTCATGGATTATATTGTGTTTTCCCATTAGTAGGCACATAATGACTAGTTGTCTCTCTTAGGATCAAGTGTTGATCAATAATATATCCATTATTCCATTAGGAGTTACAATATAGTGATATTCCAACTTGGTCATTTCTTCTTCATGTATTATCTGGAATACTTCTATAAAGAACAGTTCTCTGCACGTACTATTTGGCTACATAGAAGGACAGTACCAAGTAGAGGGACCAGGAAGGCAGCATACATAGCTGATTCTTTACCTTTATTTTCAAGCTTTCCAACTGAGCTTGTTCACTAACATCCTGAAATGGTCACTAAAAATTTTTTAATCACCACTATAGACTCATGGATTTAAATTTTTTTTTATTCATTAAATTTTTTTAATCCTCACCAGAGGAGATTTTTTTCCCCATTAATTTTCAGAGAGAGTGGAAGGAAGGAAGGAAGGAAGGAAGGAAGAGGAGAGAGAGAGAGAGAGAGAGAGAAAGAGAGAGAGAGAGAGATGTGAAAGAGACACATTGACGGGCTGTCTCCCTCACTTGCCCCCACCAGGGGCAGGGAGCAAGCCTGCTTCGGTCCATGGGCTGACGCTCTTACCAATGAGCAAAACTGGCCATGGCCCATTGCATTTTTTTTAATGTTCAGATTGTCTCACATTTGACCAGTGCAACCCCTTCAACTTGGTTTCTGAATACTTTTGACATCAGGTTCTTGGATAGCTTCCTTGCTAGTTCATATGACAGGATGTTCTGGGCTTATCTTGTACACTTTTTTTTTATTATTATTCCAAATTTAGAAGCAACCATTTCCTCAAAGAGCCTTTATTTTTCCAGTGGGAAATGGACTTTGAAAACCATACTCTGGATGCTAATGGAGCTCATTTTCACTGGGTTCATTTTATCATTGTTTATCTTTTCCACTGAGCCAAACCGATTAGGGCTATTGTTTATCTTTTCAATGGCAGATCTATGAAATACGTAGACAAGGAGGGGGGAACCTCCATACAAAAATGCACTAGAGATTTGAAAAGATAGCTTATATGTAAACTTGAAGTTGATTTTGCTACTATGGGGGAAGAGACTGCCTGGGAATGAAGCCAGTAGGAAGAAGACAGAGGCGAATGATGAAAATAGATGCTCACCTACATTTTTTGAGCAACTATCTGGTCAGTTCCTCCTCTGCCTCTTTTAATCATGTGAGCCAATACATTTCCTCTTTGCGGAAAATGCTTTAAAATCTTAAGCTAATTTGAGTTGCAACTATAAGAATCTGAATAATAGGGTATCATGCAAGGCTCGGGCACTACTCCAAATCCTTTTCCAGAGGTGTCCTGGAGCTGGTTCCTACCAGCTCATGGTGCACATCTCTTCCCAACTCTGTCTTCAATGACATCACATTGGAGGCTTGAAGTTGGCCCTGGTGGGAGTATTTATACCATGGATATTGGCCAATGTTACAAATCAGAGCTTCTTTCCTATCTTTAAAAGCTGGTTGCTAAGCATTTATTCAGACACTACTATCGTGGTCTCGCCTTTCTCTTAAGCCCTGCTGTAGTGACCACTTGCACACAGACTTCAACAAGTACCTCACCAAGCTTTTTATTTCCTGCCCTGGCTTCTCTAAACCAGTTCAGCACTTATGAGTGAGGGAAGCTAATGCCCGAGGGAGCAACCATAGATTAATAGGGAACAGGACCTGGGAGATAAATGTTTTTCTCTTTCATTCCCAAGTTGGAAAATTTGACAGCATAAACCGGGGAGCAAGATCTCAAATGCTCCCCCTGGTTGGACAATTTGGATATGAATTTCATAAGGCTTTTCAGAGGACCGAGCAACCAGTCACCCTTGGTGACATCAACTTGATGATGCATCCTTGTGCTGGCTTTTCCTCCATCCCTGTTTTCACTCATGTCTCCTGGAGTCACATTCCCAAATAAAAGACTTACCCATAAGCTTTAGTGGTAAGCTCTCATTTCAGGGGAATTGGGTTAAGATACCCAGTTTCTACAAATATTCTTTATTTCCAGGTTATAGAATTAGCTCAAAGATACACAGTTGTGAAAAATGGTATAAACAGCCATTTCAAAATGGAGTCAGAGCTGCCATCCCAGAGGAATTACGTTGTACATCTTACCGCTCAAACCATTGGAATGTTTGAACTGGGCAAATAACCTTTAAACAACTATTTGTAAAGTTAACAAGAAAGCCAACATCCTGGCTATGAGGACTGAAAATTAGGGACATTCTTTATCATTAGCATCACCATGTGTAGCTAAAGAACAACGTAGCTCATTTGCACCTATAGAAATTCCTTCCTTCTACTCCTGGAATTATTTCCTTTCCCTTTTTCATAAATACTCCTTGCCTGCACTTCATAATCATTAGAACCCTATTTGGGTTTCTGCCTGAATCAGAGCTTCCCAAATAGCTATTCTTTGATGGCAAATAAAGATCTGTAGCCTTTCACTTTGGCTTTTTATTTTTAAGGTTATCACAGTAAAAAAAAATAATAATAATAATAAGATTTATTTCAGATTTGTGAAGATCCCCTTCAGAACTCCTTCTCCCATATGTATATTTCCTCTCAAGGCTGCCCACCCCAAATCACTCTCCACCATCATTTCTTGCAATGTGGTCTTAGTTGAGATTACCCCAGTGTGGTAATCATAGCTACTCTGTTGACAGACAGCCGCAAGTGGACACAGATGACACATGACAAATTTGGAAGAACACAGGGAGAGAGGGAATTCAATTGCATTTTCACATATCGAAATGTATCTGCATGTCTTTGGACAAGAATAATTTGTTTTGCTATCGGTTGCCTACAATCTATACACTTACAAAAGAGCTGCTAGACAATGAAAGGCACAGATACTCCATAGACTCAGATAACCCAGGAGTGTTTGGATAGTGTTTGGAATTTCTGCCTGTTTTCCTATTGTAGGCACCTAGTTATCATTTTGCTCCATTTCAATGTCTTTCATATTTTCCCCTACATTCTGTAGTTGAACCTTCTTATTTCCCAGATAAAGAAAAGAAGGCCTAGATGAAAATAGCAGTCATAATATATTTGTCTTTAAGAAGGACAATCATGTGTGAGGCTCAGGACACTTGCTTCTCATGTCCTCCTTTCATCACTATGTTCCTCTATTCCACATGGACTGTGCCTCCTCCCACTGATCTGTGGCTTTTCATTTCCTGATATCATCAATTAGCTAGCTTCCTTCTTATGCTGGGTCCAGGTGACAGTCTAGGTTGCCCAGTGACTTCACATCGTTAACCTCAGTCACTGCCGTTTTATTTGCCAAATTCTGAATAAAGCAAGATCCTTATGTTGTTTCTGCACTGTGTGTACAAACTGCTATCTACAGATAAACCTGAGGTTTGTGATCAGAAGGAAAGAATTGTTTTGTTGCTGTTATTACTGTTGTTTTTGTTCAACCATTTCGTATATGTAGAGGACACAAATAAATCCTCCCTTTCAGATCATGGCAATTATAATCTATCCCATAAGCATAACCACTGCAATCTATTGTTAGGAGAATATGTGGTAGTCAAAGGGAAAGAAATCCTTATTTTTAATCCCACAAGCCCCAAGTAGGTTAACACTAAGTCTCTTTTCACACCTTGCCAGTTTCTCACTTTCTGTTTTTCCTTAAAAGAGCTAAGCAGACTGCACACCAGCAGGGGATTTCCTCATGAGTTAGCAGGGCTGCTGTGTCTCACTAACTAACCTGACTGTCAATCCCCCTTTCCCTACTTTAAAATCCTCTACATCTTATAATATTCTGCCAGGGGCAACAACCTTCACAGAGTGGCCCGTAGAGTACAGAGGCTTTGACACATATTGCAATAAAGAAAAAATAGGTTTTGAATCAAGAATAGTAGGAACATGAAATAAATAGTAGGAACATTTCCTGCCATGGCAGGAAATCAGATAGCAAGCCTTGTCAGTTTGCAAGTGCACTGGGACCAGATGAAGGGAGAGTTGGCTGGGACCTCCCAGCGTTTGCTACAATAGAGCAAGGTCCAGCTGCATCCAGGTTTATGAAATACTAGAGTCCCGGTGCACGAAATTCGTGCACTCGGGGGGCGGGAGGGAGGGTCCCCTCAGGCCAGCCTGCACCTTCTTGCAGTCTGGGAGCCCTCGGACATCCTTAGCGCTGCCATGCAGGCAGGAGAGGCTCCCACCACCGCCACTGCACTCGCCAGCCATGAGTCTGGCTTCTGGCTGAGCGGCGCTCCCCACTGTGGGAGCGCACTGACCACCAGGGGGCAGCTCCTGCACTGAGCATCTGCTCCCTGGTGGTCAGTGCACATCGTAGCGACCGGTCGTTCCGCCGTTTGGTCTATTTGCATATTAGCCTTTTATTATATAGGATGGCTGCAATCACCACAGGATGTTCAACAGTAGCAAAGAGCCAAAACAATCAAATCCACAGGAGAAGGTATCTTGGTTTATTTCCATTTGTATTACTGCTATAAATAGTGTGGCCTGGACCTTCTTGGACCACTTAAGGAAAAGGATTTGTGATCCTATTGTTCTCCCTTCCGTCTTATTGATAAATGAAAGGGCAAAGGTGGAAGGCATACTCCCTGTTGGCAAAGTTCTGAGACTAGACAGGCTGGACTGAGGAGGAGACACATGAGATGGGCATTTTCCTGTGTGGATGGGGCAATCTCAAACAAAGACAGTTAGTTGTCATAATGAGCCTACCCTCAATATAGTATAATTTGTGACAGGGTGCCACCTACTGGTCAATGGTAAATTTCTGTTTTCAAGTTAGAGGTGTAATATAAGCAAAGTCACAGAGGTCTAAATTGGCGCTGTTCAATACATCTGTAGTGCAAGCCACATGTGTGAGAATGGTATAGAACCAGGGACCGTGAAGGGCATTTCTGAGGCCACTTTTGAAGCTTAGTATGATGAGGTCTTAGGACAGGTGGTAGCAATGGAAACCGGCAGAGGTCGTGAGAGGCATTTCCTGAATATGGATGGTGAAAGATGATTCTATGTTTTGACACTAGATGCATGCCACTAAACTGTTCGTCTGGTCTAAGGATCTGTTGGATGATCCATAGGCTCCAGGGCACTGAGCCTTGTTCTAGGTCCCCAGCTCTGAGTTCAGGAATGTTTTGCACCAGGCTGGATTTACCTGACATCGGAGAGGGTGAGGAATGAAGACTGTTCATGCTGAGGGTACTTGAATGGTGCCCGATAGTACTGCTGCATATTGTTTAACCCCAGGTTTGATGAGGATCACTGGCCCAGCTTATGTCCTGGCTGACATAGACACACAGAGGGCTGGGCCTAGGGGGAAGAGTTGAGCTTCCTAAAGGCCTAATGTGACCCAATTTTACTGAGATATTTCCATCTACAACTCACCCCCACCACTAGCACACACGCCCCTGTGGTGAGATTTTTTTCGGTACTGAAGCTAGCATTTTACTCCATCCAAAAAAAAAAAAATGCTGCTGATCATTATGCTGTTTTCTGACTCTGCTCATTTCCTTCTGGTTCCCCTAGGTATGTAACACCTGTTGGCTTTACCCAGTGGGGTAATTGGGCTTGGCTTTCCTTCAATTGGAGCCAACTAAGACATTCATCAATACAGCTGACATACAGTCGGTGAGAAAATGAGGCTCCTAGAAAATTCCCATGTGCCTTGGGCAGACCAGCCTCCTCTGTGTTGGAATACGTTCAAAGAACTTCTTAACTGTCATTGATAATGCAGGGACATTTAAAACAGTTGCTTAACTTCACCTCTTAATTTGCAATGGCCCAGAAGTCCTAAACACAAAAAGAACTTGAAACAATTCACAATTGGATTTACAGGTACAGACCTGCCTAATACACTGGGATTTCCCAAAGAAGGCTGGACTGGAATGAGAGACAGCAGGTTCTGGAAAGAAAAATCACCATAAGAGAGAACGCCTTTTTAATTACCTGGAGTATCCACAATCCTAAGGAATTAACTGGAAAACCATTAGAATTAATAACCAGTTCATCAAGGTTGCAGGCATGGGGTGGGGTGGGTGGGTGGATGGGGAGAGATTAACCAAATAATTTATTTGCATATATGCATAATCCATGGACATAGACAATAGTATGGTGAAGACCCCGGATGAGGGACAGGTGTGGGGTGGAGCAGGTCAATGGAGGAAAAAAAGGGGGACATCTGTAATACTTTCTTTTTAAAATATATATATTTTTTTATTGATTTCAGAGAGCAAGGGAGAGGTGAGAGAGATAGAAACATCAATGATGAGAGAGAATCATCGATCGGCTGCCTCCTGCAAGCCCCTCACTGGGGATCGAGCCTGCAACCCTGGGCATGTGCCCTTGACCAGAATCGAACCCGGGACCCTTTGTTCCCTAGGCCGACGCTCTATCCACTGAGCCAAACCAGCTAGGGCTGTAATACTTTCAACAATAATGATAAATTTTTAAAAATCAATTATATGCCCTGACCGGTTTGGCTCAGTGGATAGAGCATTGGCCTGCAGACTCAGGGGTCCCAGGTTCGATTCCGGTCAAGGGCATGTACCTTGGTTGCTGGCACATACCCAGTGGGGAGTGTGCAGGAGGCAGCTGATCGATGTTTCTCTTTCATCGATGTTTCTGACTCTCTATTCCTCTCTGTAAAAAATCAATAAAATATATTAAAAAATAAAAAAATATTTAAAAAATCAATTATATTACTAGTAGAGGCCCTATGCACAAAATGCTTGCAAGAGTAGGCCTTCGATAAAGAGCTTCACAGATGCCGAAACCGGTTTGGCTCAGTGGATAGAGCGTCGGCCTGCGGACTCAAGGGTCCCAGGTTCGATTCCGGTCAAGGGCATGTACCTTGGTTGCGGGCACATCCCCAGTGGGGGGTGTGCAAGAGGCAGCTGATCGATGTTTCTCTCTCATCGATGTTTCTAACTCTCCCTCTCTCTCTTCCTCTCTGTAAAAAAAATCAATAAAATATATTAAAAAAAAAAAAAAAAAAGAGCTTCACAGATAAGAAAAAGCTAAAGGATTTCATCACCACCAAACCAGAATTATATGAAATGCTGAAAGGTATTCTTTAAGAAGAGGAAGAAGAAGAAAAAGATAAAGATAAAAATTATGAACAACAAATACTTATCTATCAACAAGTGACTCTAAAAACCAAGGGAATAAAAAATCTGATGAAGAGTATTAACTGGTGAATATAATTGAATCAGGGGCATAGAAAGTGAGTGGACTGACAATTCTTGGGGGAAAAGGGGAGTGTGGGGTGCAGGAAAAGACTGGACAAAAAGCATACATCTATGGGATGAGGACAGTGTGGGGGAGGTAAGGGCAGAGGGTGGGGTAGGAACCTGGTGGAGGGGAGCTATGGAAAAAAAAAAGAGGAACAATTGTAATAATCTGAACAATAAAGATTTATTAAATTAAGAAAAAAATATTGTTATGGCAAAAAAAAAAAAAAGAGTAGGCCTTCGCAGCCCTGGCGGCTGACTCAGCCCTTGCAGCTCCAGCTTCGTCCCAAAGGTTGTCCGGAAGGACGTCCAGACTGTCGTTCCACTGTTCAGCCATTTGGTCGATTTGCATATTACATTTTTATTATTATAGATATGTTTGCAGTGGACAATCTGAAAGACATCTATGACATGCTACAACATGGATGAACCTTGAAGATATTATGCTAAGTGAAAAAAAAGCCAATCACAAAAGGTACACATTTTATGATGATTCTCTTTATATAAGATATCCAGAATAAACAGATCCTCAAATGGTCACTTTGAGACAGAAAGCAGATTAGTGATTGCCAGGGGCTGGGGGTTTGGAGGAATGGGAAATGATTGCTAATGGGTACAGAGTTTCTATTGGGTGTGATGAAAATGTTCTGGAGTTAGTGGTGATGGTTGCACAACTTTGTGAATAGACTAAAACTCACCAAACTGTACACTTTAAATGGGTGAATTGTATGGTACATTAATTATATCTCAATATAACTATTTTTTTTAAAAGAAGGGAGGATGAGCAAAGAAACTGGTGAACATGAGAAGATATCTAAAACACATCAACAACAACAACAGCTAAATTAAGGGATTAACAGCATGTAGAATTATAATAACAATCATTAGGATTGTGTGCTCCCAAAGACACACATGGAATAATTTTAATTTCAAAAAGATGAAGAACTGCAATTGGCTAAAACATCCTATATAATAAAAGCCTAATATGCTAAGTGTCCAGTTGACCGGTGAGCTGTTCAACCAATCAAAGCATAATATGCTAATGATATGCTAAAACCACTCAAACGCTCTCTATGATGTGCACGGACCACCAGGGGGCAGACAGTTAACTGGCTGACCAGTCGCTATGATGTGTACTGACCACCAGGGGGCAGACGCACCGACCAGTAGATTAGCTTGCTGCTGGGGTCCTGCTGATCGGGACTGAGCAAGACAGGCCAGACACGCCCTGGGGCCCTCCCGTGCTCCCTCCCCTGCTGGCCAACCTCCCGCATCCGTCCCCACCCCGATCATGCACCAGTGGGATCCCTGGGCCTGGCCTGCGCCCTCTCGTAATCCAGGACCCCTTGGAGGATATCAGGGAGCCGGTTTAGGCCTGATCCCACAGGCCAGGCTGAGGGACCCTATTGGTGCACAAATTCGTGCATCGGGCCTCTAGTTGAATATATAAAAAGCCATGCATTCAGATAATTTTTCAGAAAGGAAATAATCCTGCAGGTTTCTGGAACATCAAACTTATTCCTCTGAAAATTGATAACCATAGGGAAAGAACTAAACATTCATCCTGCCTTTCTGGTGTAAACTGAATTTCAGTGTAAACAAATATCCCTATGGAAAAGGGAAAGATCTTCAGTACAGAAGAATTCTGCCTCAGGCCGGGAGTAAGGTAAAGGTGAGTGGGTGCCTAAAGTATAAAATGTAAGAAGGCACTCAGCCCTGATTCTAGTTAACAAAGAGTGTCCAAATTAGAAAATTATTTCAATTATTAGTGATTCGAGCAGTGGTCATTAATGCTTCTAAAACCCCTAGGAGAAAGGCTGATAGGAAATGTATAAAAATCAGGCTGTCACTATCTGGAGGCAAGGCTCAATCCTAATGTCACAAAAAGTGAGACAACCAACACTATGTACCTTCTGATGCAGATGCAGAAAGCACACCGAGGAAGAAAGCACCTCCTAGGAAGGATTCTCAGGGGGAAAAATGTTTGAATCATAACATAATCAAGCCTTTAGAGCTGACTTGTGGTCCACAGGAAATAGGGAGTATAAAGGATGCAATCCACAAGGAAACATACCAGATCTTAAAGGAGGGATCTTATATTGGATCCTAATTTCATCAAGTCAATGAAAGAAATAATAAAAGGGTAGGGGGCTGTTCTAGATTAAGAGAAATGTAAGAGTTAAAAGGCTTATAAGAAATATAAGAGACATAACAATCAAAATGATCTTAACAGAAATTACAAAAAAAAAATCATATAATAGAGGAAATTTGAGTATGGCTTGGCAATTGCATATTAAAAGAAATATTTTTAATTTTGTTAGATGTGATCATGGCATTGTGGTTAAGCAAGAAAATACTTGGATTTTTCTTCTTGAGTTGCATACTGAAGTGTTTAGAGGTGAATTACATGATGTCTGGGATTTGCTTTAAAACACTCCAACAGCAAAACATAACAAGGAGGAAAGGATAGATGAAAGGAGTACTAGTATATGATAAAATGAAACAAGGGGATGGACACATGGAGTTTGTTATGCTTTTTACTTTTGAGTATTTTGGAAAGTTTCATAATTAAATTCACCCCCAAAAAATGTGGGTACAACATTATTCTAAAGAAACTCGTTTAACTGTGCGCATGTTCAAGAGTGAGCTCTGCAGCCATGTTTGTAAAAGGAACATTGGAAATGACTTCATTGTTTTTGCCAGCAACTTCCCAGTGGTGGGCAGGCAACTACTTCCACAATGAGAACTAAGGGGAAATTTTGGTGAGAGGCTTCTAGGAAAGATTCACCACATTTCACTGACTTTAAAACACAGTCTTTCTTTCATCTCTGAAATTGGCAAGGCTTCTCACAACCCATACATAGCATTTTACAATCATTGTCTGTCAGATGGTTGTTGTGGTGGTGTACTTGTTATTCCCTCTATATTTTCAAACTTCATCTAAAAACCTGCCTTTGGGCCGAAACCGGTTTGGCTCAGTGGATAGAGCGTCGGCCTGCAGACTGAAGGGTCCTAGGTTCGATTCCGGTCAAGGGCATGTACCTTGGTTGCGGGCACATTCCCAGTAGGGAGTGTGCAGGAGGCAGCTGATCGATGTTTCTCTCTCATCGATGTTTCTAACTCTCTATCCCTCCCTTCCTCTCTGTAAAAAATCAATAAAATATATTAAAAAATAAAAACCTGCCTTTGGGACATCTTCTGGCAAGATCTAGAAAGTGCCAGAATTAAAACCTGCAGAATGGGTTTCTTGTGACAACAGTGGCACGCCATGTGAAGAGATACTGCACTGCCAATGGTCCTGAAGTCGCAAATAATATAGGCATTAATTATCTCACTGATGAGAAATCTGCAGGCAGGGGGTTCTATTGTTGGATCAGTGACTTAACAATGTCAGGCTGCGGTTTGACATCCCTGGAATTCTTTTTGTCTTCCCTTGGTGGGCCCACGCTCTGAGCCTCATGCCCTTGCCTGACCATACCCAAAGCAGGAAAGGGACGGGGGACAAAGGTGATGCCTTTGCGACAACGTGGACAGACCTTGAGAGTATTGTGCTGAGTGAAATATGTCAGGCAGAGAAAGACAAATACTATATGATCTCACTTATATGTGGAATCTTTAAAAAGTAATTTTTAAAAAAAGAGCTCATAAATACAGAGAACAGGTTAGTGGTTGCCAGAAGTGGGGGGTGGGGTGGGAGGTGAGGGAGCAAACTTGGGTGAAGGGGATCAAAAGGTATAAACTTTCAGTTCATAAATAAGTCATGGGAGGTAATGTACAGCATGGTGACTGTAGTTAGTAATACTCGACTGCATATTTGAAAGTTGCTAAGAGACAAAGTTGCTAAAAGTTCTCATATTAAGCCCTAGCCATTTTTGTTCAGCGGATCGAGTGCTGGCCTACCCATTGAAGGGTCATGGGTTCACTTCTGATCAAGGGCACATGCCTGTGGGAGGAAACCAATCAATGTTTCTCTCTCTGTCTCTCCCCCTCCCTTCCACTCTCTCTAAAAATCAATGGGGGAAAAAAATTCCTGTATGAGGATTAACAACAACAGAAAAAATTCTCATATTAAAAAGTTTTCTAGCCTGGCTGGCATGGTTCAGTGGTTGAGCATCAACCTATGAACCAGAAAGTCACGGTTTGATTCCTGGTCAGGGCATATGCCCAGGTTGTGAGCTCGATCCCCAGTGTGGGGCGTGCAGGAGGCAGCTGATCAATGATTCTCTCTCGTCATTGATGTTTCTTTCCCTCTCCCTTCCTCTCTGAAATCAATAAAAATATATCAAAAATTTTTTTCTCATTACAAGAAAAAAATTATTTACAACTATGTATGGTGACAGATGTTAACTGGACTTATTGTGGTGATCATTTTGCAATAAATACAAATATCAAAGCATTATGTTGTACTCCTGGAACTAATATAATGTGGTATGTCAATTACACCTCAATTAAAAAATTGAGACAAATTATAGTATTAAAAAAGAATAGCCTAAGAAGACATGACAGATAAATGTAATGTGGTAGGTATCCCATTCCTGGAACAGAAAAGGAAAAATGGCAAAAACCTAAAAAAAGTGTTGGGATTTAGTTAATAGTAATGTACCAATCAAGGTGTTTTCTTGGGTGTGATGGATGTACCATAGTAACTTAATAATTAAGATGTCCACAACAGGCACTCTAGGTGAGGCGTATACAGGAATTCTGTGTGCCATCTTTGCAACTTTTCTGTAAGTCTAAAACTTTTCTAAAATAAAATGTTTTGTTTAAACGGAAACCACAATAGTGCTTTCTTTACAGAGTCCTGGGAAATCAATGAGCAAGTCAGGTCAAGTGCAGGATTCAATGCTTAGCACATCAAGTCAGGTACGGCTTTGGTGGTTTTATGTAAAACGAAGGACAAGAGCTCTGACCCTTACGTATTTTAACCAGGATGAGCAAAAGGAAGCCAGTCGCGCAGACCGCGTCCAGCCTCCCCAGCACACGCTCCGAGGCACGCGCGCGCGCGCGCAGACGCCGCAGGAGGTGGGGCGCCAGCGCGGGGCGGGGCCTCCGCAGTTCCCACGCCGCCAACGCCCCCGGAAGTAGCGTGGCCGGGACTCCGCCGGGCGGAGGCAGTACATGGCAGGATGCAGTGTAGCCGCCAGGGCGGAGATGCCGCTGCTGTTGCTAGACGACGCGAACTAGCCTTCGTCACTTCCTCAGCCCGCGGTCTACCCTCCCGTCCAGGCCGGAACTCAGGCGCCCAGAGCCGAGGTGGGCACAGAGTCGCCCTCAGAGTTCCAGGATTGCGGCCGGCGGGCAGCTGGAGTCGAGGCCACGCCACCTGCAGGGAAGACCCCGAGCCGAGGCGGGAAGATGGCTGCAGACAAGCCTGCAGGTGAGGCGCCCGCGCCCTGCGCGCTGAGACGGCGGGACACGCGGGGGGGTGCGGGTGGGGGGTGCAGACCTTGCGCGCTGAGGCCGCGGGGCCCCGAGTGGGAAATAGGGGGTAAGAACTCAAGGGCGGCTTTAATTGGGGCGTGCATTTCTCTCCCCCCTCCCCTCCCTCAGCCCTCGCTCACGTGAGTCTTTGGGCTCCAGGTCCAATAGTTTTTTCGCCCAAGTACAGCTTGAAGTCACTACTGACTGCCTTTGCGCCCCCACCCCCGTCCCCCGCCCCCCGCTC
Organism: Cnephaeus nilssonii; assembly: GCF_951640355.1. Taxonomy (NCBI): domain Eukaryota; kingdom Metazoa; phylum Chordata; class Mammalia; order Chiroptera; family Vespertilionidae; genus Cnephaeus; species Cnephaeus nilssonii. The sequence continues at coordinate 12,935,080 of NC_137088.1, read as the reverse complement.
CTCCAGAATATCTCTGGCTAAAAAAGCCTAAATTTATATAGCTGTTTCATATACTTTTCGACTTCCCAGTGTGAAGGCAGAGCAGGGAAAATGCTTCCCGGAACACACAGCTGCCTCAATGACCCCCTGGCTCAGCTGAGACTCACCTGGGCGTTCTTTTGGCCGCATCAGTCTGCCTCTGGTCAGCGAGGTCCTATGTAATTAACTGTGTTTAAGGCACTTATTTAAGTACACCTGAAATTGTAGTGTGCCACTCTGGTCTGTGCTAACATCTTGCATTTAGAACCTGTTTTCCCCCTAGTTCCTTGTGATTACTTTAATCTCGATTTTGTTGAATTACTGCCCCATTCCTAGAATCTTCTGCATTAAGGAATACAAAATTCTCGCCTGCCTACCTCTGAGACGGTGTGGCGGCCTATGGTTCCAGTAAGAACGTAATGATCTCTGTGGCATCCAGGTTTTGTTGGAAGGAACTTAAGCGAGAGGAGTTAGAGGTGGTCAGCACTTAGACTTCACCGTGAAATTAATTTTTAAAGGAAAAGAAAATCTCAGTGTGCTGTAGGTTTTAGTAGGTCCCGATCTTAATAACTGACAGATATACTTGATTTGAAATAAAGTGAGTCCATCCTCAGACAGGTACAGGTAAATAAAACCGCTAGAGGATCTCTTCGGTAATCTACTAAAATAACAGAGAAAAGGTTTAGAAAGTGAGGATAATAAGAGTGTGCTATCGAATTTTAAGTAGGCTGGTCAGGGAAAGCGTCTGATGAGGTGATAGTTGAGCAGACAGCTGAATGAAATGAAGGAGTGAGCCATAGGAAATAGGGATGTGTGGATGGGGAGAATGTTTCAGGCAGGGAATAGCATGACCTGTCCAAGGCTGGACCAAGGGGCCCAACATCTGTCTTCTTAATTTAGGACAGTGTCTCTGTTTCCCAGGTTTAGCATACCTAATAACCCATACCATACCACTTCCTGGAATGACCGTTTTAGGCCTAAAGCTCATCTAGTTTTCAAGTCCAATCTCAGTTATAAAGCATTCTTCTACTTGTGCATTCATTCTTTCATGAGTGCCAGGTGCTGTCTTAGATATTGAAGAAATGGATATGGCATCCTCCCTGCTTTTGAGGAGAACCTATTATTTAGTCTGCTAAAGACAGACCAGTTATAATGGCACTCCTATCTGTGAAGAGCTATATAATATGTACTAGAGGCCCGGTGCACGAAATCTGTGTGTGTGTGGGGGTCCCCTCAGCCCAGCCTGCACCCTCTCCAATCTGGGATCCCTCTCACAATCCGGGACCGCTGGCTCCTAACTGCTCACCTGCCTGCCTGCCTGATCACCCCTAACTGCCCTCCCTGCTGGTCTGGTCGCCCCCAACTGCCCCCCCCCTGCCGGCCTGGTCACCCCCAACTGCCTCCCCCCCCACCGCCAGCCTGGTTGCCCCTTATTGCCCCCCCCCTTGCTGGCCTGGTCGCCCCTTACTTCCCCCCCTGCCGGCCTGGTTGCCCCCAACTGCCCCCCTCTGCCAGCCTGGTCGCCCCTAACTGCCATCCCCCCACTGGCCTGGTTGCCCCCAACTGCCCCCCCTTGCCGCTGGCCTGTTGCCCCCAACTTCCCCCCCCCCCCCCCCCCCCCGCCGGCCTGGTTGCCCCATGCAGCCTACTGTTCAGTCGTTTGGTCGTCTCTCACTAACCCCACTGCAGCCTGGTTGCCCCACGCAGCCTGCTTATTCAGTCATTTGGTCGTCCCTCACTAACCCCCCTGCCAGCCTTGTCACCCCACGCAGCCTGTGTTCGGTTGTCCATCCGGTTGTTTCGGTCATGGCGGCCCTTGGCTTTTTATATATAACATGTATAGTTGAAGAATAAGTTCCTGCCCTAGCCAGTTTGGCTCAGTGGATAGAGTGTCGGCCTGTGGACTGAAGGGTCCCAGGTTCAATTCCGGTCAAGGGCACATGCCTAGGTTGTGGGGTAGGTCCCTGGTAGGGAGTGTGTTGGAAGCAGCTGATCAATGACTCTCATTGATGTTTCTATCTCTCCCTCTCCCTTCCTCTCTGAAAGCAATAAAAATATATTATTTAAAAAAAGGGATAAGTTTCTAAATGATTAGGGGGTTGTTGCTTTGATTGGTTTAAGTTTGTAGGCCATGATGTAGGAAACTTCCTACCTTGATAATGAGGTTGGATTTATATTAAGTAAATGAGTGTTTAGTGTGGCTCGCTTGAATATCTCTGTTCTCCTCTCCATCCCCGTTTCAGCTTCTGAGATTCTGGCCTTTATCTCTTTATGTGATCTGTTTCACATTAAGAAACCTCTTGACTGATGTTTGTTTCTTCCTATCTAGTCTGTTCTTCTCACTGCCATCTTTTCATTAAAAATTTTTTGTTGTTGTAGTCAATCCTCAACAACATTTCTTTTCAGAGAGAGTGGAAGGGAGTGGAGGGAGGGGGAAAGAGAGAGAGAAACTTCGATGTGAGAGAGACACATCGTTGCCTCCTGCATGCACCCTGTCTGGGAGCAAGGAGCGAACCCAAAACCAGTTACATGCCCTTGACCGGGAATCAAACCCAAGACCCTTCCATACTGGGGCCAATGCTCTAACCACTTAACAACACCGGCCAGGGCTGCCTTTTCATTTCTAAAACACTAACTGGATCATACCACTCCTCTACCTATAAACTTTCTAAGACAGTACCATTTTTTGTGTGCATCAAAACCTCACTAGTGATGTCATTTGTAAGGCTCTTCACAGACTATTTTTAGTGGATGTTTTTATATCGGCAAACCTAGCTCTTCACATCTGAAATTACTCTCCTGGAAAGCATTGTGTTCTTTTGAGCTTCTGAGCGGTAACGCCCTGCTTTCTCTCCTCTGTCTGGTGAACACGCTCGTCATTCAGAAATCTAGTTGATATGCTCTTCATCTCTGAGCTCCTGAGCCCAGGGCCCTTTCCATGGAAGGTCTTATGTACTTGCTCTTCATTAGGTAAGAAAAGAAGCCCATAGGATCTAGAGAGATTTAAGAAGGTAAGTGACCAGATCACACTGGCTATGGTATAGGGTAGATTCCAAGACTGGCCAGAGACGATCTAAGACCAGTTAATATAATATTATTCAATTAATGCTCACCAATGGCCTGCTCTGCGAGGCACTGCGAAGTCTTTGTTCTCGTGGAGCTTATAAGGTAGTAAGAAAGACATATACATTTAAACAAAATAAATAATTATGACTTTAAGTTGTGATAAATATTGTGAAGAAAAATGAGTAAGAGGATGGAGGATAACTGAGAGCAAGACTCTACTTTGAATAGATTGGTTAGAGAAGGAAGGACTCCCTTAGAGATCACATTTGAACAGAGACCCTACAGATGAAGAGCCAGCCAAAAGGGGAAATAATGATCCAGGTAGAGGGAGAAACACATGGGGAATTGTGTTCAAAGACCCCTTGAGGAAAGCGGCTTTGTCTGTGTTAGCTGTGCTCGCTCACCAGCACCTAAAGCAGTGGCTGGCAGATAGGGGGGCATTCAATGCCGATTATAGCATAGTGAGCAAAGGAAGCATGGCAAGAGAGGAAGTCAGAGGTGTGCCAGGGGATGGCTTACGTCAGGCCTTGAAAAAAAATTGAATTCCTTCTAACTAATGGGAAACAATTGTGAGATTTCAGTTAGGGCAGTGGTCAGCAAACTCATTAGTCAACAGAGCCAAATATCAGCAGTACAGCGATTGAAATTTCTTTGGAGAGCCAAATTTTTTAAACTTAAACTTCTTCTAACGCCAGTTCTTCAAAATAGACTCATCCAGGCCGTGGTATTTTGTGGAAGAGCCACACTCAAGGGGCCAAAGAGCCCCATGTAGCACGCTTGCCGCAGTTTGCCGACCACGGATCTAGGGCATGATGTGATCTGATTTATGGTTTAACTAAGCCAGGTGACAATCGGTGACGAGTTAGGAGCATAGGGTTTGAAATCAGACAGCCTGGGTTCATTCGAGTGGTACCACTTGGTATTTGTGAGACCTGGGTAAATTTTAAGAAACCTTTTTGATGTCTCAGTTTTCCTGTGTGTAGAAGAAAAATGACATCTGCACAGAGTTGGTAATGGTTTAAGTGAGATCATCTCAGACCCTGGTTTTCTAAAATGCTGACTACTATTTGGGGTAGTGGTAGGATGGAGAGGAGAGGCAGATATGGGAAATGTTTATTAGGGAGTAAAACTGGCAGGATTTGTGACTAATTGGTATGGTAGGTAAGCAGAAAGCCTTGCTCTTCAGGAAAGGTTCTTAGTTGAGCCTCAGTTTCTTCATTTATAAGATAGGGATGCTAATAGTTCTTAATTTATTCCTCGTAGCTTTTTAATTACCTCACAGGGTTGTAGCTTGTGAGGATCAACGGAAGATAAGGTGTGTATTTTAGCCCACATCTTCTGGGAAGCAGAACCCAATTAAGGAGCTAACTTTTTGTTTGGAAAGTGCAAGTCCAGGGTAGTGAAAGGGATGGAGAGGAGGAAGTAAGGCAGAGGGAGATGCAGTACATTCCATGCCTGGCCACTGTTTCACCTGGAGCTGGGAAGAGACCTAGTTGGTCACTTGCATGTGGGTTTTTTTTTTCCAGGAGAAACTGCACATGAGAAAAAAAAAGGGATAATTCATCTGTCTAGCTTCCTTCTGTTTTTGTTTCCAGTTGGTCAAGACTCACCCCCTGGGAACAAATTTACCTGTCTTTCTAGGTTGAGTGGCCTCTCAGTGACTGATCAGCCAGCAGTCTCACACCCTGAGTTATATTTCAACCAAATTGTAAAGGGAGGAGTGTCCGAGGATAGATGGGGCGTCAACCAAAGCCAGAGATTGAAGGGCAGTGGAAGGTTCACAAGGTTTGTGTCCCTATATGATCTATAAAGGCGGTATAAAACCAATATCATTTTTAATTTTTTTTTTTTAATTTGAGAGATAGAGAGAAACAACTATGGATTGCCTCCTATATACCCCCTACTGGGGATCGAGCTTGCAACCTTGATGGGATCAATGGGCATGTGCCATGGCGGGGAATCGAAAAATGACCTCCTGGTTCACAGGTCGACGCTCAACCACTGAGCGACACCAGCAAAGGCTAAAACCAGTATCATTTTTTACTTTACTTTTGATAGTTATTTGAAAGGAGAATGTGGCTGGAGTTAGAAAACAAAATCCTAGATTAGAATTTATCTGAGAATTTGGACTATGAGGATGGCAGTAGTAGGCTTAATGGGGAAAGGTTGATGATGATATGAACAAGGGAAAGACAGGACCAGGTGAATAATACGAAACCAGGAGATGAATACTTAAAGGGGGGTTTTGAAATTGTGAGCCAGACTGCCTAAAAATGGAAAAACTTTAAGCCAAGGGTATTTTTTATTTTATTTAAAACACCCAAAACTTTTTATTAGTAAGTGTATAAGGTAAAAAAAATATGAAGTCCAGCCCTAGCCGGTTTGGCTCAGTGGATAGAGCGTCAGCCTGTGGACTGAAGGGTCCTGGGTTCGATTCTGGTCAAGGGCATATGCCTGGGTTGTGGGCTCCATCCCCAGGATGGCATGCGGGGGGCAGCTGATCAATGATTCTCTCTCATCATTGATGTTCCTATCTCTTTCTCCCGCTCCCTTCCTCTCTGAAATCAATAAAAATATATTATACATAGTCCTCTATCTCCCCACTCTCCAGATAACCAATATGAGTTTGTGTGTTCTTCCAGATTTTTTCTGTGCCTACCCAAGTTCACACTGACTTGGAAAAAAAAAATCCCTGATAGAATCACACAACTTTATAGTTAGATATTCTCTTTTCCTTGAAAAATGCAGTAAGCATTCAGTATAGGTTGGTGTTTTTTGTTTTTAACTGAAATATAATTTATAGGTTAGTTTCAGGTATACAACGTAATGATTCGATATTTGTACATACTTCAAAATGATCACCACAGTATGTGTAGTTAACATGTGTCACCATACATACTTACAAAAATCTGTGCTCATTTGGTATTTTTTTAACTTTTTATTACAAACATCCAGAATATTGAAAAAATAAAATGAATACCCATATAACCACCACCTAGTTCATCAGTTGTTATATTTTGCTGTATTTATTTCCTTTATCTCTAGCTACAGAGTCATTTCTGAAGAAGTTACAGACATCATGACACTTCATCTCTAAATATTTCACCATGCATTTTGTAAAATAAGGACATTTACCTACATAACCATAATACCATTATACTTCAGAAAATTAATATTTGAATATGTCAGATTTTCCCAGTTGAACCAAAACTGTTCCATAAAACTTTAAACTGTGCCTTTCAAATTAAGAACCAGTTAAGATTCATATATGGTATGTCTCTTAATTCCTTTTTTTTTTTTCATGACAGTGATCTTTTTTTTAAGAGACTAAGTTGGTTGCCTTGTAGAACATCCTGCATTCTGGATTTTTCTGATTGTTTCTTCCTGACATCCTTTAGTTTCTTATTGTGTATTTTCTGTAAACTAAAAGTTATTTTAACAGGCTTAATTAGATTTGGGGTTAATATATTTGTAAGATACTCTGTAGGTGAAGCTATATACTTTTTTTTTAATATATATTTCTTTATTGATTTCAGAGAGGAAGGGAAAGGGATAGAGAGATAGAAACCTCAATGATGAGAGAGAATCATTGATCAGCTGCCTCCTGCATGCCCCCTACTGAGGATCAAGCCCACAACCCCAACCCGGGCATGTGCCCTTGGCCAGAATCAAACCTGGGACCCTTCAGTCTGCAGGCCGACACTCCATCCACTGAGCCAAACCAGCTAGGGCTATACTTTTTATAAAGTACATATTGTCAGTTTGTTCACTATTAGATGCTAAATTTGATCAATTTGTTAAGATGGTGACAGGAACATCTTCCATTTGCAATTAGAAGAAATCTGTGGGATATACACAAAAACATCATGTTATATATCTGAAAGTAATATAATGTTAATATGTCAATTATATCTCAGTTTTTTAAAAAAGAGCCCTGGCTGGTGTAGCTAAGTGGTTAGAGCATCGGTCATGGGATTGAAACCCAGAGGAAATCTTTTTTCTGTGCATAAAACTACTCTCAGATATGAAAGTAAAAATACCCATTGGCAGTGGTAGTGTTCTGCTTTGCCTGTCTTCCCCAAGGCATGCTACTATATTCTTGATTCTTGATATCCTGTTTATTTCTGCAGTGCTGGGCAGGGTGCTGAAGTCTATAGCACTACTGGTCACGTGTTATTTCTCTGAGTTGTATAGAAATCAGCATTATAGATCAGCTGTACTAGTTCCAGTGATAGAAAACCGCACGTGAGGCGTGTGAGCCTTAGCTAGATGGTGACTTTGGTGAACCTGAATTATTTTTGTTTAAAATGTCTTTCTTGCCCTTAATTGATTGGGCTCAGTGGATAGAGCGTCGGCCTGCGGACTGAAGGGTCCCAGGTTCAATTCCGGTCAAGGGCATGTACCTTGGTTGCGGGCACATTCCCAGTAAGGAGTGTGCAGGAGGCAGCTGATGGATGTTTCTCTCTCATCATTGATGTTTCTAACTCTCTATCCTTCTCCCTTCCTCTCTGTAAAAAATCAATAAAATATATATTTTTAAAAAATATCTTTCTTATTTAAAATTTTCCTTCACAGAGGCATCAACTCTAGTTTGTGAGTGTTGCAGATTTCCTTAGGCGTCAGCAATCCTTTTTTTCTTTGGAACAAAATTTTTTCCTTGAATGTCATTGGAGTTAAAATTTGAAAAGTGTAGCTAGCTTGTATGGAAGATCTTCCTCCAATCATATTTGAATTAGCATTCTTTTAATGGAATGTGTCTACGCTTTCAGTTAACTGACTTTTTTCAGTTTTGAAAAAGCAGTGTGTTTCTTTTGTGCTTAGTTCAAACCTAAAGGCAATTGTTTGGTTCAAAATGAAGCCCTTTGGCTTAAAGAATGTCAAGGTTTGTGCGCCAAAGAGCTCTGTACGCCTGGAAGGTCAGCCATGCGCATTAGGCCACAGTAGAAGGAAAGTCAAGCTTATGGATGAACGGTCATATACCGTTTCAATTGGCAATGGAGACTACTTTTGGACAAATAAAGACACATTGTGGGATTACGTGCAGACTCTTACAGGTAAGAAATCAGTTACCAAAAAATGAATGTTTTAAGAACATTTTAAAAACGGGTGTACAAACAATACCCACTTCTTGCAGAAAACTTGAAAAGTGGAGAGAGATAACAAGGAAAATAACAATAGTAATCCCGTTGAAGTATATCTTAATGTAAAAGAATGTAGGTAAAATGATGGTTGGTTAACATATAAAAGGCTGTTATTGAGCTCAGTTCTTTAAAATGTCTGTAGAAATGAGAATTTCGGAGTCTCTTGTCAGCCTTCGAGTCTAGCTTATTTATTTATTTATCTTAAAGTTGGCTTCTCTCCTTTCCTGGAAGATTTTAGGAGACTTTTACAGCTCCTAGAGGATAATGATAGCAGCAGTGGCCACCTGAGCCAGTCTGCCTTTGGCGGAAAGTAGAAGCTTAAATTCCTCAACGCCTTGGTGAGTTGTGTGTATTTCCCTCTGCCCTGTATTTACACATCACTCTTTGGCAGTTGAGCCCAGAAGTCCCATTAAAGAATGTCATCTAGTCCAGAGAGGATATTAGAAGAAGAAGCTATGGAGATAACTTGATGGCAGATCAAGAATTTTTGTCATTTGTCTTAAATTTAGTTTACTTTCTAATGATGAGGGAAGATACATTTTTAAAACAGTTTAGGTTTCCAAACTTTTTTTTAAGTATTTGTGTTCATTGTTATAATTTGACTAGTGTCCCGGTGCACAGATTTGTGCACATTGAAAGGAAATTAATTAGAAGAAATATTTTAATATCGCTATTCACCCTTTCTCTGTAACAGAAGTGTTAACCAAATTCACGATCAACAATGACAGATCGGCCCTGACCGGTGTGGCTCAGTGGATAGAGCGTCGGCCTGCGGACGGAAGGGTCCCGGGTTCAATTCCCGGTCAAGGGCATGTACCTTGGTTGCGGGCACATCCCCAGGTGGGGGCGTGCAGGAGGCAACTGGTGGATGTTTCTCTCTCATCGATGTTTCTGACTCTCTCTCCCTCTCCCTTCCTCTCTGTAAAAAATCAATAAAAATATATTTAAAAAAAAAAAAAAACAATGACAGATCGAAACACATGTGTGCGATTGGTGCTAGTGAGAGCTTTATACATATTGCACATGCGCGAGTCAACTTAGCAATATATATATATATATATATATATATATATATATATATGCTTAATTAGACCTGCTTTCTGATTTAGCTAAACTTTTTCCAGTCCAGTGAAGCACCCCAACTTCTCTTTCAGGTAATTGTCAGCAACCCAGTAGTAAATATAAACACAGAACAGATTATTATTGTAGATCATGCAGGGAGAAAAAAGGGTAAAATATTTAACTGTAGCAGCGTTTGACTATATTCTGCACAGTGAGAAAACCTGAAGTAATTTTCAAGTTCCACCATTTCTTCTTTTCAGTCGGGTCAAGTTTCTAAATTTTCTAAATCTCCGTTGTCTTGCTAATGAAAAGAAAATAGGATTCTACTGAGTCTCCTATCTACCTACTCCAGGACTTCTGTGAGGATCAAATAAGATGAGGCATGGGAAAGTGCTTCACAGATATTTGGTTGAACTGTAAAATGTTTGCACCTGGCTATAAAGCAAGTTGGGTTCCTGGGCTGAAGACACTCCAAGGAGGCTAATCACTAGGGAGAGGAAGCCGGGCGTTGCTACATGATGTCATTACCCGGTGCTCACAGCGACCGTTTCCAGGCTGGGCTGGGCTGTGGGCCGCATTTTGCGCCATCGGGTCTTGGCAGCGTTGCCTGCAATTTGGTGGGGCGTCGCTCCGGGGTGGTGGCAGGGCCTATATCCCACTTGGGGGAAGCCGAGTGTTGGTTTGTGGGCGCCAGGTCTGTGGTGCCGTTTATTTTTAAATGTCCAGTGCGTGTCATGGCAGCTCCTGCATTGAGCGTCTGTCCCCTGGTGGTCAGTGCGCATCATAGCTTCTGGTCAGCGGGAAGGACAGACACTTAGCCTTTTAGATAGATAGTTAAATAGATAATAAATATACACGGAGTTGAGAGTTCTGCTTCACTCTAAACTCATACTTTGCTTTCTGGGGTCCTGAAATTCTGTGTCCCATTTTTACACATTTTAAAGTAATTGGTTCTTACTGTTCCTGTGCACCTGAAAGTTTTGTAAAACAGATGTACTGTGTAAACAGTAGTCTTGCAGTCAAGCATGTTAGCTTTCTAAAGGAAAAGCTGTTTTAACACTGTCTTTATTCTAAACTGGTAAACTTTCTCCATTAAACTACTAGTTCTTCTTCCTCCCTATTAGAACTCAGTTCTTTTTTTACAAATTTAATTTCTTATTGAATTTATTGGGGTGACATTGGTTAATAAAATTATACAGGTTTCAGGTATACAGTTCTACAATACGTCATCTGTGTATTGTATTGTATTGTATTGTACATTTACCAACCCAAATAAAGTCTCCTTCCATCACCACTTATCCCCCTTTTACTTTCTTCTGTTTCTTTATCTGTATGCTAATGGTGAAATGAAATGCCAATTTATCTGTTAACTTTAAGTAACAGAAGTATCACTTCTTTCTTTTTTTATTATTGACTAGAGAAAGAGAGAGGAAGAGAAAGAGAGAAACATTGATTTGGCCACTTACTTATGCACTCATTGGTTGATCCTTATATGTGCCCTGACCAGGGATCGAACCCATACCCTTGGCGTATCGGGACGATGCTGTAACCAGCTGAGCTACCCAGCCAGTTTTTTAAAATAATAAATTGTGGAGCAGGAATCATTAATCTTAGAATGTATATGGACGCTTAACTCATGTTAAGGAGGCTTTTTAAATGTGTTAATTTTGACTTTTGGATTTCTAAGTTTATGAAAGCATTCCTTGCCTGGAAATTACCTCTGAGTTATCAATGTAGATTTCTCATTGTTAAACGTTATTACTATATTCCAACTGAATTATGAATTTCTTGAAGGCATTGTACATCCCTATATAATAAAAGCCTAATATGCAAATTGTCTGTTTGACCAGGAGTTTGACCAGGAGGTGGGGCCAGCCAGCCATCTACAGGAAGGGAGGCCCTGGCCAGCAGGCAGCCGGGGAAAGAAAGTCCACAGCCGACAGCCACTAGGGATCCTACCTGTGCATGAATTTTGTGCACTGGGCCTCTAGTGTGTTTATAATCTCCTTGGGTCTCTAGGGCCTGCTTTTGGTATATTGCTAGAGGAACAGAACTAATATCTTTAAAAGAGCACAACAGCCCTGACCGGTTTGGCTCAGTGGATAGAGCATTGGCCCGTGGTCTGAAGGGTCCCGGGTTCGATTCTGGTCAGGAGTATGTACCTTGGTTGCAGGCTTGATCCCCAGTGGGGGTTGTGCAGGATACAGCTGATTGATGTTTCTCTCTCATTGATGTTTCTAATTCTCTATCCCTCTCCCTTCCTTTCTGTAAAAATCAATAATAAAATATATTTTAAAAAAATAAATAAAATAAAAGAGCAAACATTCTAAGCCCTAATGTCCTGATGGGCAGAGCTGTAATCCTATATGACAAAACCCTAATATGCAAATTGACCGAATAGCAGAACAACCAGTCGCTATGATGCACACTGACCACCAGAGGGCAGGCGCTCAACGCAAGAGCTGCCTCCTGGTGGTCAGTGTGCTCCCACAGGGGGAGCACTGCTCAGCCAGAAGCCGGACTCACGGCTGGCGAGCGCAGCAGCAGTGGCAGGAGCTTCTCCCGCCTCCGCAGCAGCGCTAAGGACCCCTCGGGGGATGTCCGACTGCCAGGGAGTGGGCCTAAGTTGGCAGTCAGACATCCCCCAAGGGGTCCTGGACTGCGAGAGGGCACAGGCCGGACTGAGGGACCCCAACCCCAGTGCACGAATGTCAAGCACCAGGCCTCTAGTCCTTACATAAATAATGGTGGGCTTTCATTGAATTTGGCCATGGCTAAAGGAAACTTTTTCTTCATTAAGTTTTTGTAGGAGTGGCTTCTTACTCAACACTAATTAGTCATTGTAGTTGAGAGAGCTCTAACTTTGGCAACTTCGTTAGGAAGAAGGCTATTAAGAAAACTAGGGCCGAAACCGGTTTGGCTCAATGGATAGAGCGTCGGTCTGCGGACTGAAAGGTCCCAGGTTCGATTCCGGTCAAGGGCATGTACATTGGCTGCGGGCACATCCCTGGTAGGGGGTGCGCAGGAGGCAGCTGGTCGATGATTCTCTCTCATCGATGTTTCTAGCTCTCTATCCCTCTCCTTTCCTCTCTGTAAAAAATCAATAAAAAAAAAAGAAGAAGAAGAAGAAGAAAACTAGGGACACATCACTGCACAACTGTCATTTCTAAAGACTGTAAAACTGTATATTTGCAGATCAGGGAGCCGAGAAGCATGAAGGGACAGGTCAGTCCTCTGGGATCACTGATCAAGAGAAGGAGCTGTCCACCAATGCTTTCCAAGCTTTCACGGTAAGCAATGTTTCCCTCAATCGGCTCCATTTTGAGGATCTCTCAAGTATGAATCGTTTCACATTGAAGTTTTAAATTTATACTTTGTGTGTGTGTGTACTAATTAAAGAGTTAAGTTTAGAGAGTAGGTTTAGTTTTAAAATAAAAACATTTTAATCCGGGTGAGCCTGGCCCCGGGTCCGGGTGAGGCCGTGGGCCCCTGGATCCGGGTGAGCCTGGGTCCCGGGTCCGGGTGAGGCCGTGGGCCCCTGGATCCGGGTGAGCCTGGCCCCGGGTCCGGGTGAGGCCGTGGGCCCCTGGATCCGGGTGAGGCCGTGGGCCCCTGGATCCGGGTGAGCCTGGGTCCCGGGTCCGGGTGAGGCCGTGGGCCCCTGGAACCGGGTGGGGCCACGCGACCCTGGGTCTGGGAGAGGCCACGCGCCCCTGGGTCCGGGTGGGGCCACGTGCCCCTGGGTCCGGGGGAAGCTGGAGCCTGGGTCCGGGCGAGGCCGTGTGCCCCTGGATCCGGGTGAGGCTGGATCTCGGGCCCAGGAGAGGCCACGCACCCCTGGGTCCGGGTGAGGCCACGCGCCCCTGGGTCCGGGTGAAGCTGAATCCTGGGTCTGGGCGAGGCCGTGTGCCCCTGGATCCGGGTGGGGCTGGGTCCCGGGTCCGGGTGAGGCCGTGGGCCCCTGGATCCGGGTGAAGCCGTGCCCCTGGGTCCGGCCGAGACCAAACCAGAGGGAGTCGGACCTGCATTACCACCATGTGTCCACCATCCAGAGCTGAGGGGTCAGTGCCGACATGTACTCATAAGGAACTGGTGGACATTGATATTGGGTCTCAAAAGAACTGTTGGTCCAGAAAGAAACTCACTACAGACTGATTCATTTGCCTGTCAGCATAACTATTATTGCTCGTCGCACATTCAATTCTTATAAGTATATCGCTAGTGACACATGATTTCGCTCATCTAGGGGAAATGATGAACAACATAGACTGATGAACAAGGACAGAACCAGAAACAAGGAGGCATCGATCGGACTATCGGGCCCCAGAGGGAGGATAGGGGAGGGTGGGGGGAGGGGGGAGAGATCAACCAAAGGTCTTGTGTGCATGCATACAAGCCTAACCAATGGTTAAGTTCAACAGGGGGTTGGGGCATCCATGGGGAGGGGTGTGGGATGGGAATGGGGGGATGAGGACAAATATGTGACACCTTAATCAATAAAGAAATTAAAAAAATAAAATAAAATGAGAAAGAAAAAATAAATAAAAAAAATAAAAACATTTTAGAGTTTAACTATGGTAAAAGGATCAGGAGTAATTTGAGCCATTCCCAAGTTTTTGTGCTTTCATAAATACATTTTAACTCTCACACTATTGTTTTTAAGTCTTTTAAATTTATACTTTAAGTATGTGGGTCGGCCTTTTCATTTCACTAGTCTCTTCAATTTTTTTCTTGAATGTACTTTAAAATGGAACCCCAAAAGTTTGTCAAAACACTAACTATTATGACATTTTTAAACAATATGAAAAAAAACACATCTTACATTTGATTATTAAGTTGCATACATGTAAGCAGAAGAACTTGAGACTTCAGTATTCAGAGTATATTAACTAGGAATTAAAATGTGGAGTAATCACATTACCTTTCCTGGCTAGCTTTGGCTATTATACCCTGCTAGCAATATGTACCAATATATGCTAATATATATGTTATACTAGAGGCCCGTCATGCATCAGTGGGGTTCCTCAGCCTGGCCTGCAGGGATTGGGCTAAAACCGGCTCTATGATAACCCCCAACGGGTCCCGGATTGCGAGAGGGCCGTTCTCAGGTGACACACCCCAGAATGGGGCTCCCTCCTCTCTGGTTCCAGGTGCGTCACCCAAGAACCACAGCTGCCAAGACACCGCAGCTTGGCAGCTCCTGCGTTGAGCGTCTGCCCCCTGGTGGTCATTGCACATCATAGCTACCGGTTGGACGGTCACTTAGGCTTTTATATATATAGATGTGATTATAACATATATAGCTATAGTTTATATATATATATTTATATGTATATGTCTTATAGAAATAATGCACATTTATCAGTGTTAGAGTTTGATTCTTAGGAAATATATAGCCACCATTTCTTTTTCTTTTTTTTTTCAATTTTACTGAGATATGATTGACATATCACAGTTCGTGGGGGGTTTTTATTAATCCTCACCCAAGGCTATTTTTCCATTGATTTTTAGGGAGAGTGGAAGAGAGAGGAAAAGATAGAGAGAAACATCAATGTGAGAGAAACACATCGATTGGTTGCCTCCTGCACAAGTCCCAGACAGGGCCCGGCCGAGGAGGAGCCTGCAGCCAAGCCTGCCCTTGACCGGAATCAAACCCGGGACACTTTGGTCTGCAGGCTGACGCTCTATCCACTGATCCAAACAGCTAGGGCACACAGGTTCTTAATTGACATAAACATTGTTTTATCTAATGATTTTAACTAGTATATTTTGGGGAATTACATCTTTTTAAAGAGTTTTAAAATAAAGATGAGTGGAATATATTTGGAAATGATCATATAGGTCTTAAAGCTGGTATGTAATTTTGTGAATGTGTGTTTTCATTTTTGTTTTAGGCTGGAAATTATGATGCCTGTCTTCAACACCTTGCCTGCCTACAAGATATAAACAAAGATGATTATAAAATAATTTTAAATACAGCGGTAGCTGAGTTTTTTAAAAGTAACCAAACAACAACAGATAGTTTGAGACAAACACTTAACCAGCTGAAGAATCAGGTAATGTACACAAATGAATTTAGCTATTATGCTCTCTAAATTTTAGGATAAAAACAGTTAAGGAAAATTAATGTGACTTATTGTCTGATATTCATAGCACAATTTCTAATATATCTGAAACATTCATTGGTATTAATTTTACTTGTATGAAATTATTATTCCAAGAAATGAAAGTTACGTAATATGATTTTGTTTTCTATTGGGTTTTCTAACTTGAATAAAATAGATTAATATACCAAATTTGAATGTGCTTTGGGTAGACAGAGAGTCTAGCTTGAAAATGCAAAGTGGTGTAATTTTTTTCTTTTGGTACCAGATGTTGACGCTAGGGTTCTAGTAAAGCCCTTGGAAGTCTGTTTTCACTACCATGTGTGACAAAGTGTATTTTGTTCATTACTTCAAAAAAATCTATCCTTTTTACTGAAGGAACAAAACCTGAACATCATAGGAAAATCAGAAAGTATACTTACTAGCTTTATGGCCTGGGGCAAGATAATTAAGCTTTTTGTGCTGGTTTCCTTATTTATAAGATAGAAATGGCAATATCATCTATGTTCTCGAGGTATGGTGAGGATTAAATGAGGTGTTCTCTGTAAAAAGGTTCCATGTAGCAGGCCTGGCACATAGTTAAGTAGTTAGCTATTGTTAGTTCATGTTTAAATTTTACGTTTGTTTTTACAAAATGGAACCAAGTTTCTGTGTACATTCTGTGTAACATGCTCCTGGGAAAGGCCGTTTTGAGTTTGGCCCACTCCCCATGAGTCTACAAGGTGGAAATCCAACCCAGAAACCATGCTGGCAGTTCAACATTAAAGATACATCTTCACAGTGGCAAGGAGGAGAATCACCTTGCCTTGTGCTAGGTATAAATAAAGTCCCATCAAAACAGTTTACTAAACAGAATTTTATTATGAATGAAATACTTTTTAGTGTGAGAGTAATTGAAATCTAGAGAGCCTGTTGAAAATGTGGAAAAATTCAAATTGGCCTGTGTTCTTGATTATTCATGTAGATTTCTTTCACTTTTGTGCTTTATTTTCTTACTGTTGTTATAGCATAAACCTTGTGGATTGTTTTATAGGTCCACTCAGCTGTTGAAGAAATGGATGGATTAGATGATGTTGAGAACAGCATGTTGTATTACAATCAAGCAGTCATTCTTTATCATTTGCGGCAGTATACAGAAGCCATATCAGTTGGTGAAAAACTTTATCAGTTTATAGAACCTTTTGGTATGTTATCTTTCAAGTCAGTAATTTCCATATCTTCTCATACTTGCAAAGGTCTCTGGTGTTTGTACCCAGATAACCTACATCAGAGAATTACATGTCAGTAAGAAAGAAAAAAAGCTGTATCCGGTTTTCTTAATGGTTAGAAAAGATAAAAATTATATCACTTTCAGATGAATCCAGGTTTTCTTTTAGCACTCTCCCAACCCAATTTTTTAAGATAACTGTTAGAATTGCTGTTTCTAATATGAAAGAATTGCTCATTTGAGGGGGTTTTCTTTGGTTGTGGACCTGACCCTTTCTTACCTAAGTGGTGTATTAAGGAAGGCGTGTTTTGTAATGTTAGGGGACTTCGTAGTCATTTATTTTGTCTACTTTCTAGCTGAAGTAGAGTAGATAGTAGAGAACTGTGTTAGCTTTTTTTGTTATCTTAACTAGCTTACAATTACTGGCCTCAACAAAGGAACAAAGGTGAGGGCAAAGGGAAAAAGAGGGAGCAAATAAAGCAGCAAAGCTGGACCCAGGAAATGGTTGTTAGAGAGGGCTGTTGGTGTCCACCCACAAGCACATTTCAGTTGTGATTCACATTTTTGTCTTTTGCTCCATGGTTACTTTCTTTTAAACCCAAAACACCCATGCAGATTCCTGCTTTATAAACACCTGATTGCTGATGTGGTCCCCTCAGGACATGTGGTGGAGTGTGATGGCTCCCCCGTGATGCTTTGGGGAGAGTTGCAGAGCCCCCTTTTGCTGACAGCTGGTTGAACAGCTGCTTACTATGGCTCCAGGGGAGCATTTTCAAGGCGCTTCTCGTCTTTCCCCCAATCCTGAGGGTGCAGTGGCTGGACAGACTGCCCCCGAGAGGCCTCAGTGGTGAAGCATTGTGTAACGGATGACCAGTCCTTTTCTTCTGAAAAGCTAGAAGTCAGAATTATACTTCAAGGATGGCACAGATGTGGTTTTGCGCCCCCCATAAAGCTGGTTTTTAGAATTTCCAGAACAGTTCCTGAAATCCTGTTAAATCTGCTAGGGTTGAGCAGAATTTAGCAACCAATTAGTACTCAAATGTATTTTTCTTCTTCTTTGAAAATTTTTATTTTTTTAACTTAACTACTTGGATTCCTCATTTAATATATATTTATTGAGCTTGTACTATGGGCCAGACACTGGGACCTAAAGATTGATGCAGTGAATGAAAGAGAAAATGTCTTCACCCTTAAGCTTCCATTCTAATGGGAGAGAGCGCTGCACAAGAAATATATTGTGAGATAGTTAAATGCTATGAAGAAAAGCTAAAATTGGGTACAGAATAGAGCTTGACTGGGGATATTGTTTTTCGAGAGGAACAGCTGGAATGCCACTGTGACTGGGGCTAGGTGGGGAAAATGGTAGGAAATGAACTCAGAAGTAGCCAGGGACAGAACAGGTGAATTATTGTAACCTAGGTCGGGACTTTTGTTTAAGTTGGAGGGAAGCCCTGGGAGATGCCACTTTTGCATATTAACTGCACTGATTTTAGTTTTAAATGGAAACCACTCTGGCTACTATATAAGAGCAAGAAGGGAATCAGGAAGACTTGCTAGGAGGCTTTTAAGGACTTCTGAAATTTTCTGTTCTTGATTATAGCAGCCTTCCTTTCATCCTTATTTTCCCTTTCATCTTCTCTTTGAAAGGGAAGGAAATAGTGTTATGTCATGCTGGGGCACCCTTCCTTTCTTCCTTGGGTTCTTCCTTTGATGTTCTTGTCTTTATATTTTCCTCTTGGCTGTTGCAATTTTCTGATATACTCCAAGCCACACCTTGGTTCTTTTGTATCTGCAATCAAATTGTTTCTTTTTCCCATCTCTGTACCTTGAAAGGAAATGTATTTACCAGAGTCAAAGATCTTTTTAGAGTTAGAAGGAACTTTAGGAGATCACCTGGTCCCCTGGTCCACCCCCCCTGCCTTTAGGCAGGTAAAGTGTTCTCTCCCATTTTGCAGGTCAGCCAGCTGAGTCTAAAAATTAGTTCAATGATGTGTAAAAGCCACATAACTAGTAAGTAGCCAGGCAGTAACTGGAATTGAGATACCCTTCCACATAAAGTAAAATCCTCATTTCATGTGCTGGTGTTTGGTAGATATTTTGCCAAAGGATGTTCAGTCACTAGACTTCCTGTAATGAGAGGTGGGGAGATGCCAATTGGAATGAAACGGGGGGCCGTGAGATGCCTAATAGAACAGCATTGTTGGCATTGCAGGTTGTTTCCACCACGGCTCTAGGTGACGAAATTCATTTAAGTAAAGACTTAGGCTTTGCTCTTTAGAGCTTGGAGGGGCGGGGGAAGGTCCGAGATGTTTGCTTCACTTTGGATTGTAATTTTTCTTTTTGTTTTATTTTCCCACCCCACCCCCCCCCCCCGCCAGAAGAAAAATTTGCCCAAGCAGTGTGTTTTCTACTTGTAGACCTGTATATATTAACTTACCAAGCTGAGAAAGCTTTGCATCTTCTTGCTGTCCTAGAAAAGATGATTTCACAGGGTAACAATAACAAAAATGGAAAGAACGAGGTGAGTGTCCTAAAGTGATCAGACTAAAATTTAAATAATAATGAACATTTGTAGTTATTATTTTAATAGCTTTACTGAAATATTATTTCACTGTACAGCATGATGACTAGTTAATACCACTGTGTTTCATATATGAAAGTTGCTTAGAGAGTAAGTCTTAAACATGTATGTATAAGAGTTCAGTTAAATAATCTTAGCATTATTCATAAACTGTAGTAACTATTTCCATATGCAATACTTGTAATAGTTAGTGAAGAATAATTCAGTTCAACAGATGCTTCTGTGCTCTGCTTGGTACTAAGGTGGCAACAATGAAAACTATGCAATTCTTGATTTTCAAGGAACTCAAGTCTGTGGGAGGAAAATACTGAGCAAATCTGCTCAGGGACTGGGAGGATGGAGGTTAGGAAGTGTTTCAGAGAAGTTTGGGTGTTTGATGTGGGCCTTTAAAGATGTAATAGTTTGACAGATCAGAAAAGGAAGGATGAAGCAGGATAACCATCCTGGCAGAAAGAAAAAACAGCACAAAAGGTGTGAGAAGGTGTGTTGGGGGAGTTCTAGTCATCTGAAATGGGAAGTAGTGCCTGAGAAATGTGATGGAGATCAGCAGCAGGGGACACTGGCCACTCGAATATGGGTCATACTGTGAAGGATTTGGAATACTTTACTAGGAATTTAAGGTATGAGGTTGGCAGTGTTTATGACAGAGCAAGTTTTTGAGGAGGGAATTACGTGATCGTGTCTGGGTTGTAGAAAGCTAACCTGAGTTTTGCCCAAGTAAGACCTATGCGTTTTAAACCTAGTCTATCATTGTGCTCTATCAGTGAGCTTCTCATAGGTAGTTTCCTGTTACTCACTCCACATTAGGAAACCTCAGTCTGTGGGACTGGGACCTAGGGTTCTGAAATTTGAAACATTCTCTAGGTGATTGAGATCCGCTCACTTGGAATCTGTGATTTAAATAGTGGTCAGAAATATTTCATTTTGATACACTTTGTTCATCACCCTCTAGACTGGTAATAACACCAACAAAGACGGTTCTAACCATAAAGCTGAAAGTGGAGCTCTAATAGAAGCTGCAAAATCAAAGATACATCAGGTAACGTAACTTAAGAGAGGTTATACATCACATATATTTACTTGTGGTTATGAATAATGGAGAATGTGATGGATCATTGAAGGCAGTAAATGATTTAAGACATGTATGTTTATTTATCTTTGAGGTATTGTAGTTTAGAAGCCATTTAATCCTTCTAAGTAAACTTTGCTTAAGATGATAATGCAATATCATTTCTTTTATTTACTCTATAGAAAATTGAGAGGAAAAAAATGGTCTGGGAGTGTATTAGATGATGAGATCATATTCATTTAAAAATTCATTGTTAAAAAAAAATAAAAATTCATTGTTAATTAGCCATGTGCAGATAAGAATCAGTAGGATTTTTGTTTGGAACTTAAGTATAAATTTTATTCTACCGTGTTTCTAGTTTTTTAGAGTGTATTCCATGAATACAGTAAAAGTAGATTATTTAAGATAATTTTTAACTTGCTTTTGCTGGCATACCCATGTTGTAAACAGATTGGGTTTCATTTCCTTAACGAGAAAGCAGAACTGCTTCACTATGTGTAAATATACCATAGTTCTTACATGCTAACATTTTTCCTCTGACAGTATAAAGTAAGAGCTTATATCCAAATGAAGTCTCTGAAAGCGTGCAAAAGGGAGATCAAGTCCGTCATGAACACAGCTGGAAATGTAAGTTTCTTCTTGACTTTTTTTTTTTTCAATTTGTATCTCTTACGTCCTAAAATTTTCTTATTTGTACAATTTGTTATTTGTCAGTTTTAAATAATTTATCTTAGTCTGATAGTGAACTATGAAGTAATGATCATACTGTGTCTACTACAATTTAATGCAATATGTTTCTGACTTAAAATTATCACAAGCATTTCTCCTTGGTATGTAGCCTTCAAACCACCATTTTTTTAAAACATTTTTATTGATTTCAGAGAAGAAGAAGAGAGGGAGAGATGGAAACATCAATGGTGAGAGAGAATCATTGATTGGCTGCCTCCTGCACGTCCCACACTGGGGATCAAGCCCGCAACCCAGGCATGTGCCCTTGACCGGAATCGAACCTGGAACCCTTCAGTCCCCAGTTTGACGCTATATCCATTGAGCCAAACCGGCTAGGGCCAAACCACCATTTTATTTTATTTTATTTTTAAATATATTTTATTGAATTTTTACAGAGAGGAAGGGAGAGGGATAGAGAGTTAGAAACACCGATGAGAGAGAAACATCGATCAGCTGCCTCCTGCACACCTCCTACTGGGGATGTGCCCGCAACCAAGGTACATGCCCTTGACTGGAATCGAACCTGGGACCCTTGAGTCCACAGGCCAACACTCTATCCACTGAGCCAAACCGGTTAGGGCCAAACCACCATTTTAAATAGCTAACCAGTATTCTGTGAGTTGTTTATCATAATTCACATAACATTCATTGTTATTAGGCACTAGGATTTTTTTAGATTATACTGAAAACTTTAATTCAAGATTAACAGTCAAGTTGTAGCCCAAACCTGCCCCTTCCAAATGATCTTTGGCCTGACAATGCCTTCAGTTTGACCAGTGCTAGTATTTGAGATATAATTACTCCTTCCTTCCACCCCCTTTACCCCAAACCCCCACTGAGAAATAATTTTTAAGATGGTAGTGGGAAGGACAGAAGTGAAAAATCTTGAGGCTTTTAGGATATTAATTAAAAGTATAAAATCATACCTAGCCAGAGTCGCTCAGTGGTTGAGCATCGACCTATGAACCAGGAGGTCATGGTTTGATTCCTGGTCAGGGCACATGCCAGGGTTGCAGGCTCAGTCCCCAGTAGGGGACATGCAGGAGGCAGCCAGTCAATGATTCTCTCTCATCACTGATGTTTCTATCTCTCCCTCCTTCTCCCTTCCTCTCTGAAATCAATAAAAAATATTTTTTAAAAAAATAATTAAATCATGACAAGATATGGTTTGTAGTAGGAATAGTTCAGGAAAATTGACCTTAGAAAATCCCAAACAGGATTCACATTAGCCACTGGGTCAGTACTCAAGTGATTTTTGAGAACAATTGTAGCCTAGACCTAAGAGGAGGGTAAGGCCTACGTAGCCAGCCAGTCATTATATAAAACCTTTTTTTTTTTTTGAGATTAAAAATAAAAGCATGATCTATGCCTTAAAAGATATCATAGTCATAGGGAAAGGCAAACAGAAAAATAAATCATTGTAATGCAAGAAATAGTTGTTACCCCTGAGTCAGGGAACACTTAAGGAGGAGAGAGCCTCATTTTGGTGACCATGGCTTAACTGATTCATTTATGCCCTTGAACACAGGCCAGCACAACAGTGTGATTATGATCTCATTGAGCAGCTACAAACAAATTATAAGTAACTGATGTTTTCTTTACAGTCTGCACCCTCTCTGTTTCTTAAAAGCAATTTTGAGTACTTAAGAGGCAATTATCGAAAAGCTGTGAAGCTATTAAATAGTTCAAACATTGCTGAACATCCAGGATTCTTGAAAACAGGTAAAAGAAAATGGTGAAATTTTTGTATTTTCTTCCAGGCTCTTCTGCTCTTTGTTGCTTGTGTCTGTGCGCCCCACCCCCACCCCCCAACCCCCGTGTACCCATTTCTAATTTTGCTAAATTTTAATTTTTGATGTTTTTATTGTCATGGCTTCCCCTCAGGGGCCCATTAACACCCAATCACTGAAATGACCTCTCAGACTAAGCAGATACTATGCTTTGAGAAAATTTGCTTAGGATTGTCTTGGCACAGATTTCAGAATTGATGTTGGCAATCTCTAAAATGGAGTCGGGAGCAGGGCATATTGTTGACTAGTCAACAGTTACCATCATTAAATAGGAAATATTTTCATATAATAGTTGTATATTTTATATATTGATTTTTTATAACTATTAATTCTAAAACTGTTCATTTGCTTCCCATATATAAACTTTATTTTTTTGTTGCTGATAAAATATGCTTATTAGAGGAGATTTGGGAATAGAATTTTTAAAAAATTGTTCACGCCCTAGCTGGTTTTGCTCAGTGGATAGAGCGTCGGCCTGTGGACTGAAGGGTCCAGGGTTCGATTCCGGCCAAGGGCACATGCCTGGGTTGCGGGCTCTGTCCCCAGTGGGGGGCGTGCAGGAGGCAGCTGATCAATGATTCTCTCTTATCATTGATGTTTCTATCTCTCCCTTCCTCTCTAAAATGAATAAAATATATATATTTTTAAAAATTGTTCACAGATCAACCAAAGGACTTAATATGCGTGCATATAAGAATAACCAACGGATGCAAAACATTGGGGGGTGAGGGCATGTATGGGAGTGGAGTGGGGGGGGCGATGGTAAGATATGTACACATATAATACCTTAATAAAAATAATTAATTAATTAATTTTTAAAAATTGTTCATAATACCACTACCCAGAAGCAACCTCATTTAAACATATTAGTGTATTTCCTACTATATTTTTACCTAAGTATAGTTTTTCTCTTTTTAAAATACAGTCATTGCTTAATTTTAAAATAGTTCAAAAGCCAACATTTAGTTTTTAGTGTTAAGCATTGACTATCCTGATTATTAATTTTTTTTATATATATATTTTATTGATTTTTTTACAGAGAGGAAGAGAGAGGGATAGAGAGTTAGAAACATCGATGATAGAGAGACATCGATCAGCTGCCTCTTGCACAACCCCTACTGGGGATGTGCCCGCAACCAAGGTACATGCCCCTGACCGGAATCGAACCTGGGACCCTTCAGTCCGCAGGCCGACGCTCTATCCACTGAGCCAAACCGGTTTCGGCTGATTATTAATTTTGTCGATCTAGTCAGGCATCTTATATTGTTGAGGAAAAGATGGACTATCAGTAAACTGTTTTAGAATGTTTGGGAACCATTTAGAAAAAGGAAACTAAAGCTTGGATTGCTTCCATTACACCAAAATACAGTCCAGAGAGATGAAGGATTAAAATGTGAAAATAAAATCACAAAAGCAGCAACAGGAAATTTGGAGGAATATATTAATATTGTGGTGGGGAGCCTTGATTAAACATTACACAAAAATCCAAGAACCATAGCACTTAGGAAAGCTTACTAAATTTGACCGCATAAAATATGAAACTTTTTATGATTAAAAACATAAACAATAAACACAGATACACTGGACCAAATCACAAGACAAATGACAAACTAGCAGTGGGGGAAATATTTGAAACAGATGTGACAGAAAGTTTCTATAATAGGTACCCAGTAGAAAAACATCTGTAGCCAAATAAAAAAATGGGTTAAAAACAGGAAGAGGCAGTGTTCCGGACAAGAAATACAAATGCCCAACTAACATGAAAAGATAGGTGCTCATCCATGGCGACATTTAAAGTGTAATCTGAAAGAGTAGTGGAGATTTACAGTTTAACAAGCAAAAGCAGGATTTTATATACCCTGCTTTATATATTTTTTGCTCTTCTTCATTTAACATATTTTCACTGTTTCCATATATACTTACTTAATTCTTTCAGTTTCTACATAGTATTTTGTTATGTGGATATAATACATATATATTAATTTACTAATAAGTATTTTTTCTTTTTTTTTTGCAATTTTTTTTTTTTATCTCTTGCCTATAATGATTTAAAATTACATCAGAGCCCAGCTGGCCTGCTTGCAGGCTCAATCCCCAGTAGGGGGCGTGCAGGAGGCAGCCAGTCAATGATTCTCTATGATTATTGATGTTTCTCTCTCCCTCTCCCTTCATCCCTTCCTCTCAATAAAAAATATATTTTTAAAAATAAATAAAATTACATCAGGAAAAAACATGAACAGGCTAATTAAATCATTATGCAGGATTGGTTTATTGCCCTTAATAAATGACATTTTAAAAGGACAGGGAATCTGGTAATAGATTTATTTTGTATATTGTTTTTTTTAAAAAAAGAAAGAAAAATAAACATTTGCTAGGAAAAGAAAAATAAAAAGGAAAGGGAGTTTGCCCTGACCGGGTGGCTCAGTTGATTGGAGCATCGTCCGTACACCAAAAGATTCCTGGTCAGGGCATATTCCTAGATTGCAGTTTCAATCCCAGGTCAGGGTGTGTATGGGAGGCAACTGATCGATGTTTCTCTCTCTCCCTCTTCTTTCTCTACATATCAATAAAAAACATATCCTTAGGTGAGGATTTTTTAAAAAAGGAGTAAAGGGAGCTTACAAAGTTTTAAGATGTTTCCCAAATGCCTTATAAACAGTTCTGTAGGGACTATGTGGAATTGCATATAGAATTAACTCATGTTAGATAAGCCCAATTCTTTTTTTTTTTTTAATATATTTCTTTATTGATTTCAGAGAGGAAGGAAGAGGTAGAGAGAGATAGAAACATCAATGATAAGAGAGGATCATTGATTGGCTGCCTCCTGCATGTCCCCTATTGGAGATCGAGCCCGAAATCCAGGCATGTGCCCTTGGCCAGAATCGAACCTGGGACCCTTCAATCCGCAGGCCGATGCTCTATCCACTGAGACAAACTGGCTAGGGCCGTGGTCGGCAAACTGCGGCTCGCGAGCCACATGCGGCTCTTTGGCCCCTTGAGTGTGGCTCTTCCACAAAATACCACGGCCTGGGCGAGTCTATTTTGAAGAAGTGGCGTTAGAAGAAGTTTAAGTTTAAAAAATTTGGCTCTCAAAAGAAATTTTAATCGTTGTACTGTTGATATTTGGCTCTGTTGACTAATGAGTTTGCCGACCACTGGGCTAGGGCAAGCCCAATTCTTGTATGATGTACATCGACAGTAAAATTTGTCTGTGGACAAACTTATGTGTGTTTTTCTCAGGTGAATGCTTGCGATGTATGTTCTGGAATAATCTTGGTTGCATCCATTTTGCCATGAGCAAGCACAATTTGGGAATTTTCTACTTTAAAAAAGCTCTACAGGAGAATGACAATGTCTGTGCACAGCTCAGTGCCGGCAGCCCTGATCCAGGTATGCCCTTTGCTGGGGGGAACAGTCTATATTTTACTACATGAGGAAAGCCCGAGTTCACAGAGCATCTACAGTTATCACTGACCCTGCCCAACAGGTTTCACTGTGGGGATTTTTAGTAGCTATTTGAATAGAAAGGAGTTAAGGGTAATTATCAAAGATATTTTAATTCCCCTTTTTTCATAGATTTAAAATTCAGTATTTTTATTTCCCTTTTTTTTTTCATAGATTTGAAAATCAGTAATCCCTTATGGGTAATGTTAAAAAAAACTAAGTAATTTTCGAAGATTTCTTGATTGTGCCAAACTAATGTTATAGCTTCTTTTCAGCGTTTCACATGTGGTACTGAGGGCAGCACCTGGCAATCTTTAAGCAATTCCTGAAATTTATTCCTTTAATATTCATATTATATAGATTACTGATTTGAAATGCTTAAAGTCAAGCAATCATTTAGCTTTGTATTTTTAAAAGTTATTTAATTGATGAAAAATGTATCCAAAATCATTAATAGTCTTATTTTATTATGGATTGTGAAACTCTGAATGAGTGAGTGAATGATAGTTATCATAGGTATAGCACATTAACTTTTATTGCCACAGTAAAATCCTGTAACACTGTAACATCAGCTGAATACTTCTGGTTAATCAAAAGTACATGACAACAATTTAATTAACCAAACTTAAAGTAAAAAGAGTGGAATCTTTACAGACTCTAAAATGTGTAAGATTCAAAGGAGAGTGGGTCCTCTCTCTTCTTTGCCTTCCTGGAGCATGTGTGGCCTGGGTTGCTTCTCATTTGTTGGCAACAAAGACAACGGAGATGACTCTGGCCAGTACTTGTGGGTTGGGGCTGGAGATCATCATTGGTGAGAGCTATTAAACCTCACTTTGGGGTCAGTGGTATTAAACAAGGTAGTGTTTAAGTACTTAGTGGAATGAATGTTTTCCACTAAGTAACTGTTGTTTTTTTTAAATCTAATGATTGATTCCCACCTAATTTTTATCATTAGGCAAAAAATTTTCAGGAAGACCCATGTGTACATTGCTGACCAACAAGAGGTATGAGTTGCTGTATAACTGTGGAATTCAGCTTCTTCACATTGGAAGGCCTCTTGCTGCCTTTGAGTGCCTAATCGAAGCTGTTCAGGTCTATCACGCCAATCCCCGCCTCTGGCTGCGGCTGGCTGAATGCTGCATCGCTGCCAATAAGGGGGTGAGTGCTGCCTGGGTACCTTCTTGAACCCTCACTCACCACCCATCTCCCCCCCTTCCCCCCCGCACCCCCCACACAGTTACATGGAAAGCAAAAAATACTTGGGAACCTACAAGATTTCATCCCCTTTTTAACTCTCAAGGAATTTATAGAGTCTTCTGTTCTTTAATAGCTGGACAAAAAATTTTAGGTTCAGAAAGTCATTTGTTAACATTCTGGTTCTTGGTAAGTATGGCAACAGGTATCAGCACTCACATTAAAGAGTTGAAGCCAACAAGGTCATACCTGTTGGAACAGTGGTCAGCTAGCTGCTAGGCAGGGGCCATGTCATTTGCGGGTGTGAGAATGGTGTGTGCGCCAGGCGATTAGAGAAGGCCTGTTGATAACCTAGTGAATGTGGAGAGGACTGCATTACACTGCCCAGGGCTTTATTTTTTACTAGTATTTAAATATATTTTTATTGATTTCAGAGAGGGAGAGAGAGGTAGAAACATACATGATGAGAGAGAATCATTGATCAGCTGTCTTCTACAGGCTCCACACTCGGGATCGAGCCTGCAACCCGGGCACGTGCCCCTACCAGAATCAAACCGTGACCTCCTGGTTCATAGGTTGACACTCAACCACTGAACCACACCGGCTGGGCCCGAGGCTTTATTTTGATTCAGTAATTGGTTCAGAGATCACAATTACCAGACTCTTTCCCTCTGACACATTTATCCATAGTGTCGAAGAGAAATAGGCCAGTTAACATCGGTGTCCATGCCTAGATTATCTCCATAAGGCACTGAGTGGAAGCCTTTGTATCTCAAGTGAGGAGTGGTCAGTGGGAGCGGGGAAGGCAGGTTGTATCAGAATTACCAGATGTCTGTATCACCCCATTTCCTAACCACCCCCCACCCTTGCTGTGCTCTTGGGGTCTGTGGAGATTGGAGGGGGTGGCATGAAATGTTGCCTGGCATGCCTGCCATGGGTGATAGAAGATAGTTGGGCTTTCCTCCTCTGAAACAGCACTTCCTGAAAAACATCTGCAAGTTTGCATCATTGATTTATTCCATCTTACTTTTCCTTTTACATGACAGTTTTCTTAGTGGATAATTGTTAAATTAACTGGCAATTCTAGGCAGAATTTATACTTTTTTAAAATAAAAGGCTCTCTAGAAATAGTTAATGGAAGCCAGGGCATTACGTCTTCTTGGGAGTAGAGACACATATTAAGGTTTAATATTTTCTTTTCAAATTACATGTTTTTAGAAATAGTATTTTTAGAATTGTCTTCGTTCTGTGGATTGCAAACCCTCCCCCTTTTTTTTCTAGAAAGTTAAAAATTTGTAATTTAAAAAAAAATGGTCAAGATGACTTGGTTGCCATATGCACTCAGTATGTGCTAATAA
Organism: Cnephaeus nilssonii; assembly: GCF_951640355.1. NCBI lineage: Eukaryota > Metazoa > Chordata > Mammalia > Chiroptera > Vespertilionidae > Cnephaeus > Cnephaeus nilssonii. The sequence continues at coordinate 12,906,317 of NC_137088.1, read as the reverse complement.
TAGGAAATGAATAATTATCTCTTTGTCTGTGTTTCTCCTTCTTTTAAAAATGACCTGAAGTGGCCTAAACGATAGTAGAAACAAGCCAGAACGCTCTCAAAATCAGAAAGCAAAATCCCAGTAGGAGCAACAAGAAACTCCAAGTGGAATTCTGTAAATTTTCTTTTACTTAGGACAGAGGGGACGCTGAAGAAGGCAATTTGTAGCCTCAAAAACAAATTTATTTTTGGATAAAAAGAACCAACTTAATTGTTAAATTGTTGATACTAAGGAGATCATTTGGTCCTGTTTACCTGATGTATGTTGCTTCAGACCTTTTGGCACAAACGGTGGTAGTGTATAATATATGAGAAAAGATCTGCTAAATAGAAAGCATAAGACTCAATTGTAGGGAGAGTATTTAACCAATGTAAGAGAAGGCATTTAAAAAAAAAAAACATAAAATGTACCATTTACTTTTCTGAAAATGTACCATTTATTTTTCTGAGTTCTAAAACTCAAGATGTGTTAGTTCTATTACTGCCAAGACATTATAAAATAATGAATATTTTAATTACATGATTTTTAAAAAAAATACCAGGAGTAGTTGGGGCTGAAGCCTTTATTATTATTTTTAATATATTTTTATTGCTCGGCCAGTGGGGCTCAGTGGTTGAGCATTGATCTATGAACCAGGAGGTCACGGTTCAATTCCCAGTCAGGACACATGCCCAGGTTGCAGGCTTGATCCCCAGTGTGGGTGTGCAGGAAGCAGCTAATTAATTATTCTCTCTCATCATTGATGTTTCTATCTCTCTCCCTCTCCCTTCCTCTCTGAAATCAATAAAAATATTTTTTTAAAAGACTTTTAAATATATACATATATTTTTTAAAGGTTTAAGTATTTAAACTATGTATATTTTTACATGTGCCCATGTAAATCTTAACATAGGTAGCTTATTAAAGTTCATATGTTGTTGGCAAATTAATACTTTCTTTTTTTTATTTTTTACTTTCACTTTAAGAAGGAAAAAATATCGGTCCCAGGTTCGATTCCTGTCAAGGGCACATGCCCAGGTTGCAGGCTTGATCCCCAGTAGGGGGCGTGCAGGAGGCAGCTGATCGATGTTTCTCTCTCATCGATGTTTCTCTCTATCCCTCTCCCTTCCTCCCTGTAAAAAGTCAATAAAATATATATATATATTTTTAAAAAGAACTTTCTTTTTAAAAGATACTCTATCTCTTGGAGTATCTGGAAAGGTAGTGGATCATTTTTCATACCCTGTTTTACAGTTCCATTAAATTAATTAGAAATTATTTGCATTTTGTAGACTTCTGAACAAGAAACTAAAGGTCTTCCCAGTAAAAAAGGAATTGTACAGTCTATTGTTGGCCAAGGCTATCATCGTAAGATCGTTCTGGCCTCACAGTCCATACAGAACACAGTGTATAAGTAAGTATTTGCAAAGAGAAAGTGTATGTGTTTACATTTATTATTTCATAGGAGGAACCACCTTGTAACTAAGTTTTATGACTATTTCAAAATAGGCGCCTAGTGAATGTTACCTGACAGGTGACTTTGGTTTGTTACCTTCCTGGGAGCTGAAATTACTGATGGCCTAGGAAGCCCTGGTCTAGTCAGTGCCATTATTCAGAATGTCCAGAAGAGGGCATCTCGATGTTTCCTTTCTGTAGTGTCATTGTTAACTTTTAGGTAATTTTCTCATAGTCCCTGAAGCGAATTCTTATATTAGGAGAAAAAGTACTAATACATAAAACATCCAAAACAATATAAATCCGTCACATGTAAAAAAAATCTTTAGTTAAATATGAACGTCTTTATCTTGTATAAAGATTCCAATTTGGAGTTGTTAGTATTTCTAAAGTAGTAGGCTTTATTAAAAAAAATACTTTTTTTCCCCAAAAATAAAATTGGTTCACTACCATTTAAAAGTTTTCCCAAAGTTTTAGAATAGTATCTAGCACACAATATTTTGGTATTAATTTATTTCAACTATGATGCAGATTTTTTTAAGGACTTGATATAGCACATCACATTCCTACAATTTCAGAGTTGTTACTAATTTTCACATTTATATATTTTCCTAATAAAGCCTATTTAGTTTCAGTTTAGTTTGATATAAAAGCAAATAAAGTTATATAAAATCTCAACAAAATTATAAGACAAAAAATAATGCTGCTCTTGCAAAACTTAATAAAGGAATTTACAAAGGTAAAGATCAACCAAAACAAGGCTCAAGTGTGGAAATCTTCCTTCCCTTGTTTCCAGTTCTTATTATACCTGCCTTGGCCCTCATTACAATTTTTCTTGTTGATAACTCCTCTAATCCATTAACAATAATGGGTATAATGTATACACTTGTATATACTTTTTGCACCTTGTATTTACAATTTGAGCTTTTAGCATTCTCTTATAACTGCTTATATTAAAATTTCTACCTATCACAGGCAAAGTTTTCACTTACACTTACATTGGTTTTATTTCTGATAATGGGAAAATACTACTTATTTTTATGTTATTTACTTAGCTAATTTGGTTTTGTCCTTTTAAGTGATGGACAGTCTTCAGCCATTCCTGTAGCCAGTATGGAGTTTGCAGCCATTTGTCTCAGAAATGCCTTGTTGCTGTTACCTGAAGAACAGCAGGATCTGAAGCAGGAAAATGGGTCTAAAAACAGTAATCAATTAGGTGGGAACACTGAGAGCAGCGAAAGCAGTGAAACTTGCAGGTATTTTAATCCCTTTGAATCTTGGTAGAATCCCTTCAGGACTTTATTAGTAAGCCTCTGTGTGCTGCAGGTGAATCCCTAAAATCTTCACCCCGAATTTATAAAATTCTCCATTTTGAATAATAAGAAAAGAAAGTATAAATGTTTAAGTGTTTGTATTTTTTTTACTTTTGATAAAATAAATACTTACCCACCTAGTGTGGCTTAGGTGGTTGGGCATTGTCCCATGCCCCGGAAGGTTGTAATTCGATTCGCAGTCGGCACATGCCCAGGTTGCGGGTTCAATCCCCAGGGGCCTGTGGGAGGCAGGTGATGGATGTTCCCCTCTCACATAGATGTTTCTCTTTCTCCTTATCCCTTTCTCTCTCTAAAAATTAATAAAAATATTTTTAAATAAAGTAAATATTTAAATCCTAAAATTGTACCAGTCTGTAGAAATTGGGAAAGCTTATTTAGTAATAAACAAACACCATTTTATACAGAGAGTGTTCTTTTTACACATGGCACCTTTAAACTCAAGTCTCCTATCCCAGCATTTTTTCTTAATGATAATAGAAATATGTGTTTAATATAGAAAATCTTTAAAAAAAAATTGTGGGGTTTTTTCCCCCCTCTCCCTGAAGGGGTTATGTTTTACCATAGTTGATAAAAGGTCATCAGAAGAATGAGAAATGTGTGAAAATCTTGAAGTGGGTTTTTTGTATGGTGGAGATAATGTTTTAAATTAGAGGTTTTTAAGAGAAGTATTATGTGCTGGGGCAAAGAAACTAATAAACAATATATCTTAACACATCAATGATACCAAATTATAAGCATATTTCATTGTTTTGCCTCTTTTTGTACTTTCATCACAAAAAATTGCATGGAAAACAGAATTTTACATTTGTTTATTTGTTGCTTTTCATAATTAAGAGTCCATCTTTATTTTAGCAGTAAAAGTCATGAAGGAGATAAATTCATTCCAGCTCCACCTTCTTCTCCATTAAGAAAACAGGAATTAGAAAACTTAAAGTGAGTATCCAAACAAAATTAATATTGCATCTACTGAAATGAGCACATAGTTTTTAATCTCTCTTATCCTTTTAAGATTATGAATTACATTGATCGAATGTCAGATGTTAAGCTAACCTTTCAGTCTTATGACAAACACTATTAATCAGAATATGTTGCCCTTTTTGTAAATTGTTGGATTCAGTTTGTTAATATTTTGTTAGGAATATTTGCTTCTATGTTCACAAGGAAGATTGGTTCACACTTTTCTTGTAATGTCTTTGGTCAGGTTTTGGTTTCAGGCTAAGGCTGAACATATAAATGAATTGGGAAGTGCTTCTTTCCTCCTGTTTTCTGAAAGAGTTATGTACGATAAATATTTCTTCTCAACTGTTTGCTAGAATTCACCAGTGGAACCATCTGGCTTAGGGTTTTCTCTGTGATGAATTTTTTATAATGAATTCAAATTCTTCAATAGAATGAGTTTTATTCACATTTTCTATTTCTGTGTCGGTTTGGGTAGGTTATATATTTGTCAATTTCAGCATATGTATATATGGTGGGGTTTTTATACTAGCAATTGCCTAATGTCCATACTTCTCTATACCTATTTTTCCCATTTGACTTTATGTGTATCTTATTTTTTGATATTGGCACAAATCTCTGTTTCATTCTTTCTAATGGGTGCATAACATTGCATTATATAGTATCACAATTTATTTAACATTCCTTTATATTTGGCTACTTATAATGTTTCAGTCTTTGCTATTATAAGTAGTGCTTCAGTGAATATCATTTTACACAATCTATAGGGGACTACTTAAAGAAGAAGGTATTTGAAACCATTTTGAAACTTGATTTAATTTCTGCAGATTTATTTGAATGAATACTCATTTTAGGATTCTTAATTTTTGCATGCAACTTAAGAAGTATATTATCCCATAATGATCGAACAGCTGCAGAATTGTATAAATTAACTTTATATTCTGAAAATGGCATTAAAGAAAAGGGTATGTGCAGGGTGGCCCACTTCTCAACGAGCTTTGTACTTCTCATGGCATAATTCTTTGCGTTCCATATGTCTTACCCAGCAGGAGGATTGGTGACTTTTAGGGAAAATAAAATTACTTCCCTATTTTTGTGGAAAGGGGTGAAGGATCTCCATAGGGAGTTTCATCGTCATAAAGTGAGATGAAGATGGGTTCGGCTTATATTAACCTTTCTTTCTTATGGAGCAGATGGGAGAAAGGAAATGGAACAAGATGGAAGGAGCCTTAGGGTAAATTTATAAAAAGGACTGCTATGCAAGACAGTAGTCATGGTAATGTGGAGACAAATGGTGCAGGGAAGGAGTCGTGAAAGATTAGTGTCGTAATTTTTAAGGCTATAAAAGCTCACAATGCAGTTGGGTACGATGAAGGGCAGCTCTGTGGCAGGAGCCAGCTGTCTTCTATAGGGAGAAGGAGCACATTGGTTCTGTTAGGATCGTGAATTCTTAGAGATTTCATCTATTTCTGTCCTGAATTCTTGTATGTGATTGGAAATGTGTGTGACTAGTGAATAGTTTAGTTTTTATGGACTATTATATTTGACCCCTTGTGCTCTCTAATACCCAAGACACCAATGCAAAACCTCATTTCCTGTTTCCAGCATAACTAATAAGCAGTAAATTATCATGACTGTTCTGATGGCCACTTCTTACGGTATGGGTTCACAGCGTTTTGAGTATTTTCCGTTTTTTGTTTTTTGTTTTCTTTTTCTTTTGTACATAAAGGAAGATGGCTCCAAAAAATACTCACTCTAACCAGGTTACAAGTATGTTTTCAGAAGGCATATGACACCTGAATTAGTTGAGAGATTCCATACTATAAAATCAAGGTAGGTTTCAGAAAAGTAGTCTTACAATTAAAACAGAAATTTGCCCCCAAATCAGGGAAATGTTTCCGAAATTAAATAGTTTGTGAGACTCAGATGAACTTAGAGGTACTAATATAATGAATGGATCAAGAAAGGTATAAATGTGTGTGTGTGTGTGTGTGTGTGTGTGTGTGTGTGTGTGTGTGTATCTACTAATAAAAGGATAATATGCTAATTAGACCAGACATCTTCCGGACGTCCTTCCGGACAAAGCCACGGTGGCAGGGGCCAAGGCAGAGGTGGTTAGGGGCGATCAGGCCAGCAGGGAAGCAATTAGGGGGTGATCAGGCTGGCAGGGGGGCAGTTGGGGGCATCAGGCCAGCAGGCAGAGGTGGTTAGGGGCGATCAGGCAGGCAAGCAGTTAGGAGCCAGTGGTCCCAGATTGCGAGAAGGATGTCTGACTGCTGGTTTAAGCCTGATCCCTGTTGGCAGTGGGATCTCAGATTGGAGGGACTGCAGGCCGGGCTGAGGCTCCTCCCCCCCCCCAACCCCTACCCCCATGCATGAATTTCGTGCACCGGGCCTCTAGTATATATATATATATATATATATATATATATATATATATATATATATATATATATATATATAATATTGCTTCAGTTTCTGAACCACTCAAAGCTCTGCAAAGCCATCAGTTTCATTCAGTTAGGAAAACACATAGATGTACTCTGCAGCCTTGAATTAAATAAATGCTCTGATTTTAAGTTTTTAAAATATAAAAGATGATTCTATTTCTAGGTATTTAGACGAGAAATGAAAACTTGTCCACACAAGAATTTTATAGCAGCTTTACTCATGATATACAAAAACTAGAAAATAACCCAGCTATTCATTCGTAAGAGAATGGATAACTAAATGTGTGATTTATTCTATCTATTGGAGTACTCTCAGCTATAAAAAAAAAAGGAAGAAATTACTGATGCCCAAGTTAATATGATTTGAATCTCAAATATTTATGTTTCTTTTTTTACTTAGTATAAGGTACATACTATATAGTTCCATTTGTACCATTTATATGATGGACAAAACTATACAATATAATTTATATTGATAGAAATTAGAACAGTGGTTGGGAAATTGACTGGAAGGAATCATTCTGGGATGACAGAAATGTTCTGTATGTTAATGTATGTATGTGTGTGTGTACATACATACACACACACACACACATATTCAACCTCATCAAGCCATACACTTAAAATGGTATATTTTTTAAATATATTTTTATTGATTTCGGAGAAGAAGGGAGAGGGAGAAGGAGATGGAAACATCAATGATGAGAGAGAATCATTGATTGGTTGCCTCCTGCACGCCCCCTACTGGGGATTGAGCCTGCAACCCAGGCATGTGACCTTGACCGCAATCAAACTCGGGACCCTTCAGTCCGCTGGCCGACTCTCTATCCATTGAGCCAAATCAGCTAGGGCAAAAATGGTATATTTTAATGTATGTAAATTATACCTCACTTAAAAATTTTAAGGTTTTTAGAAAATTAATATAATTCTAAATATATTCTTTCGTGAAATATAATTTAACCAATAAAAAGTCAATTTCCTTTACACATCATTTATGAAGTGCCATGACATGGAAAACTTGGTTTCTTAACAAAAAAAAAGAATTCCTCTACTTGTATTTAACATATATTTCTTAGATCCAAGGCCACAGTATTCGGTACAGATCCACTCATCACATGTGGCTACTGACTACATGAAATGTGGCTGTTATAAGGTGTGCTATTCAAATAGGTGATACCCAGATTTCAGAACTTATTACCCCCAAATTATCTCAGTAATTCTGGTATTGATTATATATTGAAATTTTTAATTATATTGGATTAATTAAAATATATACCATTAATTAAATTTTGCCTGTTTCTTTCTACTTTTTAAAAATGTGCTGACTAGAAATTTTAAAATTAGACTTATGGCTCCAGTTATATTTCTACTGAACAGTGCTGCTCCAAGGTTTTTGAGCTGGATTTGAAGTGTTTGTATTGTTGATATATGGTTTCTACAAATGTGTAATATTGTTACTATGCCAGTTTTCTCACATGCCACAAATTTTAGCCGAATATCTCTTCAGAAATATTTTTGTCTTTAAAAGGCCTAATGTCCAAATGAATCCTAGAATGTAGAAGCTTGCGCAGGATTGATATTTGGGCCATATGTTTTGATTTAATTATTAATGCTGCCACATGCATTTGGAAATAATGATTTTCTTATGCACTGATTGATTATATTACAAGGGTGTACTTTTAAGATTTTCTTTTTTTTTATTTTTAATATTAAATCGTATTAGCATAACCAGTGGACACGGACACTGGGGCGGTGGGGGCTTGTCCTGGAAGTGACTGGGGAGGGGTTGATGGGGGGAAAAGGAGGCATATGTAATACTTTAAACAATAGATAGATAGATAGATAGATAGAGTCAATTAAATCAATTTTTATTGATTTCAGAGAGGAAGGGAGAGAGAGAGAGAGATAAAAACATCAATGATGAGAGAGAACCATCGATCAGCTGCCTCCTGCATATCCCCTACTGGGGATTGAGCCCACAACCTGGGCATGTGCCCTGACCAGGAATTGAACCGTGACCTCCTAATTTCATAATTCAATACCCAACCACTGAGCCACACCAGCTGGGCAAGATTTTCTTTTTTTAAAAGAGTCAACCAGCTCTAACTGGTTTGGCTCAGTGGATGGAGCGTTGGCCTGCGGACTGAGAGGTCCCGGGTTCGATTCCGATCAAGGGCATGTACCTTGGTTGCGAGCACGTACCCAGTGGAGGGTGTGAGGGAGGCAGTTGATCGATGTTTTTCTCTCATCGATGTTTCTAACTCTCTATTCCTCTCCCTCCTCTCTGTAAAAAATCAATAAAATATATTTTTTCAAAAAGAGTCAACCATTTATTGACTGTCAACTGATATGTTTTTAAAAGTTTTAGAACATTTTCATCACCTCAAAAATAAACCCTGTACCTTTTAGCTATCACCTTTTGCCTCAGTCCTCAGTCCCATTAATCTACTTTCCTATAGATTTTTTCCTTTTTAGATTTTTATGTGAATGGAATCACATAATATGTTGGCTTTTATGTCTGACTTCTTTCACTTAGGATAATGTTTTCGAGGTTCATCCAAGTTGTAGCATGTATCATATTTTATTCCTTTTTGTTGTCAAATATATTCGTTATATAAACATACCATGTTTTGTTTATCCTTTCATTCATTGATGGACATTTGGATTGTTTCCATCTTTAGGCTATTATGAACAATGCTGCTGTAAACACTTGTGTACATGTTTTTGGATGGGCATGGTTATTTTTCTTAGGTGTAACCTAGAAATAGAATTGCTGGGGTCATAGTGATAATTCTGTTTATAATCATTTGAGGAGCTGCCAGACTTCTTAAAAGTGGCTGCACCAGCCCTGTATAAGGGTTCCAGTTGCTTCACATCCTCACCAGTACTTGATTTTACCTTGTAGTAGGTGTGAAGTAGTATCTCCTTATTTGATTTGCATTCCCTTGAAGACTAATTAATTATGTGTGTACTTTTTGTGTGTGCATTGGGCATTTGTATATCTTCCTTAGAGAAATGTTTATTCAGATCCTTTGCCTATTTTTCAATTGGGTTATTTATCTTTTTGTTATTGAGTTGTAAGAGTTCTTTATATATTCCAGATACAAGATCCTTATCAGGCATATTATTTGCAAATACCCTTGCCCATTTTCTGTGTTGTCTTTAGACTTTTTTGAAGGTATCCCTTGAATCACAGAAGTTTCTCATTTTGATGAAGTTGTTTATATTTTTCTTTATTTGTTTGCACTTTTCATGTCATATCTAAGAATCCTTTACCAAATCCAAGGTCTTGAGGGCTTACCATGCTTTCTTCTAAGAGTTTTATGGTTTATAAGCACTTACATTTAGGTCTTTGATCCATTTTGAGTTAATTTTTAGATATGGTATGAGATAAGGGCTCAACTTAATTCTTTTGCATACTGATATCTTATTAATAATAAAGAAATAGTTCAGAAAATTAGTCACATTAACATTTCATGTTTGCATAGTGGTTTAATAACTGTCATGAGTATGTACTGAGTTTCCATGTAGCATATTAGAGGATATCTTGGTTGTTCATTCTGAGATTGTGATATTAGCTGAAATTTTAATTTCTAAAACTTAATGGCGGCTGCTCTAGAACCTGGAAAATAGTATAATAGAATTGGAAAAGGGTAGGAAATAATGTTGAGACTAATGTGGGAAATGTCTGTGTGAGAAATTGAAATCAAAGCATACAAAATAAAAAGGAAGTTTCCATGTGTCCTTTTTAAAATAAGAGGCTTAAAAATAGATAAAAAGAAATGTTGAGACCAAATTTAATTAAGCCCAGTTATTTCATAAACATAAATTGTGGAACCTTCATTATTTCCCATCCAGTGAAAAGGGACTTCCCATGGCCCAATGTTTATAAGAGGAAATGTATCAAATAAATGGTTAATAACATAAATATCATAGGCAGTTTTAGTGTGCTTAAGGAATCACATTTCTTTTGGTATTAGCCTAGTGGTTCTATTGTACCTCATGAGACATACCTAAAACAAGATTATGGCTAATAATCTTTTGAATCTCCCCCACTTCAGTCTTGTAACTGAGTATGGTCCTGCTAAAGCGTGTCCATCTAATAAACTCTTCCAAAGAAGAAACCTGCCTGCAGGTATGACTTTTTTTTTTTTTTTTAGGTATGACATTTTGTTTGTGTTCTCAGCAGTTTGTGCTCAGATTGGCATGATTCACATGTGCGTCCCAGATTTCATTTAGATGAACTGATGATGAGATTCCTCACAGGCCAGGGTTAGAATAATTCTTCAGTGGTCTGCTGCACTGTCGAAACCCCCCAGGCCTCTGCTGACATCGGACAAATCATTTAATCCCTGTGGGCTTTACTATTCTCTTCTGTCCAATAAGTAAATGGAGTTGGGTGATCGTAAGGTCCTGTCCACGTATAAAATGTCTGTGACTTTATGCATTTTATTTGCCGCCTGGGGTGGACCGGGTTCTCCAATATGCTAGATTTGGTTAAAACGAAAAACCTTTTCAGCTTCTTTATACGGGGCTTCTATTTGTTTTGGATTTGGGTGTGTTTGTCAGTAAGATTTTTTTAAAAATTTTTTGCATAGATCTATTATTGGAAAGCAAAATGTTTACAGAAGATACGAAGTGAAAAACTTACCTAATTTAACTTTTGAATTTTCTTAAGAGTTGAAAGTTGACAGGTTTACCATTTTCTAGATGGTTACAGATAAATGGAAACAGCTTGAATTTTTTTTTTTTTTTTTTTTTTTACATTTTAAAATCCAGTACTATATTCAGTTTTTTGGAAGAATTTCTCTTACTGAATTTTTGCAGTCAAGTTTTCAAACAATGTTTGCTATGAGATCACTTAGTGAATTTATTTTCCTTTGACAAATGGTGACTTCCTGAATTCCCCCCCCCCCATTCTAACCTCGCTTTAATAAGGGTTAAACTACTTCAGATACTTGCTTTAGATATATTTAATTCATGAAATATATGGCTTGACAGATTTTAATGCCCAATCTTGTATAGCTTGTTGCTGTAACTTGGTGCTTTAAGGAAAGGAGTTTTTTTCCTTTTTCTTTCCCTTCTTCGTCCTTTTCTTTTCCAAGGGTTGGCGGTCTGTGGACCTAGAGCCAGCTCTCCAGCGTGTGGAGGAGAGAGTGGGATTGTGTGAGATCCTCCACAGCGTGCAGAAGCTAGTGTGTCTCTTCCCTGGAGGTATAGTCCTTCCAGTCTGCTGAACTGTCAGATCCACTGAGGGGTTGGTAAGCAGATTGGACAGTGACTCGAGGAAACAGTGGGGCTGAGGGCAGGGGGTGTCAATATTTTAAGTAGCAACTATCAGAAGTAAAGTGTGTTCTCCAGGGGCTTAGTAGATAAAGCCGTGCACGTTTCCGGGGTTCCCGGTCTGTGGGAATGGTGCAGAAGAGGACAGGAGGAAGAGGAGAATGAGTGAGAGGGTGAGGAGAGGTGAGTTGGGGCCATTGTAAGGCACCAAGAGAAGAGGGACAGAAATGTTACTTTGCGTTTCATGCGGTGGAACTTGCTTAATCCTAATGTATTTTTTATTCAGAAAGCCATCCTTCAAGTTTTGCATTCACATATTTTTTTTAAGTGTGTTTTTTTTTTTTTTCCTAGAAAGCTTGTTTTATTATTAGAATCTTTTACCCCGTTGTGATTTGATAATGGTATCTTATGGGAAAAGGGGCAGAAGTTAACAGACTCTTACCTTGTACGTAATTATCGTTTGGACTTCCTGGGAAACAGAATCCTTGCTGCAAATCTTACATGACTGATTTCTGGACCCAGAGTGGGCTTGACAGTGGGCTGGAGCAGTAATAGCCCCCCTACTGTCGGGAGAGGCCAGGGCAGACTTTTCCCAGCGAGCCCGCCTGAGGAGAGAGAGGCTGTCCTGGCCTCTGGGACCCAGGGCACTCGCGGTGGCTCCCCCGACTCCCAGGAAGGATCGGCTTGGTCAGCAGGGTGACCTGCCAACAGGACACGCGTGGCTCTGGGTGCCTGAGAAGTACATTGAAAACACTGAAGCGGTGGTCTTCAGTGAAGACCTCGTCAACACCGACCGCAGGTGGTGAGCAGTTGCTCTCGTCTTTGTGGAGGGAACAAAAGATGTGGGCTGCTGCTTTCCAGGAGCTTCTGTTTTGTCCCCATCTTTGGCAAAGTCACCAGTGAAAGTGGGTGTTCAGCTCTGTGACTGTGGTGGGCCCCGAGTTGGTCTTCCTAGGCCTCTGGAACACCCGACCCAGGGCTTTAAAAGTCTTCCTCCTCCTTCAGAAGCGATGCCTGCATTGCTGATAACTAAATGTCCGTCGCCATTGTAAAATAAAACCTACAAGTAGGCCAACAGAGGAAATTGAATTTCCCTGATCTCCCTACGCGGGGAGCTAACCGGGGAGCTAACCACGGCTGTGCTTCTGAAAAAGGGAGATAATGGCCTGCCTCCCTCCTTCGGGCCTGTGAGTCTTCTGTCAGGAAGAGCATCCCCCAGGGCCCTGGCCATGGGGTGGTCTTGCTGGTGAGGACCGCTCTTGGAGAGAGAGGGGTATTGACAGTCGGCTTGTTAGGGAAGCCCCTCAGGAAACGGCACTACTTGCCTGCTCTTAAATCCTCCTCTCAGGTTTTCAATGACGTGCTCAGTAACAGTACTTAAACTTGTAATATTTGGGTTAAATTGTTCTCTTCCTTTTTAAAAAGGCAGCAGGTACATGTATATGCAAAGTTAACATGTGCATAGACAGATCCTAATGTAATCTGATCTTTCTGCTTTATTTTTAGGGCAATCCTGGGGCTTGATAGAGAAGCAGTGAGATAGGCTGGGGAGAGCAGTGAGTTGGGAGTCCACAGTGTTGACTGTTAGCCTGACTCGAATCACACCCTCTACGCTAGAGAACAGTGTATTTAATTACTTTGGATCGCGGTTTCTCCATTGGTAAAACAAGGAACCGCATTAGGCAGTCTTTGGGCCCTACCATCGCAGCCTAAGGCCGTAAATCTCAATTTACTTTTGCCTTCTCCGGGACCAGTCTACTTTTCTGTGTTGTTCGAAGTTGAGGGGCTGCTTTTTCTTTAGTAGATAGTTTTCTGAGGTTCCGGCAGCCAGGAGTGAGCCCGTGAGAGGAAACTCCCGAACTGGCCCAGCTGGGCTTTTACTAGAAAAGGCCGTTTCCAGCCAGAGGATTTCAGAGTGTTAGAAAACTCAGTGGTGATATGGTTACGTTCTTCCTTAGACTGAAGTTACAACCCAAATGCACTTAATGATATACATACGTATTGTAATTTGTAAACATAACTCAGAACCCTGTATCTGAGTCAGGTCATTTGCGGCCGGCCATTCAGACTTCATTTCTATTTGACAAGGGTTTATTTTAGGATTGCTTTGTGGAACGGTTGTTTAACATTCGAGTGATCTATTAGTGTCAAGTCTTTAGCTAGAGCTGTTTTAAATGAGCCACACGTTAAGTAGAAAACCAAACAGAAATTTGGGTTTTCAACCCAACTTAGCAAAATTAAATGTAACTTAATTTTTTTTATTCTCACGTGTATTTATTCAGCCTGGGTTTTTTTTTCTTAAATATTCATTTAGGATAATAGTATCTGTATGACTGAAATTATTTTAGTTACTCTTTCTGTTGTTGCTTAGTAAGAACTATAAACTACTTAATAGGCTCAGAGAAGGACACTTTTACAGTAGCTAAGTTAATGGATTTTTGTAAGTGGACTGTGTTTCTTAGCAAAATCTCAAATATAGGAAGAATAACATCTGCTTCTATAGCTTTATTTCTAGGATGTTAAAAGAAATGTTCTATAGCCCTAACCAGTTTGGCTCAGTGGATAGAGTGTTGGCCTGCGGACTGAAGGGTCCCAGGTTCTGTTCCGGTCAAGGGCATGTACCATGGTTGCAGGCATATCCCCAGTAGGGGGTGTGCAGGAGGCAGCTGATCAATGTTTCTCTCACATTGATGTTTCTAACTCTCCCTCTCCCTTCCTCTCTGTAAAAAATCAATAAAATATATTTTTTTAAAATGTTCTATGGAAATAAGTTCTCAATAAGCCATGAACTACATTATTTTTTTACAGGCTAAATATATATATATATATCGTGACTCTATTTGTTGGAGATGGGGGTCAGAAGCCAAAGATGATTTATTTAGGGAAATAGCTATACTGTGCTTCAGACTGTCGTTTTATACATCATTCTAATTATTTTCCATTAGTATTGTGGCTTCCTCTCTGCTTTCCCGGTGTCCAGATTGTCACAGTCATAACTAGGGTGTTCTTTCCTATCTAACAGATGTAACCACTGTCAGTTTTGTAACTCGGGTTTTCAGCCCTCCCCTTTTATGTTGCAGATGCTCCATCCTGGCCTGTAGTGCGTACGTGGCTCTGGCTTTGGGTGATAACCTTATGGCTTTGAATCACGCAGATAAACTTCTTCAGCAGCCCAAGCTGTCAGGATCTCTTAAGTAAGTGTGACTTGCCCTGTGTGTCCCTGCTTTATTTTGTTGGGAGGTTTTCGGTTAGTTTTCGGTTAGTTTGCATGTTGCTTCTTTTTACTCCCCCAGTGGAATGAATGTATATTAAGGGAAAGCAACTGGCATATATTTCATGTTTAATAGTGACATTTTTTCACTTGTTGCATGTTCCTTCCTCCCTCTCTTACCCTCCACCCACAACCCCCCCAGTTGAGGCAGGCTAGCTAGAGGGGGTGAGACCTGAGCTGGCCCTTTAAAAGGCGGAGTTAGATAATGGCTTGTGGAGTTGAGGTCCAGCTTTGAGCCCAGGAAGGCAAGGCCACGGCAGGGGATGGGGGGAAACAGTGGGCGTGCTCTGCCCAGGACACTGTTTGGTAGGAACAGGGGAATCTTTGGGGGAGTAAGAATATTGACTGGATGAACCAAACTCTGGAAGCTTTAAATCTATAAAAGTTTAGCTTTGTCTGTTTTGTTCTCGTGTGGAAAAAATCATTAAGATTTTGAGCACAGGTGTAACATGTCTAAGCATGTTTTCATTTTGAAAAATCAGTCAGGGCATCGTGGGGAAAATGGCTCAAGGTAAGAGACTGGAAGAAGCAGGCTATGGTAAGCCAGGAGGATGTGCATCTGCTCTGGCATCAATGAGCATAAAATAGATGATCAGAAAAGCAGAAAGCTGTAGAATGGAAGCAGAGTCGATGCAGCTGAAATCTGGTCTCAGTCGGTCTGGCGCTCTGGTGCGTTTTGGCTTTTCTGGCAGCAGAGACTGGAGCATTCTGGTTCTGGACCTTCACTCGATGGGCATTCCTCCTTGGACCTGCCTCTCATTTTAGAGCCTCATTACCTTCTTATGTTAATGTTACTTTCTGTATAAATAGAACAGCATAAATTTGCCAATTTTGAACTTTCTTAATTGGTATGTATAATTTGTTCCTACTTAGTTAAAAGAAAAATTATTGTATATTTTAAAAACATTTTTAAGATTGTTTTTTAGGGAGAGAGAGAGAAACATTGATCGGCTGCCTCCTGCACGTTCCCAACCCCGCAACCCAGGCACATGCCCTGACCAGGAATTAAACCTGCCACCTTCCGTTCATGGGACAGCACCCTACCAAGTGAGCTACACCAGCCAGAGCAATTATTGTATATTTTAAGATCATTTTAAAGAGATAACATTTAAGTGACCCTTAATTATCCATTTATAAACTTTTAGATATCAGTTCAAGGACTTGAATATATGTAACATATACCAACTCTTATTATACATGGGGTATTTTTGTAGTGATCTCCTTTTCAGTTTGAAATCCGTTTTTTGTTTTTCTTCTTTTTAATTTTAGGTTTTTGGGTCATTTATATGCTGCGGAAGCCCTCATCTCTCTGGACAGAATATCTGATGCCATTACTCACTTGAACCCGGAGAATGTCACTGATGTCTCCTTAGGGATCTCTTCAAATGAGCAGGACCAAGGTTAATGAGGACACATTTGATCAGAAGTGGTCACCATTTCCACCTCCTTCCTGTTGTAACTCAGGATGTGTGGAAATTTAAGGGCACAGTTGTAAAGGGAAGGAAGTTTTAGGTGGCTATCTACATTTTTAGCTGTACTGCCTTTGTGTAGTAATTGTTTGCTAAGTAGACCTAGGAGTTGGTTATCATGTGGTCTAAATTCTAACTTTTAAAAATCTAGTAGTGTTATATCTATAGTTTTGAATCATGGCTAAGTTTTTTTGAAGGAGTAAGACTGGCATCCACTTCATTTAAGGTTGTTTCTCAGGCATGGGGTGGTAGGTGGTGGTCGAGTTTGATGTCTTTTAATAGAACCTCTACTACAAGAGAAGTAAATACAATTGCTGTGACCTTGGATTTTCATTTCATAAAGAAAATTAGGTTCTTAGGGTATATAATCTGTTGTCCTGCTTCCTGAGATTTATTTTCATGTCTTTGCAGGATCAGACAAAGGAGAAAATGAAGCAATGGAATCCTGTAAGTGAGAAGTTTTGTAAATACTTAAGTAGCCTGGCCTGCATCCCAAAGATTTAGACTCCAGCCTTCTGTCCTTCATTTGTCAGTCTGAGGGGCAGAGCTGTGCTTTGTTTGGAGCGGCTCTTGGGCAGTGGATTGGGTTGCTCCCGGGCTCTTGGCCTGACCTCTTCACCAGTGTCTGTGCTCTTTTCCCCCAGCTGGGAAGCGGGCCCCTCAGTGCTACCCTAGTTCCGTCAACTCTGCCAGGACCGTGATGCTGTTTAACCTTGGCAGCGCCTACTGCCTGAGGAGCGAATACGACAAAGCCCGCAAGTGTCTGCACCAGGTGAGGCAGAGAGGGCCGTGCAGGCCTCTGGTAAAGCAACCAGCAAAGGTGTGGAGTGTGGGCTTTGTTGTTTTGTTTGAGGCTCCTGGTCAGTTTGTTAAACATTAGAATATTCTTTTCCACGCTTAAAGATATTCGTGCAAGGTAAACAACTGAGCAGTATTGAAATGAATTTAGGACTTGATTAGGAAAAAAAAAAATGAACCTAGGCACTTAATGGAGAGTTTTTTTCTGATGATTTTAATAATTTAAATTTCAAAAGATTGGAAACCAGCCCTGGCCAGTATGGCTTATTTGGTTGGAGTGTTGGGCCGTGCACGGAAGGGTCGTGGTCAGGGCATATACCCAAGGCTTGCGGGTTTGATCCCTGGTCAGGACAATGTTTCTCTCTCACATCAACATATTTCTCTCTCTCTCTCTCTCTCTCTCTCTCTCTCTCTCTCTCTCTCTCTCCTCTCCCTTTTCCTCCCTCTCTCTCAAATCAATAAAGACATATCCTCAGGTGAGGATTTTTTTTAAAAAAGATTGCAAGCCATCTAAATAAGGGCTTATTTAAAAAGGGGAATTACAAAATCAAAGGGTATATAGATGTTAAGATTTTTTATACGGAAAGTTTGTGCCAAGAGACATACTGACCAGCAGCACATGAGAGAGCCGACATCCGCAGATGTTGTCAGAGTAACTGAAATTGAGCCTACTCTCAGGATATGGTGGCTTCGGAGATGCCTTCCCGTGAAGGCCACTTGGTGTGTCCAGCAGTGTTGGGGCTTACCATACAGGAAATATCCAGGAGTGATGCTTAGTCACCTTAGTGGCACCTGGTCAGCATCTCTGATCCAAAATCAGAACAGCTAAGTGATGGACTATCCAGGGAAACACGTTCGATGTTCTCTAGGAGTTGAGTACAGGAGTTAAGTGGGTCAGAGTTCCAGGGTTCCACTGTTCTCGGCAAGGCAGGAGTGGTTAACAGCCCTTCTGAAAGTGCTGGTGGGCCCCGATGACAGCAGCAAACAGGGCTTTTGATGTAGAGTCACAGCGTGTACGGTCCCGCTCAGGTTCTCGTGCAGCAGGTGGCCCTGGCGGCTGCCACGCTGGGAGACACACATGGCCTGGCTCGGGGTCTGAACGGGGGTTTGTTTTGGTCCCTGGGTTTGTAGGTTAATCCAATGGCTGGACCTTTGTTAATTGGGAGGCCCGCCCTGCCTGGGAGGGCAGAACAGTGATGTGAAGGGTTGGAAAGGGCTTCTGAGTACATGTTTCTGAGGTTGCCTGCCCACCCCTGACCGTTCTGAACAGCGAGTAAGCCAAACACCATTAAGTCTCATAATAGATAAAGCTGCAGACTGAGGTCAATGCGAAGAATAACAAATGGCCTATGTTAGTAGTCAGTTGGAGGGAAAATGGAGTTTAATATTCACAAAATGCTGTAATGGTGAGCTTGCCTGTATACAGTAAAGATGGGCCTGCCCTGGCCGGTTTGGCTCAGTGGATAAAGTATCAGCCTGCGGACTGAAGGGTCCCGGGTTAGATTCCAGTCAAGGGCACATGCCCGGTTGTGCAGGATTCTTTCTCATCATTGGTGTTTCTGTCTCTCTCTCTCTCTCTCTCTCTCCCTCTCCCTTCCTCTCTGAAACCAATAAAAAAAAAAAAACAAACATATATGTAAAAAAGAAGGTCCTGGAAATATAAAGTCTCCTTTTCTGGTCTGAGTTGTTCCACCTCGGTAATGTAGTGGGAGGGACAGAAAGCTCCCTGCTTCATTCCCGAGGAACTCGGGAGCATGTGCTCTGGACAAGAATCCCCACTCGTCTGAGGTTTCTCCTAATGCTGCCAGGAACTGAACTTGGGCAAGTGTCTGGACCTAAGGACAGCTCCCGCAGTCACACCTCGGCCTGCGGGCCTGTGATGCCATTTCTCCCCATTTTCTGCCTATCAGCTACGGACCCTGCCCGGAGTAGGGCAGGCTTCCCTCGCCTGGAAGCTCTCCGTCAAAAGAAACGCTTTTTCTCTCCCTGTCCACAGTACATCCCCTTTCCTCTCTCCCTAGCATTTAGGTAAATAGGTTTGTTTGGTTGTCAGTTATTTGCATGCTTGCTTATTATCTGGCCAATAAATACTTGTAGAAGTACACTTCCTGGTTAGAATAAGGGAAGAAGCAAAGCAGTCTGGGAGCACGGGGACCTGAAACCGGATGGGGAAATACGAGGCAGTGGTAAGCTTCAGAAAGGCTGCAGCCCCGAGAGGCCAGGGCTGAGGAAATAAACCTGGGACCTCAGCACCGTTGTCCAGAGCAGTCCAGGTTTCCTTTTCCGAGGACCAGGTCAGAGAGAAGCTGCTGGCTGGTAATGGATTCGGATCTGAGGAAGGACAGCAGGTTGCCTGAGCAAAGAAATTATTTTGACTAAATTGTAGTTTAGTCCTTAAGAATGAAGACATATGATAGGCATAGTGGTAGGCTTTTTTCTGTATCGCCAGCCTTTTTTTTTTTTTTTTTTTAATCCTCACCCATGGGTACTTCTTCCATTGGTTTTTAAAGAGAGTGTAAGGGAAAGAGAAGGAGAGAGGGTGGGGAGAGAGAGAAACGTGGACATGTGAGAGACAGATCAATTCGTGCCTTCTTCAAGCTCCTGAGGGGGAGGGGGTGGGCAAGGGGGATTGAACCTCCATCCAGGGTATGTGCCCTTTACCTGGAATGGAACCCAAGATCCTTCAGCCTAAGGGCCAGTGCTCTAACCACTGAGAAAGCAGCCAGGCCTATATCGCCAGCCTTTTAGGATTGAATTCCTGTTGCTAACATTGGCAACTTGCAGGTTACAGTGCTGACCTGTTACACAGGAAGACAAATGGGCATGCAGATTTTACTCTAAGTGCCAGTGTATCTGTGGTGGAAAGCCACCACAGACTTGGCTGGTGAGTGGAGTCGGGAGGGTCTGACTCTCAGAACTGAATATAGCCTGGAGATAGAAGAACCCAGACAAGTGAAAGCCACGGGGGCAGAAAGGCTTTCCCCTCTGAAGAGCTCATTATGGATTAGGCAAGGGAAAATAAATATTTAACTAAAAATGACGTGTCTGGTTTCGTTGGTAGGGGTCAAGACAAAGGCATCTGAGAGCCATCAGAGCAGAACTATAGTGGTCCCTGGGAGGTCATGTGGGAATGAGCTTCAATAAGTTTGCTAACTTGTCATTGGTAGGCTGGCATCCTTTTTGTTCGGTTTTTTGTTGGTTGGTTGGTTGGTTTTGGTGTTTGTATCTTAAGCTGCTGGTTTCACGGGTGTCTTTTTTGTTTTGAGCACAGGCGGCTTCAATGATCCATCCTAAAGAGATACCCCCTGAAGCCATCTTACTGGCAGTCTACCTTGAACTGCAGAACGGTAAGGAATTCTTTCCTCCTCTTCTTATTGGGGTCTGTTTTTTTCTCTTTGAAATTGGAACTTTGCCTTCCTTGAAGATATTACCCATCAGGTTCTTCTAAACAAAAATGTAGCCAGGGAATTTTTGGTATTTTGCAGACTCCTACTTCTTCCAAGTTAAGTGTATTTCCTTTTATCTGTAAAAATGCAAAATAGCGTAACTTCTGACACTTAATTATAATTAATTCTTTCTCTTAGGCAGTCAAATGACTCTAATTGAGATCATGAGTCAGAATGCCAGTGGCTCTGGGTTATATATCTGAGTATTTTGAACACAGATATCATTAATGAGTTTTACAGTAAACCAGTTTTTGCTGAGAATTTTTTAGGCAATCCTAAATACCACGTACACGTCTGGAGTATATACTGGTATAACCTCCAGGATGTGGCTCCCTGGAAGAAAGGCTGAGGGTCCCACGTAAGAGAGAACATGAAGTAGAGAAGATATGTGAGTGGGAGATATTAGAAGAGACAGAAATAGAGTTGGAAGTCAGACCTCCTTGTGGATCGTGGGAACCCTTACAAGGCTCCCCTCTTGATAGCTGAAGAAGGGGCGTTAAGTGCCTGGCACCCCGCAGGCCTTGGCCTCCTGGAAGGCATGATTAGGGTCCGTGCATGGTTCTAGGTCCCTTCTGTGCATTCCGCCCATAGACAAGTTTTCAACCTGGGCTATACCTGAGCATCACTGCGGAGATTAAAGTAAATCCCATTGCCCAGGTCATACCCAAGATCTCTAAATCAAATTTTTGGGGCTGGGACAGAGACATTATGTGATTCCAGAGTATAGCAGAGGGCTGACCCCTGCTCTTCCAGAACATCTTTAACCCCCCTCGCAGATTCCAGTGGCTTGCTTTAGATGTGGTGGTATTGTTGTATGCTCTTTTTTTTTTTTTTTAATGGGAAGTGTCTTTTAGGTAATACCCAGCTGGCCTTACAGATCATCAAAAGGAATCAACTGCTCCCTACAGTGAAAACACTCTCTGAAATGAGAAAGAAGCCAGTGTTTCAGCCCGTCCACCCGATCCAGCCCATCCAAATGCCAGCTTTCACTGTACAGAGAAAGTGATATTTTGCTCTTGGAAAACTGTTACCTGAGACCCAGGGGAGTACTTATGGGCCTTTTTAGTTGTATCACAGCAAAATGAATAAAAGACAGATGGTGAAGGGTGCTAGTTTTGGACATACAATTTGAAACGATTCTAACCCCTGATTTTATTTTTTGTTTTGCCGGAAGCTCACTTAAAATTAAGGATTCACAAATTAATTTTCATCTGTTTTTCTTTAATCTTTGCTAGACTATTAATTTGGAGCCATTATGTAATGTATCTGTGTCATAGGTAATTAAATCATGGTCTTACCAGAACAGTCTCATATAACATATTTTGTCTTTCTTGCAACTAACTGTTCAGAGTATGTTGGCATCTGAGATTTATTTAGTGTTAAAGTTTGTAAAATTGAGAGAACAACCTCAGCAGTAGATGAGTAGCCCATCCCGAAGCTGACCCGGAGGCACAGGGGAGGAGAAGTTCATGTGTTTCATGCCTAGTTATGAATAAAAGGGCCAAATATGCAGAATAAAACACAGAGGGCTAGTAAAATTGGCCAAAAGAAGAGATTACTGGTCTGATAGGAATCAATTTGCTAAAAAGCACAAGTGAAGACAGCAAGGTTCAGGGCTCTGGTCCTGTGTCACCTCCGTACCCTTGGGCAGAGGCACTGATTCTAGAGTCTGTTAGCAAGTTGTTCAAGCTTTATTACTAACCCCTTTGCAAATGCAAACAAAAATGTACAGCTCCTTTCCCGGAGACAGGTATGTGTTGCAGGATCAACGTGGCCAAAATTTGTGCGTAGGGTTAATATACTAACTTGAAGTAGAAAAAAAAATCAAAGATGGGTAGATTCATCAAAGCTAGTCATTTAGGAGTATCTCTTGCTGTCTGCTGCTCTTCAGTTCTCAGATTTGGAACAGTGTATCACGCTAGCTAGCTCCATGCAGGTCCCTGGGTTTCACAGCTAGAAAGGGGAGTGTTTGCATAGCCCAGGATTTATCCAGAACTTTATCTGAATTATTCTAGCTGAAATCCACCAGAGTCTAGGGCTGTATCCCAGAACTGAGCATTTGTGGGGTAACAGACATTGCCTGCCAATGACTCCGACGCAGGGATGTGCACATGGGCCTGTTGCTCTTCCCTCAGATTACAGTTTTTGTTGTTTTTAACTGATATGAGAGAGAGGGAGAGACAAACTTGGGTTTGTTGTTCCACTTGTTTATGCATCCATTGATTCATTCTTGTATGTGCCCTGCCCTGGGATGGAACCCGCAACCTTGACGTGTCAGGACTATGCTCTAACCAACTGAGCTACCCGGCCAGGCCTGTCACATTGCAGGTTTTTTTTTACACAAAACAGATTCTTTCCATAGAGGTCCAGAATACAGGCCCTCATTTCCTTGGGCCTCTCGAAGCCTTTTCCAGAAGAGATGAAAGGAGGTCCCTTAAGCGTCACTGGCCATTGGTCCAGGTGTGCAGCCTCGACTCTCCAAGCCCCAGGCAAGCCCCAGCTCTGTGGGACCCCTCCTCCGCTGCAGGATGGTCGCAGGGTTGCTTAACCTGGGCCCCTTCTGGAGAGGGAGTCTACAGCCCTCAAAAATGGCTAGGACCCCACCGGGCCCTGGGTTGTGTGAAGTGGGAAAAGGGCTGTAATTATACTCAAAGATAATCTTGGAAGAAGTGTCAAGAAATGAGAAATTTTCCCACTTGCGGTTTGGTTTATGGGAAAGCGGGAATCACCAAGAGGCAGGTTAGTCCTACTGTTGTTGTGTTAAATAAGAACACATTTGGCTACAAGTAGCAAAAAACGGATCCGCGGTTTAAAGGATGAATGTTTTTCCCTCACTGAAGGGGGCACGTAGGCAGCTGCCGGCTGGCCTGGGTTCTGGTTCTCCAGCAGGGACTCGGCTCTATTTCCCCTCATCACGTGTAGCATTTGTGCCTTTGTCCCCATGGTCACAAGATGGTCCAGCTTTATACCCACATGGAAGGCGAGAGTGAAAGGGCAACGGCAATCTGTCTTGGTAGGAGACTGTCAGGACCAAAGCTTTCCCAGAAAAGCCCAGCAGACCTCAGCTTACAGCGCCTCGGTCAGGGCCTCGGGTAGCCATCCTTAGCTGCAAGGAAGGCTGGGAAAGAAGTGAAGTCCCTGCCCAGTATCTGCTGCAGTTGCTGGAACAGCCCCCTCAAATGTTTTCCCAGCCTGAGAACTGTATCTGATACCTTGTGTCAAATTGGGATTCCAGCAGCCCAGCTTTGCCTTCCACTGCCACCCTTGGCAGATCCCGGCACGTTAAATGTAAGCTCTTCGCCAGGAAGGCTTCTTCCCACCTATTTCTCCTGCCCCCCCCCCCCCGCCCTCACCCCCTTTCGTTAATGCCACCTACTAACTAAAGTAATACTAACTCTGCTAAAAGGTTTTAATTTTTTATTTATTGTAGAGAGCAAGAGAGAAACATTGCTTTGTTGTTCCACTTATTTGTGCATTTATTGGTTGATTCTTGTATGTGCCATCAAGGGGGATCTTACGGTTTTCTGTAGTTTTAACAGGTGTGGGTGCTGTAGGACCTAGCCTCAAAGGATGGCATCTTATTTGATGGGGACGTGAGTTCTGAGAAGAGTCCTGTTGAAGCTCCACCATCCATTCGGCTGCAAAATGGGGCAGAATTCACTGGCCCAATGAGAATGTGATTGTAGGTGTCCCCCAAACTGCAAGGAATATGAACCCTAAGAAGGGCTGGGGTAGTCCTCCTGGCTCCTCCTCCTTAGGAGGCCCCCCACAGAGCTCTGCTCTGGCCACTTCCTTGACTGGCATGTAGGCCCAGCGACCTTCAGTGGCCTTTCCTGATCCTCTTCCACCTGCCTGCACAGGGGGGACACTCCTCTAATTCTGCCCCCTGTCATAACCACATGCCCCGATGGATGTTTCCAGCACTCACAGTCCTTTATCTGACTCTTTAGCTAGGAGCTCTGCCCCTTACTCAACCCAAGGGACCTTGAGCAAATGCTGGATCTCTCTCTCTCAGTTCTTTGACAGGTTTGCAAAATGAGGGTACCTTTCCTCAGGGCCTGGTGTGAGATGGTGAATGCAAAGAGCACCATTGAGTACAGGTGAGTTCACTAACCCCTCCCTCTTGCTGTTCAGCCCAGTCACCCTCTGCACCTAGAGAAAAGTGATGACGTCACAGGCTCTGGAGCCAGACTCTGGCTGACTTCAAATCTCGGTCCTCCCCCTGGGACAGTTTGATCTGGAACAAGTTGTTTTGCTTCTTTGTGCCTCCATTTCTTTATTTGTAAAATGAGGATGCAAACAGTACCTACCTCACGAGGTTGGAATGAGGTTTAAGGGCCTGGCCATTGTTGCTATTGCTACACCAGGAACTCCACAGTGTAGGAATTTTCACTGTGTAATATTCATAGCAGGGACTGTTTTCTGAACCTGTTGACATTGTGGAGGTAGCACTGCAGGTGGGTGGTAGGTGGTAGGGGGCAGGGGGCTCCAAGGTAAGTTACTCTGGAAATGGCTAGTGTCCAGTTCACTGGCATCCTCGACTTCCTCCAACAGCTCTGACTCCCTCCCAGAGGTTCCTTCCTTCAGGAGCTGCAGGGTCTTTTCATGGTAACTGCTCCCTTCTCCTACTTAGCTTCTATGGATCCCTCCTTAGCACCTATGTGTTACCCAAACTGGATTCTCTGCCATCACCCAAAAGGCGTCACCATTTCCCACCCCCAGGGCTTTGCTTCAGTCTCCTGGGCTCCTAAGAACTTCCAATTTCATTGTGTCCACACCCTCGCTGTCTCACACTGCCTCCCTGGGTCCCTGACCTGCAAGGAGAGTCTCTTATGTCCCAACTCTTCATTCCACCAGGCTTACCAGGGCATGTTCTGGGCTGGTGAGCTTTTTTTGTTGAGGCCCATGGTAACGGGGCAAATCTGCAGGCACAGTCTGTGTTCTGTTCTTTGTCATTTGCTTTCTTCTCCTTCCTGTTCAGTATACAGTGTAAGGATTGTTCTATATGAACAAGAAAATCTGAACAGAAGAATTATATATATTTTTAATTGATTTCGGAGAAGTGAGAGGGAGAAACATCAATGGTGAGAAAGACTCATTGATTGGCTGTCTCTTGTGCGCCCCACACTGGAGATTGAGCCCCCAACCCCGGTATGTGCCCCGACAGGGAGTTGAACCGTGACCTCCTGATTCATAGGTGGATGCTCAACCACTGAGCCACTCCCACCAGGCTGAACAGAAGAATTTTTGATGATGTTCTCTTCCTAGGCCTGTCAGTGTCCCAGGAACTACTTGCAAGGTTGGGTTGGCCAATTAACATAATCCCCAGGTTCACAGGGACCCGGCATCCTTGACCCTCTCTGAGCCTTATCGAGTGTTAGTTAAATAGCGGCCCAACACAGGTGGGTTCCTGGGCAGGCCAGCCTAGAGCAACCAGACCCGCACTTAGACACATTCACCTTCCTTTTCTCCCTGGGAAGAACAGGGCTGAAATACAGGCTGTAGGGTAGGAGTGGGGGCGCCGGGGGAGGAGGCAGCGAGGTTCATTAGCCCCCTCATTTGGGGCAGAGGGGATCCGTGTGGTGACCAACAATTGTCCGGGAGGATTTAGGAGGATTTGGCCAAGTGTCCCTGTGGGCCCCAAGCCTCGTCTTAATCCGGTCCACATTTCAGACTACTTAGGATCGCATTAAATGTCAAAGCCGGCGTTTAGGGAAATATCTACATTTCGTATGCATCGCCCGGGTCAAAAGAAAGCTGAAACGAACCTTGGAGCCTTTGGCTGGAGAAGCGCTCTGTGTGGTCCGGAGCGTGAATGCGGAGAGGGGCGGCGCCCTCGCGGCCTCGGGGGGCCCAGGAATGCGGGCTTTTCACATGGAGAAAATGCTAATGCTTTGTTCCAGCCTCGGCCTTCCCGAGGCGCCCAGGCGCCCGGCTGGATTGTCACCGCGGCATTTGCATGCGAGCGGCCCCTTGTCCCCATCCCCACCCCCAGCCCTCCCCTCCCCCAGCACAGCTCCTAGGGCACTTTCTGGGACCGACGGAAAGACCGTCTGCAAGTGTCCTCTGCCGTCCTTCATCCCCGCTGAAGCCACAGGTAGCTATTTGGGAACGCTGGGAATGAATAGCTTTTCCCCGAGGCGCCAGGCAGGTGAATTGTTTTTTTCCCTCCAATTTCAAGGTGCTATTTAGCACTTCCAATTATGTTATGTAAAACCACGCATTCCATCAAGGGAGATCAAAGCGTTGGGTGTCCAGCTGCACATTTGTGTTCTTGTGGCAAGAACCCTGCGTTTGATAGGACATTTGCAGGTGCTCCAAACTAGCCAGTGGGCGGCTCGTCCTCAGTGAGCAGCCCAGAGACCGGAGATGGCGGGGCGAGGAGGGAGACACTCAGCCCACAGGGCTAGGAGGCGGCGGGGGTGCAGATGCGCGGTGTAAGGTGGCTGTCCTGGTGCCCCGGCAGCGCCCCGACTTGATCCACAGGCGCCGCGCGTGGGCTTCGGGACGCAGAGCGCCACCTACCGGCGGCACGGTCAGTTGGCTCGGGAAACGAGCCCGGGAAGAGCCGGGTCACTGTCAAGCCCGGAGCGCCCCTTCTCCCCAGCGGGGCTGCACCCTTACCGGCCTGGGTGGTCGGAGGAGTGCAGTGCCGGGGACCCAGCCTTTCCTAGAGCTGAGCTTTCTCCCTGGCCGACCCCTGGGAGCCCAAAGATGCTGGCGGAAAAGCGCATACTCAGTGTTCTTGAATGATGATGTGTTTGATTCGTTTTCTTTTCACTTTACTTATTTTCTCATATTTGTTTAGTTTTATTGATTTTGTTTTATTTTAGTTATTTCCTTTCATTTTGTTTATTCCACTTGGTTATTTTACTTGGTTTATTATTTCACTTCACATTCATTTTACTAATGTGTCATGTATTTCGTTTGTTTTGTTTTCATTTTCTCTGATTTATTTTTAAATTCATGTTATTTAATCTCATTATTTACTTTATTTCGTTTGTTTAATTTGATCTTATTTTACTTTATTTGTGGGTAAAGGAAAGGTGGCTACCTTCCCCACCATCCCCCCACCCCCACCCCCGCCCTTGCCCACCCCCCCTATTCTGAAGCTTAAATGTTTTCCTGCCTCTAAAAGGCCTGGGCGTTGGAATTAGACACTCTTGGATCAAATCGCAGCCCTGCCACTTCCTGGTTGTGTGACTGTGTGCAGGTTGCTTGCCCTCTCTGGACCTCGGCTTCCACATCTGTACAATGAGTTTAATGCTCACTTTGCAGCTTAAGGAGTACTTCCTTAGAGAATGCTGCGTAATAAATGGCCTCTAGCTGTCTTAGGAGTGGTTCCCAGAGTCTCTGATTTCTGCCTAAAATCCAGTCTGCTCAGTTGTAAGAAATAAGCTTTTTCTTCCTTTCTGGCCTTTCATAAGGGCAGTGTAAAACACCCAACCGTGGCTTCAGGGATCAGGAATCTGAGATCACTAGCAGCCTTCATCTGGCCTCTCTGCCCAGCGCCTTACCGGCCACGTAAGTCATCCAGTGGCTGTTGACTAACCCAGTATTTCTGTTATAATTACCCTCTCAAATCACGTTTTATATAATTCTGAATGTGGGTTGGTTTATCTACCTACTAGCTCTCTATCTACCTACCTATCTACTGAAATCCATCCCCTAGGCCAGTGGCAAACCTATGACACGCATGTCAGCACTGACACGCATAGCCATTTCTGATGACACGCGGCCGCATGCCGAGGATGAAACATTTGCTGCTCCTGAGGATGAAACATTTGCGACTAGAGTCTTGGAGTTAGTTTTTTCCTCAAAGTGACACACTACCCGAGCTATGCTCAGTTTTTTGGCGAAGGTTGACACACCAAGCTCAAAAGGTTGCCCATCACTGCCCTAGGCTGATCATGAAAATAGGAAATTTTCATTAAAATAGGAAATGACTCATTCAGTGAAATTCACACAACAAAAGCATTCAAGGCTCCTGGAAACCTGCCTGAATCAGCAGAAACAACTAAGGATGGTGAGACTGAGTCCAGGATTCAGGAGAGAAAGTCCATACTTTTCTTGGTACAATATTGTATTTTGGGAAATTCAACAATATTTATCTGTTCAAAAAATTTTTTAAGATTTTAAAAATTGATTTTAGGGAGAGGGAGAGAGAGAGAAACATCAATGTGAGAGCAAAACGTCAATTGTCTGCCTCCTGCATGATTGAGCCCACAACCTGGGCGTGTGCCCTGACCAGGGATTAAACCTTTCAGCATGCGGCGATGCCCAACCAACTGAGCCACACTGGCCAGGGCTTTGAAAAATGTTTACATAAAAATTAAAAAGTGGATTTTTTTTTATTATTATTGTTTTTGTTTTGATGAGGGTGAAGTTCTGAAAGGAGCAGGACAAATGGAAGAAAATGAAGCTCATAGGAGGGTGACTTGGGCCATGGGGGAGTGGTCTTAGGCCACCCATCAAATCAAATGAAGAAAAATCAAATCTGAGAGGGTGAGTAGATTGGGAAAGCTAGTGGTTTCCTTTCCTAGACCATCCAGGTTTTCCTCGGCTGAGAATGAAAAAGGGACTTTTTCGTTAAGATGCTGCATGGCTCTATTTGCCACCCTTTGAATTCCCACTCTGCTTGCAAAAGGCCTTAAGTAGGTCTAGGGGCCCTAACTTGCTCAACCTGCATAGCCAGTGTTCCTTTTTTAGAGGGTGATCCTACTGAATTAAAATTCAATTAATACGACTTTAAGGGCAAGAAAAACTATTTGTGAAAAATCATTAAACAGCACATAAAACCCTTTGAGGAACAGCGAATGCTGGGAGAAGCACAGCCTGGCTTTTGTTAAGGTGCTTTGAGCCCAACGAGTTAACTTTTTTAAGGAATTTTAACAAGATAGTGGTCAAAGTGGAATTTGTTCATGTAGTTTATTTAAGGTTTTACAAGGCCCTGCAGAGAGTCCCTCCCCTGAGTCTGGATCAGAGGAGAGTTTGGTGAGAGGTACAATCTTAGGGGCATTTTGAAATCCACGAGGAAACAAAACAACTGGCCTGGACACTTCAAAAATGTCAGGGTCCTGAAAGACAAAAGCAGGGCTGGGGTCCGACCCGGATTAAAGGGGATGCGGAGACATGACCCCTGAAGGCGGCCTGTTGTCCTGGACTGGGCCTGGGAAGGGAAACCCACATTGCCAGAAGGACATGAAGGGGAAAACTGGTGAAATGTGACTGCAGTCTGGGGAATAGATAATAGTATTATATCAATGCTAAATTTCCTGATTTAGATCACTGTGCTTTGGTTATATTAAGATAATGTTTGTATTCTTAGGAAATGCACAAGTGATTAGGAATAGAGTGGCATTGTTATCTCCTCCCAAATGGTTCAGAAAAACATATATATATATATATATATATATATATATATATATATATATATATTCACACACATATATAATACATACATATTTTGTATATGTAATATGTACATATATATGGAGAGGGAGAGAAGGAGTGATAATGCAAATGAGGAAATAGTTAACATTTAGGGACTCTGGGTAAAGGAAATATGGGAGTTCTTTGAATTATTATTGTAATTTTTCTCTACATTTAATTTTATTTCACCCTGGCCAGGTAGCTCAGTTGGTTAGAACGACATCCTGATAGACCAAGGTTGCAGGTTCAATGCCTGGTCGGGGCACATACAAGAATTAACCAGTGAAAGCATAAAGAAGTGGAACAACAAATTAAAGTTTCTCTGTCTCATTCTCTAAAAAATCAATCAATCAATAAAATGTTTAAACTATTTCAAAATACAAAGTAAACAAAAATAGGTAAAACTAAATAAAGCTAGGAAGAGATAAGAGATAAAATAAGAGGAAAGGGGTGGGTTGTAGGGAAATAAATTGTTCACATACGATGACAACATGTATTTGTTTCCTCCTGCCAGATAACGCTCTAGGATAGGCCAACAGGCTGCACGAGGATTAGGAATTTTCCTAAGAGAGGTTTATACCCTGACAGGGTAGTCCTAAGGCACTGGCAATCATTGAAAACCCACTATCGTCCATGCAGCCAGCAGCCAGCATCCAACAAAGAGTCAGTGAGGGCCACCGCTGCCCAGACTGGAGCTTGTGACTTAGCTCCTGCCTCCAAGGAACTGGCCATTCTATAAAGGAGACAGAAGTGTACGTTTACTGCAGTGTGATTTGACAGGAACCATGATGGCAGCGTGAATGTGGGAGTGTGTGTCTTGGTCCGGGGAGGGAGCCTATCAGAAATGACTTACTTCCCAGATGGGACACTTGAAGTAGGTTTTTTTTTGTTTGTTTGTTTAATATATTTTATTGATTTTTTACAGAGAGGAAGGGAGAAGGATAGAGAGTTAGAAACATCGATGAGAGAGAAACATCGATCAGCTGCCTCCTGCACACCCACCACTGGGGATGTGCCCGCAACCAAGGTACATGCCCTTGACCGGAATCGAACCTGGGACCCTTCAGTCCGCAGGTCGATGCTCTATCCACTGAACCAAACCGGTTTCGGCTTAAAGTAGGTTTTGAAGGCTGAGTAGTTTTCCAGTAAAAGGGAGTTGTGAGCAATAGTAGAGGGACAGTCTGCCAAAGCACAGAGGTAGGAGACAGAATGCAACTACTGGGCAATATTTGAGCAAGTGCCCATTGAGCAAAGGCAACAGGCTGGAGGCTGGACAAGTGAGTCATTGCTGGAAGGCTTAGAGGAGGCCAGGGTTTCTAAGCTGGGATTTGAAGAGGGAGATTGCCACGGATGCATGAAAACCATGTATTACACACAGATGGAAGGAATGTCTGGTCCAAAAGCACAGAGGTCAGCAATAAGCAAATCCCAAGGTGAGGGCTGGTAAACACCCTGGAGCCTGGGAGTCTGCACAAGGTGGGGTTGTGCAAGGTGTTTGCTTCTCACCTGAGCCTGCGTGCTTTCCTGTAAGACTTCAGCCTGGAGTCCCATGGTCAGGAAGAAGAAATGCATATTTACACAGAGGGGATTTAATGGAGGGATTTAATTGGACAGGTGATGGAACCCAGAGTTCAGCTAGAGCGGGAAACTGCTGACACTCGTTGGCTGGAAGGTCAAAAAGGAGGTGATGTTAGCAGAACCCAGGGGTGGAGGTCACCTGCTAGAAGATGAAGCCACAAACGGCATGAGAGATGTATCCACGGCTGGAGGCTGGTGTTGCGACCCAAGCCAGAAAGAGAAGGGGAGAAATACCATGGCTTTTCCCTTCTTCCCATTCTCCACTCAACTGCCAGCCTCCCGTTGCCCAAACCCAGCCAGCAGCCAATGACGCAGGAACCCGGGAGAACACTACTAGACTCAGCTCCTCTTGTGCTTCAGAGCACAGAGGGCAAGAAACAGATCTGAGCGCACTCAGGCCCAGAAGCAGCCCAGTTAGGACTTCTCCAGAAGTTGTTTTCTGTCCCAGATGTAAACTGCACAGTCCTTTTAGTAGTAGTAGCAGTATACACTCATTCAATCTCCCCAGCATTCTGTAGCTCAGGAAATGGTGCCACCATTTAACCAACTGCTCAGGCCAAAACGCTGGCGTTACCCCCACGCTCACTCTTGAGTTTCTCTCATTAAATCCATCAGCAAATCTTTCTGGTTTCCCTTCCTTCCTTCCTCTCTTTCTTCCTTCTTTCTTTTCTTCTTTCTCTTTTTCTGTCTTTCTTGTCTTTTTCTTTTAAGATATACTTGAGCCAAAGCAACCTTTAGAAAGAACAAAGCTGGAAGCATCACACTCTGTGATTTTATTTTATTAAATATATTTTATTGATTTTTTTACAGAGAGGAAGGGAGAGAGATAGTCAGAAACATCGATGTGAGAGAAACATCGATCAGCTGCCTCCTGCACAGATGTGCCCGCAACCAAGGTACATGCCCCTGACCGGAATCGAACCTGGGACCCTTCAGTCCCCAGGCCGACGCTCTATCCACTGAGCCAAACCGGTTTCGGCCACACTCTGTGATTTTAAACTCTATTACAAAGCTACAGTAATTAAAACAGACACATAAATCAATGAAATCGAATACAGAGCCCTGAAATAAATCCACACATACAGTATACGGTCAATGAAGTTGTGACCAAGGAGCTAAGAATATACAATGGGGAAAGGATAGTCTCTTCAATAAAAGGTGCTGGGAAAATTTGACAGCTGCAAGCAAAATAATGAAACTGGATCACTAACTTACACCACAAACCAAAGTTAACTCAAAAATGGATTAGACTTAAACATAAGTATTAAAACTATAAAGCTCCTAGAATACAACATAGGCGGTAAGCTCCTTAACATAGGTCTCAGAGATGATTGTTTTAAATCTGGCACCAAAAGCAAAGTTAAGAAAAGCAAAAATAAAAAAAAGGGGGGACTACACCAAACAAAAAGCTTCTGTACAGAGAAGGAAACTATCAAGAAAATGAAAAGGCAACATACAGAATGGGGCAAAATATTTGCAAATCATAAATCTGATAAGGGGCTAATACCCAAAATATATAAAGAGCTCATACAACTCAACAGTAAGACACACACAGACACACACACACACCACAATCTGATTTTAAAATGGACAAAAGATCTGAATAAACATTTTTCTAAAGAAAGACTTAGAGATGGCCAGCATCACTAACCATCACTAACCATTTGCATTTGGAAATGCAAATCAAAACAACAAGGAGAACCCTGCTGGCACGGCTCAGTGTTTGAACATCGACCTATGAACCAGGAGGTCATGATTGGATCCCAATCAGGGCACATGCCCAGTTGAGGGCTCAGTCTCCAGTGTGGGGCATGCAGGAGGCAGCTGATCAATGATTCCCTCTCATCACTGATGTTTCTATCTCTCTCTCCCTCTCCCTTCCTCTCTGAAATCAATAAAAAATAAAACAAAACAGCAGCCCATCCCCAGCTTTGGCCTCCTGACCCAGCTTTGCTTCATAGCACTGATCACAAGAAACGAATACACTCCACCTTCATTTATGTGTGCACTGTCTGTGTCCCCCTTCAAGGGAGGGACTGAGGCTCCCTGCTACATTCCCAAAGCCTGGCACACAGTAAGTAGGTGCTTAACCAATATGTGTTCATTGACCGATTTCACCTGTTGCCTCATTTCCTCACTGTATTACCTCGGGTAAATCACTCCTCCCGTCATTTGGCAGGTAAGCTGGAGGCCGGCCGCACTCACATGTTCATTAGTTGGCCATCCGTCAGGGGCGGTGGGTGAAGGGATTAACTGGGCCACATGTCTCTCATCCTCCAGCAGGTTGGCCCAGGTGGTCACAGGGGTTCAAGAGCAGCAAGCGGGCAAGCTCCAAAAGCTCAAATGCTTTCAGGTTTCTGCTTCTGTCACATGTGCTACTGTCCCATTAACCACAGCAAATCAAATGACTTCTGACCCGGGGTTATGGAAAAGCAGTGGCCTTTGATTCAGCCTCTAAAAGATGCGTGGATTTAGATGGATGGAGATTGAGGGCAAGGACATTTCAGATGATAGAGGATCAAAGTGTGTGGAGGGTAAAAGTATTACTGGTAATAATAATTATAACAACATAGGTCACTATCATTTTCTGAGCTTGATCACGCACCAGACTGAGTTACTGGTAAGTGCTTTGAAGGCGTTATCTCATTTAATCCTCACAATCATCCAGAAAGCTAGGGTCTATTTTCATTCCAATTTTATAGAAAAGGAAAACAAGGCCTAGAGAAAGGTTGTTTAGATACAACACTAAAACTACAATCCATAAAAGAATTAATAAACTAAACTTCACGGAAAAAAAATTTTTTTTTTAATGGAACGCTTCACGAATTTGCGTGTCATCCTTGCGCAGGGGCCACGCTAATCTTCTCTGTATCGTTCCAGTTTTAGTATATGTGCTGCCGAAGCGAGCACAGCTTCACGAAAATTTAAAATTCATTCAAAAGAGAATGAAAACACAAGCTACAGATCAGGAGAAAATCTTTGCAAAGTATGTATCAGATAAAGGGATTATACCCAAAATATATAAAGAACTCTCAAATAATAAGGAAATACTCAATAAGAAAAAAACAACAGCCCTAACTGGTTTGGCTCAGTGGATAGAGAGTCGGCTTGCGGACTGAAGGGTCCCAGGTTCGATTCTGGTCAAGGGCATGTACCTTGGTTGTGGGCACATCCCCAGTAGGGGGTGTGCAAGAGGCAGCTGGTTGATGTTTCTCTCTCATCGATGTTTCTAACTCTCTATCCCTCTCCCTTCCTCTCTGTAAAAAATCAATAAAACATATTTTTTTAAAAAATAAAAAAATAAAAACAACCCACTAAAAAAAGGCAGAAGCTTTGAACAGACACTTCACTAAAAATCTATGGTTTGCAAATAAACACATGAAAAAAATGCTCAACATCATTAGACTTAGGGACATGCGAATTAAAACCATAACGAGATATTATCATACACCTATTAGAATGGGTAAAATTAAATAAAACACAAAAATGATCATAGAAAATTTTGGTGGATAAAATTGAACTCTTATACATTGTTGGTGGAAATGTAAAATGATGCAACCACTATTTAAAACCATTTAGCAGTTCCTTGAAAAGATAACATATACCTAGCATATGATCCAACCATTCCACTCCTAGGTATTTTTCCAAGAGAAAAGATATACTTGTCCATACAAAGACTTTTTAAAAATATATATTTTTTATTGTTTTTTTACAGAGAGGAGGGGAGAGGGATAGAGTTAGAAACATCGATGAAAGAGAAACATCGATCAGCTGCCTCCTGCACACCCCCCACTGGGTATGTGCCCACAACCAAGGTACATGCCCTTGACCGGAATCGAACCTGGGACCCTAGAGTCCGCAGGCCGACGCTCTACCCACTGAGCCAAACCAGTTATGGCCATACAAAGACTTTTATATGAATGTTCATAGCACCCTTATTTGAAGTAGCCAAAATTTGAAAAAAAAAAACAACCAATGACCAACAGGAGCATGAAGCAACAAATTGCAGTGCATCCACACAATGGAATAATATTTGGCAATAAAAAGGAATGAATTACTGATGCACCAGTATGGATGAATCTCACGGTAATTATGCTGAATGAAAGAAGTCAGATCCCCACCCCGCAACCCCCAAAATGTACATATTGTACAAAAGAACACATATTATATGGTTTCATTTATAGAAAATGCAAACTAATTAATAGTGACTGAAAGCAGATCATGGTTGAACGGGATGCGGTTGAATAGAGGGATTATCAAGGGTCCTAAGAAAACTTTTTTTTTTTTAAACATCTTTATTGATTTCAGAGGGAGAGAGATAGAAACATCAATGATGAGAGAGAATCATTGATCGGCTGCCTCCTGCATGCCCCCTCCTGGGGACTGAGCCCACAACCTGGGCATGTGCCCTGACAGGGAATCGAACCTTGACCTCCTGGTTCAGAGGTCGATGTTCAACCACTGAGCCACACCAGCCAGGCCTAAGAAAACTTTTAAGGGTGATGGAAACATTCATTCTTGAGTGTAGTCATGGTTTTATGGGGGTATCCATATATCAAAACTTACCCAATTGTATACATTTTTTGATAAGTTTTACATTTTTATTTCTTTTTCAATTACAGTTTACATTCAATATTATTCTGTACCAAATTGTACACTTTAAATGTGTGTAGTTTATTTATTATGTGCCAATCATACTTCAATAAAGCTGTTTAAAAAAATAAAGAATAACTTTAGGGACTTAACCTGGCACAGCATATAGGGTAGGCTGGAGTGTGAGTGCCCTAGTTATTGCTGTGTAACAAAAGACCCCAAAATGAATGCTCTGGCTGGGCAGCTCAGTTGGTTAGAGCGTCATGCCAATACACCAAGGTTGTGGGTTCGATAGCCCAGTTAGGGCACACACAAGAATAAACCAATGAATGCATAAATAAATGGAACAACAAATCGATTTTTCATCAGTGTTTTTCTCTCTCCACCCTTCTTCCTCTCTCTCTCTAAAAATCAATTTATAGTAGTGCAATGGAAGGCACACTTCTTTTTATTTTATTTATTTTATTTATTTTTTAAATATATTTTATTGATTTTTTACAGAGAGGAAGAGAGAGGGATAGAGAGTTAGATCGATGAGAGAGAAACATCGATCAGCTGCCTCTTGCACACCCCCTACTGGGGATGTACCCGCAACCAAGGTACATGCCCTTGACCGGAATCGAACCTGGGACCCTTGAGTCCGCAGGCTGATGCTCTATCCACTGAACCAAACCGGTTTCGGCTAAAAATCAATTTAAAAAGACCCCAAGCCCTAATCGGTTTGGCTCAGTGGATAGAGCGTTGGCCTGTAGACTGAAAGGTCCCAGGTTCGATTCCGGTCAAGGGCATGTACCTTGGTTGCGGGCACATCCCCAGTAGAAGATATGCAGGAAGCAGCTGGTCGATGTTTCTCTCTCATTGATGTTTCTAACTCTCTATCCCTCTCCCTTTCTCTCTGTAAAAAAATCAATAAAATATATTTTTAAAAGACCCCAAAATAGAGTTCCTTAAAAGGACAATCATTTTGTTATATTTCACAATTTTTGTGGATCAGAAATTTGGGCTGGCTCAACTGAGTGATGCCCCATGACACCAACCTGGATGGTCTGGAGGTCCCAACATGCCTTCATTCCCAGGCCTGGCGCCTTAGCGGGGATGGCGTGGAGGCCGGACCCAATGCACCCCTTTCCCTCTCCATGTAGACTCAGCCACTCTCCCAGTGGTTCTCAACCTCCCTAATGCCGCGACCCTTTCATACAGTTCCTCATGGTGTGGTGACCCCCAACCATAAAATTATTTTCGTTGCTACTTCATGACTGTAATTTTGCTGCTGTTCATGAATCGTAATGTAAATATCTGTGTTTTCCGATGGTCTTGAGAACCGCTGCTGTAGAGCCTAAGACCATCGGAAAACACAGATATTTACATTACGATTCATGAACAGCAGCAAAATTACAGTCATGAAGTAGCAACGAAAATAATTTTATGGTTGGGGGTCACCACAACATGAGGAGCTGTTGAGAACCACTGCTCCATGTGATCTCTCCACGTGAATGAACATGGTGGTTCAGTCCATAAGAGATCAAGGTGGAAGCTGCTAGTTTTCTTAAGGGCTGAGCCCAGACCTGGCATAGCATCTCTTCTGTCACATTCTATCTGTCAAAGTAAACCCAGCTAGCCCAGACTCTAGGGTGGGGGCAATAGACCCTCTGCTCAGTGAAAGTCCTGGGGCTGGGAAGAGGCTGAGTTAAAAGAGTCAAGGCCAGGCAGAAAGCATAACAGGTCCTAAGCAGTTGAGTTTGGTAATATATGGGTGGTGGGCAGGGCTGTGTGGAACAGTAATGGAATAGACTTGGGACAGAGCAGAGAGGTGCTTGGCCGTCAGGTTAAACAGTGTGAGTTAACCTTTTTGAGGTAAGAGGAAGCCATTGAAGTCTAGAGCAAGGTGGAATGAGTGAGGGTCAAATCAAGGTCAGGCTAAAACAGGGACAACGTGAATGGCATAGAGTCTTTCAGCAACAACATGAGAGAGCATTTGGAATAAGAAGCTGTTCAGTCTTAACAGTATGTACTGATTTATATATCTCGATTTTCTGCTATTTTTATTTTAAGAACAACTTTTTATAGTTTTTGCCTCCTTACTATAAAAGACATTCTTGTTCCATTTAAGAAAATTGAGGCTCAGATTGCCACAGTGGGGTCTTGAGGTGAGAGTGAGAGGTGAGATTACAACTCTCTATTATGGATGGGAAGGAAGATGTAAATGAGTGTGTGAGATGTGAAGGTTCAGTGAAGGGTAGTGACTAGGCAATGACAAGGTTAAACGGGTGGGCAGGCAGTTTGGGAAAACAGTCTGTTGATTATGCTGAATAAGGATAATTTCAAAAAGAAAGAAGAAACAACAACAGAAAGCTAAGCCCTGGCAGAATAGCTCAGTTGGTTAGAGCATCATCCAGATATGCCAAGATTGTGGGATTTAATCTCTGGTCAGGGCACATACAAGAAGCAACCAATGTATGCTTAAATAAGTGGAACAATAAATATGTGTTTCTCTCTCTCTCTAAAAATCAGTCAATAAAAAATATATTAAAAATAAACCTAGAGCCCTAGCTGGTTTGGCTCAGTGGATAGAGAGCATCGGCCTGCCTACTGAAGGGTCCCAGGTTCGATTCCCGTCAAGGGCACATGCCCGAGTTGTGGGGCTCGATCCCCATTGGGGGGGCGTGCAGGAGGCAGCCAATCCATGATTCTCTCATCCCCCTTCCTCTCTGAAATCAATAAAAATATATATTAAAAAAAACACACCATACACCTAGAAAGCTAATTAGATGTGTGCTTGACATGTGAT
Organism: Cnephaeus nilssonii; assembly: GCF_951640355.1. Classification (NCBI taxonomy): domain Eukaryota; kingdom Metazoa; phylum Chordata; class Mammalia; order Chiroptera; family Vespertilionidae; genus Cnephaeus; species Cnephaeus nilssonii. Next base: position 12,867,445 of record NC_137088.1, on the reverse strand, counting down.
TGATACCATACCAAGAGTGTACATTTAACCCTGATGGGCTAGGTACGTGTATCAGTCATATTATATGCATGGGAAATCTGAGGCACAGAGAAGTTAAGTAACTTACCCTAGGTCACCCAGTTAAGAGTGATGAAACTGGGATGTCAGCCTAGCTGAGCTCTGAACGACTTTTAACTACTAAAGCTGGATATTGACTTTCAGCTTTCATAGGTGCAATTCAAGTTTCCCTACTGTAGTTTCTAGAGATCCAGGCGGCTAGCGCTTACACGTTATCATCTGACTTGCTGCTATTCTGACTTCTGGGATGTGGAAGGCACCTGACACACTCCCGTTCATGATTCCAAGGGCCAGAGTTAGGGCCGAGTCAAGAGCTGGCCCCAGTGTAGAGCTCTATCCCCCCTCAACTGGCAGGATGATGCAAACCACGATTCAACGGTTGTCTATTAGGCTGGTACCCACCCATCCTCATGGTTCAAAATAGTCATTGTGATGGAGTATTTGTTGAATGTTTTCAAAAATACTTGGAGAGTTATGCTTTAAAAATGTATATGAATACACTGGAGGATGATGGTGAAGGTGCAGTTTTGACATCAAAACAAGCAGGTGCATCAGATATTTAATGAAAGATCAGCTGAAAAAAGCAGATGCAAAGTCACTCTGATGGAAATAGGGTCTAATCCCCAACCCCAGGTCTGAGAGCAGCAGGGGAACAAAATATGGTTACAGATGAACTGGAGAAAGAATGCAAATTTATTGCCTACATAATGATTTCAGGGCTGGTTTCTTTTAAAAGGTGGTTATTATTAAAATACAAAATGATTTATGTTCAGGATTCGGGGAGGTATAGGAACTCCCTTTCTCACATTAAACTTGCAGAGAGAAAACTGGAAGGCTGTATGCTCCTCCCTTGCTAAGAAAGGGTGTTTATTAGCTAGGATGCAATGAAAATTTTAATACTAGTTTATAGCAGGGGACTCTCTCTGGCCTTTCATCTGGATAGATGGCTTTTGTTCCTCTCCTGGATAAGGCTAATTAGAGTCTAATCCTAATTTGTTATTTATCACTATCCAATATTTAAAAAAAAAATCGTAACTGTATTTCTGTACAATTAGGATTAAATTACTAGCTTTAAAGAGTTCCCTCTTTCCTATCTGTGGTACATTAAGTCAATGGAAATTAGGAATGTGCTAATTTGACAACTTATACCATAGCCCTGTTTCCCGTCAAATGTATCAATTTAAGAAAGGAAATATATTTGATAAAATCAAAACCTTTCTTCCCTCAACCCCCCTACTCTTTTTTTCTTTTTCTTTTTGGCTTATTCTGAAGCAATTGTTCCCAGGAAATTAACCCACCAACCGCTGTCAAGTCTGATTCCTCTTTCTGGAGTTACAGCCTTCCTGCCCCTCCATGATGTCTCAGCTGACTTCTCCTCTCATATCCGCTATCCACTTGCTGGAGATTTGAGAGTTAGGATCTGCAGGACTCTTCAACACCGTCCCACCCCCAGCTCCACCCATCGTCTTTACATTTTTTAAAGAAACCTTTTAGATGCTGGTGGGTGGGGCCAACCAAGAGGGAGACAGCAGGTCTGGCCCATCCTTTTTCTGACCCTCTGGGGCCATCTTCCTTCTGGCAATTCTCTTCCCCCATCTGTTTTCCTTTTTCTTTTTCTTTTATGGGGGGCGGAGGGGATTAAAAAACAATCAAAGAAAAGAAGCCAACCCCCCAAATACGTACAACACCTCCGAAGCAAGGCCAGTGTGGTAGAAAATTCTATAGCCCCGTGTAGAGTCATGTGTGACTGTGTGTGCATGTTTACACGCAGGTCTCAAACTAGGAAACGAAGAAACCCGTAAAGGCAGTAAATGGTAGCATGAGACGCTTGCTTCTATTTCATTGGCAAACAAGGAGCTGTTTTGTTTTTCCATTTTTATTGAGATATAATTGGCATGTTTTGCTTTTATTTGAGAGTAATTGCTGCACTCCCTACATATTTCAGTCCATGTTCACTGAGCTCCGATTGACTCCAGGTGTGGAGGACAGCGCTCCTGAGGGCAGCTGAGGACTTGGCCCTTCCCGGTGGGGCTGCCAGGCTCAGCACAGCACTTGGGGCCCACAGTGGCTTTGTCCCCTTAGGGAGAGGGAGGCGTTTCTGCACTATGGGATGTTCAGCACATTTATCCAGCTGGGTCGCTTTAAGGGCTCTTTCCAAGTTGATCTTTCCCTGTAAAACTCCCCAAATTCTGGTGAGCAAATTTAGAGAAGCTGGGGATATTTACATGGCTGTGTGTATTTTTTTTAATCTTTATAACCCATTCATGGTTATTCAGAGTGGACACTAAATTATTTTTTTCTTTCATTTTATTGAAACATAATTTACATACAGTGACCTGCACAGATCTTAAATGACAAGTTTTGACAGATGTAGACACCAATATATTTCTATATATATAATTATCCTAAGGTTCCCTCATCCCTGCCCTCCCAGTCAATACCCCCCCCCCCCCCCCCCCCCGCCACGGGTAATTTTCTTATCTCTAGGGCTTAGTTTTGCCTGTTCTATAATTTCCTGTAAATGGAATCACATAGTATGAACTCTTGTGTTTTTGGCTTCTTTCTCTTAACGTGATGTTTTTGAGACTCATCCAGGTTATTGCCTGTGCAAGTAGGACCCAACATGTCACTAACAGCTTGACTGCGTTTAGACCGGGACAACTGTTCAGCCCATTGGCCATCAGACCAGACCCCCTCTAAATCCTGGTATGTGGTCCTATCTGCTCTCCCAAGTCAGTCTCTTTCCAGGGCCAAGCAAGTTCCTCTCCCAGAACCGCCCAGGCAGCCTGGGGCACCACCCAGATGGCCGAGGGGCCATCGCCCGGGCAGCCTCCCCTGAACAGCTGCCCTCTGCCCCACACCCCTCATTAAAACTCAAAGGAAACTGGCCCCTCCGGAGATCAGAATTCAGGTTCGTTTAATTCCACCCATCCAACCGCACACAACGGCGTGATGTTTTAGTGTTGATCCCAGATATGCAGTCCTTAAGAAAACGTTAAAAGATAATAATTCCAAAAAAAAAAAAAAAAAAAGGTGGGGGGGAAAACACCCTAGGTTTCACGGGCAGGGATATCAGCTTCTGTTGAACCACGATTCCGAATGAAATATTTTCCTTTATTTTTTTTAAATAAACGGAAGAGTCCCTCTCCGCTCCTCGCTCAGAAGGTTTCAAAGGTCGTCACACTGAAGCCTGGGGGCGTTCGTCTCCCCAGCGGCCACGAGAAGGGAGGAGGTTGGAGGGAGGAGGGAGGGAGCACACAAAAGCGAGCCATGCAGAGAGGGCTAATGTTTCCTGTTTGCCTGGAACCCCCTCCCCTGTGTCCCCTCCCCCAGCCCCCTCCCAGCACTCGGGCGGAAGTGAGTTTGCTCCTTTGGAGATTAAAAGGATTCCGAATTCCGATCAGTCCCAATAACCAGCGAACTAAGAGGAGGAGGAGGAGGAGGAAGAGACGGCCAAGCAGAGAAAGAGGGGGGGCTCGCACGCGCGTGCACGCCCACAGCCCGAATTGGGGGAGTTGTGCAAAGCCCCAGGAGGTCAGGGCGCGCGGCGTGAGCAAAGCCCGGTAGGCGCAGCGCGGCCGGGGCCACCCTAGTCTTGCACGGCGACTCGTTTCTGAAAGATGACGCTGGCCGGCGGCGTTGGCCACGAGGCTCCCGAGCTCACCGCGCTGGGCCGTTGCCGGTTCCACTGATTCCTGCGCGCCCCAGAGGAGGCTCCGTCCCCGCGGCTTGGGATCGGAGGGGGGACTGAGGCGAGGGCGAAATGGCCCGATGACAAAGGAAATGTGATCCCCCTTTGCTGCCAAGGTTTCAGAGAGGACGGACGTGAGGAGGAGGAGGAGGGGCGCGGGGCGCGCGCGGAGCTCGGATAGCATTGCACGACGGCTCGCGCGGAGCGGGCAGCGGGTACATCTAATATCTTCCTGCCGATGAATAATTCAGGACGGCCCGCGGGGACCTGCGGCCCCGCGCTGCAGCGCGGCTAAACCGGAGGGGAAGGAGCGCGCGGGAGGCGCCCAGGCCGGGCGAGGCGGGGCACGAGGGCCCTGGGCCGCGTGGGGCGCGCGTGCGTGTTGAGCGCCGGCAGCCGCGGCCAGGCCAGGCAGGCGCGCGGGAGACTCGAGGCGCGTGGGACGCGCGTGCGTACTGCTACACGCGTGCGGCCGCGGCCCGGCCCCTACGACCTGCAGCTGCTGCGGGGCCGACCGTCCTGCAGGGGAGCCCGCGCCCGGCCGTGCGCAAGCCCGAGCGCAGCACGCCGGGCCACCCAGGAGAGTCCCTGGCCGCCGCGTCATGCGGTGGGGCGGCCGGCATCGCGCGGGGGGACACGGGCTTGGCGTCGCGCCGCTCCCGCCTTTACTAGTTTGGGGGAGCCATTCTCTCCCAAGAAGAGACTAAAACTAAATTCATTTCAAGAAAAGCAACGTACCAAATACTCGTCGAACCAAATTTCGCTTCTCCCGCCCGGACTGGGATTGCACAGCGGACTCTACTTTGGAGGACTTCCCTCCACGAGCGAGAAGCTAAGCTCCAGCTGCTCCAGGGAGTCCTCTGACCTCCCTGCCCCCGCTCTCCCCTCGCGAGTCGGGACTTGTTCCGGCGCTCCCGCTCTGCAAGGCACGCAGCCCCCACGTCCTCCGGGGAGAATCTGTGTAGCCTCTGGATAGTGGCATTTAATGCCCGCAGCGTCGGGAGTGGCAGCGCGCGGGCCGGACGCGGCGAGGCCAAGAGGGCCGCGCCGCTCTGGTGCGGGCTCCTGGATTGCAGACCTAATCGATGCATTTTTCTGAGTGAGTCGGCGGCTCCCCACCCACCTCGTCGGCGCTCTCCTCTCCTCCTCTTCCTCTCTGGTCTCCTCCCTCCTCCGGGCCTGGTTGCAAATGGCTTCGTTCCCCGAGACCGACTTCCAGATCTGCCTGCTGTGCAAGGAGATGTGCGGCTCGCCAGCGCCGCTCTCCTCCAACTCGTCTGCGTCGTCGTCGTCCTCGCAGACGTCCACGTCGTCGGGGGGCGGCGGCGGGGCCCCCGGGGCCGCGGCGCGCCGCTTGCACGTCCTGCCCTGCCTGCACGCCTTCTGCCGCCCGTGCCTCGAGGCGCACCGGCTGCCTACGGCCGGCGGCGGCGCGCCGGGAGAGTCACTCAAACTGCTTTGCCCTGTCTGCGACCAGAAAGTAGTGCTGGCCGAGGCGACGGGCATGGACGCGCTACCTTCGTCCGCCTTCCTGCTCAGCAACCTGCTCGACGCCGTGGTGGCCACGGCCGACGAACCGCCGCCCAAGAACGGGCGTGCCGGCACCCCGGCGGGTGCGGGCGGCCACAGCAACCACCGGCACCACGCGCACCACGCGCACCCGCGCGCGCCCGCCTCGGCACCGGCGCTCCCGCAGGCGCCGCCGCCGCCGCCCGCGCCTTCCCGCTCCGCGCCGGGAGGACCTGCCGCCTCTCCGTCGGCGCTGTTGCTGCGCCGGCCTCACGGCTGCAGCTCCTGTGACGAGGGCAACGCCGCCTCGTCGCGCTGCCTCGACTGCCAGGAGCACCTGTGCGACAACTGCGTCCGAGCGCACCAGCGCGTGCGCCTCACCAAGGACCACTACATCGAGCGCGGCCCGCCGGGGCCCGCCGCCGCCGCCGCCGCCGCGCAGCAGCTCGGGCTCGGGGCGCCCTTCACCGGCCCGCCCTTCTCCATCATCTCGGTCTTCCCCGAGCGCCTCGGCTTCTGCCAGCACCACGACGACGAGGTGAGTGCGAGGCGAATTCCGAGGGGGCTTCCCGGGGCGGGGGGGGGGGGGTCGCGTGTGTGTCTTTCCATCCGGGAGGCCTCGCGAAGGGCCGCGGGACAGTCCCAAAGCGGTGAGTGGTTGTTGGGTGGGGGGGTGTCTTCTCCTTTCGGGATGTCTTGTTTTCCCTTTGGCTCCATGGCGGTCCTCGCTACATAGTAGTAGGGCTATGTGTGTGTGTGTCCCAAAACGTGGATCCCCAAACGTGGAGTTACTCCCTTTTCCTCATCTTAATTTTCCGTGGGACAAAACGTGGCAACCGCTTTCTCTAACGAGGCATGAGCAGGGAAGAGAGAGGTGTGTGTGTCAGTGTAGACCTGGTTTCCTAGCGCGAGGGTTTCCGCCGCCCCCGTTCCCGAGGACCCCCCCTCCCCCTTTTTATGGATTTGATTTCCTTATTTGTTTGACAAGGCGAGCATGCTATTGTTTTAAGGAAGACCCGAGAGGGGGGAAGAGCATGTGCTGTGTGTCTGGAGATGCGGTTTCCTTGTGCGGGCACTGCGAGAGGCCTCCCAACGTGCTGAAGTGAGGGCTCTCTCGTAGCCTCTTTCCTCCTTTTTCGTAAAATTCATAGCTGGTGGCTTTTCAGTAGGGCGCATGAGCCAGGAGGAGATGGATGGCTGTGTGGGTGAGGAGTGGAGTGCGCCTACGTAGACCTGGTTTCCACGTGCGCGTTTCTAGGGGGAGGACTCTATTTTTTTGTTGGGACCCGGTAGCAGTCCTCTCCTGGTGTTGTATCTGAGAGCATCTGGATCTTTGAGGACCCAGGGGGGCCCCCCCGGTCTAAAGCGCTTCTCTTCTGCGCTGTTGTTTTCCCCGCACTGGAAAAAAAAACGTGTCCTGCTGCCTGAACCTGCCCTCCTGCCCTTCGGTCGTGGGCCCAGGTTTGCGCCTAGAGAAGCAGAATTGGGGGACTGTACCCATTGCCCTCTCCCAGCTGGAAGTCCCTTGGGCCGCTCCAGGCTGCTCCAGCTTTGATCCCTACTGGAACCGGATTGAGGGGGGGCTCGACTTCTCTTGGGGGGGGGGGGAACGGACCCAGCTGCACGCGGCTAGAACCTGAGGGTTCGCCAAGTCCGAGGGCTGCACTGCACAGTCTTTCGGGCTTGATTTCTCTGTGTGGGCTGTTAAATTAAAGCCTTAGTGTGACACCTTCCACTCCCCTCAGAGCAAAGGGCCGAAAGCTCTGTAAAGGTGGTCGGTCACCTACGCTGTGTGTACTTGCTCAAGTCTTTGCCTTGGACGGAGAGCAGGAGACGGCAAAGGCGTAAAAATCCTAGTGGGAGTTGCTTGCCTGCGAGTTGGAGTGGGCGTGCGTGCTGGTACCGAGCTGGGCAGAGGCTTGCAAAGCGCTGCCTTTTCCTCTCCTAACCTGTTATTTGGGGAGGAAGGCGGAGCTCGATTGCCTGATGTCCTTAAGCCGGCTTCTCCTAGTGGGAAAAAGTTGAAATTTTAATCCACTTGTTGTAGGTGCCTCACTTCATAAAGGTTTATTCTTCTAGGTTTGACGCCGGGGAACAGTTATTCTTTTCCTTTGTTTTTAAGCTTTGAATGGACTCACCTTTAAAGTTTTTCTACACATTCATGGGTGAATGTTTCTCCAAGTATGTTCTTGCGTCACTTCTAGAAAAACGATTGAGCTAAAATATCAATCCGGATCTCCGGAATGGAAAGGTGGGGATTAGGGTGAAATGGGGGTCGGGGGAAGTGTGCAGGGAAGAGGGCAATTCGAATCCACCATATTTTCCTCCTGGGATGCGTGTTGATTGAACCCTCCTTCCCAGCAGTTGATTTTAAATGTCAGGTTTTATTTATACCCCCAGTTAAAGATCCACATACGATTTATTTGGGCTAAAACAGTGGATGCTTAGTGTCACCAGACTTGTAAAAAGGTTTATGCACTTTTTAAATTATAAAACCATTCAGATGGGATGGGAGAGTGTAAAATTCCAAGTGACGCTCCTCTCACCCAGGGAGGTACCTGGATGCCCTGAAAAATCACTTTTCAACATGTGCCTACACTAGGTTAAAATTGTTTGGCAAAAGTGTTAAGATACTGCACTGTTAAACTAAAGGTCCTTTAAAAACATGGAACTTTAACGTTTTGAGCAAAATCTACCTCCCACTTTTTCCATTTTTCATTACAAAAAAAATTGGACATGAATTTTTTTCTGAATTTAGAATGCTAGAAAATTTGAGTTTAAAGATGGCAAACCAGTGCTGTGAATAGAGGAGTAAAGTGACAGACACCATGTTCTTTCATGAACATGGCCTAAATTCTTCCTTTCCTTCTAAGGAAGTGATGGGTCACAGTTTTTAAAATACTGTTCCATTGAAAAGTCATGCTTTTGACTGGCAAAGAGCATGGGGGCACTTTTGGAGGATGGCTGTCCTCTTCTTTGATTGTGACGGACTGAACACACAAACCCAGGTATTTGACTGTATGGACAAGTCTACCTTGATTTTTAAAATGTCACTGGAGGCAACTCAGCAAAGCAGCACAACAGGCTCCATTAAATAATTCAGGGTGCTCTAGCCTTATGGTGACTGATGCCACCTGACCTTGGGAAGGAGGGTTGACGCCTGGCTTTTCTCCTTTAATTTTAGGGCGGGTGTACCTCCAGCAGTTTGTCCCCTCAGGGGTGTGGGAGGCTTTTCTCAAGCACCCCCCACTCCCCCAGCGCAATGGCTCCTCTGGATTGGCAAATTGTTGTTTTGAGCGCTTGATTCAAAACAACTTTAAAACCTAACATGGGGGGTGGGGGAGTTGGGGTTTCCAACAACATGGTAAGAATTGCTTGCTTTCACGCACTTTGGCTCATAAAAAAATAATAGTTTGGGTTTTCCCCTAGTTGTGTGTCTGGATGGTCAGCCTTCAGTCCAAAAGGCGGAAGGCCTGCAGGCCCCGCGGCCCTGCGGACATCCAGGCCTGGAACTGGGCCGCGTTCCCAAAGAGGCCCCCAAGGTAGCCTGGCTGTGGGCTGAGGGCCTGCCCCTCCGCCAGCCTGGCGCCCCCAACCCACCTCCGCTCTGGTGACGCTGCTGGACCTGTGGCCGCTCCTCACCCGGCGGACACCCTAGGAAAAGGGTCTGCAAGGGTTCACGCGTGTTTGGGGTGGGGGAGAAGAGTGGCGGGGAGTTAAGTGGGACTTGAGCGCCTTGATCGCCCTGCCCCAGCCACTCCCCAGTTGCCCTTTAATGCTGTGTTATTGGCACTTAGGATCCTAGTGAGCCCTTTGCTGCCGTGGAGGTGACACTGGAGCAAAAAACTAGGGGGACCAGGGTGTGTGTGTTGTGTGTTAAAGGGCTGGGTGTCAGGACTCTGTAAATGGTGGGAAGCTGAATGTGGTCTAAGTGTGTTCCGGTTTCCAGGAAGGCCCTGTCACTAATTGTGTGTGTGTGTGTGTGTGTGTGTGTGTATGTGTGTGACACGCTTGCATCTTAGCCAAGACAAACATTGTAGCCCATCTTAATCGAAGATGGCAATGTTGCTTCCAGTTAGGCAGGCCAAGTGTGGGGTTTTCCTGAGTCCCCTGGATAGAAAACGGGGTGCAGATGTTTATACAGTTAATATCCAGTCCCCTCCTTGGGCTTAAAAGAAAACCCCACAAACTTTGGAAAGAGAAGTTTTAGAATTCCAACCAGATAAGATCCTGGCTATTGAACCATCTTAGACTTGGGGACTACCTTTCCCTGGGAAACCTTCAAAAATCAGCCTCAAACCACTTTGAGGAAGGCGGGTTTGCTGCCTAAAGTAATTGGATGTGGAATAAATTCTTGTTTTGTGTCTTATTTGGAATAAGTCACTGTGAGTGGGGGATATACCTGTGTTGGCACCAATATGCGTATTTTTAAATTGTGTATCCACAGTGTCTGAGCTTTTTCAGGCACGCATACCCAGTGTATGCATGTTTGTCTTTAAATTATATGTGTAAATTATAAAACCTATACCAAAAGACTTTCTGTGAGAACAGGAGAAAAAGTCAATAGAAGTGCGAATTCTGGTATTTCTGCACTACATTTTTGACCTGCTGTACCTATAGGAATTAGGTGGACATGTCTGCTTAATGCATACATCTCACCTATTTGCCAGGAAACCAAACTTTTCGTAACTTGGAAATACACTGGAGGTGGCTGCTCTGAATTGCGTTCAGCAGGTTTGTAGGTGGAAGTCTGTTGAAGGAAGAAAATGCTCGATGAAAAATATATGGAAGAGAAATGTTACTGATTTCTTAATTTCTTATCCTTGAAGGCATTCTGTTTGTGGGCTTTTAAAAAGTCACGTTTGAGCTGGGGAATGTGCCCGCGTAGTTCATTAAAGTGCATAGGGAATGATCTTATCAACATGGATCCCGGCGAAAGTGGGCCTTGCTGAATTTGGCAAACCTTGGCTCCTCAGGTTGCCTTGCAGGCAGGCATAACCCCAGCCTCGAAGTGTGCCGGTAATACCTGAGATTGCCGGTGCATCAGCACTGCCTTGGGGGACCTTTTGTGACTTTTCCCTCTTACAAAGAGTCAGCTACATTGGTTTTTCAGGTTGCATAGACTTCCTTTGGGTCTACAGGACTTTTATTTCCAATGCTAGGAATATATATTTTGGAAACCATGCAGATACTTTAGGAAGAAAACAGAGCAGGCACTTTCTCCCAGACTTCAGTTCTTCATTTGATATTACTACTATATGCTCTCCAGGATTCAGATGTGTTCAAGTTAAGTAGTTGTACGTGGAACAAAGAAGTCTTGACAGTGTTTGCAGAGTGAGTAAAATTTCCTTTTTGCACCAGAGTTCTTCCTCCCATTTTAGCTATTTATAAATTTCAGGACACTGAAACCAGCATTAAAATGTGTAGTTTCTTTAAAGCACTACCTAAAACGGAAGCAACTTTTCTCTTCATATGTAAAATTTTCGAGCGGAGCTGTTTCACTTTTTGTTTGAATTTTTAAAACTTTGCCTATATATATATATATAGGGAGTTAGCTTTTGGGCGAAAGCTATGAATGAGGTGAAGTTGTTAAAATTTATCCTCTCCAAATTTTTTTTCCTCTGGTGCTAACCTAAAATCTTACCATTTCTCCATCCAGTTACACAGGGCCAGATTTATTTTAGATGTATTATTCTTAGCGAATGAAGGACCCCTTGGTGTCATTCTTCATGACACTTTTAAGCAAAAGGTTGAGATGAATTCTACCAGGCAGGCGGTTTTCCAAGTGTAGTGTTCCCTCTCCACTCGCCCATAGCCCATAACGCTGACAAAGAGTTAAAGGCTTGGCTCACGGAAGGCTGTTTTTTGCCATCTCTGTTATTTTGGAAGAGAGCAAGAGGAAGATTGATAAAGGATTACAGTTGCCTAAAGGGAGCAGGCAAGAAACCACCCATTGCAGCCCACTCGGTTCCCCCTTCTCTTGACCTTTCAAGCATTGTGACTTGCAAGAGGAAGCTTGATCCATCTTTCCTCTTAAGTTGATGCGACCTCGTGCTTGTTCACTACTAAATTATTCTCCTCCCTTTGAGGTTTTGTCTGTACTTACAAACGGAGTTGACTGGAAGCAGATTGACTGTTTTGACTGACAAGACTCTGACTTGTTAACAGAAAAACTGGGAGGGGCGGGGGCTGAGCAATTTACATTTTTGAAACTATTTGATGTAAGCCTTATTCCACTGTAATTCCTTCCCACCTCAGATGCCATCTCCAGCTGCCCTCCTGTTTAGTAAGTGCTTGCAATGGGCGTTGAAGGTAGCCTGAAATGAAATGGGGGAAGACTCCAGCTCCTCCTGGGTCTCATCTCCCACTCAAATCCTATTTTGGGAAATCCATACTTATTATTTTTTTGTTATTAATCCTCACCCAAAGATGTTTTCCCGTCGAGTTTTAGAGAGAATTGAAGGGAGGGGGAGAGAGAGAGAAACATCGAGATGAGAGGATTGGTTGCCTTCTGCCGCTCCCTTACCAGGGCTGGGGATGGAGCCTGCAACCGAGGTACGTGCCCTTGACCAGAATCGAACCCGGGACCCTCCAGTCCGAAGGCCAAGGCTCTATCCACTGAGCCAAACCAGTTAGGGCGTGAAATCTATATTTAATCTGAAGTTATCAGGCCGGTATTTTGTTTTGTCCTCCTTAATGTAGAATTTCTTAAAAACTAATCCCAGACCTTTACCTGAGCACCAGTTCCCACCAAGTGAGTTTTTAGTTCATCTGTATAATGCTCCCAGATAAATAATCACTAGGTACAGCACCCTAAGAGAGTGGTAATTTTTAGTGATAAAGTTACTGCTTTCAGCAAATTGAAAGTTGTCCATTTTGGGAAGGGGGGGAGGCTTGATAAAGAAATATGAGGATAATTTTCAATTGTGAGTATTTACCTGGACAGGCTCCTGCAGAATAGCACATGCTGTCAACTTAAATGGAATTGGAATGAAGCGGAGCAGTATACACAAAAGATAATTAAGTCAGTCAAGGTTCGTAAGACTGAGGGCATCCCCTTATAGCTTGGCCACCCTGGGAATTTTGAGGCCCCTGAGTGGGCTTTGTAGCCTGAGCTGGTTGGTGAGGAACCCCTGGGAATGAGAGAGGAACCCCTGTGCCTTCCTAACATGTGTCAACAGCTGTATCCTTTAGTTGTTACTTCTGGGAAGCCTGGCCAGCCGTTTCCTTCTAGCCTTAACCATTTGCAGTTACACATGTTCTTCTTGAAATGTCAGTGGGCTTTGGGAATGTCTTTCCTATTCTGACTTAATTGGGATAATTATAAAAACTCTATTATATATATATAAAGAAACCCGCACTTAGATTTTGTTGCTAAACATGGATCAGATATGACTACTTCAGCACAGGTGTTTTAAAAACGAGAATTGTGAATAAGTGGCATCAGCAGGCATAATTATGATGTGTTCGGACCATGTCTGTAAATTTTTGGTCTGTGCCCTCTGTTTCTTTTGAGATCAATATCAGAGGGAGCTATTTCTTTCTCACTTGGGATCATCTATCTATAGGCTTGTACTGAAGACACACACACATGTGTGGGTAAGTGTTAGCAGAAAAGGATAAAAGAAAGTTTTAGTAGTGGTTGGAAAAAAGGTTTTTGTGATGTTTCTTATTAAAGGTGTCTATTTAGCTTTCCTGGAGCAACTCGGACAATGTGATTCTAGGTTGCGTTCTTGCTCTGCCTCAGTTTCCTCATTTGTAAAATGGCAGTGCCACTTTTCAGTGTTCTAGGGATTAGCGGTAACGCGTCTCAGCAGTGTCCCCTCATAGAAGGCAGTTGTCAACATTCATAATAGTTTTATTACTCAGCTACATATTAGGGGGTATAGAAGCAGACCCTTCCCTCCCTCTCCCCTCCTCTTTCGCTCAAAAGGGAGTGTTGTAGAAGAAAACTAATTTTCAATGGTGGACATTGTGGCTGTGCCTTTATCAGTTTACCAGGATCTAAATCAGGCTGGGAACCTTTTTTTCTGCCAAGGGCCATTTGGATATCTATACCATGAGGGCCATTCAAAATTATCAGCTTACTGGTAAAAATTAGCCAGCAGTATTTGGTCAAACATTCAATTAACTCACCCCTAATGCCTTGGCAGGGCCAGGCCAAATAACTTTGTGGCCTTATACAGCCGGGCGTTCCCCACCTCTGATCTAAATGAAAAGATAGGTAGTTCTTCCAGGTGATAGAAGGTGTACTGGAGAAAAATGCATAAACCCTGTTTCACTTTAGAAAAATTGGGTGTAACTTTTGGTTTAGACCCGTGGTCGGCAAACTGCGGCTCGCGAGCCACATGAGGCTCTTTGGCCCCTTGAGTGTGGCTCTTCCACAAAATACCACGGCCTGGGCGAGTCTGTTTTGAAGAAGTAGCGTTAGAAGAAGTTTAAGTTTAAAAAATTAGGCTCTCAAAAGAAATTTCCATCGTTGTCCTGTTGTTATTTGGCTCTGTTGACTGATGAGTTTGCCGACCACGGGTTTAGACCATTTTAGGGTTATAAGGCTCCGCAAACTGAGGAGAGAAGTTGGGTGCAAGTGTATTTAGAGGGTATACTAATGCCTTGAGCTTTTTTTTTTTTTCTTTTTCAGGCGGAAGGCCAGTGTACATTTTACGTATGATGTATTTGAGAACCATTAATCTTTGAAGCCATGATATATATTTTTTTTCCTTCCCGAAACTGTAACATATCAAGGAAACAGGTCACCTTGCTTAAGGGAAACAGTCTGATTTCAGGGACTGAAATATTGTATAAGCTTTAATTTCACGGGATTATCAGGTGTGTGTGTGTGTGTGTGTGTGTGTGTGTGTGTGTGTGTTTGGGGGAGGCATCTGAAGAGGAAACACATTATTACACGTTATTACAGGAAAGGCTTAAATCACCACAGGAAAAAAACGGCTACTCCACAAGCCAGGGATGGAGGTCAGACTCTTGTCACATTGCTCTTTACTCACGATATTTGTCAAGGTTAAGTTATTGAAAGTAGTCCTTAAACCATCGGCTATTTAATATTAAGTTTATTGGTGGACGATTTTAGCTGCTTGTGTTTTATTTTCTTAATTTTTTGATCTTTTCCAAGTTGTTACGTAGAAAGTTAAATATCATCCATAATGGGCCCTGACCTTGGGCAGAAACGAGTGTGACATCACTACTATGTGTCTCATTCCAGAATTAACTTAATGTGTGAAGTGATTCTCAGAACAATAATTTTGCAAGGATGCGGTCTGGAGTCTTAAGTTATCCTCTTGAAATTATTATTATTATTTTTTAAAAAATATATTTTATTGATTTTGTACAGAGAGGAAGGGAGAGGGATAGAGAGTTAGAATCATCGATGAGAGAGAAACATCGATCAGCTGCCTCCTGCACACCCCCCACTGGGGATGTGCCCGCAACCCAGGTACATGCCCTTGACCAGAATCGAACCTGGGACCTTTCAGTCCGCAGGCTGATGCTCTATCCACTGAGCCAAACCGGTTTCTGCTATCCTCTTGAAATTATAACTAAGTCTCAAAAGAGATCTCTGCAATATCAGTGAGAAGAAGGATGCTTCATCTACCAAGCCATTTATAATAGGCATGTTCTATTCTGGAGGCCACACCTCCTGCCTCCCCGACCCCAATTCCCCGGCACCCTGGCCTCAACACTTCAAAGCAAGCACTTTGGCATTAGTGGGTATGGGCTCTTAGATCTGGTCTCTGCTGATGTTAGTGGATTTAAGGACTAGTTCCAGAAATATTTTGCCCGATTTTCAGTGGTGATTGATGCAAATTGGGTTTGACCTTCAGAAGATGCTCATGTTGCTGCCATTTTATTCCTTTTGCCAGGAACAAAGGAGACTTCTTAGTTTTCAAGCCAAAAATGGAATGCCCTTGAAAAGAACTAGGTTTTGAAAGTTGGACCTTTCACATTATATAGATGGGAAGGGGAAATTTGGGGATGAGAAGGGGAAACAGAAAGTTGAAAAATGCTTGTAGCTTCTCAGTATAAAGATAAGAGCATGAGCTTTAGACTAAAAAGACCTGGATTTTAAGGCCCAGCGTTGTCCTGAAGTGGCTTTGTGACCTTGGACAAGTCATTTAATCTCTTGATCTCTGACCTTTTAGATGGGAGCCCTAGGAGTGGTTTCATAGGAATGGTTTTATAGTAGAGACCTATCTGTGGGGAGGAGCTGTAATTTACATGAAGGTGCTTTGAAGCAGGTAGAATTCGAATTTTAATCATACAGTAGATGCACATAATTGTGTAAATATCCTGGGGAAAGTTTTGGCTTCAGCTTTTCCTGGTGAAATTTCTTTTTCATGAAATTAAATATGCTGCTTATCTTGGTTAAATATTTCCTGGTGGATGGCCAAGCCATTATTTGATGTCACAAAATAATTTGGGCAGTTCCTCATTGCTGATAAGACCCTCGATGTGTTAAGATTTGTCATCAGATAGTTGAGTGTTAGCCGCCAGGAATTGTGCGCCCTGCTACAGATGTATGAGGGCAGTCTGCAACCTTGTCCCCTACCTGGGCTTGTGGCCTGTCCGTCTGAGAAGACAACTGAAAGGGAGAAGGTGAATGGAGGGGGGGGGATTCTCACCTTCTCTGTGAGGCTGCTTTACGTGTCTTTTAAAAAGGATCAGATGAAAGCAGTGTTAAAAAACTCAGGAAGAAGTTCCAAGGGGAAGATGAGTTTGAGCTGAAAGAAGAGGGGGTTTCTTGGAGAATTGTGGAATTTAGGGCAAAGGTGTGTTGATCAGGCAGAGTAGTTTCTAGGAGCCCAGAGTGGATGGGTCCATCTGTGACCTTATTTTTCCTAATCCTTTCCACATCCCTCAGGAGGGTGTTAGGGTCACCTCCTCTTACCCCCCTCCTAGGGGGGGTGGGTGGGATGGGTTACTGATAGGTAGAGGAAATAATTGGTGTGCCCGGCAGGAGCCAGAGCCACATGTATTTCTTGAATAGGTAATTGAATGCAAAGAATTGTTGACTGTTACAAGAACACTCGAGTATCTGGGAAGTAGCAACTGTGGGAAGCAGCTGCCATCCTGGGGTTGGGGGATCAAAAGGGAAGAGGTTGGGGTTATTAATACTTTCAGGAGGGTTCCTGTGGGTCTGGCCCCTCGGGGTGGGGGTGGGGAGGCAGGCTGAGAAAAGCTGGTTCCTCCACTGAAATGACCCCATGCTGCTGGGGCGAAGAGAAGTCTTTCCGGTGTGACCCAGGAAGCCGTGGAGAAAAACCAAAATCTTTCTTCCCTTAGCATATCCCCTATTGGCTGAGTAACTGTGACCCCGCTGACCACGCCGAGGTGTGCTTTGCACAGTCTCCGCTCCCCTTCCCCCAGGCACAAAGGGAGGGGGCAGGAGGAGGGTGGGTTTGCTGGGAAGATGGAATCCCATTTGGGCCACTGGCTCCCCCTGCCAGTACGACCTGGCTTGATTCCGTTGAAACTTCTCATGAAAATGTGGGGGGCGACCTCAGACGGATGAGAAGCAGAATGTGTCCCACGTGAAGGGAGCAGTGCTGTTTCTCTCAAGGGCCAGGCTCGGCCTACCCAGCCCTCCCCAGCCCTCTGCCAGCCCCTCTCCTTGCACCCAGCCCTCCCCAGTGGAGCTGTGCGCTTACCAAGAGAGATCGCTGTGTCCGTGTGTTGTGCTTGCTCACCCAATTGCACAGTTTATAAGGGAAGATGAAATGAGTGCAGGAAATGGTCATTTCAATGAAAACAGGCCTGAATTTCTGCGGGGAACCAATTTAGTGTCAAGTAGGAGGCGCTGGGAATACAGTAGCAGGCAAAATAGCCCCACATCCCTTTGCTCATAACCGTTGTGGGGTTCACGTCCCCGTCTTCCCGAATGGTTGGATTTGTTTCTGGCCTCAGAGTGGGGGCGGCTGCTGATCCACGGAGGGGACATCTGTGCACGGCTGCCCGTGGACGACCCTGGGTATCTCCCCGAGCCTGCACGTTGTGGCTGTAATCTTGGGAGTGAGCTGGGGAGGCTGGGAACCCGCTGTAGGAAGCAGCTCCCCCTCCCTCTCCTCAGCCTTGAGGTGGCCCGCCGCCCTTCCCCCATCCCACCGAGCTTTGTCCTGCCCCGCAGAGCGAAGGCCTCGCCCGCTCCTACTGGTTGGGGGCGTTTTTTTCTAATTTGTTTTTTGTTGAGGTATCGTTTTCATATTGCAAAATTCACCTTGGTTAAGGGTACAATCATGCACATTTTTAACACGAGTTTTACAAAGGCATAATTACGACAGTCAAGACAGCCAAAATGAGGAGGAACGGTTCCATCACCCCCCGAACGCCCACCCCACCCCAGCCTCAGACAGCCACCTCTTACTACAATTTTGTCCTTTCTGGACTGTCATAGAGTGGACCCAGGCGGTGCTCACGTCTCTCTCTCGGTTGGTTTTTTTTCAGTTGCCATAATGCGTTCAGGCGTCATCCCTGTTGGAGTATCAGTAGTTCCCCCTTTTTATTGCCGAGTAGTTTTCCATTGTGTGCGCCTACCAAACTTAACACATCCCCCCACATTCCCCCGTGGAGGGGCACTGGGGTTTCCTGTTTTTTGTTTGTTTGTTGTTTGGCGATTGTGAATGTCTCTTTGAATGCCTGGAATGCATTGGTGGTCACTGACTCATCCTGGAGTCCCTGCTTTGACCCAACACACACTCTGTGTCACGTTGAGCCTCAGTTTCCTCATGAGCCTCCTTGGTGTAGGCAGCATTCTCGTTCGTCGGCCTAGGGCTGACTTTTTTTGTTGGAAAATCAAGTGAAGTATTTCCTGATGAACGTTTTGCCGTGCGCCCCGTGTATAAATGTTAAGTGAAGAGATGGAAAGCGAAGGAACTGACTTGGGGCCTGTGCTGCAGGGGGTCGGGGAAGCACCTGCTAGTCCCACTCTATTTTAATAATCGTCCAGAGAGATTCCCCTTGGTTGGTTCCCTCCTTTGGTTCCTGTTGTTAAGTTTTATCATAGCTTTCAGGGATTTAGAGGGATGTTCGAAGAGGAAATTTTATTTCACCGATTTAACTAGATTTTTAAAGTATCACATGGGCTCTGGTTAGCTGTGGACCCAACCCAGTTATCTGGAGCTTTGAAGGGAGTCTTGGTAAAGATTAGTGTGGATAGAGGAAGGTTTGAGTTTCTCTACTTTTAAACCGAAGGTTAGTTCAGGAAGAAAAGGGTTTTGTGTTAGGGTTTATTTATGGTGGTAAATGGCAAACCTTTTATGAAGGGTAGCAAAAATCCTCTCTCTCCTAGGCGAGAGATAATGTAATGGTTACTTCTGGACAACCTTTGGGACTTGCCCGCAACAGCTACCAGTTTTTTTTAAAACCTTTTTCGTCCTTAAGTGTATCGTGCAATAAATAGATGTGCCTCGGTGACTGAAAACCTGACATTATTACCCGTTTTTCATCTGTAGCATCTTTCTTTACTGTTGGTTATCGGTAACTAAATGTGTGTTGGTTGTTCATTATACACGCAAAGAGAGGCACTACCTATATTTGGGCATCTCAGACTGAACGGTATGCCTCTAATGCAGAATAACTTTGAGAACCAACATTTCCCTCTTTCTCGAAAGGAGGGCTGGTGTTCGCATTTGGTTTTCAGCATATTAGAGCGTTTTTTTCCTCTGTTGATTGTTTAGCACAGAATTTGTCTGAAATTTATGACAATCTGCCTAGTTCCGTGGTCGGCAAACTGCGGCTCGCGAGCCACATGCTGCTCTTTGGCCCCTTGAGGGTGGCTCTTCCACAAAATACCACGGCCTGGGCGAGTCTATTTTGAAGAAGTGGCGTTAGAAGAAGTTTAAAAAATTTGGCTCTCCAAAGAAATTTCCATCGCTGTCCTGTTGATATTTGGCTCTGCTGACTAATGAGTTTGCCGACCACTGGCCTAGTTCATCAGTGCTTATTTTTTCCAGCCCCATAAACATTTTTTTTCAAGTTCCCTTTGTTTGCTTTCTAGGATGCAAAACAAATTTTCTTCTTCTTCACCAAAAAAAAAAAAGGGGGGGGGGAGAGGAGAAACAGGTAAATAAATGGGGATAAAATTAGAAAGCCATGGGTAAGATCAAATTATGCAGATGAGGAGGAGGTGGGCCAAAAACTAACTTGGAGGTAGGTCCCTGTCCTGCCTGCCAGGACCTGCAATTCCCTGACTTTGCAGGCAGCACTTACAAATGCTGTCACCGCGTGAGGGTTCCCACCCCCTCTGGATGCTAAAGGTAGACAGGTTTGCCCACAGTGAACAACAACAAAAAAGGAACCAAAAGAATGAGTGCTTCATAAAAACTATACAAGATTTGCAAACACTTGACAGGGATGAAAGGGGGGGGGGGAGAGACGAGGTAACAATTTTTGTATTACATTTGTGTTCTTTTAACAACATTTAAGTTTTTTTTTTTAACTGACATTTGGTTTGATTCCACAGCCCTTGTCATTTTGGGTTGGATTTTTTTCTAAATAGATACGTGCTTGTGTGACTCTATTTATTTGGCCTTTCATTTCTTCCTCCACCATCCTCAGCTTGTAGTTGCTGGGAGAATGGAAAAAAATGAGATTTTTTTTTTCCCCCTCAGGGTTACCTTGTATTCCCAGCAAGTAACCTGGACCAGTTAGCTCTAATCCTGCTATAATTATACAAGACACAAATATATCTTTGGATTACCTGTAAAAAAAAAAAAATGTGTGTTTCCCCCAGCCCTACTTCTTTCCAAATTATATGATCCTAAAAAACAAAACAAAAAACTAACAAAACTAATTATATGATCGGGGTTTGTGCATTTTCTATTAAACCTTATCACACACACACACACACACACACACACACACACAAATATGGTCATTTAAAAAAATTCTTTCAATGATCTCTTCTTTAAAAATTAGGTTTATTGGGACGACACTGACCTATAAGAAATAGTTTTAAAAACGTGGATGTTTCCCTGTACTGACGTGCTTGCTGGTCATTACTGCTCCGAACTTGGTGTTCATGCTGTTTAGCTTGGAATGTATTTAGCTGTTCCCTCATTTGGGTTTTCTCAACATTTGGCTACTGCCATTATCATCCTTCAGGTCTACTTGTCCCTGTTACTTCTGGAGGGAAGATCCCTCTCCACCCCCAGCCAGGGAATAGCTAGGAAGCTGGAGAGATGCATTTGAAATGTTAATTTTGCTCCTGAGAGCTTGCCTCCTACCAGCCACACTTCCTCCCACCGCACCCATCCTCGCTGCCATCAATTTAAAGGAGAAAAATGGCTCGAATGCCTCCGTCCTGTTGTTTTACTTTGCATTTCCGTGATTGTGGCTAGGTGGGCGTCCTTTCATATGTTTATTGGCCATTTGGGCTTCCTCCCTGGATTGCCTTGGTTCCTGGGCCTATCTCTCCTGGTTTTTTTTTTTTTTTTAAATCAATTTGTAGGATAAACACAGTACTAAGAACTAGCTGTTGCAAAGGATTTCTCTGAATCTGTGGCTTGCCTCAATTTCGTTCAACTCAGTCAACATTCCGAATTTCAGTGTGGTCGGTGATCATCATTTAAAAAAAAAAAAGATTTTTCTTTGCCCTCTACCAGTTCCACCCATCCCTGCCCGCCTCCCCTCCTCCCCAAATCACCACACACCACACTCTTGCCCACATCCATGAGCTCTCTCTCTCTCTCTCTCCTCCCCCCTCCCTCTCTCCCTCCCTCCCTCCCTCCGCCCCTCTTTCCCTCTCTCTTTTGCTCAATCCCTCCTGATCATTTACTTTCTCTATATCTTGAGTCTTTAATCCCTATTTTTGAATCTATTCTTGGTGTATCATATAAAGCTGTGTCTAATTTTATTTAGAGCAAATGATCAACCTAATGCCCTAACTGCTAGTGAATGGTCTCATTTCCCCTTTTTCTCTGAATCTCACATTTCTGGGAAACAGTTCTGAATATAGCTGATGGCTGGGGGAGAGGAATGGGTGTATTAAGGCCTTTCCCCTGTGGGTGTCAACTGGCAATACAGTTGAATGCATATTGCTTTATGGATATATACCAGTGATCTCTGGGAAAAAAAAATCTCGATACTTGGTAGCTGTTAAGGAAATAGATTCTCTGCAGATGTCCAGTTATTCTCAACAGATCAGTGGCAATGCTTATATTGATTGGTCTAGACCGGTTGCACACCAGTCCATTCTTCAGCACGTGTTGCACTGTTGCCTGCTGTATACCAATTACTGGTCAGGACCATACAGACCTGCTCTCATATATATATATATATATATATCTGTGGCTGCCTTTTCTCCCCTCAATGTTTCATCTTCATTCGATTTTTCAATTTCAAGAGAAGTATAGTCATTGTACCACAGTCAAATTGCTAAGTAGCTAAAAAAATACATAACGTGCTAAGTTCATTCCCTGGATGTAACTATTGTTAATAGTTTGGACTGTATCATTGGTCATATTTCCTATGTCACATTAGTTTTATGACTATCGTTTAATCATGTACACACTGATGATGATAAAGTTTTGAAATATATTTGTGTCCTGCAGCTGTAGTTCTTCATTTTGCTTGGTTACTTAAAGAACGAATCTGGCACACATCCTTTCGTTGCTTTTTAGGATGTAAAACTAATTTTCCTCTTCAAAAAAAGGGGAGGGACAGATAAATGGGAATAAAAGTAGAAAGCCACGTGTAAGATCAAATTATACAGATGAGGAGGAATAAAAGTAGAAAGCCACGTGTAAGATCAAATTATACAGATAAATGGGAATAAAAGTAGAAAGCCACGTGTAAGATCAAATTATACAGGAGGACTTGGTGTTTAACTCTTGCTTTAAATGAATCTGGCACATGCTTGCATGGCAAATATACACATCTATGTTGAGTTTAGTTTAGGCACAGTCAGACACTCATTGTAAGCACATAATTTGTTGAGTTCTGCCAAATTTATACACACGCACACACGCACGCACACATGTCATTGACAACATTTCTAGCATCCCAGGAAGTTCCTTTGCTGTAGTTCCTTGTAGTGCTGATCTGGAGAATTTGGCCTACTACGCTGGTCTTGGATTTTGAGAGGATAAACGGAAACTATGGGGCTTTGGATGTGAATGAGTTTTTACTGATGGGACATTGCCATGTCTGGTGTCGTGGGTTTTTGCGGCTGCAAGGATAGCTATGAAACCCCCTAAAATCTTTACCTCCGAGACATTTCAGCCTCTGTTATGAAGGCCCAGGTCCCCGCCCCCCCCCCCCCCCTTTTAAATATTTGCTGTCCCAGGGCCACAATGCAAATGGCCAGGGCACATTGTTTTCTAGTGAGCAGATGCCTGCTGGGAGGCAAATTCCTCAAGGATTGCTTGGAAAATGTGGAAGAGAATTCCGTTCAATCAACACACTTCCCATTGAGCATCTGCCGTAGGCCTGGCTCTCTCCTGGCTCTCTCCGGGTGTTTGGGGACACAAAGGACTAGAACAGAGGTTGCCTCTGGGGGACCCTTACATCACGATAAAGGGAAATAGAATTACGGGCACTGGGTCCTGTGCTGAATGAAGTACATGTAAAAGTACTAAGTTAATTTTGATTCTGTATGATAGGCTTTAAGAAAAAGAAATTCAAGGTCTCAAAAAATGGTGTATGCAGTATTGAAGTTCTAGGGACAGGGTGCCAGCTTTTCCTGTGTTCTTCCTGGGGCGTGAGTATAGGGGAGCTAAAGCTCTCTTGCCCTTGGGCCTACTTGGAGCCAAGGCCCGTGGTGGTGAACACTTCTGAGAAAGTTCATCGCTTCCCTGGCCTGCCGGGTCCCTTGGAGTTGACAGCTTTGGTGGCTTCCATTCCGAAGACTCTCTCGGAGACATTTTGGTTTTAAGTTTCTTAGAAAATGTTAGTTTATGGGGGAAATGCCACTTTGGGGTCGCGGGGAGTTCCTTGCATTGGACCAACTATTGTTATATGTCATTCAGAACTGCCTTTCGCTGATTGACGTGTGACCCCCCCCTCCCCCCAAGCCTGAGAACTTCACCCTGGGTTTTGGGCAGTTTCCTGTGGGCAAAATGGTTGAGACCTCAGGTTAGAACTAAAGGTTGATTATTGAGCGTTGTTGTGGGGGGAGGGTAAGTGCCCCACACTATGAGGATTCAGCATTGGTTTCTCCACGTTCCCCCACGTCAACTCTTTTTCGTGTCCTCTGGCCCTCGGTGGGAACTGGGTCTACTGAACAAAATAGCGGGTTGCCGAGCTGGAACGGAGTAAGGGTTGGACGTAAGCACACCGTTTGGGGGGTGTATGGGGAGAGAGAGGATCTCTAGTGGTGCTTCAGGAAGAAAGACCGGGGAGCCTCTGAGGAAAGCACTTCACTGAGGACCTACCTCACTGGCAGATTAGAACTTTATCTGCAAAGCAAATGTTCAACCCGTGTTTACGGAGTTAACGCAAACAGGCTCTGCTGGGCCCCATTGAAAACCTTTGGTTGGGGATGATGAAGGGTGCTTTTCACCCTCGGACTCACCTCATCACCCTCGGAAGCACCTCGGCCTCCCAGCAAAAGACAACCTTGAGTTGTAGTTGAGTAAGCCTGTCCCCACACTTCTTTACCGAGGCCTTTGAAAGCCCAAGTCTCCAGCAAAAGGGACCTTTGATTGGGACCTCCCTGAAATAATCTCCTATGCTAATGTAGAAGCTGCAGCTGAGAAACACACACACACACACACACACACACACACACACACACACACAAGCCAACAAAACCCACCTTCTGTGTTTGGAAAGACAGTAAAATGTTTGCATTGGTTTTACAGTAAGAGCCAGTACATAGCATGCATACAAAGAAGACCCTCAAGATAAAGTTAATGATTACATTCAGAGGTTTGGCTTGTGTCCTGGAGAGATTTCTCTCTCTCGAACTTTACTCCATTGCAGTTAGAGACTCAGCCCCCAAATTGCACGCCACATTGATAGGGTCCGATTTTAATATCCGTGCGGGAGCTGTGCCTTGGCCTCCTCATTCCTCTGACTTGGAGGGAATGGGCTTCTTAGGGCTCCGGGGCGGGAGTGGGGTGGGGGTGGGGGGGGGCACGACACTTTTTTCTGCCCAGTTTTGTTTGGATACCACCCCACCCCCCAGGCTTGGGGCAGCAGGAATTCCTCCCCGGGCTCTTTGTTCCTCCTGAAGGGCGGGAATGGCGGCCTCCTGGAATGTTGATCGCCTAGGCTTGAGTGGCGAGCACCCTGGAAGCCTTCTGTCTCCTGTTCCCGGGGAGTTCTCCGGGCTCACATGGGAGCTGGGATGGATGGGGGTCAGCCCTGGCCATGACTGGTGGCTTCCCCTCTCAGTCACCCCCTGGGCTGGAGTAAGAGCGAGATTTTGTTTTAACCACAGTCAAACTAACCTCCCCCATTAAGAATGGTTACTAAGACGATTGGTGCTTATTCCTATTCATTGGCTTAATAAGTTTATTGAAGTTCGGGACTTGTGGGGTCTCACCTAACTGGGACCCCCCAGGATTCACCAGGAAGCCTCCGACCAGCATTGCCAGCTTTAGTCCTTCCCCCTCCGTCTCACCCAGTTCATCAACAGTAAATACTTTTTTTAAAATATTTTTTTTATTGATTTCAGAGAGGAAGGGAAAGGGAGAGAGAACCATCGATCGGCTGCCTCCTGCACACCCCCTACTGGGGATCGAGCCAACAAACCAGGCAAGTGCTCTTGACTGGTTTCGAACCCAGGACCCTTCAGTCCGCAGGCAGATGCTCTATCCTCTGAGCCAAACCAGCTAGGGCAACAAGTAAATAATTTTTAAAGTATGATTATGCCCCATGAGTATTTGGTGCCGATTTATACTAAAAATGGTCTGAAATTTTAACTGGGAAGTGTTGTTGTTTTTTAATGGTAATGCTAGCCTGACAGTCCTATCGAGACTGACATCCCCCCCATCCCTGCCCATGACTCTGCATTTGGGTCCTACAGACCTTTTGTAGGGTTCTTTGTAGGTGACAGCAATTTGTCACAGGACACTATACCTGGAATAGGACCCCTCTGGCTCTCTCCAACCCTAAACACCCCCCTTCCCCCCCCCCCCCCCCCCCCCCCCCCCCAGTCACCAGGTTCTGGTAAAGGAAGGGAGGGTGTCCTGGCTAACAATGGGATGGGGAGATGGATGCTCACCTTGGAAACCGAATGCCAGCCAGGAAGGGAGCAAGCTCCCCAATTCCAGGTCCATTGCTGCCAAACACTCCGTGGAGTCTTAGTGTCCCACGGGCCAGTGTGTTTATGGGGGTGGCGTGTCCCATTAAGACACCCCCCCCCCCCCCGCCCCATCCTAGTCCTGTTCCCAGGGTTTCTGGAAGAGGGTTTTTAGGATGCACACCTCCTTTGGTTCTGGGCACAAGAAACATTGTTCCTGTAGGGTTTTTAGCAGGGCTTTCCACAGCCCAGAGAGCAGGTTATATCTGTGTGTTTCTAGCTGTGTGTTTGGGGCTGCCCAGGAGCGGTATTTACTACTCTGTAGGATTTGCTGCCAGGAAAAAGCATTGGCTCTCTAAGGGGTGGTTTGACAATGACATAATTGTACAGTGTTGCTCATTTTGCTGTGACTGCCAGGAAGCTCGGGG
This sequence comes from Cnephaeus nilssonii, assembly GCF_951640355.1. Taxonomy (NCBI): domain Eukaryota; kingdom Metazoa; phylum Chordata; class Mammalia; order Chiroptera; family Vespertilionidae; genus Cnephaeus; species Cnephaeus nilssonii. The sequence goes on along the minus strand of NC_137088.1, from coordinate 12,841,563 downwards.
CCAAACTCATGGTCCCAGCCTGGGAAGTCTCATTGGCATGTTTTTCCTTTCCTGACCCATGCTTGTTTCTGCGTGTGATTCGGCATCCTTTGTAAGTTGTTCATCGTTGATTTGATTTGGGTAGGAAAGTTGCTGAAATTAACTTCAATATAAAAAAAACAACAACGGAGTGAAAGATGACGGGGGTGGGGGGGTGGGGGGTGGGTGGGTTGTAAACTGCCCAGAATAGTGACAGTTCTCCATCCAATCAATCTGGCCTGATGAGTATGTGGAAGAATCAAGCCATTGTGCCAGGGCAGTACTTGTCAAACAAACACGTAATTCTCATGCACGCTCTGTCCCTCCCTGGACAGAGTCCAGACCTGTGCCGAGGGGCAGCGAGCAGGCTTGGCTAGAATGTGCCTTGCAGAGCTGCTGGGGCAAAGCCAGGACTACAAAGCCCCATCTGTAAAAATCAAAGCCATTTGAGAAACCCCAGGGTTAGTCCTGTCCCCCGGTGTAGAGGTGTAGGATCTTCTGACCCGACTCCCCACCCCCCCTCCAGGGAACCCTCTCTTCTGCAATTTGGTAGAGCCTGAAACCCCTTCTTGAGGGGTGGGAGGAAGTGGTTAATCCCCACTTCCTTCCCTGGGAGTTTTATGGGCCTCTGGGAGCCTGCCTCACTCTGGCCTTAATGGTCATAAATGACCCTCTCCCAGGGCAGGGGCTAGGCCCCTAGGAATCTTTGCCCGGACTCTGGGCAGTTAGGTGCTTAACAGATGCTTTTCTTTGGTGGGTGCTCTCTCGGTCTTCTGTAATTGAGAGGTGGGGTGGGAAGCTTTGTGGGATTCCCTGGCCTTGGTGGCTCAATTCCCTCCAGCCTGGTTTGGGTTTGGAGACGCTGACTGGGCAAGGTTGGACAAGGTGGGACGGAATTTGTATGGCAGGGGGATCCAGGAGGGGCAGGACCCCACCCTCCTGGGGGAACCCTCTGCTTTCTGTCCCCCAGATGTGGGCTGCGGGGATAGTGTGGGGAGAAATAGGAGGGGACCCTAATTAATGGCTTGAGTGATTATTGCACGTCAGAGGAAACTCTCTGCCTACCCAGTATCCATAGCTTCCTTCATTGGGAGTTTTAAGCTTAATTTTTAAAAAATAATATTTTTAGCCAATACCGGTTTGGCTCAGTGGATAGAGCGTCGGCCTTCGGACTGAAAGGTCCCAGGTTCGATTCCGGTCAAGGGCATGTACGTTGGCTGTGGGCACATCCCCAGTGGGGGGTGTGCAAGGAGGCAGCTGATCGATGTTTCTAACTCTCTATCCCTCTCCCTTCCTCTCTGTAAAAAGTCAATAAAAATACATTTAAAAATATTTTTATTTATTTCAGAGAGGAAGAGAGAGAGAGAGAAACATCACCGATGAGAGAGAATCTTTGATTAGCTGCCTCCTGCACGTTGGACGGAGCCCGCAACCCAGGCATGTCCCCTTGACGGGAATCGAACCTGGGATTCTTCGGTCCGCAGGATGAGGCTCTATCCGCTGAACCAAACCGGTCAGGGCTAAGCTTACTTTTTTTTTTTTTTAAATGAAAAAGCATTTCTGGGTGCCCAGCTCTTGGGAACAGGCTTTACAGAGTGGCCTTTGCCCAGGCATACCGGGATCTGTCTCAATGGGATGGATGGATGGATGGATGGATGGATGGCCCTGGGTGCTCAGCACGTTTAATCGTGGTTGAGCGCAAAGCCTCTGGGAAAGGAAATCTCGGGGGCAGGCATCACCTCTGCTAGCAGCTCCCTCCTTCCCCTAATCCCCCCGGCCTCCCCTTCTGCAGGGTCTTAATTAACTGTGTTTAATCTTCCCCGGGAAGTGGGCTGCCCCGCTGGGTTTTCTGTTCCAGCCCAGCCAAGGACAAGTAACATTCTGGGAAGGCGCATTAGAACCTCCCTGCACACTCTTGTCTCTGCTTTCTGGGGAGGTGGGAGGGTGCCGGGGCGACCCAGAAAGCCACGGGTCAATCCTGGGCCCTGCCCTCCAAACGCTCCTTAAATCCTCCCGGGTTTGATGTTATGCAAATAACTCCAGATAATGCCTTTTTAAAAAGGTGCCTGGAGGTGAAACAAAACAAAAACAAGTGTCCTAAACTATTAGCAGGAGTATTTTATGCCAGAAGTATTTTTTTTTAGTGAGCTTGCTGATGTTTTCTTGTGTCATTATTTAAGTCAACCTTTCCCCATTTTAATAATGATGGAGGAGTCGGTAACCCTTGGGACTCTCTACCCCACTGAGATTCAGATTCTTTAAAACCCGGGTGAGGCTCAAATTTGCATTTTTAACAAGCACCTAAGGTGGCCTCTGAGAAATAGATTTAAATGGTACCCTGGGGAGGGGATTTAAGGTCGCTGCAGAGTCCCAAGCAGTTTTATTTTTTTATGTTGGCATTTAACCCCCCAATGGTCAATCATTGAATATCTCTATTTCACTTACCTCTATTTAAGTGAGTGCATCTGAGTTGTTACACCTGTTTATCGTCAGATGCCCTGATTTAAGCAGCCCTTGATAATACATGACTTAATTTGTGATAATACATGATAATACATGATAATACTTGACTTATTTGGTGTTTCTCCATCCTTAAGCCAAAACTTTATTAGACTTGTAGCCACCCCTTCCTCTGAGCCACCTTTGAAAGTGGGTCCAGGTCCTAACCATTTGGGCTTAGTGGATAGAGCATCGGCCTGCGGACTGAAAGGTCCCAGGTTCGATTCTGGTCAAGGGCATGTACCGTGGTTGTGGGCATATGCTCATTAGGAGTTGTGCGGGAGGCAGCTGATCTACGTTTCTCATCTATGTTTCTAGCTCTCTATCCCTCTCCCTTCCTCTCTGTAAAAAAAAATCAATAAAATTTATTTTTTAAAAAAATGAAAAGAGGGCCCAGGAGGAGGGACATTATGTTTCTAAGATACTACTACTCCATAGCCCCAAAGTTCTCCAACCTTAATGACCCTGGGATGAAAATCCAAGTTAGACACGTAAATGAAGGCAAGGCGTTTTATTTGGCCTGCATTGGAGCGAAACTCCCAGCGGTCATTGCATGCAGAACTCTGCTCCACACACATAAAAGCAGCTGGAACTAGGTTAGCTGCTCTGGGACTGGACACCGGTGCCAAATTCTCTGTGTCCACACAGTTGCCTAGGGCCGGGTCTTCAGCTGCTGGTCTCGCTGCCAGTTGGCATCACCTGTTAAGCTGTAGGGCAGCTACCTGGAGGCCTTCCAGGTACCTGTCTGTAAGGCATGGGGCCCTCCCTGGCCCCTAGGAAGTTTTGGGAGGAGGACCTGGGGGCAGCTCCTAGGAAGGTGGAAAGGTAGGCATCCCTCTGACTGGGGGAATGATGGTGGCCCCTCAAAAACAAAACAACAAAAACCCCAGACCTTACTCGCCCACCTGGATAGCGTAGAATTCATTTAAATCCTTTTAGAGCTACACTATTTTATTCTACCCTGGAGAATTGTGTACTAGCCATGGCCAGTGTGGCTCAGTTGGTTGGAGCGTTGTCCTATACAGCCAAAAGGTCTCAGGTTCAATTCCCCAGGTGGGGCACCTTCTGAGAGGCCACCGATCAACGCTTCACTCTCACGTCGATGTTTCTCTCCCTCTCCCTTCCTCCCCCCCCCTCTCTCTTTCTCTAGTAAATAAAAGCACATCCTCTGGTGGGATTTTAAAAAATTATTAGGAAAACACTGTGCACTATATCCCAGTATTATTTTTATCATCCCCATGTTTCCTTGAAAGGGTAAAAGTCAGTAGTATTATTATTTCTTCCCTGTAAGTCCTCTGATGTCATTTCATTTAAACTCCAGTGGCAAAGGCCGCCTTGAATTAATCTTACCTCCCCTTCTCCCCAGCAGCCTTTGAAAAATGAAAGGGGAATGCTCAAATGCGACTCATCTCCCCCAAGTATCCCTTTTCACTTGAAGATTGTATTGAAACAGCTGCTACTGTGCTATGGAGGGAGGAGTACAATAATTTTAAGCCAGGGCTGCCATTCACTGTCCAGGGTGACACGTGGGAGGTAATTGGCTCGTACCCTGCTCCTGATGCAGAACTAACCCACAAAAACCTCACAGAGATGTAGGAATCCCCAGGAGCTCCGGCGAACGGCTCTCATCGCGTTCCAGGATGTCCCCAAGCCTTCGCCTGGCTGAGCAGCTCCTGCTACCACTGCAGGCAGCAGCCTCCCTCCTCCCCTCCCTCCATTCTCCCTCCTTCCCTTCTTTCTTTCCTCCCTTCATCCTCTTTTCAGTCCTGCCTGTAAAGCAGGTAGCGCTAGTAGAAATCCATTTGTGTGCCTTTTGCACACTCCAGCAGATCTGTAGGGAGTTAGTTGTTTGGGTTACTCGCAGATACAATCAAAACTTTGCATAAAAGCTGTGGGCACTAGATAGCTGAGCAGAATAGGAGATTATAGACCAGTTGTGCCTATTGTGGGCTAATAATGTTAACTGGCCCAGCCCTGTGAGAGAATCGAGCGCCTTGGGGGTCTTTCATGAGGCTTTTGTGTTAAAATTGCTCACCAGTCATGTGACCGGACAAGACTTCCGTTTCCACCACCACCCATCGGTAACGTGGTGATGCGCCCTATGGTTCCTTAGGTTGTGCTTTTTAAATATGACGGTACAGGGAGGCGTTCAGCTCGGCACCTAATGTACCACACCAGCCCGTTTGGCCAGCATACGAGGTGTATCTACGGGCTCAGCATAGTGCCGTGTTGAATGCAGCCCCTTCCTCCTGTGACGGATCAGTGTGCTGACGGCCGAAGAGGTCGGCCCCCTCCCACACTGGCCTCCATGGGGCTCTGTTCTTTTTAGTTGTGAGAGCACACCTTTTGGAAGTACCGTTGACTCTCAAACAACTCTGAGGTTAGGGGCACTGACTCCCTCCCCCCATGCCTTCAAATCCACGCATAACGTTTGACTCCCTCAAAGCTAATAATCTGTTGACCAGTAAGCCTTCCCCAGTAACCCACATTTTGTATATATATTCTATGTATTACATACTGTATTCTTTTTTTAAAAAAAATATATTTTTATTAATTTCAGGGAGGAAGGAAGATGGGGAGAGAGAGAGAAACACATCAATGATGAGAGAGAACCATGGATTGGCTGCCTCCTGCACGCTCCTCACTGGGGATTGAGCCCCCAGCCTGGGCATGTGCCCTTGACCGGAATCGAACCTGGGACCCTTGAGTCCGCAGGTCGACGCTCTTATCCACTGAGCCAAACCGGCTAGGGCCCATACTCTATGCTTACAATCAAGCAGGAGGAGAGAGTGTTACTGGGAAAATCGTAAGAGAAAATACACTTACCGTACTAGGCACATTTTTTTGAAAATGTCCATGCGTAGAGGTGGACCTGCGCAGGTTAAACCCGTGTGGTTCAAGGGTCGGCTGTGAGGTGCTGCCTGGGTGTACTTTTCTACCAGAGTGTCAAAGAGCACGGCACCACTCCCTGCTACGTGACCTTGTGCAAGTTAAAGTTAGTTCCTCTCTCTCTTTGCCTTAGTTTCCTTATTTGTTAAAAAGGGAGGATGATAGGCGCACTCCTCTCTACACAAAGCTGAGCTGTGTGTTTTGTCAGGCCCACACCCCAGGGTAGGGTGCCTCTCGCCCTGCCTTCTTGGTTCTGCAGGGCCTAGGAATCCTGACAAGGGCGTTCCACCAGATCTGGCCCATAAACTCTTATCATTGTCTTTCCAGAAGTCAGCTGGTCTCCTACCCCTGATTCCCTGGAGGGATGGGGGCCTGAGTCATCTGGTCATGGGGCTGCTGGAAGCGCCCCTCCAAAGACACAGGGAGATGGTTTTTGCTAATTGTTTGCTGCCTCCGTCATCACATTTCCAGAAGACTGCTGCTTTTCGTGCTCCTTTGGGGAAGCGAGGCTCAAAAATCTATTTTACTTCACTCATGAGCAGACGTCCGCGGTTGCTTTTCTGTTGCCAGGCAATGTTGAAATGCCCCTGTCTTCTTCATTGTTGCCGCCTTTTCCCGCTTGGCCCCTCGTCGTGGCTGTAGGAACCTGGGGCAGTAGCCAAGCTGAGGTGGACCCAGTGGAGATGGAGCTGGGACTCAAGTTTGCAAGAAAACCCAGAAAGCCAGGCAAGCCTTCTGTGGCTCCATCACCCTGCAGTGCGATGGGCCGATGCCCAACGTGGGATCCATATCCCCAAACCCCAATCAGTGAGCTCCCTGCAGCCATAGTGTCTGGGGGTGGGTAAGGGTTAAGATGCTACTTCAACAATTCTCAAGGAGAATTTTAAAGAAATGGATCTTGGGGACACTAACCCTGAGAGGTTAGGGGGGCCTTAAGTATACAGCTAGGCCAGTGGTCGGCAAACTCATTAGTCAACAGAGCCAAATATCAACAGTACAACGATTGAAATTTCTTTGGAGAGCCAAATTTTTTAAACTTAAACTTCTTCTAACGCCACTTCATCAAAAGAGACTCGCCCAGGCCGTGGTATTTTTGTGGAAGAGCCACACTCAAGGGGCCAAAGAGCCGCATGTGGCTCGCGAGCCGCAGTTTGCCTACCACGGAGCTAGGGGAGTGAGCATGATAACTGCAATTTAAAAGCCATGCGGGTTAGAAAATGGGCCACCCGTTTGGATGGACAAGGTCAGAAGGAACCGGATCGTGTGTGTGTGTGTGTTGGGGGGGAGTGCAGTTATGAAGTCTTGGTTAAACATACTTTTTTCATGGGGGAAGGCAGAGCCAAGTCCTCTTTACCTGCCTTAGATCATAAACCTGGCATTGTGGTTCCCTCAACCCTCACTCCCTACTAATTTGTCAACACCTTAATTTGAGGCCCACGTTCTAATAATCCTTATTCCTACGTTAACCCATGCCTGTTTTACCAGATAAACCTGCCTCTTTCCCCTTCACTTACTTTGGCTGGTGGAAGTGGCAGAGTGGAGTGCATTGTCTGTGGATTTTAACTTAAAAAAAAAAAAAAAGTCAGGGACCAGAAAGGTGTGCACACACAAATTGAGGGTCGCTCCCCCTCAGCTTTTAAGGTTTTGTGGCTTAAAGCATTCTTGGGGGATGTCTTCAGTTACTTTTAAAGCAAGATAGTCATCTGGTCATCTGGCACCATTTCCATTTTGAAAAGTGGACCAGAGCAGGCCCCCCAGTCTGGATGGTTGTTTCCCAGTTGAGCCCCTGTGGCTGAGACCCTTGGTGGTGAAGTCCCTGTATCTGCGTCTTGGGGGATGAGGTAGGTAATGGGGCAGAAAGGTGTTGAGGCCGTGCTGAGCTGGTTTAAATGCCAGCCCCGTGGCAAATCTGGGATTTGTAGTGGAGAATGCAGTGATTAGAGGGTGGAATTTGCATCCGTAATTAGGCGGACACATTTTTTTGCCTGTGGTTCCCTAGGAGGCATTGGGGAAGGAGGAAAGCTAAGAGGAAAATTGTTTTCCAAAGGATTTTTGTAAGGCATTCCCCCTTCCCCCTGCTCTTGTGTTCTGACCCGTTTATGTACTTTCAGAGTGTTGATGTCATACCATTTCAAAGGGATATTGTGTGCCTTAACTGGTAACTTCTTTTAAGTAGGCCTAAAATATCCCCATCTCCGTTAATGATCGGCGGGTTCCCTCTAGTAATGGGAATTGTCACAGAGTGTCGGAGTCATCCAGATGACTGGAGTCATTCTCCCTCCTGCTTAATTCTGGACCCCCTTTGGCAACACCCGGAATGTTAATGGGCAAATAAAAATAACCTCTAAGGACAACGAGCTGGTGCAGATTAAAGATCTTTGGATTTCAAAAAATGTGTTTGAAGATGAAGTCCCGAGCATGGGTTAGGGGAGAAAACCCTGCCATCCAGACTATCTGTTGACCTGTTAGTGGGGGTTTTGTAGGGAAGCCATTCCCTGCCCCATCCGCCTGCCTGTTTCTCTTGTGGGATTAATCATTTCCTTTTGACCTTGCGCTCTGCCCCTAACATGTTGCATTGATCAAATCCCGAAATCTCAAGTCATTTCTCCTCCCCCACCACCCAACCCCATCAAATTAGAAGTCCCTGAGGTGCGAGTAGGGGGGAGGTTTTAATAGAGAAAGTATTTATCAAACTACACAAAATGAAAAAAATGAATGTTTAAAACAATCCTCTCTACCTTTCTGTGTGTGTGTGTGTGTGTGTGTGTGTGTGTGTGTTTTAAGCACTTTTGTTGACGGGCCATTATAAAAGCTTCCTTTCCCAAAACGTGACTGGAAATGTCAGTAGTTCAACCTCCTGCATTTTAAAACCTTCTTGACCATGTTTCTTGGTTGGAATGGGGAAAATTTTGTTTATTTTTGATAAATGTTAGATTTCCCTTCCCTCCCCACCCCCACTCAGACTTAAAAAAATTCCCAAGTGGATCCTGAAATTTAAATTTCTGCTTACAATTACCTGGAGGATTACAATTGGTAATAAGATGACTCCAATTAGTAATAATGCTGAATACAATTAACAGAAAGAGCTGAATCAACAATAAGCAAATGCAGAATCCACTTTGATGGTATGCCTTCCTCCTTAAGGGAATTCACTCAACTTAAACACCAAGTTTTTCAAAGTCTCTTGGTGTTAACATCTTCACCTTTTATTCCAATTAGTACTGATATTGGAGCTGTCACCTTTGAGAGGGATGGGGAAATTCTGGTTCAAATGAATTAAATCTTATGTGACAATCAGAAAATGTAATTTGGGGAACCATAAGGATTTCAGGGTGACAATGGGAAAGAGGGGGGTCTTGAATCAAAATTGCGGAAAGGGGAAAAGAAAGAAGGGAAAGCTGATTTTACCAGTCAGGCACGGGGAAGGAATTTTCTGCCCACTTCCTGCTTGCAAGAAGCTCTTCAGTGGGGGGAGAGAATGTGCCTGGACCCAACCCTCTTGCTGGAGCCTGCTTGCAGGAACCTCTGAGAACAAAAGGTTCTGTATTGGACCAGCTGCCATCTTGGACCCATCTATTATACGATTGGCTGTAAGCCTTGGACTAAATTGATCACAGATCCCCTGGGAGGAGGAGGGTAGCCTTTTGGATTGTGGGGCCATGAGTGAAATTAGGGACAGGGACAGTGTTGTGGCCTAAATTGGAGCCCCTGGGGGCACATCCTGGAGAAGGACATTGAGAGCTGTGTTCCTTCCCTCTGATCAGAGGGGGAGGTGGGGGACGGGAGGCAGATAAATAGGTTTTTCCAGCCTCACCACGTGTCCACTGCTGGGTTATGCCTGAGGGGGTTGTATAGAAATGTGAGGTATTAGGAGCCCAGATGAGTGGTTGGAATACGTGCAGTGTAAGGGGGTGGGTAAGAGGCTCCTAGGAGGAGGGTGGGCCCTCAGAGGTGAGCACTTAGGAGCAGGGGCCCCAAAATAAGATGAGAACATTTGGCCAGAGGTTTTAGCATACTAAGTTCATGTTATAGTGCCCTGGGAATGTGCTGTTAAAGTCAGACATGTTCAACTCAACGAGTTTATTCTCAACCTATAGGTAGGCAGTGGGGAGCCATCGAGGGTTGTTGAGTTTGGGAGTGGTGAAAAAAAAATCAATTGGAGGACACTTGTAGTGATTGTTGTCACACAGATAAAAATGCCTACCCACAGATTACAAAACCCTAGCCGGGTGGATGGAGGTAGAGGTGAGTATTTCAAAGTGGTGGGGGAGGGAGTGTTGCTGTTAGAGCCAGCAAAGCCTAGTGGTTTCTACAATAGACTCTGGAGCAGATTCTGCCACTTTCTACTTGTGTCCTGTCTATGCCTCAGTATCTTCTTCTGTAAAATGAGGATAATAGCAGCTACCTCAGGGCTGTGAGGAGGATTAAGCCAGTTAATAGGTAAAGCCACCTGCCTTTGGGCCTGATCCTAGTAAATTTAATGTTTGCCATTAAATTCCTTCTGGGTCTGACAGAGCTTGGGTAATGAACCTCCTCCAGGGGAGAGCCCTGTGCTTCATTTAAGCCCACCATGTATGCCCTCTATGGAAATTTACAAAATACTAAAGAAGATTGCATTGCTGGTCATCCTAACTAAGAGATAACTATGAACAGTTTTATATACATCATATTTTGCTTTTATCTAGTGTTGTTATTTATTTAGCATAAACAAATGTGTAGCTTATCTTAGCAAATATTTTAGGAATGTGAAGGGAATAGCCAAGTATTTGCCATTTTGTGAAGTCCCAAGTTACGACATAAACACATCCCAGTTGGGCGTGAAAAGTATTCTATGATATCCAAGCCACACCCAGGTATCCCTCTATAGATTTTGGTTAGCAAGAAATACTTGTACCCAATTTTTTCCCCCCTTTACACAAACAGTAGCATTCTATGTACATTACTCCTTGCTTTTTCCATAATCATTTTGTCGATCATTCCACGGGCCCAGAGCAACTTAATTCTTTTGTGGGGTACCCAGTAATCAATCTATTTAACAGTGATTTAGCCAGTCCCCTCTTGACGGACATTTAGTTTGCTTCCCATCTTAAACACGGTGCCATAAATCATCGGTCGTTTCAAGGAAGTGCCTCATTCCTAGCTGGGTGGCTTGAACATGGAGAGATAATATCCTGTCACTTGTAAATGTTCTTGTTTACCGGAGAAAAGGGACGCCCTTTCTTTTTCCTGAGAAAACGTGGAGGTTAAAGCATTTCCTGAGATCACGTTGGGCCGGTGGTGATGGAAGAGATTAGAGCTCTGGACCACGGACATGTCCCATCTGGAGTTGGGTTTGTCCCAAGTGCGTGGGAGAGACAGTGGCTTAGGGGAGATACCCGTGGAAAGACCTCTTAGGCCTGGGCCCCTTGGAAGCTTACTGGGGATTTAACACTCTCCCCTCCCCATTTAATGGTTTTGTTTTCCACCACATCCCACGGGTAGTTATTTCTGGAGAACCACCTGGTTGATAGATACAGTCTCAGGCACGGAAAAGGTGCTTCCACGCAGGCGTCACGGGCTGTTGGGTCACTTTGAGAGGTTGACACCAGCTCCTGGGGTTTCGGAATCTGATTTTTCCTCTGGCTTTCCCTCCATGGCTGCTGCCTTACCAAGGCTCTGGAATTGAATCCATGAATCAACTTTTTATTTATTTTTTAATTTAAATTTTTATTTATTTCAGAGAGGAAGGGGGAGAGAGAAACATCAATGATGAGAGTCATTGATTGATTGCCTCCCGCACGCCCCCTTCTGGGGATCGGGCCCACAAGCTGGGCATGTGCCCTTGACTGGAATCAAACCCAAATCCACATGCCGACACTCTGTCCACTTGAGCCACACCGGCTAGGGCCACGAATCAAGTTTTGATGGAATTAGACATGGGCTGAGCTAGGAAGGAACCTTGAATATCCTACACTTTAAAGAAAGGGAAGGATTAGTCAGCAGGAAAACCTAGCCCTCAGCTCCTATACTGCAAAAAGCTGTTTTATCTTTTTTATTTTTTATTTGTATTTTATTGATTTTTTACAGAGAGGAAGGGAGAGGGATAGAAACATCGATGAGAGAGAAACATCGATCAGCTGCCTCCTGCACGCCCCTTACTGGGGATGTGCCCAAAACCAGGGTACATGCCCTTGACCAGAATCAAACCTGGGACCCTTCAGTCCACAGGCTGACGCTCTTATCCACTGAGCCAAACCAGTTAGGGCTGTTTTTTCTTTTTAAAAAAATATATTTTTATTGATTTCAGAGAGGAAGAAAGAGGGAGAGAGAGATAAGAAACATCAATGATGAGAGAGAATCATCGATTGGCTGCCTCCTGCATGCCCCCCACTGGGGATCGAGCCAGCAACCCGTTCATGTGCCCTAGACCGGAACCGAACCCGGGACCCCCGGTCCGCAGGCCAACGCTCTATCCACTGAGCCAAACCAGCTAGGGCTGTTTTATCTTTTTTAAGTAGATTAAATAAAAAAGATATTTTTCTTACGATTCTATAGGTAGATGGGACTCAGCCCTGAGAGAGTCTTTTGTCCTATTTGTTACTGGAATAACTTTTACCATATTTGACTAGGCAAGGCAAGCTGCAAAACCAGTCCAGATTCAAGGGAAGGGGAACAGACCACACATTTTTTGTTTGTTTGTTTGTTTGTTTGTTTATTGATTTCAGAGAGGAAGGAGAGGGGAGAGAGATAGAAACATCAATTATGAGAATCATTGATTGGCTGCCTCCTGCACAACCCCTACTGGGGATCGAGCCCGAAACCTGGGCAATTGTGCCCTTGACTGGAATCAAACCTGGGACCTTTCAGTCCGCAGGCCGACGCTCTATCCACTGAGCCAAACCGGTTTCGGCCAGACCACACATTTTGATGAGCAGAATAGCAAAAATGTGCAGCCATTTTCAGTTGACCGCAGGTGGCTTTTCTAGAAGTTCATAAACTCACCCAGATGGGAATTGGATTTCTGTTCACAATTTTAGAACTGCAAACTCTGGAACATGATTTTCTATCATACCTCCCACCCAGCCTCCCATTTCCATGTTTTGTTTTTGGGTGTTTTTATGGGGAGGGGGGCGGAGAAGGGTGGGTATTTTTCATCCGGCACTAGTGAGATGGCTAAACAAGAGCCAACGGGGAGCCAGAACCTCTCAATTCACCACTCTGGAGATTTCCTACAGAGCTGCTGATAGATTTAGGCAACGTTACCTGTCACTTTTGTAGCCACGGTTTTTATCTTGGTGGGATCCAATGCTAATCGCCACCTAAATAGTTATTCACATATTTATTGAGCCTCCACGTGCCAGACACTCACTTTTGGGGTCTGGGAAGTATGCACTGAACAAGACAGAAAATTCCTGGTCTTTGCAGTGCTTTTACATTCCAGTGAGGAGACTGACGGGGAACAAGCGAACAGGAAGGGCAAAGGGGATGGACCCAGTATGGTACTACCAGTTTAGGCAGCCAGGGGAAGTGTTGAATGAAGTGACGGAGGGTGTGTGTGTGTGTGTGTGTGTGTGTGTGTGTGTGTGTGTGTGTGGTGTGTGGTGTGGAAGAGAATATGGTCAGCAAATTTTAGCTTGTGTTAAAGAAAGGAAGGCGGGCAGAGTGTCCTCCTGATGGGGCGCCGCTGGAGGGCTGTAATGTAAGGAGGGGGGGTCCTACGATCGGATCTGTGTCTGCCTTTTTACAAGGTGCTCTCTCTGCATGGAGAAGAGGCCGGTAGAAGAGCAATGGTAGAATCAGGGAGACCCTGGGAAACCCAAGTCCCAAGCCCGCTGGTGGTCTGGAAAGGGGTGGCATGCTTAGGAATGACGAACCGTCTTGTCCCAGAATAAAAAGGTTCAGGGATGGTGGTTGGGGGAACACAAGCAAAGGTTCTGGCTGGGGGTGGGCGGAGGGGGAGGAAGAAGGATGAGCTCAGAGGGACACATGATTTTAACAGGGGAGGGAAGGGATGCTAAGCATCAGGGGACTGTCCCATCTGAGCCACGGTACATCTGGACCTTCCATCTCACCTATTCCTATTTATACTTTTCTACTACACTCAAAACTTTTCTTCCTCCAGGAAGTCTGCCCAGATTAATAGCCCGGGCCCAGTGCTCTCTGATTTCCTTACCCCGATCCTGAAATTGCGTCCCTTAGTCATCCCTCCTACTGGACTATCCTCTTGGGAGGCAAGGGCACAGGGCCAAGCATGGTGCAATGTGTGTATTGGGAAATCCTGTTAAAAACATATAGTGACATTAGTTGGTGGTGGAAGCTAAAAGAGGCTGATCTGACTGGTCATGAGTTGGAGGGGCAGAGGTTGTCATCCAGTACACTTTTCCCACTCTTGATGGACTCTCTCCACGTTCTTTTCAGCGGGCAAATAGCCCCAGAGAACGCTGGTCCCAGAGGCAGCTGGGGTGGCTTTGTAGCCGTTGTCACACCTGCCTGGCATCCCGCCTGCAAACGTGTCCCTGGAGTTTGATTTAAGTTGCCCTCCACTCACCACGCCGGAACCCTTGGACAGGACACCCCCCTTTCTACTTTCTGTTACAACCGGCCAACCTTCGGATTTCCTACACCTAAGAATTCTTCACCAACACCACCCACTAGGACCCTGGTCGGCAAACCGCGGCTCGCGAGCCACATGCGGCTCTTTGGCCCCTTTGAGTGCGGCTCTTCCACAAAATACCACGGCCTGGGCGAGTCTATTGTGAAGAAGTGGCATTAGAAGAAGTTTTAAGTTTAAAAAAATTGGGCTCTCGAAAGAAATGTCCATCGTGGTACTGTTGGTATTGGGCTCTGTGGACTATTGAGGTTGCCGACCACTGCCCTAGGAGATGAACTGTATTTATCCCCGTTTCATGGGTAGAAACTGAGCTCAGTTAGCCAACGCACCCCAACAAGCTGGGGACGGAAGGGGCCCACGTCACTGTTTCGAACACAGGTTTTTCAGCTCAACACAAGGCGGCCCCAGGCTGTGCTCTGGTCTCTCCGTGTCTAGGTGACTGGAACAGGCACTGTCATCTTCTGTCCTCTCCACACCACCCAGGCACCATGTGTATGCCCCTGGCCTCTCCCATTTCCCGCCTGGCCCCGAGCTTCCAGCTAAATTCCCTCCAGTCGGCTCCAGATTCTTCTCCTACCCTCGGGCCCAAGAACCGTGTGCTGCTTTGCCTTTAAAGTCGTTCCTTTTACGTGGATTTGTAAGTCTTCTTTCTACCTTAGTCCCCCTTTTATTCCAGTCTTAGAAGACACCTGCCCACCCCCCAGGCCTGCCTTGGGGGGACCACAGTAAATCGCAGGAAGTTCGATATTTTTCTGGATGGCGGATTTTCCTATCTGCCTCTGCCCTCATGCCTTTTGGTTAATTCCCCATTTGTCTTACTGATCCTCTCCAGCAGGTTTCCAAAACTGCCGTATTTGAGAGTGAATAAGGGTGCTGTCTATAATAGTTCCACCCTGACGGCCCCCAGCAGACGGCACCTCCCCAGTCTGACCAACCGAGACCAGAAACTTCTCGAGTTGTTTTTTAATCTCTCAAGGTCCTTTGCTCAGAGCCTTAAATCCAGTGTAAACAGTTTTTTAAAAAGAAGAAAAAAAAAATAGCAGTAAACACAGCACCCTTGATAAGGATGTTGTGGCCTTGTATATAAGAGCTGAATCGACTGCATGAAGTTGACCACCCAGGAGGGAACTGTTGGGAGAGCCAGGAGGCTCCCCACAGCTGACCACAAAGTGGCCAGGTCAGCTCGAGACCCCCAGGCCAGCGCCTCTTGGAGGAAGGCCCTTTGAGTTTAAGGTGCAGTGGGATCAATGTTGCAGAAGGACCAAAAAAAAAAAAAAAAAAAGCCACAGGAGGCCAGAATTTCAAAACACACCTATTTGAGGCTTCCTCCTAGTCAAATATTTCTATTTCGCCCGACTTGTATCTTCTTTTTTCCTGGTTTAGGTGCTAGCCAAAGTAAGGGTGACTTTTTTTTTTTTTTTTTTTAAATCAACCCAGGGCCAGATGAATCAAGTGTGGAATTTTAGGACCAAGCAGAGACCTGATCACACCTTTATTTTCCTCCTGAAACTTTAGATGACGTGACTGTATAATGTGATTTTTTTCCCCCCCTACCCCTATCAAGTCTGGCTTTTCTCATCGTTTTGAGGTGATCCTTGAGTATCTGCTTGGGTGCTGGTGAAGCTCTGTAGAAGATGGAAGTCGGTGGGGGGGGGGTGTCCCCGATTTCATTACCTGCGGAGTCGGGGTCAGCAGGCCGCCCATTAAGTCCTGATGGGCAGTGTGAAGAGATGCCTGCCTTTTTCATTTGTTGGCACGAAGTGGGATTTCTGAGAAAGCTCCACGTCTGAGAGTTTGAAATGATCACTTCTCATCCACCACCATCTTCTTATTAGAGGGAATAAATAAACAATGTCTGATGAATGGTCCGGGGAACGCAGGCTTTCTTAAAGGCATTCGACTCCCAGGCTTTTGCCTGCAGTGTCCCCAAACGTCGACCTTTGTTTTCTGGCTCGTATCTTATTACTAGTTAGTTGGCATTTTTTTTTATTTTTTTTTGCCTGAAATCCCGTTGGCCTGGGTGTGGGGGTTCCCTGACTCCTTGCCAGATCCGGCTGTAATTAGTGCTCCGTTAAGACCACAGCTGTTAAGAGCTGTGTGCACTTGTGGGAAGAGGGATGGGTGAACTCCCAGGGACCGGGGCTTCGTTTCAGGCGTTAGCGGGGGGGGGCGGGCCCCCGAGACACAGTTCCTGATTGTCTGGTTTGGCAGCTGAATTGATCCTTCGCAGTTGGTGGGTTTATCCCGGTTTGTCCCTGGTGATTCCAGAACAGGTTGGGCCCTTCCTCCCCAGGTCACATCACTTAAGATCGGAATGCAGCTTTTCTACCACCCAGTTCTTTTCTCTCGGCGGGACCAGTTTCTACTGGTTTGCCTAGGCTTCTTGTCCCACCCTTTGTTGAGTTTGGTTTCTGTTTCCCACACCCTTCTTTTAAATAAAGAGGGGGGGGGCGGGGGGCCTTTTAAAAAAGTGCTAATTGTGCTTAATCGGAGATGTCTTGCTTAGTATTAGTGTCTTCTTGCCCTGTTATCCCCACCCTACCTAGGACCCCCGAGGTCCCTACTAGGTCTCCGGACTCTCTCCAGTGTGCGTTTTTCTCTGGGGTGGGGCGAGGAGGAGGGGTAAGACCCACCCTGCAAACTGCCCGCACCATGGAACAGCCACGGGGCTCCTAGTCCTCTGGTGACTCCCAGGGAGGGCGACAGGTGACTCTTTAAAAGCTAGTCTCCAGTCTGACTCAGTGACTGGTGTCCCTTTGGCATTTGTGTGTGTGTGTGTGTGGGGGGGGGTGGTTGAGGAATTAGGTTTCCTATTGTTGGAGTAGAGGAATGTGATAATTTTAAATTAATTGCCTAACAAACCACTGGCTTGAAAAGGGTTTAAAAAAAAAAAAAAGAAATCCACGGCTTGATAAGACCAAGGCCTTTCCTTTTGGCTCCCAGCTGTTGCCCTAGAGATTGGCTCGGAGCCCCCCTCTGCTCTTGCTCATTTTGCCTTTTACTCCACAGAGGAGACTTGTTGAAAAGGCTCTGCTGATTTTCTTGGAGGGGGAAAGGAGGTGCTGTCAGGAGTGTGTCTGTTCTCTATGTTGCATGCGCTCCTCGGTGGGGGCAGTTTTGAGGAGCGCTGGGGCTTGGCCGCAAATCCCCAGGCTTCACAGGCACACACGGCCCGCGCCCCCAGCCCCCTGCCGAGGAGGTGGGCCCTTGGTGGCCTTGAGAATTCACAGAGGCCATCGACGGGCTTCCTTGATTGGTCGCCTCCCCAGTTTAAATAAGTCCTGCCTGTGAACAAGATTTCTGCAGCAATAAATACTTGGTTAACCTCTTGATTTGCAGGCAGTGCTTGGGAAGGTAACCTGCTCTTAAAATTGTCAACGGATGTGACAGTGTATGTAAACTTGGGCCACCTGGAAGGCCAGAACACGGGGACCCTTTTCTTGCCCGCGGCGGAGGGCAACTGCGAGCATAGAACTTCAGCTACTTGAGAGTGGAACTTGCTGGGATGGGGAGAGAAAAAGGAAATTTTTATTGTGTTACGTTGGAGAGAGAAAACGCCTAGAAATGTTTTTAAAGCTTTTTTTTTTTTTTTTGGTGCCCTGCTGGTGTGGCTCAGGGGCTGAGCGTGGATCTATGAACCAGGAGGTCACTGTTCGATTCCCGGTCAGGGGACTATGTCTAGGTTTTGGGCTTGATTCCCAGTGGGGGATGGGCTTCGGGGGAGGTAGCTGATCAAGGTTGTCACTCATCATGGATGTTTCTATCTCCCTCTCCCTTCCTCTCTGAAATTGATAAAAAGATATTTAAAACATTGTTGTTATTGATGTTATTCTTTTCTGTGTCTTATTTCTGCTTCCTTCTCAAGACAGTCTTCCCCAGGTGTGAGTGCCTTCCCTTGCTTAAATCACCTGTGCACGTCATCTCCGCCACACAGGCAACCGAAACCCCTTTTGCTCCTTTCGAGAGCAAAAAGGTTTCAGGTGCACAATGTTGCCCACTGTTTAAGAGGTGAGGGAGGACTGAGTTACACGGCCACCTACAGAGTCTTGCCTTTTTTTTTTTTTTTTTTTTAAGCCAGGCTCCCAGCGACCACCGACTCTTGTCCAGAACACAGCAGATTAAACCCATGCCTGGCTTCCGTGACCTCGGAGGCAACAGGAAAACTGTGTTGTCTGTGTCAAAAACCTACCTTTTCGGGTGCTGTTTAAACATCTATAATTTCCGTGGGCCGTGAGCTCCGTGTTGGGAACAAATCTCAATTTTATTTGCTGCTGGAAGCGGCCTGGGCCCCTCATTAGTACATCAGAGGTCAGATGCATGCAGGGGCGGCAGCTGGGACACTAATGATTTCATACGGCTTTGTATGACCGCCGGCCGCCCGCGGTGCTGTAAATCGGACTCGGGGCTCTTAATTTTTTTTTTTTCTTCAAAACCTCCAGGGAGTGGGTCAGAGACCTGCCTCTTGTGAGATAGAACTTAAGATAATATTTACAGTGGAGGGCAGAGGAGAAATAATGCCTAATGTTGGGAGCATTGTGGGAAGAATGGTAGCAACCTATTCGAAGTAAATTACATCTGGCCATTGGAGTAGCTCATTTATGGGCTCAGCGAGTATTTATTAGGTTCTTAGCTTAGGAAGAGTGCCATGCCGAGGCTAGGCTCCAAACTTCGCCCCATCAACACTAGGTTGTCATCGTGTATAGTCCCTCCCAACCCCCCCCCCCCCCAATTTTTACAATTTTTTTAAAGTCCTCACCTGCAGGTATGTTTTTAAATTGATTTTGAGAGAGAGAGAGAGAGACAGAGAGAAAGAGAGAGGCTTCTATTGCTTCCTATGTGGGCCTGCCTTGACTAGGCATTGAACCTGTAACCTGGGTATGTGCCCTGACTGGGAATCGAACCCGCAACCTTTTGGTGTATGGGACAACACTCCAACCAACTGAGCTACCTGGCCAGGGCTCCCTCACCCTTTTTTAAAGATATAATTTTTAAAATTTACATAAAATAAATAGATTGTAGCCCTGGCTGGTTTGGCTCACTGGATAGAGCATCGGCCTGGGGACTGAAGGGTCCCAGGTTCGATTCCGGTCAAGGGCATGTACCTTGGTTGTGGGCACGTCCCCAGTTGGGGGTGTGCAGGAGGCAGCTCATCAATGCTTCTCTCTCATCGATGTTTCTAACTCTATCCCTCTCCCTTCCTCTCTAAAAAATCAATAAAATATATATTAAAAAAATAAAATAAATAGATTGTAAATTTGCAGTTTGAGTTTTGACAGTTGTATATACATCTGTGTACCCATCAAGATATTAGGGCAGCCGAAACCGGTTTGGCTCAGTGGATAGAGCGTCGGTCTGCGGACTGAAGGGTCCCAGGTTCGATTCCGGTCAAGGGCATGTACATTGGTTGCGGGCACATCCCCAGTGGGGGGTGTGCAGGAGGCAGCTGGTCGATGTTTCTCTCTCATCGATGTTTCTAAATCTCTATCCCTCTCCCTTCCTCTCTGTAAAAAATCAATTAAAAATATATTTTAAAAAAAGATATTAGGGCATTTCCATCACTCCAGAACAGTTCCTTTGAGTGCTCTCCAGTCACTCCTGTTTTTACCTGCAACTTCTCTGCTTTTTTTTTCTTCCCACCTCTGATTAGTTTTGCCTTCATATACATGGAATTATGCAGTCTGTTATTTTTTTATTCTGGCCTTTTCCACCAAAGCATATGCCTTTGAGATTTTTCTGCGTGATTGCAGCAGTCCGTGAATTCATTATCAGTGCTGGAAAATAGTCTGTTGTGTGGGTATATCATCCTGTTTTTCTGGTGTGGAAGTTTTTATTTCTAGACTGGAAGAATGTTTTAAACACCCAAGTTTCATTTAAGTAAGTAAGTTTATTTGATAAAAGGTAGCGTTCGGTAGGCAGTAATCCGAAACACAATTCTGGCATGTTCCACGTGCCCCTCAATGGTGTCATAACTGGGATCGGTCCGAGTGCATGTGTGTCTCTTGGCCACTGTGGGCCAGTGTCAGAGCCTTCAAGAAATGTGAGTGAGGCCTGGCCGGTGGCACTGCAGGAGGCAGCCAATCACCAATCGACGTGTCTCTCTCACATCTGTGCTTCTCTCTCTCTGTCCCCCCTCCCTTCCACTCTCTTAAAAAAAAATCAATGGAAAAATATCCTCAGGTGAGGATTAACAACATCATCAACAAAAAATGTGAGTGAGACTCCAGGCCGTGGGCGGCAAACCCTGCTGGCCTTGGTGGGCACGGGCCACGATGGGGCCTCGGGCTGCATGTGGTGGGACAGAGATAAGAGGCTCCAGCCTGAAGATCAGAATCGGCTGGAGTGAGGGAGCTGCTGCGGGGCTGGCTTCCCCAGAGGCAGGCACTGGGGGCCGGGATCGGGAACTTGTTTGTCAGCAGCGGGGAAAGGCAGGGGAGGAAGCAGATGCAGGCCCAGCAAGGCTCTCTCACTGCCGGCAAAATGGAATGAGCTAGAGGCGGAGCTCTGTGTCCCCCCGCCATCCTGGGAGTTGCCGTGTATATTGTCTCACACTGGGTATTTGATGACACGGTATTTATACTTTAAAAATTAGATGTTTCTTCTTAGGGCTTCACAAAGGCTCTGAGAAAATGCTGTCTTCCGCCCAACTCCCCCTGCCCCTCCCCACCTCCACCTCTGCCCTTTGTTCACCTGGTGGGTTTCTCTTGTCCGCTTACACTAACCGCAGCTCCCTGAGTAGCGCCGAGCCTGCAACCAGTTTACATACATGTCCTTGACCGGAATCGAACCCAGGACCCTTGGGTCTGAGAACCGACGCTCTATCCACTGAGCCAAACCGGCCAGGGCACCACCAGGTACTCTTTGATTCTTTCTGTTGCTTGGTGAGGCCTGGTGATGCATTTTACTTAGCGAGCTGGCCAGGCAGGTAGTAATGTGTGCCCTTGGGATCAGATGTGCTTCGAAATTTCTGATTTTAGAAAATTTTGAGGCACGTCCGTGGCGTTGTTACTAAATAGATGCATCTACATGCATCTATTTAGTCACAACACCACAAAATAATGAGTATTAGCGTTGCTTTAGTAAATACATGAAAACTCACAGTCACTGGTAAAAATCATATATCATTTTCAGGTTTTGCTGCCCAGTAGCTTACAGTCTTCAGGTCTGGGACAGTAGTCTCCTTCGTCTCTGCAGCAGCCACGACTGCGGAGGCAGAACACAACCAGGCCTGCCTTCCTTCTTGCCGCTCCTCTCCCGAGCGGTTCCTTCCTTCGCTCCCAGTCCCATCACTGGCCACCTCGCTTGGCGTCCCCCTGCTGGCTTTTTGTGTACATTGAGTCTTGTTGGGAACGGGAACAGGAACTTGCTAACCTGTGTTCCTCCCATGGATGGAGGTTGAGCTGACTTAACCTTGTTAAATTCGAGAATCCTTACTAGCCACACTGGACACGTAGATGCTTCCCCGATACATCCAGTGACATATCAGTTGGAAATGTGGCCAAGTTGAAAGTTTTGGGTTGTATAAAGAACAGGGGTAGTCCCTGCAGCATTGCTTGTGATTTAAAAAAATAAAATAAAAATCAGGACTTGCAGCCATTCTTAAGGCAGGCAGCTTGACCCAGGACACTCTCCAAGTTGAATATGGTTCAGTGAAAAAAAAAAAAAAGTCGACTATGATGTACCCCCGTTGGTCTTCTAAAAATTCCCATGGGTAGAATATAGCGTATTTTTGGAATGATTATGTAAATTGGGAGATTTAAAACTGTGTCTTCCTATCTAAATTTTTTCAGACACTCCCTTTCCCCACACAAAAAATTAAATTTGTCCTCAGCCCAGCTCTGCTATTTTGAGCTGGTGGTGCTTGTGCTGGGAAAAGGGTCTAGATTTCTTTCCCCTCTTTCCGGGGGTCGGGGGAGGGGTGCAGGTCACAGCAGCAGCACGTGGCCAGGGAGACAGGAGGAGCCCACCCCCGCCTGCCTGCCTTGGGTTTGGACTCGGTATTCAGTGTATTTCCCATAAATCAAGTAAAGCTTGGTTTTGGTGTTCGTGAATAGACTTCGCTTTGTGGCTGGGACTTCACTCCTTGAACTTGGCTTGCCTACTTTTTTAAAGAGGAGAGCCCGCCCCGTGGCACACACTGATAAGGCTTCTGGTTGTCACCAGTCATTCTTCATCCACTTCGTTTCTATCGTGGGAAACGAAGCAGCCCTTTTTGGGTGGGTGGGTGGGTGGGGACCTCTTTCTGTCTAAGCCGGAGTTTGTGCGAGGCCAGATGTCCCCAGTCATTTTAAGAGATGTTAGGGCGGGGGGGGGGGGGGGGGACAATCTCCAAGGTAACTTTAACAGCGGTTAATATATTGTATTTCATTTGTGGGGTATTTTGCCTACGCGAGGCCCGTCCATCCTTGGCGCTTGCATTCTTCGCTGATGCGGGCGGTTGTCTTTAAAACTAGAAGCTCGTTCTTACAGAGGTGCTGCGGTGTGGATGAATTCCTTGTGGGATCGCAGGTATTAGAAAAAGTAGGTTTCCACTAAAGGGCGCGCGCGCACACAGCGTCTCGTTCCTTAACAAAGCGCTTTATTTAAGCTCGGGCTAAGGTAAACCTGCCTGCTTGGTATTTTTATTTATTTATTTTTTCTTTAACCTCCCCCCCTTCCTCCCCTGCTGGGCCCACATTCCTGGGTCTTTGTCTCTGCCTGGTATTTTAGAAATTTTGGGAGAGGAAGGCAGTGGGTGGGTGGGGCCTCCTGGAAGCTGGGGGCAGGGAAGAGGGTGGTCACTTGCAAGGTCAGAGGTCGAGCCTGCTCCATTCAGCTGGGGCAGCCAGATTGTCGCCATGCAGGGGCGGAGGGAGGTGGGGGTGGGGGCGTGTCTGTGCATCTGCCTGGGAAGGCCCAAACTGGCAGCCCCAGGCCCTGGAATTCCTCCCACCAGAGGCCTGCTCCTCGCCCGCCCCCCCAACCCCACCCCCTTCCTGGAGCCATAGTTCATGGCCTCTGCTACATTTCTGGCCTTGGACCCTCCACACAGCCCTTTCTTTGGAAGACGTGGGTTTCCCAGTTTGCTCTGTTAAAAATAATCTTGCCGCTGATTCAGAGAATTGCACCCATGTACACATCCTTACCTATTGATCGTGCTTCACAGGCTCTGAAATATGGTGGGTTTTCGACCTTAGACATTTCAAGTAGATGAGATGCGGAGCTTCTAAACGGGGAGTGCGAAAATCTTCCCCAAGTTCCACTCCAACTTTTTGTTCGAGAGTTTATCTAATGGATCGCGTTTTCAGTATTTGGACAACCTGTGTTGTTGTTTTTAACGTCAGTGATTTATTAATTACAAGCACCACGCGGCCGTGGTTCTGCTCACCCACAGCTTTTTATGACCAGCTGGCTGGGTGCTGCCCACGCCCCGCCCCAGCGTGGCCTGGCGCCGCATCGATCCCATGTGAAATGGTGCCAAGTGGGATTGCGTCCAGGGACCCGGGACCCCCTTTGTCCATTTTTGGAGGTATCTGGGCTTTCCAAGCCTGCACATGGGAGGGGCCTGGTGCCAGGGGCTTCGGGCACCCTCCCCATCCCCCCGTCCCCCCGTCCCCCGCCCCGCTCCTTCCACCCTCTGACCAGGATTTCTTCTCTGGCCACTTCACCTGCAGCATTCTTCAGCACCTCTCACTTGTCGGAGTCACCAGGTTCCCCTTAATTCCTGGCAGTTGCACAACTGGCACCTGGAGCGGCCCAGAGTTATTTCCAAGCCTCTTGGTTTCTGAGGTCGAGACCCTAGAGGCACGGTTCTTGGGGTCAGGGTTCTTGGGGTCGAAGGGGTCTCCTGAGGCACCTGGTCAGCCTGGCTAAGGTTGCCCCATGACCAGGTCGTGTCAGGCTCAGGTGAACAGCCTAAGGTTCTTTGTCACTCAGCTGCCTGTGCAGAGAGATGAGCTGTTGCCCAGCGATAGCTGGTCAGTCCACACAGCTGTCGGGGACAAACAGGCTACTCCTGAGAAGAGGTAGAGAAGATTGCTTTAACTGTGTGGCAGGAGGGGGGCAGGAGACGGAAGGCTGGCCAGCATGCCTCCTCCTAATTTGAAAGGAACCTTCTGAGGGGAGTTTTTCACACTTGCCATTAGCATAGGGGTGATCCCTTTCTTCCCATGACAAATGGAGGGAGCAAAGGGAAGCAATGTGGCTGAAACCTGTGGGCGAATTGCTTTAGCATCACATCATTAAAAAAAAAAAAGAGAGAGAGAGAGAGAGAGACCCCAGGAATTTACCCCAGATGCATCCAGCGTCACGTCTTGTGGTTAGTATTTAAGGTTAGGTAGAGAATTTTGGGTTTACCAGATTAGAAAGATGAGCTCACCTCCACATGGTGGACCTGCTTTTCAGAATATGATGGGTCTTGAAGAAGGCAAGTTGCCAACAAGTGGTTTTCAGTCTACCATGGCTCCTGAACGGCATCTCGCTGGATGGCAAAAGTGGTAGAAAACTAGGAACCTGACCGTGGTCTCCCTCCTGTAGTATAGACTCCATAAAACATGCCACGTCAGAGCCATTTCTTTCTTTTTTTTAAAATATATTTTATTGATTTTTTACAGAGAGGAGGGAGAGGGATAGAGAGTTAGAAACATCGATGAGAGAGAAACTTCGATCAGCTGCCTCCTGCACACTCCCCACTGGGGACGTGCCCGCAACCAAGGTACATGCCCTTGACCGGAATCGAACCCGGGACCCTCCAGTCCACAGGCCGACACACTCTATCCACTGAGCCAAACCGGTTAGGGCCAGAGCCATTTCTTAAAAGTAGGAACGGAATATTCTAAATCTTTGCCTCTAACCCAGAGTGGAGCAGGCCTGTCGACTGGGCTGAGCCGCTTGAGACATCATTTCCTAGTGGGTGTGCTTCATGCCAAGACTTGGATGGGCCAGTACAGTGATCTGGAAAAGGAGAGAAACAGCATTCTCCCTGTCTGCCTCGGGGCTGTTTCTGTGTGGGACTTTCAGCCTAATAGGAACTTTCTGGCTTCAGGGCTCCCACCAACCCTTTCTCCCTCCTTATCTCTGTCTCCCTGTCTCCGCTTCTCAGCCTGGATGAGCTCTGGAACCCCTTAGACCTCCAGGGGAGACCTAGCAAGGTGCCGAGGGCTCTGCATGAGGAGGCCAGGACCAGGCATGGGTTGGAAGCAACTCTTGAGAAGTCTCCGGTCACATGCAGTACCGTGTACAGATGGCGTGTTGTAGAATTGTGCACTTGAAACCTGTATAATTCTGGTAACCCGTGTCACTGCCATGAATCCAATTAAAAAAAAAAAGAAGTCGTAGGTTGGCCTCCTTGCTCTGCCTTTGCTAGCCGTGAGGCCTTAAGCACCTCAGAACCTCTTGTCTTCATCTGGAGATGACGTGCATGGAGCATTGTGTATGTGAGAGAACCCCCTTCGACGCCGCTCCCCTGCCTCCTGTTGCGTGTTGGCTGGCTTTGCCTCACACCCAAGTGTACCAGAGGCAAATTTAAGCTCTGCTCTTGAAAGCAGTCCAGCCAACATTTACAGAGAGTGGTGCTAAGTACCCTGCTCTGTGGAGGGGTACAAGACTGGCCCAGTTTCTGTGCCAAGGGGCTGTCGCTCTTGAGAGCTCCTCATTTATCAGCAGGTGGAGGCGGTGCCAGCCCTTCCTCTCCCTCCCTCCCGGCATGCTGGGCCCCAGGGAAATACAGAACATCGGCTCCCTCAGCATGGGCTGCCTCCCAGGGTCAGCGCCTTCCTTGGGACAACTTGGCAGGAAGAAGAAAGACAAGAAGCTGGCTGACCTTACCCACTAGCTTTTTGCCTTCGTTCCAGGAGCTTAAGCCCTTAGCTTGCTCGAGTGCCTGGAGAATCATGCTCTGCATGTTGTGCTAACCTCCTTGACCGGGGGGGGGGGGGGGGGGGGCGGGGTGGTGGTGGTGGCAGCAACCTGTGGTGTGAGGCTGGCTGATATTGGCCTCGAGCCTCGCTTCACACGCCCCCAGAGGCAGGGGAGGTGAGAGAAAATTTCTGGTGTGTTCTTTCATTGGGGCTACCAATCTCAGATCAGGACAACATCATCTTCGAATATTTCTGGGTAATTAATCTGAGATACAGGGTAATACACTGAGTGGCCAGATGATTACGATCTCTGAACGCATAATAATCTGGCCACTCAGTATATATACACACACACACACACACACACACACACACACATATATATACATATATATATATTAGAGGCCTGGTGCATGAATTTGTGCCATGGGTGGGGTCAGGCCAGCCTGGCCAGCGGGAGGGGACATGGGCGGTTGGCCGGCCTGCCTGCTGGTCGAACTCCTGGTCAAGGGGGACAATTTGCATGTTAGCCTTTTATTATACAGGATATACACTGAATGGCCAGAGTATTATGCGTTCAGAGATCATCATAATCTGGCCACTCGGTGTATTATTGCCTTTGAAGCGTCTCAGTTTTGTTTCTGAATGAGACTGGAGTGGAATGATGGTTGTCTTTTCTTTTGACCGGGCGGGATGGGAAGAAGAGCAAGTTGGGCTCACAGTTGACTGCACTGCTCCCTGCCCTTGTTGGGTGTGTGCTAGGTTATTGGGAGTGGGGAGAGGTTGGGAGCCTGGGATCCAGAGCCCCTGTTGCTGTCCTCTCTGACTCCAGGCCCGCGGCTCTCAGTAACGCCTGTCCCCTCTCTGGTCCCCAGGTGCTGCACCTGTACTGTGACACTTGCTCGGTGCCCATCTGTCGTGAGTGCACAATGGGCCGGCACGGGGGCCACAGCTTCATCTACCTCCAGGAGGCACTGCAGGACTCCCGGGCTCTCACCATCCAGCTGCTGGCTGACGCCCAGCAGGGCCGCCAGGCGATCCAGGTCAGTCCTTCCCCACACCCTTCACCTACTTCCTTGTGCATAAAACCTTCCCCACTACCTTTCAGATGGCGCGTGTAGATTGCTGGGCAGACGCCAGTGTGTGGGGGCCCTGTCGGAACAATGACCCAAGTGAGCTCATGTGATATCCATGCAGCAATAATCCCTGGGGCTGGGGCGGGAGGGGTGGGGACCACCTTGAAGTCTTGTGCAGATTAGGATGTGGCCCAAAGTTAATGGCTGGTCTAGGCTTGTTCCCTTCACTTAGCCTGGGCCCCTATCACATCATCTGTCTGTTTCCCATCCAGCCCCTCCCCAGTTCCAGGTGGACGACAGAAGGACTGGGAGCTTGACGCTTTTCAGACAGAGACCTTTGCTATTCAGATTTATTTATTTGTTTATAGGTGAGAAAGAAGCAAGCATGGGCAATTTCCCATAAGATTCAGAGTCTCAAAACTCTTTCCTGGGTGGTCAGGTCACATCCTGGTCATTAAGACTCTTGTTTCTGTTTAGTTTCTAATCTCTTTGGGGTTAGGGACACATGTAACTTGGGGGCATAGCAGCGTTCTCTCCCACAGTCAGGTAATATTGTGTGCCTGAACTGATTTTGAATCTCCTTGCCTGATCCAGGTTTTCGGAACACAGAAACACCACGAGATGTTAGCCTTTGTTCTGTAGGCTAAGCTGGAAAATCAGGGCACACTGCTAACCCTTGAGAAGAAATTGAATAGGAAACTATTGTTAGTTACACGCTAGAGTATTTGAGTAAGTGAATTGTTAAAAAAAAAAGCATCTTTTAGCCCTGATCGGTTTGGCTCAGTGGATACAGCGTCAGCCTACGAACTGAAGGGTCCCAGGTTCGATTCTGGTCAAGGGCATGTACCTTGGTTGCGGGCACATCCACAGTAGGGGGTGTGCAGGAGGCAGCTGATGGATGTTTCTCTCTCATCGATGTTCCTAATTCTCTATCCCTCTCCCTTCCTCTCTGTAAAAAATCAATAAAATATATATGTATTTTAAAAGGTATCTTTTAGCCCTAGCTGGTTTGGCTCAATGGATAGAGCGTCAGCCTTCGGACTGAGGGGTCCCAGGTTCGATTTCGGCCAAGGGCACATGCCCAGGTTGCAGGCTCGATCCCCAGTGGGGGGCGTGCAGGGGGCAGCTAATCAATGAATCAATGATTCTCCCTCATCATTGATGTTTCTCTCTCTCTCCCTCTCCCTTCCTCTCTAAAATCAATAATATATATATATATTTAAAAAGTATCTTTTAGGAAAGTGGTTGAAGAACTGACTGACTGTGTGCTCTAGGGAAGATGGTTTAAGGATGGTTTAGATTTTAATATATTTCTCCATAGCCGTCACTTTCCCGGGCGTGATATTGAAGTAATCTTTCTGATGAATCAAATTGTCTGGTATCCAAGTCCTAACATTGAAGGTTTGAGAGTCTGTTTCCGGAATGATTTACTCTGTCGTGTTCTCATTATGCCTTCAGAGTGTCTCTGTCTCGTGGCTGCTGTTACATCGCATGTGTCCGCATCCTCACTGGTACATATTCGGTTTTATTTCTATTCTCTCTTAATGACTGTGTCCTGAATGAGGTGGTTTGTGGTTTCCATTTTTATGCCACTACAGTTAGGACCTTTGTCAAGTGCTTGTCCCGCAGGCTTCTTTCTAAGACACCGTCACCTGGGGAGTTTAAAGAACCACCGATGTCACCCTTGCTGGTGTGGCTCCTTCGGGTGCCTTGCCTTTGTGCACCACAAGGTTGCCGGTTTGATTCCCCTTCAGTGCACATTCCCGCGTGGCAGGCTCAATCCCCAGTAAGAGGGTGTGTAGGAGACAGCCGATGGATGAGTCTCTCTCGTTGGTGTTTCTATCTCTCTCTCTCCCTCTCTGAAACCAATAAAAATATATATATACATTAAAAAAAAATTAAACATGATCACTGTTCATGTTAAAGCAAGAGTAATAGCTATTACACCATTTTGCACAAAAATGAGAACTGAGCTTAATGTCTAAGCATAATTGTTTTAGGTTGTACAGATGAAATGTTGAATCTAGACTTTTGGATTAACTTTATCCCTTATCTCCTGTTTGTCTTTTTTTTTTTTTTTTAAATTTCTTTATTGATTAAGGTGTCACATATTTGTCCTCATCCCCCCATTCCCATCCCACACCCCTCCCCTTGGATGCCCCAACCCTCTGTTGAACTTAAGCATTGGTTAGGCTCATATGCATGCACACAAGACCTTTGGTTGATCTCTCCCCCCTCCCCCCACCCTCCCCTATCCTCCCTCTGAGGCCCGATAGTCCGATCGATGCCTCCTTGTTTCTGGTTCTGTTCTTGTTCATCAGTCTATGTTGTTCATCATTTCCCCTAGATGAGCGAAATCATGTGTCACTAAAGATATACTTATAAGAATTGAATGTGCGACGAGCAATAATAGTTATGCTGACAGGCAAATGAATCAGTCTGTAGTGAGTTTCTTTCTGGACCAACAGTTCTTTTGAGACCCAATATCAATGTCCACCAGTTCCCTATGAGTACATGTCGGCACTGACCCCTCAGCTCTGGATGGTGGACAAATGGTGGTAATGCAGGTCCGACTCCCTCTGGTTTGGTCTCGGCCGGACCCAGGGGCACTGCTTCACCCGGATCCAGGGGCCCACGGCCTCACCCGGACCCAGGGCCAGGCCCACCCGGATCCAGGAGCCCACGGCCTCACCCTGACCCGGGACCCAGGCTCACCCGGATCCAGGGGCCCACGGCCTCACCCGGACCCGGGACCCAGGCCCACCCGGATCCAGGGGCCCACGGCCTCACCCGGACCCGGGACCCAGGCCCACCCGGATTCAGGGGCCCACGGCCTCACCCGGACCCGGGACCCAGGCCCACCCGGATCCAGGGGCCCACGGCCTCACCCGGACCCGGGACCCAGGCCCACCCGGATCCAGGGGCCCACGGCCTCACCCGGACCCGGGATCCTGTTTGTCTTTTATCATTTCTTGGATCATCCTAAGAGACTAAGGTCCCCTATGGACACTCCTACTTGCCGTGATGGAAAGTTGCCACAGCTATGCTGAGAATGCCTAGTCTCTCTTGTGAACTAATTTAAACTATCCCCAAAAGTAGATCAAGGAAACATTGTTTTTTCTATTATAAATATCGAAACGGGAGAACAAAATTAATTGCTCTGCCCAAGCAACCAGACCTCCTTAACCAGGGGCCTTCCCTTTTCTTCAGTGAGGACCAGCAAGACCTGTTGACTGGGCTCCTGCTTTGTTCCAGGCACTGAAATAGGTGCTTTCTGCATACATAGGAGTGCTTTTATGGTGTGGGTGTCCTTCTTTCCATTTTGCAAAGAGAACGCTTTGCTCCAAAGAAATTAACCTCAAGTAACCTGCCAGAGGCACACTAAGGGTGAATAGAATTGCAGTTTGAGTCCAAAACTAACAGACACTGTT
Source organism: Cnephaeus nilssonii (assembly GCF_951640355.1). Taxonomy (NCBI): domain Eukaryota; kingdom Metazoa; phylum Chordata; class Mammalia; order Chiroptera; family Vespertilionidae; genus Cnephaeus; species Cnephaeus nilssonii. Next base: position 12,811,226 of record NC_137088.1, on the reverse strand, counting down.
TCTCATTTGGGAAGCATGGGAGCAGGTATCCTCTCTCTAGCTCCCCAACCCCCTCTTATGCATGTGCAAGCCCCCCTCCCCATGCAACCCCCCCAAATACGGAGAAAAAATCGTGGTTGAAGAACTTGAATACACCATGACCTAATTTAAAAATTTCCCATGCTGTCTTAATTAGGACTCTTGGTTGCAATGGACTAAAAGGGAATGAATAGTCTCAGGTGACCAGGTAGAAGAATATGGATGGATCAGGCTTCAGGTATCCAGGGACGCAGACCTTGGTGCCAGCACTGTCAATCATTTAGCCCTGTCCCTCTCTCCATGGTAACCTCATTCTTGCTACTGGACCTGGGCTTATCCATGTAGTGCTGAGAGAAAGGTGGGCTTAAGTGGCGATCGCTTCAGGCAGGCCTACACCGTTCAGCAAGCCACCCTCAGGGAAAGAGTGGGTATCCTTTCCCCCCCTCCTCTTCCCTTTTGGGGTGGGGGGAGGAGGCTGGAACATCCTATATAATAAAAGCCCAGTGACCGAAACGGCGGAACCATCAGAGACCAGAAGGACCATGGCCCCTTGCCCCGCCCCCCAGCGAGTGGTTAGGGGCGATCGGTCGGGCGATCAGGCAGGTGGGTGAGCACTTAGGAGCCAGTGGTCCTGGATTGTGAGAGATGTCTAAACCAGCAGTCAGACATGGCCCGAGGGGTTCTGGATTGCGAGGGGGTGCAGGCGAAGCTGAGGGACAACCGACCCCCCTCCCGTGCACACATTTTGTGCACCGGGCCTCTAGTCCATATACAAAATCCCAGGGAAGGGCCCTTGACTGGCCTGTCTTTTTTTCATTCCTCCTTGGGCACCGTGGCTGGGGGCACTATGATAGGGAGTTCCCTTTGGAGCAAATGAATGAGCATTTAACATCTCGAAGTAAAGGAGACTAGGCAGCCACATCTGCAGGTAGACAGGTAGTAGATTTAAGTCCTTCTTAACTTCACACCACCTTTAAATGAGTATTCGTAACCCAGAAATATATTTTACAACAGTGGGCTCAGTACAGTTTGGGGCGGGGGTTGTTTTAATTTACATTTAACAGCTTTTGCTTAGAAAAACTTTTCAGAGAAAACTCCATTCCCTTTCTTCAGTCAGAGGATATTTGTCTCACTGGTTTCCCCTCTGTATTTGGGAGATAATAAAAACTCACTAGAGGCTCAGCAGCGGTGTTTTTACCTTTTTTCAGGTCACTTCTGGGATCCTCGTCTATGTGTTTGTGTTGGGGCCAGAGGCTTGAGATGTATATTGGCTGCTCTCCTGTCCTTCCTTTATAATAGAAGGGTAATATGCAAATGACCAAACCGTGCAAGGACAGGTCACTATGATGTGCACGGACCACCAGGGGGCAGGCGCTCAATGCAGGAGCTGCCCCCTGGTGGTCAGTGCGCTCCCACAGGGGAAGCGCTGCTCAGCCACAAGCTGGGCTGGTGAGCACAGCGGCCCACCTCTGGCAGCACTAAGGATATCCAACTGCTGCTGAGGCTTCAGCTTCGGCTCCACGTGAGCCGACCTAAGCCGTCAATTGGACATCCCCTGAGGGCTCCCGGACTGCAAAAAGGGCCCCCCCTCCCCCCCAGTGCCTGAATGTCGTGCACCGGGCCTCTAGTAATAAGTAAGCCGCCGTGCCCTGTAGGCAGTTTGTGTATTAATCTTCCTCATCTCGTCTTGAGCACCTTCTTTTTTTAAAAAAAATTTTAATATATTTTTATTGATTTCAGAGAGGAAAGGAGAGGGAGAGATAGAAACATCAACGATGAGAGAGAATCATTGATTGGCTGCCTCCCGCACGCCCCCCACTGGGGATTGAGCCTGCTACCTGGGCACGTGCCCTTGACTGGAATCGAACCCAGGACCCTTGAGTCCACAGGCCAACGCACTATCCACTGAGCACCTTCTTTTCCTCCCATCCTGATGTCCTCATCAGCTTCTTTTCAAGATTAGTTTCTGTGTAAGCTTCTAATCATTCCTGAGTGGGAAGAGTATACATAAAAAAAGACATCTCTCCCATTGACTGTTTGCTTGTGTGTTTCTTTAAAAAAAAAAAATCCAGTGTTAAATTACAAGTGTTGGATGTACAGTGGACCATGGACCACAGTCCCCAATATTTATAAAAAGCACCCAGAAGTCAACCCTTTGATTAATTCTAGACAGCCCTGTAAAGGGAATTACCCTGATGAGAGTCTAGAGTTGCCCATAACAAAGAAAGCATGGAAGATGCTTGTGGTGTTACCTCATCATTTTTATTGCTTTTTAGAATATTCTATTACTTTGATTCTTCCTGAAAATATACATCATTCTGGTCACCTGTGTAATTAGAGGGTTTTATGAGGTGCACTGATTACCTGGGGGTATTCATAAGCAGGATAGGAATATGGTTGCTCTCCACAGAAGAGAGCCTTGATTTTTTTAAAAACTGTTTTATGTCTTTTATCACATTTAAGATGCCATTGGGTGTAAGATGCACATTTATTTTATATACAACGAATGAAGGAAAAACTGCTGACTTTTTTTTTGTTAATCCTCACTTAAGGATATTTTTTTCCATAATTTTTTCTTTTAAGAGAAAGAGGGAGCGCCCTAACCGGTTTGGCTCAGTGGATAGAGCATTGGCCTGCGGACTCAAGGGTCCCAGGTTCGATTCCAGTCAAGGGCATGTACCTTGGTTGCAGGCACATCCCCAGTAGGAGGTGTGCAGGAGGCAGCTGGTCGATGAATGCTTCTCTCTCATCAATGTTTCTAACTCTTTATCCCTCTCCCCTCCTCTCTGTAAAAAAATCAATAATATATATATATATATTTTTTTTTTTTTTAAAAAAAAAAGAGAGGAAGAGGGAGGGAGGGAGCGAGGATGAGTGAGAAGAAACATCAATGTGAGAGAGACACATCAGTTGGTTCCTGCATGCACTGCACGCTCCCCGAACAGGGTAGGGGAACAAACCTGCAACCCAGGTATATGCCCTTGACCAGGAATCGAACCCTGGACCCTTTGGTCTGCAGGCCAACGCTCCAACCACTGAGCCATGTACTGACAATTTTAAGATAAATCGTAGTTTCCAAGCTCTTAAGTGTGATTACAATTATATGAGTACAGTAGAGTATTTTTCATTATCTGCTATCGTGGCCTGCACATTTATGCACTTTTGTTACCTTCTGGTTATCGGCGCACTTTAAATACCAGCCATTAGGCCACCCCAGTTCTCCATGGCAGACATCACTAACCGCTCTCTGCACTCCGCCCTAGGAAACCCTGTATGGCCTCAGACTCCTCAGTACTAAGTGGTCAGCTGGCACGCACAAACCGGTTTCGCTTGCCCATATTGAGACCCTCAATTTCAGATGTTTGATTGGATCTGTGTTAACAATTTAGAAGATAATAACATTTTTTCTCTCAAGCCCCATGCTTGTTGGTTGTTGTTGTTCCCCCCATTTTAACTGCAAATTGTGTTTCTGTTTTCAAAGTTGACTCAGCCCCTTCCCCACTGTCATCCTCCCCAACCCACCTGCCTCTTGTCTCCTTCAAAGGCCCTGCTTTCAATAATGGGAACGAGTTCAGCAGGTCCTGGCTGCGCATCTTGGAATGCGGTGCTTGACTGGTTGGTGCACGATTTAGAAAGCAAAGATCCATTTTGTCTGCAACGCGGCTTTTACGACTCTCAACCCTAGGATTGATGTTATTCTTGCATGCTTTTGGGGGGTGACTGAGATTGAAATAAGAGCTTTTCACCCCTTCCACCTGCTTGAAAAATGGAAGAAACGGTCCTTGCTAGAGAATGGGAGTTCCAAAACCCAAGGGCTTGGCTTGTAGGGATCTGGCAGGGCCTGAGGGAGCAAGCCTTGCTAGGGGACAGTAGGGGAAGAGGTGAGTAGAGTCACACCGCACCCCACCCCACCCCCAAGCAAAGGAGGTGGTCGTTGCTTTCCCAGCCAGTTCTTGCCCTAAAGGAGTGTTGTTGGCCTTGTTATTTTCAAATCCTGAGATTTTTATAGAAATCTGTTCGGTATGTAATGAATGGCATTGGTGAAAATAGCAAGCAGTTTGCCACCTCTGCTGACCATTGAGGAAACATGAAGAAACATTTGGCTGGTGTGGGTCAGTGGTTGAGCATCGACCTATGAACCAGGAGGTTATGGTTCGGTTCCGGGTCAGGGCACATGCCCCGGTTGCCCGGGTTTCGGGCTGAATCCCCAGTAGGGGTCGTGCAGGAGCAGCCAATCAGTGATTGTCATCATTGATTGTTTTGTTTCTCTCTCTCCCGCTCCCTTCCTCTCTGAAATCAATAAAAAAGAAATATTATGGTCCAACTAGCATAGCTCAGTGGTTGTTTCAGGGCAATATCCCCAGCTTTCGGGCTCGATCCCCAGTGGGGGGTGTACAGGAGGCAACCGATCAATAATTCTCTCTCATCATTGATGTTTCTATCTCTCCCTCTTCCTTCCTCTCTCTAAAATCAATAAAACAATATTTTTTTTTTAAAAAAAGAGATATATAGACACAGGCTTGGTTGTGTCTGATATTGACACCTCTGTGCTAATTAATAACCAACACACCTGAAAACAGGGTGTGCCCGGCGCTGAGTTCTCCTCTCCCGCCCTTTCTCACCTGCACCACGTGAAGCTGGGGCTGCAGCACTCCCTTCCGGCCACTCCCTGGAAGTGGGAAGAAGGGACTCGCTTCTTCCTCTTAACTTCTTATTGTTATCAGGGGCGTATTTTCATCCTGGCTGCAGAAGTTGCTTCCAGTGTCTTGCTTTTGCCACTCCCAGGTTGAACTGGAAAAACCCCAATTTCTTCTCTTTGTTCTTGGGAACTCCCGAGGGGTCGGTGGCCACTTCCCCCAGTCACTGTCTATCTCTAATCCTCAGCGTGCCCTTTGTCCTAGCCCTGCTCCAATTCCTTGTTAGCCAGAGCCTTTACCTTAAATTGTCTCTGTTTCCATGTCTAGTGAGGTCTCTCTTTTTCCGAATCAATCTTGACTTGACAGCCTGAGACATTTGAAATCTACCAACCCCATTCTATCTGCTTGTATGCACACTTGCTTTTGTTGGTCATTCATTCTGGTTTTTTGATCGCAAGGGATAATTTAGACAAATTCACCTGCTTCCGTTTGTTGGCTACTTGTTAGTTTCCTAGAGCAGTGGTCGGCAAACTGCGGCTCGCTAGCCACATGTGCGGCTCGCGAGTCGCGGTTTGCCGCTCTGTTGACCAAAGAGTTTTGCCGACCACTGGACTAGACTCAATGCTACCGTGTAGTTGAAAGCTGTGAGGATTAGGCAATGGTGGCATATTGTGTGCAAAGAGGTAAAGGGTAGTATATGACAGTGGACGGCAAACTCATTAGTCAACAGAGCGGCAAACCGCGGCTTGCGAGCTACATGTGGCTCACGAGCCTCAGTTTGCTGACCACTATCCTGGAGCTACTTCAACAACTTATCACCACCTGGGTGACTTCAAACAACGGGAATGTGTTATCTCACCGTTCTAAAGGCTACAAGTCCAAAATGAGGGTGTCAGCAAGCATGCGCTGTGCTCCGACGGGAAGTTCTAGGGAAGAACCGGGGCTGGCCAGGTGCTGTGGTCAGCTCTTTCCACGTGTTCCGTTGCATTTTCCTCGCAGTCCTCCTTCATTTACCAAGGTTGGAGGCTAGGAACTCGTCCCAAGGCCTTTCAACTAGTAGGCGGTGGAGCCAGGATTTGAACCTGGTCACCCGACTCCTGTGTTGATCATCAGCCTGGTGTGCCCTGGACCGCCCCCGGTTTTTGACGTGTTCCATATTCTGGATACTCCTCGGTCCCCAGGGTACACGGATGGTTGGTCACCCAATTCCTGGGCCCAGGTCAGGCTCCAAACTCTTGCTGCTTCCCCAGGCCCCTCCTGGTTTGGGATGCTGGCTCTAAAACCTACTGCACCATCAGCAGTCAGTTTAGAACCCCTGATTTAATACCTCGGTGTCTCGGAGAAATCCTTTTGAAGACGTGTCATGTAATATTAATGAAAACACGAGGCCTTCTGTCTGGATTAATTTTTTATGAACAATAATACGTCTGATTAAACTGGCTGATTTACTAGAGCTGGTGGTACAGGGTTGGGTGGGGGGGTGGGGGTGGCGGTGTTGATGGTCTCTATCCACAGGGCACGGTTTCTGAGGTGACCCGTATTCCCAGTATGCATGTGGGGTTGGTTCTGGCTGGAAATGGCATGACAGGAAGGTGATGGATAACTGGTGGCTTGCAAGCCTGTTGTACACCCTCACGTGTGAGATGGGCCCAGCCTTCAGGGTTTCCCCCAGGTGGGCAGTAAGGCCAGACAGTCTGTGGGAAGGAAGTTGTTCGCGTGCCCGGGGTAGTACATTTCACATCTGATCCCTATTCCCGGTTTTCGGCTGCGACCCAGCTACACTGGTTTCACTGTTGTCAGAGTAGCTCTTAACAGTCCTGACATTCACCGGGTAGGTGCCATTTCCCATACAAAGACGTCCGGCGCTTGCCAGCAACTCCTTCAGTTACATGTCGGACAGATGCCATTCTCTCCCTAAGTGCCTGCTTTCTTTCCAAGGAAGTGGAGCAAGCGGTCTGGGGGGCCCTGGGAGTTCGCTTTTCAGGTCTGTGGCGTGGGGGGCGGGGGGGGGGGGCTTGGGGGGAGCAGACTTAAAACGTTTGTTTGGAGGTGTGTGAAGGTCCTCCTGATGCCATGCAATGGTTTCTGGTTTTCCAGCTGAGCATCGAGCAGGCCCAGACCGTGGCGGAACAGGTGGAGATGAAGGCCAAGGTGGTCCAGTCGGAGGTCAAGGCCGTGACTGCAAGACACAAGAAGGCCCTGGAGGAGCGCGAGTGCGAGCTGCTGTGGAAGGTAATGGGGGGGAGAGCACGCCCACCCCCAGGCCGGGCCTCCTCGGCTGGCCAGCATTTCTTCCGTGAACCCCGTGTCCGATCCTGGACCCCGGCTCTAAATGCAGATGACTTGGTAGTTTTCCAGAGTTCCATTGGCAGAAAAGCTCAGGGGGTCCCTGGAACCTTGTGGGGGTGCTCTCCAGGCAGGAAAATAACAAGAAGCCTTTTCAGAAGTGGTCGGGTACCGAGACCGGAAGGATTCCCGCGTTTTTCTGTGGCACAAATGCTCCGAAGGACGCTGAAAGGACGGACGATCGAAACCCTTGTTAGGAAAGCAGGCTGGTGGGCAACATCCTTGTGTTTGGTGTCCTGGCTGGTTACGCTTCCTGAACCCTTGGGGAAGGCCAGTTTTCCACTTGGCGAGGGCAGTGAGCGTGTGCCCTTTCTTCCTGTTGGAGCGGGAAAGCATGCTGAGCGCACTGGTGTGCTGTTTAGATAAAAAATCAGCTGGAGCCCTCTCTGGTTTGGCTCAGTGGATAGAGAGCATCGACCTGCGGACTGAAGGGTCCCAGATTCGATTCCGGTCAAGGGCACATGCCCCCGGGTTGCGGTAGGGGGTGTGCAGAAGGCAGCCGATCAATGACTCTCTCATCATTGATGTTTCTATCTCTCTCTCCCTCTCCCTTCCTCTCTGAAATAAAAAATATATATATTTTAAAAATCAGCTGGAAAGCTGGCTCTCCCTACCCAAGTCACCATCCCAGCATTTTCTTGTCTGATCTTCCCTCTCCCTTGTGAATGGGCCTGTGCCACACGCCAGTTCCACTATAATTACATTCTCTGAGCACGCAAGTGAGGCCGCACACCAAGGGTGAGCATAGGTGTGTGCATGCTTGTTTGATCATCAAACTATATGATGGTAGCGAGGTGGTACCTCGATTTTCGCAAGTGGCCCCGAAATGTCTCTGGGAGGCTACCTCGGATCTTGGCATGCTCCCATTTCGTTCGCTCCTAATCCGCTGCTTTCTGCTTCGTCCGACCTCTCAAGGAATACGGCTCAAGTTGCTTTTTTTGACAAGAAGAGAAAGACTCCATGGGAGGAAAAAAAAGTCCCAAGATTTAATTCAGCCCATATTTTACGTAGGGCACCTCTGTGGCCCTGACACGGTTATCAGACACTCCGATGCCCCCGTGGCCTGTCAGCCTCCTGCCACCCACGACTGTTCATTATAACGGAAAGGGGCCCTCTCCTTGCAACCCGAGAGCGCCGTGGTGAACTCTGCCTCAAACCCGCTCTCCGGGCTTTGCCGATGAAAAGGCCTTTGTGTGTTCCTGCGTATCTCACCTACGTTCTCATCCTCCCTCCCGGGAGGCTGACGCGCCGCCTCCTCCAAAGGTGGTTTTCTTTCAGGAGGAATGGAAAGCCAGTTTTGACTCTTCAGAGAAGCAAATTTTGGGAGAGGAGGAGAGAGAGAGAGAGAGAAAAGAAAAAAAGAGTCCATTCCTTTGTGCAATAAATGTTATTATTTCTCCTTGCCCAAGAACTCATTCTCAGATTCCCTCATTCTGGACACGCTCCTTTATCTTGACTTTTTTTGCTTGGTACCTCGCCCCCACGTCATGAGGGACTTCACCCCTCTCTTTTATCGATGACGAATTTTTCTGCCTGGGCACCTCTTTGTGATAAGGTTTTTGCCTCTTTGCATCTCAGTTATTGTACATGGAGATACCGGAGGGGCCAGGTGAACCACCTTTCACGCTTGTGGCTTACGCATTTCCAGGGGAGGTGGCTTCTTCCTCTTGGGGTTCGCGACAACCACCTAGCTAGCTGAGGGGTCAGAACCAAAGCCTGGGAGGCTTGCTCCAGTGCAAGACCAAAGGACAAAGCCTCTCTCTGACCTGTCCCCACAAGGTCCTCTCTGCACATACGTGTCCTGCTTCCAGGGCGGGCAGACGGAAAAGCATGTGAACGGGTCAGGAATCACCTCCTCACTCCCCAGGGGAGAATCTGATGAAAATCCAAGCCTCCCCCGCATTCTGAAACGGGCTTTCTGTAGCTTTCAGGGCGGTGGGCATTCACTGTCCTCTCTGCAAAGCAGGGCGAGCTAGCTGGGTGACCTTGGTGCTCCCGTCCTGGGGGAAATCACTTCAGATGAGAGGACTTTTAGTTCGTTAGTGCGGAAGAAGGGAGCAATGACTCCCGTTTCCTTGGTCAAGCAAAAAACCCCACCTTCGAGGCAGGGATTCCTGCGGCAGATCTGAATCCAGGTTTCGTATAGCGTTTTAGATGTAGGGGGCTCCTTTCTCCAAATTTTGTGGGTACGGCCTCGCGGGCTTCCTGTGGAAGGTTTCCAAAACCTGTTCTTCAAGGTGAGGAGAGGAGACCAGGGGAGGTGCCATGTGGAATTAGGTCCTCACCCACTCCCTTTGCTCTCTCTGGATCTTTCTTGTGTGTGAGGGTGGGGGTGGCGTTTTCTCCCAGGCCTTGCAGGCTCTCCGGAGCAGCACTGACAGTTCAGTCTTTTGGGAGCGTAAGGCCGGCCCCGGCTGTTGGGAAGCCCCGCTGGTCCTGCCTCTGGCATCCTTTCTGCCCCTTTTCTCTCTCTCCACCTTCACAGCCACCACTGAGGTGCCATCACCCCTCTCCTGGGTGCTCGCTGGTCTCTGCTTCCTCCCTTGTCCTCTCCAATACATGGTCCCTGTAGGTTATATCAGAACATAAACCCACTCACGCCTCTCCCTGCGTAAAACTCGCTAGTTTTTTTGTGTTGGTTTTTTTTTAAATTCCAGGCAAGTGCCCACCTCAGGGTCTTCATGACTATTCTTTCCTCTGCTTGGATCACTCTTTTTAGCCCTTGGCTTGTGAAAGGAGGGGTCTCCGGCATCCCTCTGTCTAAATCCGGCCTCCCTAGGATCGCATCTCCCATCTGTACTCTCTAACACCCATCATCACCAGAAATGACCTGACCTTGTTTCTCTGTGTGCTTGCTGAGTATATGTCATTGAAAAGGATGACCTCCTCTGAGGGCAAGGACCACCCATGTTTTCAGTTGGTCACTGTACCTCCAGTGCCTGGCACAACGTAGGTACTCAGTAAACACTTGTTCGAGGAATGTTTTTTGGTTTTATTTTTATTTTTATTTAGTTTCTAACTTACAGGAAAGTTGCAGGAGTTAATAATAAAAGAACCCTGTATGTCCTTAATCCGAATTCACCAGTTATTTATATTTTGCCCTATTTTCATCACTGTCTCTCTATATAAAAAGGCTGGATCTGACTTGAGAGTAAGTTGGTGTTGGAGACACGATGCCCCTTTATCCCCTAAGTTCTAAACTGTTTATTGCCTCTGCTCAGGAACATTCTCATAGCCCTGACCGGTTTGGCTCAGTGGATAGAGCATCGGCCTGCGGACTCAAGGGTCCCAGGTTCGATTCCAGTCAAGGGCATGTACCTTGGTTGCGGGCATATCCCCAATAGGGGGTGTGCAAGAGGCAGCTGATCGATGTGTCTCTCGCATCGATGTTTCTAACTATCGCTCTCCCTTCCTCTCTGTAAAAAATCAATAAAATATATATATATTTTTTTTTAAAAAAAGAACATTCTCGTAGCTAAGCACACAGTTCATTAAAATCAGGAAGTTAAATCTCAATCCTATCCTAGTATCTACTCCTCAGTCAGTAGTCAAATTTCAGAAATAGTATTTTTAGAGGCACAACTCCACTCTCACCCCCCACTCCTTCCTCTCACCCCCCCAATCCAGCATCACTCATTGCATTTAGTTACGTCTGTGTAGTCATCCCCTATACCTGGAACAGTTCGCCAGCCCTTTTTTGCCGTTGGATTCTGCTGTGTTTGAGGAGCGCAGACCCAGTTGTTTCTGTGGATTGTCTCCTCAGCACGGGTTTGTCCGAGGGTTCCTCCTGACTGGTGTCAGGTGATGTGTTTTCTATGCTTGGCTCTAAGCCTCTGTGTCCTCTCTCCTCTATCCTCACCTTTCCCTCCAGGTAGAGAAGATCCGCCAGGTGAAGGCCAAGTCCCTGTACCTGCAGGTGGAAAAGCTGCGGCAGAACCTCAACAAGCTGGAGAGCACCATCAGCGCCGTCCAGCAGGTCCTGGAGGAGGGCCGGGCGCTGGACATCCTGCTGGCCCGAGACCGCATGCTGGCCCAGGTGCAGGAGCTGAAGACGGTGCGCAGCTTCCTGCAGCCCCAGGAAGACGACCGGGTCATGTTCACGCCCCCCGACCAGGCGCTGTACCTCGCCATCAAGTCCTTCGGCTTCGTCAGCAGCGGGGCCTTCGCGCCGCTCACCAAGGCCACGGGCGATGGCCTCAAGCGGGCCCTCCAGGGTAAGGTGGCCACCTTCACGGTCATGGGCTACGACCATGATGGGGAGCCTCGTCTCTCGGGGGGCGACCTGATGTCCGCCGTGGTCCTGGGCCCCGACGGCAACCTGTTCGGGGCCGAGGTGAGTGATCAGCAGAACGGGACTTACCTGGTGAGCTACCGGCCCCAGCTGGAGGGGGAGCACCTGGTGTCGGTCACCCTGTGCAACCAGCACATTGAGAACAGCCCCTTCAAGGTGGTGGTCAAGTCGGGCCGCAGCTACGTGGGCATCGGGATCCCGGCCCTGAGTTTCGGCAGCGAGGGCGACAGCGACGGCAAACTCTGCCGTCCTTGGGGCGTGAGCGTGGACAAGGAGGGCTACATCGTGGTCGCCGACCGCAGCAACAACCGCATCCAGGTGTTCAAGCCCTGTGGCACCTTTCACCACAAATTCGGCACCCTGGGCTCCCGGCCGGGGCAGTTCGACCGGCCGGCCGGGGTGGCCTGCGACGCCTCCCGCAGGATCGTGGTGGCCGACAAGGACAATCATCGAATTCAGGTCTTCACCTTCGAGGGCCAGTTCCTCCTCAAGTTTGGCGAGAAGGGCACCAAGAACGGGCAGTTCAACTACCCTTGGGACGTGGCGGTGAGTTCCGAGGGCAAGATCCTGGTCTCGGACACGCGGAACCACCGGATCCAGCTGTTCGGGCCCGACGGCGTCTTCCTGAATAAGTACGGCTTCGAGGGGGCTCTCTGGAAGCACTTTGACTCCCCTCGGGGCGTGGCCTTCAACCACGAGGGCCACCTGGTGGTCACCGACTTCAACAACCACCGGCTCCTGGTTATTCACCCCGACTGCCAGTCTGCACGCTTTCTGGGCTCAGAGGGCACCGGCAGCGGGCAGTTCCTGCGCCCGCAGGGCGTGGCCGTGGATCAGGAGGGGCGCATCATTGTGGCCGATTCCAGGAACCACCGGGTGCAGATGTTCGAGTCCAACGGCAGCTTCCTCTGCAAGTTCGGAGCTCAGGGCAGTGGCTTTGGGCAGATGGACCGTCCTTCCGGCATCGCCGTCACCCCCGACGGGATGATTGTCGTGGTTGACTTTGGCAACAATCGAATCCTCATCTTCTAATCACATTTTCTAGGCTTTTGTGTTTGGGGTGTGCATCGCTCTCTCTCGCTCTCTCGCTCTCGCTCTCTTCTCTTTCTCCTTTTGAATTTCAAAGAAGAAACAGTCTCAGGGAAATTTCTTTTTTTTTCTTTTTGTTTAAAGAGAACAAGAAAAGTACAACGTTGCCTAAGTCCTACCTCATCTTTATTTTTTTACAGATGAATGTACTTACCTTTTCTGCAGGGATTGAGCCTGTGAAGTGATAATTTCTATCTACCTCATAAATCTTTACATTTCCTTCTCCAGCAGGCCCTCAGCTCAGTGGAGGTCACGTGTCCCTCTTCCCCTGCGTGGGACGTGACATGCACAAGCCTATTGTCTCTGGCTGGGAGGGCACTGGGTGTGTGTGGTGGGCTGATACTCTGTAGATTGAGCCAAGGAAACACGGAAGAAACTACTAAGTTAAAAAAAAAACAACCCACAAAAAAGTATAAACCGTGGGAAAATAGGATTTTAAATGCTTAATTATAGAGTATTTGTGTTCTTGAGAATACTGTGTTTATGGGGTTAGATTGTGTTGTGTGATCTTGATCTTTTTTGGGGGGTAAATTTTTTTTTTTTTTTAAATGCTGCAATGGAGAACTTCCTTACGTTCTCCTTTTGTATCTCAGTGTGTCTGTCATCCTGTTCAGCATCTTTTCTTGTTCCTAGAAGATGGGGCTGTGGCTTGCTAGCCGCGAAAAGCAGACTCCCGATTCCTAGTTTAGGTTACGTCACCTATGTCTCTTTCAAGGCAGGGGCGTGAGTGTGAGGACGTCTTCCATCAGGTTAATGACGCTGAAGGTGATGCACAACCTCCCAAAGAACCTTTCTCTTCCTACTTTAGTTTCTAAAAAGTAATAAACGTAGCTCAGCATTTTTGTTAAAAGTGTCCTCAAACGTGAAGTATTCTTAGTTTGCTGTTGGTTATAAAGAGTTCAGCAGTCGGAAGAAGAAAGTGGACCTCGTTCTCAGAAAAGAGGGTTTTGGACATGGCGTGGTGGGTGCACACGCGTGTCCCGAGGTTAGTCTTTTGGGTGGGAGCATGAGAATGTAAGCAAGCCACCCCCAAACTCTTCCGGACTTTGCAGGAGGGTTGGGGTTGATCCCCGATCCTCGATTGAATGTTGTTCTGTTCATGGAAGCATGCCTTTTGCTAAGAAGAGCAGTAGGCAAGGGAATGAACTTTTATGTTTAAAAGCACAATTTTTTTCCCCTGCTTGGGAAGTGCAGGGAAAGAGGACGTTTTGAAAGTCAGATTCATAGGAACAGCCCATCCTTCACCCTCTGCTCCGGTCTCTTTTACAAAGCGGTCTGCTCCCCGCGCCCTACCGTAGGACCTCAAGGTTAACGTTGTTGTCCGTCCGTCCCCCTGTGTCCCCCCCCCCCCCCCCGCAGCCCCCCCAAAGGCCTTTGAATGTAAAGAAAGGATCTGTAAACTTAAATTGCCCCAACCTGAAATGTAGGACATAACTATCTTTTGTGAAACCTCTATCTCGGTACCAAAGAATGAACATTGAAGCCGGTCTCCACTGCAGAACTGTGGGACGGCATCGGTCACTTTACAGGGTCGGTTCGTAGTAACCTGGACTTGGGTACAAAACCTTGTGCTTCTGGGCATTCTCTGTCTTTTAGGCGGGAAGCCGGTGGGGCTGATGATACCCTGCTGGGCAGAACCCACACGGGTGGGTCCCTGCACTTCCCGCAAACACGGAAATAAGAACCAGATTCGAGACTTGCACAGCTCAGGAGAAAAACAGGCTCTCGGAAGCCAGGGGCTTCCAGGAAGAGCTCTTGTTGAAACAGACGAACGGGTCACTTTCTGTTCCTGAATTTAAAAGAAATCCCCTTTTGCAATATGGATGTCGTTTTAAGTGAACAGAATAAACTGACAAACGAAGCAATTTGTCATCCCCCCCAAAGGAAAGATGTCGGGGACACTGTTAACAAATCAATCAAATTGCTTTTCTGGACATTTAATCTACCAGTTCCCAGTTCCCATTGCTTTGGTTCTAGGGTTTCTGAATGACCGAATTGGGGGGGGGGGGGGGCACCTCATTTCTTGAAGAGCTTCAGTAAAGTATCCAGAAATTAAAAAGAAACTTGAACCTGCTGCCTCAGCTTGCTGTGTGACAGGGTGGGGAGGTGACAGGAAGTCTCATTTTGTAAGAAAAAAAAAAGCCTTTTCTTTTATTGAAGAATTGAACAGTGAATCCTGCCTCCGTTTCTATTCAGTTGCCTTTTATTTTGTCCCTAACATCTAAGTTCTTTGGTCAAGAGCTCATAAGGAAACATTTTTATTTTGGAATAACTTGGTGCTGGTCATTTCCTCACCCCCAGCCCCACCCCACCTTACCCAACAAATCACCCTTTTAAACACCAAAGACAACTTGTTTTAAATGCTTGAAACATTTTTTATTTTTATTATTATTGAAGAAATGCATCTTGCAAGTTCTTTAATGTTCCCAGAAAACTCTAGGTCATGATAATGGCTGGGATGACGTACCAAGTGTGGTTATTCCCTTTGATTATTCCGTGTTCAATTTCATCATCATCTTCGCTCTCATCTTTTCTTCCCAGTCTCCCACATGTGGGGACATCCTGGGATCTGAGTGGGGAGTTTTCTTGGTGAATGGCAGTAACTAAAATTGCTTATTTACCACTTTTCTATGGATTTGATTGTAAAGCCAGAGTTTCCACACATGGCTGAAATGACCAGGTCTTATTTTAATCAATAGACTGACCAATTTGCAGGCTTTAAAGCTCTAGTAGAGTCTCCTTGGAATGGGGCTAGGTGGGTGGTGCTGCCTCTTTTTACTCTCAGTGGGAGTATATCTCTCCTTACCCAAAATGGTGCATCACTGCCATTTGCAAAAACATGGTCACACTGGGGAAAGACGTTGTTTTTAAAACATTGGCCTCTGTGGCCGCCCACAACTGGCTCCTGATCCACAGGGATTGGTGCGAAGCACTTTGGAATGTGTTTACTGGACAATGTGGAATGCTCCAAATCAAAGAAAGAGGAGAAAAGCCAATATTTGGAACTCTCTAGTGTGAGTGAGGCTGTTCAAAATTAGGTGTATTTAAGTGCATACCTCCTGACCGATGTGAGGTGATGCTAGGGGTGGGTAGGAATTGTGTCAAAAAGGGAAGTCTTTAACACGGTGAGAGGTCCTAGGTGCCGGAAGGGAGGAGAGTAAAATGTTTCTATGGAGTACATGTGATGCTTAGACAGTAATCCCCGTGCATGTCTAATCTGGTCAGGGGGCAGGGTGGGATGTAAGGTCAGCTTGTGTTTGGAGATGCCAATTGGATTTGAATATATAGGTTTGGGTATTGAGATGGCTAAAGGAAATCTAAATAACGCACATATTAAAAAAAAAAACAACACAAAAAACACTTTTGATTGTCACTGACTTCACATCTCAAAAGTGTTCTTCATCTTTTGCTTTAAAAAAAAAAATAAAAATCATTCCTTCACGAGAGGCAATGCGCTCTCAGCCTGTGCTGTATGGCAGCTGGCAGGTGGCTGGAGCCCAGGGCCCTGGGCACTGCCCCACGTGCACGAACTCTTTGACTGATGGATGCCCTTTTCAGTGTAATTTATTTAGGGAAACACAAGGGTACCATAAACAGAATCTAAATTATGTATTGGGCCAAAAAAAGTTCGCCAGACTTAAGGCACTTTGAGTTGGAGCTGTTAAGAGGAGAGCTCGAGATTGGCTCGGTCTGTGTACTTCTAGTTAAGCCAAAGCTTAATGATCTGAGGAGGGATGTCTTTTAGGCTTGAAGCAGCAGCATCCTGTTTGTCTATGTGTCGTCTTCCTCTCTGGGAGATTCGAGGATTGCTGTGTTCTGGTAGATAGTGAAAGAAAATGCCAAAGTTAATAGGCTTGTGTTTTTTTTTTTCTGTTTGGGGAAGGAAAAAAAAAAATTCAACGGTGCCAAAAAGTATTTAGGGTATTTATTGAAAACATCACTCTTGCGGTTCCAACAGTCTGGGGCTGTAGCAAAGTCGAACTCTTCTGTTTGTGTGATGAGACCATAGAGCCACAGCTCTCGAGGCTCTGCGACTCTCTCTCTCTCTCTCTCTGGCGTCCTGCAGGCCAGGAGCACAGGGCACGCACACCACTCACTCCACTCCACTCCACACCGGGTGTTTTGTTTCGTTTCTACCTCACTTTTGGCAAAAGTCACCTACCTCATGTTAGCATCTGACGGGTCTCAGAATAGTATTAAACCACTGGGGAGTGGGTGGGCATGAAGCTACCTCTAGAAGAAAATGTTTTCAAGAATCCAGAACTGATCTCTCCTGGGAGAAACGTCTGATTGACCTTGACCAAGAAATCTTGAAAACCAAATATTCCTTCTACTCAGGCAAACATAATCAGAAATCCAAGTGTTCCTTACCAACGTGACTCCCCAAACCTCCCCCCCGCACCCCCCCCCCCCCAAACTAGG
Source organism: Cnephaeus nilssonii (assembly GCF_951640355.1). Taxonomy (NCBI): domain Eukaryota; kingdom Metazoa; phylum Chordata; class Mammalia; order Chiroptera; family Vespertilionidae; genus Cnephaeus; species Cnephaeus nilssonii. Next base: position 12,794,423 of record NC_137088.1, on the reverse strand, counting down.
AATTACGCACACCGTTACCATGTTGTTCAGTATTATGGAACTACTGGTTCATCTGACCTATTTGAGGACTTAACTACAAATAAAGACCTTTAGGTCTTTTTTTTTTTTTTTTTCTCTTCAAGAGAAAAAATATTTTATCTGTATTTTGAATGCCGGCAAGTATACCCTTTTAGGAGCAATTCTAAGGGTCTTGTTGGCAACATCAACTGTTTGAAGGGAATGAGGATCTTTAGACTTCTTGATTGTATTTGTTGCTCTCCTAGACCCCACTGGATGTTCATCTCCGCGACATTGCAACAATCGCTGTCTTACTGAGCTGCGACTGGTAAAGTGTGTGTTGCTCTTTTTGTTTTGTGTTTTTAAAAAAATATATATATATTTTTTTCCTACCAAAGGTAACATGTTGACGGGTTGTTCTTTTCCTCTGCTTGTTTATTAAATACTTGATAAAATTGAGAAGCACATTATCACGATATACTGTACTGCCTCTCCACCTCTTCCACCTCTTCTTCCCCTCGTTGAGTTTTGTTTTGGTTGGAGGAGAGGGTCCTAAGACCACTGTTGTAATGATTGTGAATTGGGTTTTAGATGTCCTGGTGAAGAAATACCTCAATGATGTCTATTTTTAAATTGATCTTACGGGTTAACAAGCCAGCCTGGTGGGATGTTTTCCATCGTCATTTAACCAGTAATGGTTCTAAAAGTTTCGTGTATCCACATGGTCTTAGACCTCCTTTTAATGATTGTATTAACTTACAAGCTCAGGTAGTATTTTTCTTAAGGCTCTATCTCGGAGCACACTGACTGAATGTTAATGTGTGTAGCAAAGTGTTTACTTTCTTTTAAATAACCAGCTCTGTAATAATTCTTTATGTTTTCTAGGAGTCTGTGTAGGTTTCTCACGTTTCTGGGGTTTTCTTGTTTTTAGGGTGGTAAGGTTTCTTTTCTTTTCTTTTTTTTTTAAATTTTTAAAATTTGTTTTTCTTCCCTAAAATCAATGCAGGTGAAAAGGGTGGGTGGGGTAAGGGCTGTTGTTTTTAACTAGCATGTTAGATATACTCAGGGTGGGAGGGAGGGTTGTTAGTTGTTGTTTTTTTGTTTTTATAATGAATCTTGTTTAATACTGCCCATTAGCTGTCATGCCCGGTCAGCAAAATGCTTTTAAGTGTAGAACACATGACTCAGTTCTGAGTTTGATTTTTTTTTTCTTTTCTTTTGTGAGAAAGGTAAATGCAGAATGCAGAATTGGAGAAATTAACATGGGCATGTTTGTTGCCTGATATTAGACTAAGTGTACCTTTTTTTCCCCCCCAAGGCAGACATGCGTAGGTAAGGGATATGCACCCCCAGCGTAACTGTCCGGGCCACTATCTCCAGGCCCATCTTGGGGTGCCGTCGGCCTCTGGACACTTTTAAGTGGGCATCGCAGCCGTGGTGCAGACCCCATCGATTTAAGTGGGGAAGGGGGAACACAGGTTTTCCCTCCGGCCTTCAAAGCGGGTGTTTGCTTGGGGTGGGTGTTTTCGTTTTGTTCTGTTTTTTTCCCCCCCTGTGGATTTTTACTTTAAATCTTAAGTGTTGTACTGCAGGCCGCAGGCATGACAGGCAATGAGCAGGTGAAGAACCAATGGATAAGTGTTCAAAAACTCCTGTGTTGGCTAACGGGCTTCTGAATGTATCGCTGTGGTCCACAGAGAAGGCTGGAGAAGGTAGCAAGGAGATGCTGTATCAGCTACCGCAGCCTTAAAACAAAGTTGGTGTCTCTTTGGACTTTAAAATTGTTCCTATGCAGCTTATTTTATTTTTTGTTTAATCAAATAAACAAGAGGGTTGTTGTTTTTTTCCATGGAAATAATGTGTCTGTGTGATCCTTGAATGGAGAATAAATAAGGGGTGTGTGTGTGTGTGTGCCGCCTGTCGTGGAAGAGGGAGTCTGGGAGGAGGGTGGGCCCAGAGGCTGTGCTCTGGCTACTGGGCCAGATTTCGAGGAAATGTTCAAGAGTCTAGATATTGTAAAACCGGGACTTAACGGAATTTGGGGGAAATTTCAGGTCTGGCAGCCCCAGGCCTACCTTTGCCCAAGGAACTGAGTAGCTGATGTCCCTTTAGAGGGTCAAGAATGGGATGTCTCAGTTACCATGTTCCTCTTCCCCTCTAACTCCCCCTTACCCACATGCCACCTCCCTAGTGGACACTGGCCTTGTGTGTATGTGTGCGTGTGTAGCCCTTCTGCCTGGGGTGGGGCCCTTCTGGGGATTGAGCCCACAACCTGGGCATGTGCCCTCACTGGGAATTGAACTGGTGACTTCTTGGTTTCTGGGTCGATGCTCAATTGCTGAGCCACACCCGGCCAGGCCTAAGTTTGACCCTTGAATGAAGAGCTGGCAAACTAGCGATGACCAGTACACACTGGATTTCAGCGTTCTCAAGAGAGCAACATCAGTGTGAGAGAGAAACATCTATTGGTTGCTTGCCTTCTGCACATGCCCCAATCGGGGATTGACCCACCACTTTGTGGTGTATGGGACAATGCTCCAACTAACTGAGCCACACAGGCCAGGGCTCAGATGTTTTTAAATTAAATTCACTGGGGTGACATTGGTTAATAAAATTATATAGGTTTCAGCCCTAACCAGTTTGGCTCAGTGGATAGAGCGTCGGCCTGCAGACTGAAGAGCCCCAGGTTTGATTCTGGTCAAGGGCATGTACCTTGGTTGCGGGCACATGCCCAGTGGAGAGTGTGCAGGAGGCAGCTGATCGATGTTTCTCATCGTTTCTAACTCTATTCCTCTCTGTAAAAAACCAAAATATGTTTAAAAAAAATTATATAGGTTTCAGATGTACAGTTCTATCCTTCTCCCAAACCCCCTTTTCCTCGGGAGCAGTTTTAGGTTCACATTAAAATTGAGAGGTGAAAATGTTGTAGAATCAGGTCGTGGTGATGGTTTTACAACCAAATGGTATATTTTATGGTATATGATTCATCTCTATGAAGGAGCCTCAGGCAACAGGTAAAATCAGTACATGTGACTGCATAAAAAACTTCAATGAAAAGTCTGATTGCCTATTTTCGCCTCTGTGTTTTGAGTATCTTGTGACTAGTTCTGCCTGGTGGGTTTTGAGCAGCACTGATTTGGTGCCACTTCCTAGCTGGAGTATTTCTTTTTAAAATACATTTTTATTGATTTCAGAAAGGAAGGGAGAGGGAGGAGAGAGAGAAAAACATCATCAGCGATGAGAGAGAATCATTGATGGGCTGTCTCCTGCACGCCCCACACTGGGGATTGAGCCTGCAACCCCGGCATGTGCCCCGACTGGGAATTGAACCATGACCTCCTAGTTCATAGGTCGACACTCAACCCCTGTGCCATGCCGGCCCGGCTCATGAGCCTTTCTTAGGTTTGGCTGGGTTCCCCCGAAGCAGACCGTGAATGAGGAATTCTATGAAAGCGTTTCATCAGGAATTGTTCCCAAGAAACACTGGTAGGGGATTAGAGACACAGGAAGGGAAAGAGGCCAAGCAAGGGTGCAGTATCAAGGAAAGTGCCACAGGGGACAACTGACTTCACCCCACAGAGGGGAGCACTGAAGAGTGTGGGGCACACTCAGATTTGTCCTAAAGAGGAGAGAGGACACCGGGGTATTGATGCCCTGTGCCAGTCCATCATTGGTTAAGGAGGTCTGTGCTTCATGACCAATGGCTTGTCTCCACCAGTGAAGACCCGGTCATCATGAGATCTGAGGACCTTGCAAAGCATTTTCTTGTTTAACTACCAAAACAACCAAATAAAGCAATTACGTGCTCATTTTACAGGCGAGGAAGCAGAGTAGTAAAGGAACCTGCTTACGGACACAGAGTTAATAAGTGACAGAGCCAAGGATTCTACCTTAGCTCCTGCTGATGCCAAACATTCTGAGGTTTCCATGTCGCCAAACCAAACAAATGCCTCCAAGCTGGCCAGAGTGCAGGAGAGAGGCGAGGTTATCTGGGAGTCAACTTTTGAGGAGGGGAAGTTTGCTGTGAGTTTCTAGAAGAAGTTTATATAAAGAGTAAATGTTAATATGACACCTTAAATTGTATTATACCTTTTAAAACATAATGTTCACATAATTTTCTTATTTTTCTTTTCATATCCACCTTTCAAGATAAGTTGCCACAGCCCGCCAAAGGTAGAGAGAATCCAAGCCCAGGACAGTGATTCTCAAAACCCAAGGCCAGTGGTCAGCAACCTCGTTAGTCAACAGAGCCAAATATCAACAGTACAACGATTGAAATTTCTTTTGAGAGCCGGAAACCGACTTCTGCGCATGGGCCACGAAGTTTCAATCGCACTGTACGTGCGCGCCCACACGTGGTATTTTGTGGAAGAGCCACACTCAAGGGGGCAAAGAGCCACATGTGGCTCGCGAGCCGCAGTTTGCCGACCACTGTCCAAGGCTATGATTGCAAAGATACGGCTCTGGACTGGGAGAGATTCTGGAAGGGGTGGGCAGTTTATGGAAAGAATGGGTATATAATGACCTCATGTCTTTTTTTAAAAAAATATTTGTATTGGTTTTAGAGAGGAAGAAAGAGGGAGAGAGAGAGATAGAAACATCAATGATGAGAGAGAATCATTGATTGGCTGCCTCCTGCACACCCCACACAGGATCAAGCCTACAACCCTGGCATGTGCCCTGACCGGGAATCGAACTGTGACCTCCTGGGTCTTAGGTTGACACTCAATCACTGAGCCACACTGGCCTAGCTGATGAGCTCAATTGGGGGCGAGGGCTGGGGAGGTATAGGTGGAGAGGAACTCAATTTCTTTTGAGCCAAATTCCTGCAAGACAATTGGGTTCTGAGAGAGGGGAGAGGAGCATTAGAGCTCATCTCAGTGGTTTGACTTCAGTGGGTGGGATGATAGGGAGCAGGGATGGGCTGAGAGTTGAGGGACTGGTTCTATGGCAGGAGGCACTAGATGCTGGGATGTAATTAACAAACAAATCCTTGCACGTCTTCTTGGTAACTGACAACTACTTTTAAGTTGGAACACTTCGGTTCTGATCATGCTTCTGTTTTATATTTTATTATTGAACGATATTTCAATTCTACTACATACTTAACTGCTTTCCAAGTTACACAGTCTACTCTTGTTTTATTTGGTTGGTTTTAGTTCAGAAATACATATTTACTTATATTTTGCTCCATTGTTGATTCTCATGCCTCACAGAAGCTTTCATGATAGTCATCATGAAATTTTGATGTTTTATTAATGAAATCGAGAACTTTTTCTCTGTGAAGGAAATAATGCATTCACTGAGAAGCTTTAAGATAATATTTAGATGCTGAGTTCCAATGGATATGAGTTTTCTTTGTTGAGCTATTCCTTCATGCTCTCATAGATTTAATAATGAAAAAGGAAAAAGATTGATCTTTAACCATTTCTGAAAAGTGAGCTTTATTAAATTCTAGACGTAATTCTTTATGTAAATGTTTCAATTTTGTAGTAGTTCCAGTTTGTATAACATGTAAAGTTTGTTTGGTTTAATAAAATGACAGGATCTCAATGCTATTTACTGTTCTTAATATTCTGGGTGACAAAATGAGAGTAGGCCCAGAACACTAAGATATGATGGTTAGGTTAAGAAAAAGTTCTTGGCCCTGCTGGGTAGCTCAGTTGGTTAGAGTGGCATCCCAATATGCCAAGGTTTTAGGGGGGATACCCAGTCAGAGCACATAAAAGAAGCAACCAATGAATGCATAAATAAGTGGAACAACAAATCGATGTTTCTCTCCCTCTCGCTCTCTAAAATCAAAAGTATTTTTTAAAAGAAAAAGTTCTTGTATAACTGCTTGAGCTGTGCGCAGAAATTCTCTTATATATTTTAAAATAAGAAATGTTCTCTTTGAGATAAGTTTATCATGAAATCACTAGTATTTCCTAAATCATGGCCAATGCAGATTTGAAAAATGCTGCCGTCCCTGCTGCCATCTGCTGGCAGGTTTCATTTCCTGAAAACAGTGATTCTCAAAGTGTGATCCTTGGACCCCTGGGGGTGAGAGAAAAGGTCCCTGTGACCCTTTCCAGGGGGTCAATTTGTGCTTCCACTTATTTATGCATTCATTGATTGCTCCTTGTATGTGCCCTGGCCAGAGATCGAACCTGAAACCATGCTGTATGGGGATGATGCTCTAACCACCTGAACTAACTATCCGGCGAGGGCATTCCTTTATGTTCTTTTTTTTTTTAATCTTTATGGTTGAAATATTACATATGTCCCCCTCTTTCCCCTCATTGACCCCCTCCAGCCTGTCCCTGCGCCCGCCTCCTCCTCTATGTTCTTAATGTCCTAAGGTTGTTGTTTTTTAAATTTATTTTTTATTATAGTTGGCACACAATTTTTTCTTAGTTTCAGATGTGCAACCTAGTGATTAGACATTTATGTACATTAGGAAGTGATCACCCTGGTAACTTAGTAACCATCTTATTACAACATTATTGCTTTTCTGATTTAATGCTTTCAGAAGGCTTTTCTCTTTTATTCTGCTAATGTCATGATTTGCCTTGATAGGTTCTCTAACAGCAAACCAACTTGGCATTTCTGAAATGAGCTAACTTGGCTAGTATGTATTTTTTCAACGTTGGTTAATTTGGTTTGTTAATATTTTATATAGGATATTTGCATCAATATATTCCTAAGTGAAATTGAGTAATTTTATTTTTTCATCTGGTTGTTATCAAAGGTATATTAACTTCTTAAAATGAGTCTAGGAGTATTGTTGTTGTAGTTGTTGCTGTTGTTATTTTTTTACATGCTTAGAGGAAGGGAGAGAGAAACATCGATAGGAGAGAAACACATCGATTAGTTGCCTCTCCCACAAGTCCATTCACGGCTGGGAATCGAACCCATGACCCTTCGGTGCTGGGACCAATGCTCTTAACTACTGAGCAACACTGTCCAGGGATCAGTTGCTCCTTTTTGAGCAGCTAGGTCCATACCACAATCACTTCCCTTAATAGCTTCTCATTATCTGGGGACCACTATGCATACAAAATGATTCGAATTAACCAATCAGCGGAGAACCCAGGAAAATAATTAACCCCATCCTGCTTGCCAGACATAAGCTGACCCCTAGAGTGCCAGCTTGCTGTAACCCAGTGCTGCCCTGCCCCTGGATACAGCCCCCCGAGGGACCCTGCCTAGCAGCCTTCTCTCATTTTAATCTGTGACAGATCTGGCGGGGTGTCTTTGATGCTTTTCCACCACCGTTCTGCAGGCCTTGGGATGTATGGCTTCCAACGTCAGGTATGCTGGTCCCTGTGGGTTGGTGGGTAGTGTGGCCTGGGGAATGCATGTGTTTTGATGTCTTTGGTGTTTAAAATAAGGCTTGGTAACACCAGGGGGCGCTGTAGTCTCGTGTTACTGCTTTCCTCCTGGATGCCTGTGCTGGGCTGTGTACCTACCACCTTGATTTGGGGGAGGGTTGCCCTGGGAGTATTGTTGGCCTGCTCCTGTTTGTTTAATCAGGTTTTGGAAACTCAGGCCAGTGGAAGCTGTTGTCCGTGAAAATGTCAGGAGTGCAGGTGTTAGTCCTGACGGTGTGTGTGTCTGGCTGTTTGCCTTGCGCACACCAGCTCTCCTCTCGGTTCTTATGTCCCCATCTATGAAGTAGGCATTGCTAAAAATCTGATCCTTTGGGGGGAGGGGGTGTATGTGTGTTATTATTTAGTTTTGAAATCCTTAAGGGAGGGAAAACCTATTTAGTGTTTCTCCAGGACAGTCACGTTATTCCTTTGCAAACCTGAACACTGACCTGGGCAAGCTTGAAAACCTGAAACCTGCTTTTAACCTGAATCTTGACTCAGAGCTCGAATGTGGCCCACTGAGTCGAAGTCCATATATTTCCTGGTTTCCTAGTTCTGGCTAAGGGAAGAGTGACGGGGGAATAACGACCCGCCCCGATCCAGAATATAAAGGTCATTTCTACTGCGGACAGCCAGTTAAAAGGAACGTTAAGGATGTAGCAAAAAAAAAAAAAAAAAAAATTTTTTTTTTATGTGTGTCTTTTTAAAAAGGTACTTCAGCCCTAACCGGTTTGGCTCAGTGGATGGAGCGTCGGCCTGTAGACTGAAGGGTCCCGGGTTCGATTCCAGTCAAGAGCATGTACCTTGGTTGCGGGCACATCCCCAGTGGGGGATGTGCAGGAGGCAGCTGGTCGATGTTTCTCTCTCATCGATGTTTCTAACTCTCTACCCCTCTCCCTCTCTGTTAAAAAAAAAAAAATCAATAAAATATATTAAAAAAATAAAAATAAAAAGGTGTACTTCATTTTTCTCCTTCATCTACCAGAGAGTAAGCCTTTCTCAGCTTTCGGTTTGGGGAAATGAGTGGCTAAGAGTCATTTTCTGATTCTTCTGTTAAGGAAAAAAAAAAGCCCGCTTGAAGTCAGCACAGAGTAAGAGAGAGCACTCACAGGAAGACGCATGCCCTTCAAAGGCGACTGTGGGTCCTAGCGCTGCTTCTGGAGCAAGCCTGGCAGAGCCTCGCAGACCTTCTTCAGAGCCACGTGCAGGAGAGCAAGGTAAGTGGGGTGGACGGGGCCGTGCTCCGGGCTCCAGGCCGGGTGCTGGTTCCTAACAGGTGCGAGGACGTGGGAAGCACTGGGAGCTGCCAGTCGCTCACCCCGTCCCATCACTCGGGCATCTCGGTCAGTCTGGTGCTCACAGGTGGCTCCTACCTTGGAGGTCACACGCGATCTACCTGGACCCACACCCTCCGAGCCCTCATCGGATGAGTACTCATTTTTGCACACATCTCTGGCCTACGTCCACACACTTAGGATACACAATGTTCATTAGACATATAAACTTCCCTGCTGCTTGCTTTTTTGAAGACTCCCAGGCCAAGAAAGACCACACAAATCGGGACTACAGAAGAATTTCAAACATTTACCTACGGTGTTTACTTTCGTGTGTTCTCCTGATGACAATTTCCTAATTTCTTGGCCTCTTTTACTGTATTGAATTTTCCACTGGTAAAATGGTGCAGAAAGACTAGAATTGTTTAAAGGGAGTTGCTATTCATTGAATACATTATTTTTTCTTCTTTTTCTGGAGACCCTGAGATACACCGGGTCTTCAGCCTTTGTTTGCTGGAGTAAGTCAAGGTCTCTCTCTTGAGAAACAGAGTTTAGGTGTTTGGGTGTGTGGTGGTGAGGGTGGGAGGTAGGACGCAGCTGTGCATTACTGAACAACGGGTAAAGGGTTTTAATAGGGTGCCAATAAGAAGGAAGCAAGAGGCGCTGGCCAGGTGGCTCTGTTGGTTGGAGAGTCTCCGGTACACCAAAAGATTGCGGATTTGATTCCTGGTCTGGGCACATGCCTAGGTTACGGGTTTGATTCCCCATTTGGGGTGCATATGGGAGGCAACCAATCAATGTTTCTCTCACATCAATGTCTCTCAAATCAATAGAAACATATCCTCAGGTGATTATTTTTTTGATATTTTTTTAAAATATATTTTTTATTGACTTTTTTTACAAAGAGGAAGGGAGAGGGATAGAGAGTTAGAAACATCGATGAGAGAGAAACATCGATCAGCTGCCTCCTGCACACCTCCCACTGGGGATGTGCCCGCAACCAAGGTACATGCCCTTGACCGGAATCGAACCTGAGACCCTTCAGTCCGCAGGCTGACGCTCTAGCCACTGAGCCAAACCGGTTAGGGCTCCTCGGGTAATTTTTTAAAAAGAAGAAAGAGGAATATAGTCAATAACATGGTAATAACTATGCATGGGGCCAGGCAGGTATTGAAATATTGGGAACCACTCTAAAGTATATGATCATGAAACTAATACACAATAATACTGAATGTAAACTATAATTGAAAAAAAAGAGAAGAAGAAGAAGAAGAAGGAAGCCAGGGGAATTGGCCTTGAGTCAGAAAGCCCTCATCCCTGAATTGCTCTGATTTACACATGAACATGTGTGTAACTTTAAGAAGGTTTTAACCTCTTCATCTGCTAATTTAGATAGGAAACAAGGTAGTTGGGGAGATCGAGATTTTATTTCTGGCTTTGATGTGTCTTTTCTAGATCTGCCATACCATTCCCATTCTGATGGGATTGATTTTCATATATGGTTTTCATGAAAAGACCAAAAATTTCCCCCAGTTTACCCAGCTAAGTACTGTAACCTTCCGAGGGGCCGTGAGAACAGATGTGGTGTGTTAGTGTCAAACTGGCTGGGGGAGGCTAGCCACCCAGGCCTGGGAGGCCAGGCATGTTCCCACCTGAGATGATGCTCTAGAGCCGTGGTCGGCAAACTGCGGCTTGCGAGCCACATGCGGCTCTTTGGCCCCTTGAGTGTGGCTCTTCCACAAAATACCACGGCCTGGGCGAGTCTATTTTGAAGAAGTGGCGTTAGAAGAAGTTTAAGTTTAAAAAATGTGGCTCTCAAAAGAAATTTCAATCATTGTACTGTTGATATTTGGCTCTGTTGACAAATGAGTTTGCCGACCACTGGCCTAGAGCGACCATGAAACTTGGCAGTGGTGCACTGGAGCCCACCAGCACCAACTCTCACGAGCTGATTGTTAAACAGGAATTCTGTGAGGCAGTCGTAGCTTGACCTTGGCCATGGTGGGAGTACTTGCATCATGCATGGAAACCATCAAAATCCATAGGTCAGAGCCCTCCCATCTCCAAACCCCCCAGACTTCCTTTACCAGCATATCACTGGCACTTGGAGCCAGAAGAGTAAGTTCTGAACAAAGCTGTGTGGCCTTCAGAAGTCACTTAACCTCTCTGAATCTATCATGAGGTATCTACACCATGGCTCAGTATGCTTGATTGGCTTAGAGTGCCAGATTTTTGTTGGGATGGTGGGGTGCTAGGGACAGGAGCATTGGTCTGGGACAAAACCAGTGAACATGGTTTGAAATCTATAGAGTGCAAAGTATACAGGAGGAATTAGAATTTTTATACAGCCCTGGCCACTATGGCTCAGTTGGTTGGAGCATCGTTCTGTCCACCAAAAGGGTTGAGGGTTCGATTCCAGGTTGGGCCACATACGTAGGTTATGGGTTTGATCCCCGGTCAGGGCTCCTACAAGAGGCAACTCATTGATATCTCTCTCTCTCTCACACTCTCTCTCTCTCTTCCTTTCCCTCTCTGCAGATATATGAATATGTCCTCGGGTGAGGATTAAAAATTTTTATTTTATATATAAAGGCAAGTGACCAATCTGCCTTCCTTTTAGCTTAATGATTATCTGAGCAATTACTGATTTTTTTGGAGTTACAATCTAAAGGGGCAATGTGGGTAGATTTTTAAATCTCTTTTTTTCTTCCTTTTTTTAATGTGGGAAAGGCCCTCGGTGCAGTGCTGTTGGGGATAGCTGCTGGTCTTTTCCTTCCTGCAAGTGATCTCAGTAACCCCAGACTATCTTTTAGAAACATGTCCTTAGCACAGGGGTAAGAACAGTGGCGGAGCTGGAATCTGGAATCTGACTGCGAATGGCAGGATTATTTCATTTGGCTACGCTGCCCTCCGGGGAGCTGAGCCCTTCAACTTGGGAAGGTGGGAAAGGATGTAGAACGGTCGGAGCCAAATATTAAGCCGGTGTTCTCTGCATTCAGCCCTGTTTTGATGTGTTTTTGTTCTTACCAAACTCTTGTTTGCTCTTCTCCTCATTAGCTTCCTCTGGTTGGCCTCCGATCTGCCTTGAGGAGCCTGTAGATTTGAAAATGAACACCACGAATACGACAGACCCCACCCTCACATATGAAAGCATCTACAGCAATTACTACCAGGATGACTATTTCCCCGAGCCTTGCACCAAAGAAGGCGTCAGGAAATTTGGTGGTCTCTTCCTGCCTCCCCTGTACATCTTGGTCTTTCTGTTTGGGCTGCTTGGGAACGCCTTGGTGGTTCTGGTCCTGTTCAAGTACAAGCGTCTCAGGTCCATGACGGATGTGTACCTGCTCAACCTTGCCATCTCGGACCTGCTCTTCGTGCTCTCCCTCCCTTTCTGGGCCTACTACACGGCAGACCAGTGGGTTTTTGGACTAGGTCTCTGCAAGATTATTTCCTGGATCTACTTGGTGGGCTTTTACAGCGGCATCTTCTTCATCATGCTCATGAGCATCGATAGATACCTGGCGATCGTGCACGTGGTGTTTTCCCTGAGAGCCAGGACCGTGACTCACGGGGTCGTCGTCAGCTTGGCCACGTGGTCAGTGGCTGTCTTCGTCTCCCTGCCAGGCCTTCTGTTCAGCACCTGCTACACGGAGCGCAACCATACCTACTGCAAAACCAAGTACTCGTTCAACGCCACGCAGTGGAAGGTCCTGAGCTCCCTGGAGATCAACGTGCTCGGCTTGGTGATCCCCTTGGGGATCATGCTGTTTTGCTACTCCAGGATCATCAGGACCCTGCAGCACTGCAAAAACGAGAAGAAGAACAAGGCGGTGAAGATGATCTTCGCCGTGGTGGTCCTCTACCTGGGCTTCTGGACGCCGTACAACGTCGTGCTCTTCCTGGAGACGCTGGTGGAGCTGCAGGTGCTCCAGGACTGCACCCTGGAGAGGCACCTGGACTACGCCATCCAGGCCACAGAGACGCTGGCTTTCGTCCACTGCTGCCTGAACCCGGTCATCTACTTCTTCCTGGGTGAGAAGTTCCGCAAGTACATCGTCCAGCTCTTCAAAACCTGCAGGGGCTCTTTCGTGCTCTGCAAACACTGCGGGCTCCTCCAGAGTTACCCCCCCGACGCCCCCAGCTCATCTTACACGCAGTCCACCCTGGACCACGAGCTGCACGACGCACTGTAAACCATGGAAATGCAACAACAACAAAAAAAACCTAACAAACCAGAGTTAATATCCTTCCCGAGTTAAAAGTTTGCCTACAATTGTGTCCTAGGAAGTGTTCCCCCGGGTGAGGGAGAAGATGTACATCCACTGCAGAAAGTGGGGCTTCTCGCCCTGCGGCCAGCTGTCCTCTTGCCACGTGCAAGTTCAATGCGGCAAGAGATCATGCGGCCCGCACCGGGCGATGGGTGAACCCGAGGAGAATTCTGAGCAGCTTTTCAAAGAGAAGCAATATTGGAAGTCATTCATTCCCTTCTAACCTGGACAGATGGGGGGGTTCTCCTGAGGGAAGAGAAGAGAATTGACTGGTGGAGGAAATCGCTAACTTCCTGCTGAGGAAAACGGGCTCTTTCATGAATTTCTAGCTTTTGCAGAAAAATACAGAAAACTTTGACAGGCTGTGCCAGTGTTTTTTTCTAATAACATACCTGAAGCCAGGTGTATGTGGAAATGAATAGCGAAGTAATGAACGGAGATCTTGGTTGTTTGAATGTAAAGGATTGTTTGTTAAGGGACGCCAAACTTTTTATACTGATTCCAAGTAGATGGAGATGAAAGGGTTAGTATGGTCTGATTTCCAAACATGCTTGTGGAAATTCAAATGTTTTGGTTTAATTGTAACAGAGGAACATTCATATTTTAAAAAAATAATACACTGTCCCCGATACTTTTATTTACTTGTACTTGTTCACAAACAGTGCCTTCAAAACTAAAAACAACAAGGACCACTGAAGTATGATGGTGCTTCTTTGTCCTTTTGAAGTGCCTGCTATCGAGGAAGGCAAGAATAATCAACTAAAAGTTATTGTTGATGTGACACACAAAAATGACTGTCAGAAAACGATGAAATTTTGAAAAGTGTCATCCTCTCTTTTAAAATATTAGCCCCGGTTCTTACATTTTGCATGACTCAAAAGTTAAGTCATTTCTTATGTCATTTTAACCATGTAATTAGTCATCTCGCACCATGAGGAGAAATCTCTGTTCTTACTCACAGGCTTAATTAACCACAATTCTGGAAAGACTTTAACGAAGTCTGGGCATAGTGGTCATATAGGGATACTTAAAAGCCTTCCAGAAACAAAAGCCTATCTTGCAAACCATTCACCGAATTACGCAGTCCGAACCGCTTCTGTCAGTTGACACGTTTATCGCATGCTCTGCATTTAGAAAGAATGCATTTCCAGAAAGTTTACTTTCAGGAAAGCGATTTGAAAAGGGTACGTGGATGTTGCCTTCGTAGAAGAAAAGGAAATAAAGTAAATGTGTACATAGTCCCACGGAGCCTCTTTTCCTGGTCATGTTCGGGTTTGGTCTGATGTGGATGAGGATCCAAGCTGCTGAGGTCCCGTTGCCTCGTCTTCCCCTTGTCAGCCTCATGCCCAGGATGATGTGGGTGTGTCCCGGGGGAGGAGTCGGAGGGTTTGCTGTTCGGCTCTCCCCTGGGGCTGGGGAGTGGAGTTGCTTTCTTCCAGTGCCCTTGGAGGTCAGAGTGGGTAAGAGGGAGGTGGCCAGGTTCCTCGGTAGAGCTTCCTTACAAAACCTGCACATGGTGTGCGGACATCTGCCACCTCCCAGCTTCGCATTCCTTTGTGAGCCTGTGCACATTACTTTTCTCTAGGAGCCTCCGTTTCCTCTGAGCTGTGAAGCCGGATATAGTTTGGAATGCCTGAAAGAAAGAAAAGAAAGGAAGGGAGGGAGTGAGGGAGGGAGGGAAGGAAGAAGACGGTTGATGCGAAGCGCCCATGTTCCCAGGTTGTAGAAAAAGGTGGTCTTGGGCCCTAACCGGTTTGGCTCAGTGGTTAGAGCGTCGGCCTGCGGACTGAAGGGTCCCAGGTTCGATTCCGGTCAAGGGCATGTGCCTTGGTTGCAGGCACATCCCCAGTAGGAGGTGTCCAGGAGGCAACTGGTCAATGTTTCTCATCGATGTTTCTAACTCTCTATCCCTCTCTCTTCCTCTCTGTAAAAAATCAATAAAATATATTTTTTAAAAAAAATGTGGTCTTGGGTTAGCCCTCCCAGTGGCTGCCTCCCCTTTCCTGGTAGAGCTGGTGACGTCTGTCATTCACTTAATCTCAGTGAGACGGACATTTTGGGACACCGAAAGACCAAGACTGGCCAGAGGGGTTTTACTGTCCCTCATCCCCCATCATATCAGTGCTAAGCAAGGGCAAGAGGCAGACCGCACCGCTTCCAACCCTCCGCCTGGGGTGGGGTCATCCATCACCTCGAGTCACTCAGGGCTTCCCCCGTTCCAAAGCTGGGGGGTATTTCCTCAGGATGGGACTGTAGAACCTCCAGTGCCACCCGCACACGGCAAAGGAAGTGCCTTCCCGTTCAGTAACAGAAACATGGAGAAGCAAGCCAGCATGATTTCCACACAAAGGTGGGTTACGCCAGTAGTTTTTCAGACATTAGATCCATTCCTTTCTTGTTGTCACAGGCCTCGCTTCTGGAAAACTAGGTATAATTGTTTGAAGAACAGTAAGGGCAGGGTTTGCTTTGGGGGTGAGGTAAAGGTTTGGGGACTAGATAGAGGTGACGGCTTCACAACTTTGAGGTGAATGTGCTATATGCCACGGAATTGTACTTATGTATTTACTAGAGGCCCAGTGCATGATTTAATCATGCACCTGGTGCACCAGCGGGCTGTCCGCCGGTGCCCCAGGCCTTCCGAAAGCCTCCGGCGCTGCGGAGGCTTTCGAAAGGCCTTGCGCCGGAGCAGAGAGCCGGCCAGGTCCCCCGCTTTGGCCTTTGAACGCGGGGTCCTGTCTGGCTGGCTGTCCGCCGGTGCCCCAGGCCTTCCGAAAGCCTCCGGCGCTGCGGAGGCTTTTGAAAGGCCTTGCACCAGAGCAGACAGGCGGCCAGGTCCCCCGCTTTGGCCTTTGATCGCGGGGGACCTGTCCGGCTGGCTGTCCGCCGGCGACCGGCGCTGCGGAGGCTTTCGAAAGGCCTTGCGCCGGAGCAGAGAGCCGGCCAGGTCCCCCGCTTTGGCCTTTGATCGCGGGGTCCTGTCTGGCTGGCTGTCCGCCGGTGCCCCAGGCCTTCCGAAAGCCTCCGGCGCTGCGGAGGCTTTCGAAAGGCCTTGCGCCGGAGCAGACAGGCGGCCAGGTCCCCCGCTTTGGCCTTTGATCGCGGGGGACCTGTCCGGCTGGCTGTCCGCAGGCGCCCCAGGCCTTCCGAAAGCCTCCGGCGCTGCGGAGGCTTTCGAAAGGCCTTGCGCCGGAGCAGAGAGCCGGCCAGGTCCCCCGCTTTGGCCTTTGATCGCGGGGGACCTGTCCGGCTGGCTGTCCGCCGGCGACCCAGGCCTTCCGAAAGCCTCCGCAGACAGGCGGCCAGGTCCCCCGCTTTGGCCTTTGATCGCGGGGGACCTGTCCGGCTGTCCACTGGTGCCCCAGGCCTTCTGAAAGCCTCCGGCAGCCATGGTACAGACGCTGAGCTCGCGGCGCCACTGGCGCCGCGAGCTCAGCGTCCTGCTGGCCCAATCAGCTACCCGGGCCACCCTGAGTCCCGCCCCCTGCGCCTCCTGCTGGCCCAATCGTGGGCGTAGCGGAGTGATGGTAATTTACATATTACCATTTTATTATGTAGGATTTTTAAATGTGTTTTTATTGATTTGAGAGAGAGAGAGAGAAACATTGATTGGGGATCAAGCCTGCAATCCAAGTGACTGGGAATCGAACCAGCAACTTTTTGGTGCATGGGATGACATTCCAACCAACCGAGCCACACCAGCCCAGGGCTTGCACATTTTTAAATGGTTAGTTTTATACTACGTGAATTTTACCTTAACAACACCACCACTAGCAACAATAAGAATAATAGGCGATTCCCCTAGCAGTATTTGTCTCATAGTAAGCACTCAAATGATTTTGAATAAATAAATATAACCTATTTCCCCCAAAAAATATACACAATAAAATAATCCCGAAAAAAAGAATCTGTTTCCCATGAGAAGGAGAAATACAGGGTGATACCAAAGGGTCCTCAGACCTTTAGGGAGATTTTCCCTAAGAAACTCATAGAATTTGGGACATTTGATGTAATTACTTCAGATGTGTTGAGTGCCTGTTTGTGCCAAGCAGAATGCGAGGCTATGGAGAGAATAATGGGATAAAGGAGGAAGGAAGCTCTCCACTCACTGAATTTACAGTCTAATAAGGGAAAGCACAAACACAAGGTCCACTCTTATGCAAGCAGGGCAGATAGGATATAAGAATTGGGAACATGCTTTTGGAACCCAAAGGAAGGAGAAATTGATTCAGTTTCAACTTTTTATAATACAATTATCTTTTGAAATAGGCCTTGTTTAGAGGAGCTTGATTTTTAAAAAAAAATTTTTTTTGAATTGATTTTAGAGAGGAAGGGAGAGGGAGAGAGAGAAAAACCTCAATGACAGAATCATGCATTGGCTGCCTCCTGCATGCCCCACATTGGGGAATGAGCCTGCATCCCGGGCATGTGCCCCAACCGGGAATCAACTGGGAATTGAATCGTGACTTCCTGGTTCATAGGTTGATGTTCAAGCACTGAGTCACACCTGCTGAGCTTTTTATTTTTAATCTTAAATTTTTAAAAATACATTTTTATTGATTTCAGAGAGGAAGGGAGAGGGAGTGAGAAACACCAAAGATGAGAGAGAATCATTGGTCGGCTGCCTCCTGCACACACACACACACCCACACTGGGGATCAAGCCCACAACCCAGGCATGTGCCCTTGACTGGAATCGAACCGGGGGACCCCTCAGTCCGCAGGCCGACGCTCTATCCAGTGAGCCAAACCAGCCAGGGCTTTTTCTTTTTTAGAGAGAGAGTGGGAGGGAGGGGGGGAGACAGACAGAAACATTGATGTGAGAAAGCGACATTGACTGGTTGTTTCCGCATGTGCCAGGGACCAAGCCTGAAACCGAGGTACATGCCCTTGACTTAATTGAACCCAGGATGGAATCGATCCTGGGACCCTTCAGTCCTCAGGCCGGAGAGGAGCTTGATTTTTAAAAAAATACATTTTATTGATTTTTTTACAGAGAGGAAGGGAGAGGGATAGAGAGTTAGAAACATCAATGAGAGAGAAACATCAATCAGTTACCTCCTGCACACCCCCTACTGGGGATGTGCCCGCAACCAAGGCACATGCCCTTGACCAGAATCTACCTGGGACCCTTCAGTCTGCAGGCCGACGCTCTATCCACTGAGCCAAACCGGTTTCAGCTGAGGAGGAGCTTGATTTTGATGAATGGAAGGGAGAAAGGACATTCTAGACCAGAGGTTGGCAAACTCATTCGACAACAGAGCCAAATATCAACAGTACAACGATTGAAATTTCTTTTGAGAATCAAATTTTTTAAACTTAAACTTCTAACGCCAATTCTTCAAAATAGACTCGCCCAGGCTGTGGTATTTTGTGGAAGAGCCACACTCAAGGGGCCAAAGAGCCGCATGTGGCTCGCGAGCCGCAGTTTGCCGACCACGGTTCTAGACTGATGAAATAGCATATGCAAAGGCAGGGTAGTGAGAGCATACTGTGTGTTCAGGGAGCGGTGAGGAGGTTTTTGTAGTTGAAGTGATTATGTGCAGGGCGGGGAAGAGGAACGAAGCAGGGAGAGATGAGAGAGACCACAGAGGCTGCAGCTCTGAGCTCCTGAGTCAGCTGCCAGCCCATATTAGGCTTGAGAAGACGTTAGTGGGTGCTGATGCGTGCTGTCCATACGCCCCCTGTTCGGGACTGGAGCATGCGTTCTCCAGCACCTGGAGCCCTGACCGATGACACTCAGCTCCTCTCTTTTCAGGACTGTCCTCCCCGGGTGCAGCTCACATCCAGTGACCAGATAGTGACGGGAACAAAACACTTACCTTCTTGCCTTAATTTGGGACAACTCTGAAGAGCCATTTCTACTCCAGAGCTCCCCGTAAGATCAGCCGAGCCCTCTGCTGTAATGACCTTGCTGTTCAACTAACTTTGCCTGCTGTCTAGTCCTGCTTCCTTCCTGCCCTACAGGTGCTGTTCCCTAGAGCAGTGATCGACAACTGGTGGTCCATGAGGTCTGAAAGGTTGGTGACCGCTGCCCTAGAGGACGCCCCATCAAGTCTCCTGGATGCTAAGTTTTGCGTCTCAGAGTCTGTTTCCAGGAACCCCAATCTAAAAGGGGACTTTTGGATCACACAGGGGGACAAGTGGGCGCCTAATATAAATGGAAATTGACCTCAAGTGTGGAAAAATGAAGAGGCATAATCTTTGCATTAGGAATGTCCTTCACTCATTGCCCTCTGACCATCAACCCCAATTTGACTCTTGGTCCCCATGCTTCCATTAGTCAGTCTCACGTTTGCTCCCATAATTTGTCTGTCTCAAGCCCTGAGGCACCTACACACTCTCTTTCTGTCACGTCTACCGTTGGTCATGCCTCGGTCACCTGACATCCTACATCCTTCACCGATCAGTGACTTCTTCAGTTTAAATGAACCAGACACAGCTCCAACCATTTTTGGGGTCACAGTACTCCATAATCCTTAAAAGTTTGCAATGGCTCCAGATTACCCTTTCAGACAATAAGATTCACTAAGTGCATTCATATGTTGAAACTCATTTCAGCCTCTTCTTAAAGTAGATTAATTTGGTTTCATTACCCCCAAGAAACTGAGGTCCAGGGGAAACAAATATATATATACTAGACGCCCGGTGCATGAAATTCATGCACAGGAGTGGGGGGTGTCCCTCAGCCCAGCCTGCACCCTCTCCAATCTGAGACCCCTCGAGGGATGTCCGACTGCCCGTTTAGGCCCGATCCCAGTAGGATTGGGCCTAAACGGGCAGTCGGACATTCCTCTCACAATCTAGGACTGCTGGCTCCCAACTGCTCGCCTGCCTGCCTTCCTGATTGCCCCTAACCGCTTCTGCCTGCCAGCCTGATCACCCCCTAACCACTCCCCTGCCAGCCTGATTGATACCTAACTGCTCCCCTGCCAGCCCATTTGCCCCTAACTGCCCTCCCCTGCAGGCCTGGTCTCCCCCAACTGCTCTCCCCTGCAGGCCTGGGTCCCCCCCAACTGCCCTTCCCTGCAGGCCCAGTCGCCCCCAACTTCCCTCCTCTGCCAGCCTGGTCACCCCTAATTGCCCTCCCCTGCAGGCTTGATCGCCCCCAACTGCCTTCCCTTGCAGGCCTGGTCCCTCCCAACTGCCCTCCCCTGCTGGCCATCTTGTGGCGGCCATCTTGTATCCACATGGGGGCAGGATCTTTGACCACATGGGGGCAGCCATCTTGTGTGTTGGAGTGATGGTCAATTTGCATATTACTCTTTTATTAGATAGGATTCCTCACTGTAGGATATTTTTTCCATTGATTTCCAAAGAGAGTGAAAGGAAGGGAGGAAGAGGGGAGAGAGATAGAGAAACATCGATGTGAGAGAGGCACATCGACTGGTTGTCTCCCACATGCACCCCTACTGGGGGCAGGGAATGAGCCCGCAACTGATGTATGTGCCCTTGACCGGAATCAAACCCCTGATCCTTTGGTCTGCGGGCTGACGCTCTAACCACTGATCAAAACCTACCAGGGCAGGGGAAACAATATCTTAATCATAAATTAGAATAATTCCTAACTGCCTGGCAAGACGCCTAGCACAAAGCAGTTTTTCAATTGTTCTTTTTACTGAATGAGTGAATTTCCTTATCTCTTAATCAAGTTCTCTACACCGGCAACCAGGTTTCTATTTCAGCATGCAAAGTTCACCAGTCCTCGCTCCAAAATCCCCATTATGTTTCTAATAAAACTTTATGTGACAGAGTTCAAAGACTGAATTGCCCCCTAGTTCCAGAAATTAGTGGGCGGTCTTTGGGTCAAAAATTACTTCATTAAGACTTTTTATGAACATAGCTGCAGAAATCTGCATTTTCACCTTCTCTGGGAAACTGTAAAATAACAGCAATAAAATAACAGCAAGAAGAATGAATTAAAAAACCCACAAATTCCATTCCAATGAATGCATAGATAAGTGGAATAACAAACCAATGTTTCTCTCTCTCCATAAAATAACTTGTTTAAGAATGTTCATAACATCAGACTTAATGGTGAAAGACTGAATGCTTTCCCCTGAAGATCAGGAACAAGACAAGGATGTCTGTTTTTGCCACTTCTGTTTGTATTGTACTAAAGGTTCTTGGTGAGGGTGGGGTGGGGGAGGCAAGAAAAAACACACGTTCAGATTGGAAAGGAAGAAGTAAAATTATGTCTATTTGCCAACAACATGACCTTTTATGTAGAAAATTCTAAGGAATTCATAAAAAAAACTATTAAAGCTAATAAATGAATTCAGCAGATTGCAGGATACAAGATCAATATATAAAAATCAATTACATTTCTCTAGAGTGGCAATGAATAATCCAAACATGAAGTTAAGAAAATAATTCCAGCCCTAGCTGGTTTGGCTCAGTGGATAGAGCGTTAGCCTGTGGACTGGAGGGTCCCAGGTTCAATTCCGGTCAAGGGCACATGCCCGGGTTGCAGGCTCCATCCCCAGTGTGTGTGTGTGTGTGTGTGTGTGTGCAGGAGGCAGCCAGTCAGTGATTCTCTCTTATCACTGATGTTTCCATCTCTCTCTCCCTCTCCCTTCCTCTCTGAAATCAATAAAAATATATTTAAAAAAATAATTCCATTTATAATAATATCAAAAATAAAATACTTGGAAATAAAATTAACAAAAGAAGTGCAAGATGTGTACACTGAAAGCTAGAGAACATCACAGAAATAAATTAAGAGAGACCTAAATATGTGGAAAGACATTCTGTGCTCATTGATTGGGAGATTTGATATTTTAAAGATGGCAATACTCTTTAAATTCATCTCTAGATTCAATAAAATCCTTGTCACAATTCCAGCTGGCTTAAAAAATTTTTTTTGTTGTTGCAGAAATTGACAAGCTGATTTTATATGGAAGTAAAAGGCATACAGAAGAGCTCAAATGATCTTGAAAGAGAAGAACAAAGTTGGAGGAATCATACCTCCCAAATTCAAAACTTACTGCAAGGCTACTGTAATCAAGACAAGGTAAAATGGCATGAGGATAGACACATAGATCAAGGGAATAGAATTGAGAGTCCAGAAATAAACCCTCATGTTTATGGCCATTAGATTTTTGACATGGGTGCCAAGAGAATTCAATGGGGGAAAGACTTTTTTTCAGCAACTGGTGTTGGAACAACTGGGTATCCACATGCAAAGAATGAAGTTGGACCACTACCTCACTCCAACACAAAAAGTTAAAATGGATCACAGAACTAAATGTAAGAGCTAAAACTGTAAAATTCTGTGATTAATACATAGCTATAAATCTCATGAGCTTGAGTTAGGCAGATTTATAGAGACAAAAAGTAGACTAGTGGTTGCCTAGGGCTGGCAGAAGAAGGAGCTGGGGAGTAACTACTAATGGGTATGGGGTTTCTTTTTGGGGTGATAAAAAGGTTCTAAACTTAGATTGTGGTAAGGGTTGCACAACTCTGTGAATATACAAAAAACCATTGAATTGAAAAATTTTAAAAATATATATTTTATTGATTTTTTTACAGAGAGGAAGGGAGAGGGATAGAGAGCCAGAAACATCAATGAGAGAGAAGCATCGATCAGCTGCCTCCTGCACACCCCCTACTGGGGATGTGCCTGCAACCAAGGTACATACCCTTGACCGGAATCGAACCTGGGACCCTTCAGTCCCCAGGCCGATGCTCTATCCAGTGAGCCAAACCTGCCAGGGCTGAATTGTACATTTTTAATGAGTACATGTTATGGTATGTGAATTATAGAAATGTTTAATATTGTTTGTATTATTCAAATAGCCAGAAAATGGAAATAATCCAATTGTCCATTAGCAGGAGAATGGATAAACAAACTTGGTATATTCATGCCATGGAATCTACTCAGCAAGGTAAATGAAGGGGTCACTCGCATCCGCAACAACATTGATATACTAGTGCCTGAGAAAGGTTATGTTGAGCAGAAGAAGCCAGACACAAACGGGCACATTTTGTATGACTTTATCTAGCTGAAGTTCTAGAGCAGGCAAAAACTAACCTAGGGAGAAAAAGATTATAATAGCGGTTGCCTCCGGTGTGGGGTACAGTGTTAATGGTAAAGGCATACAGAGGAATAATCTGGGTGATGGAAATTTCCTACATCTTATTGGGTGTGGGTGACCTGGGTAGGCATATTTATCAAAATTTATTATATTATACACTTACAAACCTGCATGTTTTATGGCATGCAAATGACACTCAATAAAAAATAATAATATTGCAGAAAATAATGGGATTAAGCATCTGTGAGGAAGAACCACATTAGGGAGACAAAAACAAAGAGGAGAGCAAAGCTGAGACCTCAGGTCTGCTGGGTCTTAGGGCCTGAAGCTGGCGGCAGCTTCCAGCAGCTCAGATCCTGTGGGGTAACTGCTCCAGACAGCATGGAGGAGGCAGGGCAGGGCTACCCCAACTCTGAGAGGAGATGGGAAAACTGCTGGTTGGCAATTGTAGGCCTCATTAGGCGGGAAGATAAACACAAACTCACAACTAACATTTGAACCATGATTCAATGATCAGATCTGGGATACTCCCAAATCACTACAGGACTTGAGATCCAAACCACTAACATCAGCCCTATTTACAGGCAAACCAAAATTCCATCATTCAAGAAGAAAGGTAATTCTATCACAATGAACAAGATTAACCATCAGAACAAGCGCTCACTTGAGGCGAACTCAGTATAATATAATAGTGTGGAAAATACTTTAAAATAAATATTCTGGTCTATTTTGAGGAAGTAATAACACCCCCTAACAAAGAACAAAATATTTACTGATACCAGGAAGGGCTCATCCTACCCAAAGGTGTTAGGAGTGATATTATGTGGGTGTCAACAATCTAAAATTTCTCCTAGAACTGAAACTTAATTTTTTATTTTGAGACCCTGGTTCTCCCGGGAAGAAGAAACCGAATCTCAGTCAATTCACTGTTTTACCCACTCCCCCTTCCCTCAGTAAATTTGGTGTTACAATTTTGGGAGAGGACTCTGGTCTTTGTCATCATGGATGCCAGCAGCTGCTGACAGGCACCTCACCCTGTCTGGGTCTCAAGCACCAGTCCATGAAGTGACCTGCTGAGTTGATCCACACTCACATACGGGACTTCCACAAGGCTACTTCTCCGATCCTATGGCACTCCTCAGGACACAGGACACCGGGTATAGTCTCCTGCTCTCCTCTGTGGTCTCCAAGGGCTTAGTGGGGTTGTCTAGAGCCTTTGCTGCTTCATGATGCTCTAGCTCAGTGGTCGGCAAACTCAGTAGTCAACAGAGCCAAATATCAACAGTACAACGATTGAAATTTCTTTGGAGAGCCAAATTTTTTAAACTTAAACTTCTTCTAACTCCACTTCTTCAAAATAGACTCGCCCAGGCCGTGGTATTTTGTGGAAGAGCCACACTCAAGGGGCCAAAGAGCCGCATGTGGCTCGCGAGCCGCAGTTTGCCAACCACGGCTCTAGCTGGTATGAGAGACCATCTACTGCTCTCCACTCCATGTCTGCCTCATGGGAACCCTTGGTCCATGTGCAAACATCCATGCGTGCTGTCTCTATACTTGCATCCAAATGGGGAACTCAGGGATCTTGCTTCCTCCTCAAGCTTGACCTTGGGAATAATGGCTCAAAAGCCCTATTTGCTTAGATCTCAAAACCTTACTGGGCATTCTACTGTGCTTCCCAATCCTGAGGGCTAGGCCATGGGACTTGTCTTGAGGATGCTCACTCTGACTCCTCTGACTCTTCTCTGTTAGCCTCATGCCTCTTGGGGCCCCTTCCTAAGAAGTTGGACCGGGTGGAGAAAGACGAGCATGTGTCATTTCAGAAATACTGATAAGACATGTTTAATTTAAAAATGATTAGAAATTCAGAGGAGGGAATGGACAATGAAGAGGAGAGAAGCGAAGATAAGAGAATGGCCAAGCAATGTGGATGATGGTAGAATGTCTTGTAAAAATTGGTACATCTGATGTTTAATACCATCAAGCTTATGCTGTTGCAATGTAGACCGCCCCTCACCCCAATCTCTTCAAAGCTTCTGTCAAGTTCTAGAGATAAAAGGCCCATTGTGGGTGAAGATTTTGTGAAACTCAAGGGACTCAGTTCCACAATTCAGTCAAGCTGCTGCAAAAGAAATGTGTGGGATGGTGAGATCATTCATGAACTGAACAATTCAGTGGAAGCAGAGGCAGAATGTCTAGCCAGAGGAAACTGAGAAAGTAAGCCTCCCCCACCCCTCAAGGGTTCACAGAAGTCTTGGGAAGGTCTTAACGACAGATCTTATCTAGCTTTTTAAAGAGAAGGACACCTCAGCTGAAATCTGTGTTAGACACGTCTAAAAGAATGCGGGAAACACATGGACCCGCTCTCACTCAGTCTGTGAATGTCATCACAGAAACATGCTTTATGCAGGAAGCATTGATTGAGGACCTACTGTGGGCTAGATGTAGTAATTCAAGGGAACGAGAATTAAAATCACATGAGACTTGTCATGAATTCTCTCTGCGTCAGTGGTGAACACATAACTACAATATTGTGAGCTGAATGCAATAGAGGGGGATGTAACCTGAGAAAGAAATGAACAGCCCCAGCACGAATAAACATCAGGAGAACGTAGCTCTAGGAGGCCATGGGAGAGTTTGCTCTCTGTCCTATCCATTTCTTCTTCTGCCATCAAGACTCTCAGAATGTTTTTTCAACATTGGTCCTAATCCACAAGTCTGAATTTCTGACACAGTGTCCTTTGCCTAATTAAAAAATGTAAGTTTCTCTTTTTAGAAAATTATTGTTGTTATCATTAACTATTGCTTTGTGAGCCAGGACTACACTGCAGATGCTCCACCATCACCACTTTACGATGATGTAGGTAAGCTATAGTTAAGCTAATGAGAGCGTAAGGGTAAAACATTAGAACTGGTATCACAACAACAGGAAACTGCCCATTATCTCAAAAACCTTTGGGTGAGATCACTGCCTTGTCTTGATTTGCATTTTCCATCTTTTAACTTTCAACCTTTTGGCATCCTTATGTTTTCATTTGCTTTCTTGCAGACAACATGCAGTTAGGTTATAAAGACTCATTCTGGTGATTTTGCTCTTTTAATTGTTGTATTTAGCCAGTTTATAGTGTGATTATGGATATATTTGTGTATAAATCTTATTTCATGGATTCTACTTATATTACCTATTACAGGTTCCCCCCCCCCCTCATTTCTTGCCTTTTTTTGAAGAGTATATTTAACATTTAGAAGTTTAAAAGAAATCATTTACCTTTGACCTTATTACAGATATTACCCAAAAAAAGCCTCCAGACCAACCACAAAACTAGAAGACTTTATTTATGTTGTTCCTGTCTTATAGTTGTTTGTGTGTGTTGTAATTCAATATTGTGAGACCCACCAGTCATTGTTGATATTTGTGAGTTTAATATTTGTGTACATTTATGAATGGACTTAGCACTCTTTTTTGTTCTTTGCTCTTTTTTTTATGTTCTAGACTCGCCTTCTTTAGTCACTTTTCTTCTCCCTCAGGTATATGCTCATATATATATATATATATATGTATATATATATATATATATATTTTTTATTGATTTCAGAGAGAAAGTGAGAGGGAGAGAGAGATAGAAACATCAATGATGAGAGAGACACTGGGGATTGAGCCCACAACTCAGGCATGTGCCTTGACTGGGAATCAAACCATGATCTTCTGGTTCATAGGTTGACACTCAACCACTGAGCCATGCCAGCGGGCTATTTTTTAGTAATAGTCTCTGTTTATGTTTTTCAAAAGATGTCTTAATTTTGCCAACATTGTTGAAAGATAACTTCATTGGGCATAGAATTCTAGATAGTTAGAATTCGGTACATTGAAGATATTATTCTATTATCTTTGGCCTTTTATTTTTACTTTTGAGAATCCCTCTTTCAGTCTATTGCCACTCCCCAGAAGGTAATCTTTATTCTCTGACAACTTTTAATATGCTTCTATTTGTTGCTGGTGTTTTTTACTATGATATGTCTAGATAGAAACTTTTGTGTAATTTAAATGTGTGGGATTTGTTGGGCGTCTTGATTCTATGGACTGGCACCTTATGATGATTCTAGAAAATTATCATCCATTATTTCTCCACATACTACCTCTGCTGCATTCTCTCTATCTTCTCCTTTTAGAATATGTTAAACCAGTTCACTCTATCTCCCATGTCTCTACTCCCCACCATGCTACATTCTGTATTATTTCTTTGGGTCTATATTCCAACCCATTTCTCTTCTACTATGTCTAACCAGCATCCAAACCCTACATTGAGTTTTAAAATTTGGTTATTTTATTTTGAAGTTCAGAAGTTCTGTTTAGTTCTTTTGTAAATGTGTGATGTCTCATCATAGAGTTTCATATCCCTTCAGATATTTTCAAGGTTATTTATTTGCCTTTAAATATTGTAGAATATTTAAAGTATATCATAATGTTAATATCCAAAGCCTGTATTGGTCTTTTTTAAATTTATTTTTTAAATATATTTTTATTGATTTCAGAAAGCAAGGGAGAGGGAGAGAGAGATAGAAAATCAATGATGAGAGAGAATCATTGATCAGCTGCCTCCTGCATGCCCCCAACTGGGGATCAAGCCCACAACCCGGGCATGTGCCCTTGACAGGAATCGAACCCGGGACCCTTCAATCCACAGGCTGATGCTCTATCCACTGAGCCAAACTGGCTAGAGCTGGTTCTTTTTAAAATATGTATATATATTTTATTTATTTCAGAGAGGGAGAGGGATCGAGAGATAGAAGCCTCAATGATGAGAGAGAATCACTGATGGGCTGCCTCCTGCACTCCGCACACTGGGGATTGAGCCCACAACCAGGGCATATGCCCTGATAGGGAATCAAACCGTGACCTCCTGGTTTATAGGTTGATGGTCAACCACTGAGCCACGCCAGCTGGCACTCCCTTTCTTCTGATAGCAGTCTCCCCCTTTTCGAAGGAACCTCCTCTTCCATCTTCGTCTGCGTCCATGTTTCACAGCAGACTGTCTCCTTCACCGTTGCGTCCTCAGCCCTGCACAGTGGCTGGTCCGGAGAAGACCCAAGTTGTTGAACTGAACAGAAAGGGGTGCGGGAAAACGACGGTGTGCCTGTGTGGTATTTCTTCTCCCTTCGTCCCTCAGGTTCCCCCACGATCCCTTACCTGCTTCTGGGGAGGAATGTGACAGGGAAGAATCACACTCGCATCCAGTAAGCACCTACTAGATGGCGAGGTGAGGTGCTTTCATGATTCCTGTACTTGATTTTTTAAAAAACCCACACTTAGGAAATGGGGAAATTGAGGCTTATAAGTGAGCCAGTTACTCGAGATGATGCCAATGGTAGGTGATGGAGCAGGAACCTGTTTCTGTCCCCAAGTCTGTCCTGTTTCACGTGGGGACACAAGGCTGCTGGCTTGGGAGTGGAGAGGACTGAAGCTGTGGGAGGCTTCCTCACACGTGGGAAAGCCCCTTGGAGGGTAAGTAGAGCAGCTATCTAGTGGGTAATCAGCGCAGGATCTTCCCTGGGCACTTACAGACAACCAGACGGCTGCCCGTGTCCAGTTAACAGACCTCGGGGCCAGACGGCTGGAAGGCAAGGGACAGCCCAGAAAGGACTGCTCAGTCAGACGGAGAGCAGGGGCGGGCTCACACCCAGAGCCACCCACGGCAGCGCTCTGGACACTGGCCGGAATGCCCTCTCAGCCCACGCGCTGTTGGCTCCGCTAGCTGTCTGTTCTGCCACAGACCAGACAGAATCCCTCACCCTGACTAAAAGAGTGATTTCAGAAAATGACTTTTTTTTTTTTCTCATCAGGCAAGAAAACAAAGAACATACAAGATCATTTCCTAGTGATGTCATCTGACAAATGTTGCTTGTTGGGGAAACAATGAAAAAAACACACACCTAAACGCAGATTAGTGGTAAACAATTTCATTCTGAATAAGCTGGATTTGCTGAGAAACAAAGATCCACAGACAACAGAGACAAAAAGAGAGAGGCAATGAACAGCCTGAGGCAGGGCAGGGAAAAGAGAGAGGAATGGAGCGGGCTCCGCAGCTCTTTCTTTCCTCAGAAAAGATGTTCTGAAATTGTTCAGCAGTTTCTTCAAAAGTTAAACATACAGTCTGGCCGGTGTGGCTCAGTGGTTGAGCATCCTCCTGTGCACCGAAAGGTTGCTGATTCAATTCCTGGTCAGGGCACATACCTAGGTTTCAGCCTCAATCCCGTCAGGGTGCAATTGTGCGGGAGGCAGCCCATCGATGTTTCTCTCACACAGTGATGTTTCTCTCCTTCTCCCTTCCTCTCTCTAAAATCAATAAAAACTGTCCTGGCTGGTTTGGCTCAGTGGATAGAGCGTTGGCCTGCGGACTGAAGGGTCCCAGGTTTGATTCCAGCCAAGGGCACATGCCTGGGTTGTGGGCTGGATCCCCAGTAGGGGACGTGCAGGAGGCAGCCAATCAATGATTCTCTCTCATCATTGATGTTTCTATCTCTCTCTCCCTCTCCCTTCCTCTCTGAAATCAATAAATATATTTAAAAAAATAATAAAATAAAATCAATAAAAACATTTAAAAATATATATTTTATTGATTTTTTTACAGAGAGGAAGGGAGAGGGATAGAGAGGTAGAAACATCGATGAGAGAGAAACATCCATCGGCTGCCTCCTGCACACCTCCCACTGGGGATGTGCCCGCAACCAAGGTACATGCCCTTGACTGGAATCGAACCTGGGACCCTTCAGTCCGCAGGCCGACGCTCTATCCACTGAGCCAAACCGGTTAGGGCAAAACATTTTTTTGTTTTTTAAAGAGAAATCTGGAGGGACTAAAAGCACATCGTATTTTGAGAATGACATTGTAGAAGGTATGCCCTCAGAGGGAGTGTTAGACAGCTGACACTGGTTGGGCGTAGAGCCCAGGGTGGTATTTATGTATCAAAATCTTGTTTTCCAGAACATGACATCCTGGCCAAGGGGAGTCATGGTGTTATAGAAAGGGAGGAAGCCCAAAAGATTGCCTCACGCTGACAAGACAAACCACTCTGGCTTTGGATGGGGACAGACCAGATTAGAACCCAATTTGCCTCTTGCTGAAGCTTTAAAAGTTTCCATCTGTTGAACGGAGTGGATCCAGAGACATGGAAGCATGGGACACAGTGCGGAATCTCGGCGGGAAGGCGGGGGAGAGTGGGTGGTTGGGAGGTAATCAGCCAAAGACCTCGTCTATATAAATGCATGACCCATGGACACGGACAATGAGGTGATGAAAGCCTGGGGCGGGGCAGAGCGGGCTGGAGGGGGTGAATGGGGGGAAGGAGGGGACATATGTAATACTTTCAGCAATAAAGATTTAAAAAAATAAAGTTTCCATCTGTAATATGGGCTTACTGCTGCCTCCCTTACTGTGGTTCTGAAGATCAGTTGATAGAGTGTCGGCCTGCGGACTCAAGGGTCCCGAGTTCGATTCCGGTCAAGGGCATGTACCTTGGTTGCAGGCATATCCCCAGTGGGGAGTGTGCAGGAGGCAGCTGATCGATGTTTCTCTCTCGTCGATGTTTCTCTCTCGTTGATGTTTCTAACTCTATCCCTCTCCCTACCTCTCTGTGGAAAATCAATAAAATATATTAAAAGAAAAAAAAAAGAAAGGGAAGTGCATACTCGACGTGGTGGTCCCGCTCCATGCCGAACCTTCTGGAGACTCCACGCCGGCCTCTGAGTCAGGGGAGGTGCAGTTTACCTGCATACTTAATGCTTTAAAAGGAACCATCTCTTTCTTTCCAAAGCTATTACTGCACACAGTTCTTAAGCATCATCACTTTACACATTGCTGGTAACTTAGCGGTGGAAGGAAGAGTAACGAAATGAGGCCTGGGTCCGTTTAGCACCTCCTTCACCCAGACGCTGTGGAAAACAGCCCTTCATCAAGTGTCAGTCTCAGTTTGTCTCAACTGCTGAGCTGGCGCACCCAGTTGCCAGACTCCCCGTTGACCCCCAGATCTTCGTTACTGATGGCCATGAGGCAGGGAAACCTATGCCATCATGAAAATACGTTGTAGATTAGTCTCAAAACCTTTCCTCTCTCCCTCCCTTAAAAAAAAGTACATCTTCTCTGTAAAGGATTTAAAACACAGGTAAGCGAAAAAGAAACAGCGATCAATCTCTCAAACAGCACCCAGCTAGGATTATATTAACATTTTCGTTTATGTTGTCAAAATCCTTTCCTATGGGAACATAAGCCTGTATGGATATATTATGTATGCAATGCATGTCTGGACACTAGAACCAAACAATCTGGGTTCAAACCCTTTCTCTACCACTTACAGCTGTGTGTCCTGACAAATCTGGGAAGATGACAGTACATTCCTCAGAGTTTTTGTGAGGGACTAGTGAATTCAATATGTAATACTAGAGATCCAGTGCACGAAATTCATGCACGGGTAGGGTCCCTTGGCCTGGCTGGCGATCAGGGTCAATCGGGGCCTTCTAGCTGCTGGCCAGGGCATTCCTTCATTTCGCACCGCCCCCTGGTGGTCAGCACACATAATAGTTAGCAAGCGATCGAACTCACGGTCGAACTCCTGTGGGGACACTCTGCGTATTAGCTTTTTATATATATATAGGTGCCCAGAACTGGGCATGGAATAGGACAGTGCTCAGCAATAGAGACCTACTGTGCTGGGCAGGACACACAGATTATGCAACATCTTGTCCCTGCACATCTGTGTGTGCACATAGCCCATGCACTCATGTGTATGCATGTCTACAGACGTCTACAGGCCTGTGTTAGTGTGTGGATAGGTGCAACTGCTACATCTAAACACACAAAATGAGATCAACCTTTAAGTAGGGATCCGAGAAGCAGCAGTCCACTAGATCAAACCGAGACGATTTTCCATGCCTTTGAACCCCCAGTGAGTGAAGTGGCTTCTTCAGCCCACTCAAGTCTAGTTATGATTTAAATCAGAACCCGTAATTTAATACCTGCCCAACGTCAATAACAGTAACATCATGAATGCAAATTTTATTTAACAAAAAGACATGATTCTTCCAAAATAAAAATCAGAGACACCTCGAAAGCTTCCGTTCCAACTCTGCAGGTACACCTGTGTGCTACTGGGCTCCCACCCCCCACCCCCGGCCACGGCGGCCCTTGGCAGGGGTGGGCCAGTCACTGCAAGGCTGCAGGGAAAGCTCAGGTGGAAACGCACAAGCGGGATCTATTTCCCAATCGAGCTCTGCAGGGAACATGTGAGGTATGTGGAAGGCCCGGTCCCAGGCTTGAGTCATCACACACGGTCCTGTCAGGAGTCTGGATCGGGCAGGTGATGGAGGAGATGGCTGTAGGTCACAGCGGCACTGATGAGCGGCTTGTCCACGAACTCCACGGTGCACGGTTCGGGGGGATCGTCACCGCAGGGCGCCCGCTCCAGTTCCAGCACGACGATGGTGTTTGGGGCTGATGTCACCAGGATGTGCTGGGGCACAAACAAGGTCATCTGGGGGCCCCGGGCTGGCCAGTAGCGACCAAGGTTAAAGCCATTAATCCACACCTGACCCTGGAGAGAGAGAGACAAAGAGAAACCATTAACCCCAGCTGCCCGGATCCTGGAACTAGGAGCGCCTCCATGCACGTGGGCCAGTACGTGGGCCAGCACGTGGGCCAGCACACGGGCCAGCACGTGGGCCAGCACGTGGGGCAGCACGTGGGCCAGCACGCGGGCCAGCACGTGGGCCAGTACACAGGCCAGCACGCGGGCCAGCCGGCAGCCCGCAGTGGCTCTCCCTCCACAGCCCAGGCCTGACCGCCAGGCCCAGGCCAGCCTGGGTCCCCGCATTCCGCTGGGGTGACTGGCCAAGCGGGGCAGGGGCTGGGTGGGAGAGAGAACAAGTTGCCCCAAAGAGCCACTCCTGCTTCAGGAAAATCCACGTTTGGCCCCTCTGACTGGCGTCAGCAGCCACACATCAGTGCTGGACGGCCCGGGGGCAGTTTCGCCAAGTTCCTGCATTTCGTCCTGGGCCCCGGAGGGACTGCCTGTCTCTCCACGCCAGCCTCTCCCCGACTCTTCCGCACACAGAGAACGGCCGAGCGGCCCCTCGAGGAGGTGAGCTTTCCGTCTGTGTCCTCTGCTTCTAGAGGCGGGTTTTGACCACGCTGTCTTCACACACAAGGTGAGCACAGGCCTGCAGCCTGGGAGCACCCAGGTCCTGGGAGCTGTCCCCAAACAACCCCTCCCCCGCCCCCCCCCCCAGCCTGGCCCGCGTGGCTCAGTGGTTGAACGTTGCCCTATGAGCCTGGAGGTCAGAGTGTGATTCCTGGTAAGAGCACATACTGTTGGAGAGTGGGAATTTTTTAAAGTTTTTTTTATTTTTAAAAAATAGGTTTTATTGATTTTTTACAGAGAGGAAGAGAGAAGGATAGAGAGTTAGAAACATCAATCAGCTGCCTCCTGCACACCCCCCACCGGGGATGTGCCCACAACCAAGGTACATGCCCTTGACAGGAATCGAACCTGGGACCCTTCAGTCCGCAGGCCGACGCTCTATCCACTGAGCCAAACCGGTTTGGGCGAGAGTGGGAATTTTTGAGCATGCTTTCAGAGAGGCCGTGGACTATGCCCCAGACAGAGTTGTCAGAGCTGACACCAGGCCAGGCCTTGAGATAGGGTCCCATGGCCCCTTCCCAGCACGTAGGCCTTCTTTCACAGAACACTGTCAGCTTTCTAAGAACAGGATGACCCTGTGAATAACATGGTCGTCAATGGTCAATGGCATGACTCTGACGTTGCTTGGGAAAAACTGTTTTGTCTTGGGTTGCTTGTTCTGCAAAAACAGGATGTGGTTAATGTGCTTACAAGTGGTCTTGGTCAAAGGGTCGCTGCTGCTCTCCGGACTCCCTTACTGCCAACAGTGTGGAGAATGGCAGAGCAGTCGCCCGGTCGCCCAGCCGGCTAACACAGGCTCCCTAAATTTTAATTTGGCTCCAGTGGTCATTCACTCGCCTTCGCTCCACAACAATACCTGGCTCGATTCCCAGTAAGGGGTATACAGGAGGCAGCCGATCAACGATTCTCTCTCATCATTGATGTTTCTACCTCTCTCTCTCTCTCTCTCTCTCCCTTCCTCTCTGAAATCAATAAAAATATATTTAAAAAAAACAACAACACTCAAAACAACACCCCCGCCCCCCAGAAGGATGAGGGGCTTGTGGGAGGGAGAGACAGGGGCCCGCCCAGTAGGGTGTTGACTGCAGGGTTTGAATGGTTTTCACACCAGCATCAGGTGAGAGGGGCATGTGTGCTTCAAGGAGCAGAGGGGGCCCTACAAGCTGCAGACAAGTTCTGTGAGTAGGAGAAGCCGCTTCCGCTTCAAAACGGAGAGCAGAAGAGAACCTTTACCGGGAGGGCTGGTGTTTGGGTGTGGCCGCAGCCTCCCGCAGGTGCTAGGCCTTCCCAGTTGGCTGGACAGATGGAACCTTCTGCCACGAAGAAAGGGCAGAGGAGGGGAGATCACATACAGGAGAGAGAGGGTATGTGGGAGAAGGAAGGAAGGAAGGAAGGAAGGAAGGAAGGAAGGAAGGAAGGAAGGAAGGGAGGGAGGGAGGGAGGGAGGGAAGGGAGGGAGGGAGGGAGGGAGGGAGGGAGGGAGGGAGGGAGGGAGGGAGAGAGGGAGGGAGGAAGAAGTAAATAAATCATTCCCCACCGTGACCCAAATACAGACGGTCCCGAAATACAACTTTACGAACTGTGCAAAAGCGATCCATATCATAAATTACCCAAGATATGATAAAATAGGCTTTGTATTAGATGATTTTGCCCAACAGTAGGCTAGGCTAAGCTATGATGTTCGGTAGGTGAGGTGTATTCAATGCATTTTCCACTTACAATATTTTCAACTTGCGATGGGCTTATTGTAACCGCATTGTAAACGAGGAGCACCTGTATATTGGGGGAGAAATCCTGGAGGGGGCTCGGCCATGGCTGTCCCCTGCTGAGCCCCGATCCCCAGCATGCTCCATGTCACAGCTGCGGTCACTCACCTTAGAGCTACGCAGTGGCTCAGCTTTGAGTATTTTTTTCAGCCCCTTTATTCAAGCTCCCTCTGAACTTCCTAGCTGGGTTCCAGTCTTAGTCCCACCACTTACTGGCTCCTCCCATTCCTGTGTAAGGTCTACTCCTAGTGACTATTCCTACTGGCCCCACCTCCCGGACTGCACTGTGACTGACAGATATTACCTCAAACTGTGGCTCCTAGTTATTGATCGAAGTTGATAATTATCTTTCCCCTAATTACTTCCTTAATTCTGGACACTACAGGATCTGTTCTAGTTATTCTTTCCTTCCCCAAAACGATCACCTGTGGCCCGTTCTGAGGCTTTGGCTGCCATATGGACTCTGCCTCCTGACTCACCGGAACGACTCTCCAGTTTGGAGATGGCATGTCTCTCACCTTCCCTCTAGCTTGCCCCAAATTCAGGGTTACGTCTTCTCAGGCCTCGGTTATGAACTTCTTCATAAACCATGAACTTATGAAGCTATGAACTTCTTCAGGACAACATTTCCCTCCACTCTCAGCTCTTAACAGGATGAGCAGTAAATGACGTTTATGGCAGTTTGGTTGCCCTTCCAAGAGAAGGGGATGAAGCATTTAGAAAGAACAGACCAGCCCTAACAGGCTTGGCTCAGTGGATAGAGAGTCTGCCTGCGGACTGAAAGGTCCCAGGTTCGATTCCGGTCAAGGGCATGTACATTGGTTGCGGGCACATCCCCAGTAGGAGGTGTGCAGGAGGCAGCTGATCGATGTTTCTCTCTCATCAATGTTTCTAAATCTCTATCCCTCTCCCTTCCTCTCTGTAAAAATTCAATAAAATATATTAAAAAAAAAAAAAAGATAGAAAGAACAAGCCATAGGCCCATAGCGGGGAGTCATCACCATTCAACAGAACTTTTGGCAACGATAGTGTGTTCTGTGCCGCCCCACAGAGCAGCTGTGTGCACTTGAGCATGGCTACTGAGCGCTTGAAATGTGGCTTGTGGGAAGAAGGAATTGAATTTTCCCTTTCAACTGATTTAAATTTAAAGGTAAATAGCCACAAGTAGCTAGTGGCTACCAGACGGCTGAGGTAGGGTGAAATGAAGGTAACTTCATGATCAGATCGCAATCTCTCCGCTTCTCTCCACCCCCACGGCCAGCCTTCTAGAGCAAGTCATAACCAATGCTGTCTCAGTCTCCTCACAGGTCTCCCGACTTCCTCTGTTCACTCTAGAACCCCAGGCTCCACATAGCAGCCAAGTGTGTTCCTGCTGCTTACCGCCTTACCATGGCCCTCAGGCCTATGCCTTCTTCCTCCCCACCCTGTCTCTGCCACTCTGCCCCTTGCTCGCGCAGCTCCCCCTGAACTTGCCCCACCCCCCTTTTTAAAAAATATATTTTATTGATTTTTTACAGAGAGGAAGGGAGAGGGATAGAGAGTTAGAAACATCAATGAGAGAGAAACTTCGATCAGCTGTCTCCTGCACACCTCCTATTGGGGATGTGCCCGCAACCAAGGTACATGCCCTTGACCGGAATTGAATCTGGGACCTTGCAGTCTGCATGCTGACGCTCCATCCACTGAGCCAAACCGGTTAGGGCGCCCCCACCCCTTTTAACACAGCAAATGCTCTCCATCGCTGTTCCCCCAGACCTGATGGCTCAGGTCTCCATCCATCACCACCTCTTCAGAGAGAAGGGCCATGGACACCGTCCTTAGTCCTGGGCCTCCCATTCCAATCACTCACCACCCCTTTACTCTCTGCTTCTTTTTCTCTAGTTATTGTCACTGTTGGGTACTTGCATCCTTTGTTTGAGTAGTGGGTTACCAGCTATTTCCAGCATGGGCTCTATGAAGGGAAAGGCTTTGTCCCTCTTGTCCAAGGTGAGATTCTCAGCCCAGGGATTTCCGTCTACACCTAGCGGCACTCAGTAAATACTACTCAGGCTGATCATTCGCCTGAGAAAAGACTCACCTGCAAGGAGACACGAAGCTCTCCTGAAAGAATGCTTCATGTGCCTCTGCTCCTGGCTTAGGAGTTTTAGAGAACAGTGTTTACTGGAAGGAAAACGAAATGTCTGCACTCCTTGGTTAGCACTGTGATTTAAAAATATATAAATATTCTGGCTTTTGTTTCTCCTTAAGAAGTTATGCTGAAGTTACTGGTGGAGGGGGGAGTGTGCACATGTTGGTAAATGCCATTTAAAAGTAGACATAC
The DNA here is from genome assembly GCF_951640355.1 of Cnephaeus nilssonii. Lineage (NCBI taxonomy): Eukaryota > Metazoa > Chordata > Mammalia > Chiroptera > Vespertilionidae > Cnephaeus > Cnephaeus nilssonii. The sequence goes on along the minus strand of NC_137088.1, from coordinate 12,757,226 downwards.
TGCCCTAACCGGTTTGGCTCAGTGGATAGAGCGTCGACTTGTGGACTCAAGGGTCCCAGGTTCGATTCCGGTCAAGGGCATGTGCCTTGGTTGCAGGCACATCCCCAGTAGCGGGTGTGCAGGAGGCAGCTGATGGATGTTTCTCTCTCATCGATATTTCTAACTCTATACCTCTCCCTTCCTCTCTGTAAAAAATCAATAAAATATATTTAAAAAATAAATAAATAAAAGTAGACATACTCATGCCCTAGATGGTTTGGCTCAGTAGATGGAGCATTGGTCTGCGGACTGAAGGTTCCTGGGTTCGATTCCAGTCAAGCGCACATGCCTGGGTTGTGGGCTCAATCCCCAGGAGGGCGCGTGCAAGAGGCAGCCAATCAATGATGCCCTCTCATCATTGATGTTTCTATCTCTCTCTCCCTCTCCCCTCCTCTCTGAAATCAATAATATATATATGTATATTAAAATATAATTATATAAAATATAAGAATATATTAAAAAATAGAAGTAGACACCCTTGGAAATGAATATAGTGAGCGCCACAGGGGCCAAGCCTTTGTAGCGTGAACCTCGGTGGCTCCTGGGGCTTCCCCGGGCTGTCCCAGCTGATATTTCCATGACAGTGTCTGACTTTCTCTGACCATAGCTTGACCCTTGGCAGACTTCCCCTCTTGGCTATTATTACTAAGGTGATAATAGAATAAATGTTAGGTTCCAGGAAATGGTTGACCTACTTCATTAATCAGGCAGATATGTATCTGTTTTAAATTCTTTAGATAAATCAATCCTCTCATACGAATTTAAAGCAAATGTTCCAAATGCTGTTTTAAGTCACAGTTTCAAACTTTTCTAATTTGGCTAAGAGTTCATTTAAAACAACAACAAACTCGGATCCAATGTTGATTTTGTCACAGTCTGAGGGAAGACATTTAGACACTCGGAGAACTTAAAATGGGAAAGACAGAGGTCCGTTTCTCCAGGTTCAAGGGCTCTCACCACACATAATTCATGAGTAACTGTCATGCTAACTAGGGAGAAAGAAAAAAAAATTATTTTTAAAGGAAAACTAGTGAAGGGCTTGCTTAGATAAGATGTTAAATAAATGTCACTGCAGTACACGGGAAAAAAATGAAAAATCTTCTTCCCTCCGACCTAAAGGGGTCTGAAGCCAATGCAAACCACACCTCTTTGCTTCCTCCTTGATCTTACAGTAATAACGTTAACTAGCTTTATGGTTTCTCTGTATTTTAGACCCAAACAGAACGGAAGCCATGGAAACCTAAAACATTAGCATAAAAGATGCATCACTTCCTCCCCTCACAGAACCCCAAGTATAAATTCCTTCGCGACCCCCAAAAGTCCCATTTCTTGACCGCTTCTGTGGAGTACCCTGCCTAACAGTCATTGTACCACCTCCCATATCTGGACCAACGCTAAGAACTGATGAGGGCAAACTGCCTCCAGGCAGCCGTATCATATCTGTTACCAAGTCCATGCCCTAAAATCTGTGGGAGACGCTCCTTCACTCAGAGCCTCCTCACTCCCGCTTACACACAATTTTCACAAGTTTTAGCTACTAAATGAATATATAGTTATAGAAAGCAACCTGATTATCTAGTTTTCAAGTTCACAGGACTTGTGACAAGAAACAGCAAATCAGATGGAAATGGTAGGGGGTAAGAATAACTGTAAATCAGGCCAGGAACGTTTAAAAAGCGTATCAAATTCAGAATGAAAGTAGGGCCAAAGAGTACTAAGACCTGTGGCAGACTGCAAAAATGGCCACAATTCTCGGCAGCTCCTCCTCTCAGGAGTCAGAATCTGCTTCCCCATCCCTTAGGCCAAGACGGTCTAATGACCTGTACTGGCTAAAGAACGTGGAAGAAGTGGCATGTGAATTCTAACTTGAGCCTTAAGAAGACGTAGACATTTGTATTCTTTCTTTGAATCCTGCCAGTCACCAGGTGAACAGGCCTAGAATGGCTCACAGGACTCAGGGGAGTATTTTACTTGCATTCATAGGTGTATTATAAAGGGTACAACTCAGGGATGGCCAGATGGAAGAGATGCACAGGGTAAGGTATGGGGGTAGGGTGCAAGGTATGGGGGTAGGGTGCAAGGTATGGGGGTAGGGTGCAAGGTATGGGGGTAGGGTGCAAGGTATGGGGTAGGGTGCAAGGTATGGGGGTAGGGTGCAAGGTATGGGGGTAGGGTGCAAGGTATGGGGTAGGGTGCAAGGTATGGGGGTAGGGTGTGGAGCTTCCAACCCACTTCAGATGTACCTCCCAGCACCTGGATGTGTTCACCGACCCAGAAGCTCTCCAAATCTTCTTGTGCTAGAGTTGCTATAAACCCCCATCTCCAGCCCCCGACCCCAACCCTTCCCCAGAGGTTGGGGGGATGGGGCTGAAAGTTCCAGCCCTCTAATCACGTAGTCTTTCGGGTGACCAGGCCTCAGGACAGGACTGGTGACAAAAGGGATTTTTGTCAGCTCTTTGTTATAAATTCTTTTATTTCATGATTTATTTATTTTTTTACATTTCGAAAAAGGTGATGTTTGCCTTTAAAAAAAGAAAACTGGTTTTAGCATATTTTGATTCTTAGCTTTTCAAAGCATAATTCTGGTTGAGGAAACGTGGGACATGCTCTGTTATACACCCAAGCCTACAAGTGGCTAAAAAAAAAATGCAGGAAGGCTGCAGAGGACATTCATATGCGGTTTATCCACACCCGTCTGAAGGAGAGATAAGCAGTACAGATGCCACTGCATTGGCAGAACACAGTCAAAGCACGGCCTCTCTTAGGGAGTTTGTGGTCAGACGAGAGTTCTGGCCGGTGTCTCTTGGCTACAGCAAAACATGCCCGACCGCTTCCCACCAAAATCCCAGCTGACGTTCAGGCATTTAACCAGAAAGCCACATCCGACATAAGCAGAGCCAAAGTGATCAGAAGAGATTTTTTTTATCTCATGAATCACTCTTACCAGTGGCTTCATTCACTAAGTCAAGGTAGTTTCTTTACAGCAAGTGAGGAGCATAAGCCAAGAGGCTGCAAGCAAGAGCCCTGTCCGGGCCGCCCTGATGGAGGAGGGCTGGGGTGCCTGGAGACAGAGTCTTAGAAAGGGTCATTGCGTCCATCCTCACCCCACCCCCCACCGTCAGCACTCAGCGCCCTGGGGGAGTGGGATCTGTCTGTTCTGTGCATGCTGATCAGGAGCTGGCCAGGGGCAGTCCTCAGCACCAAGGACCACTGCTCGCCAGAAAATGACAGAAAACACAGATGCTCCATTTTACGTCTGTTGTATGTATGTCCTCTCATCTCAGACCTGCACAACCAGGTCCATGAATCCTGTGGATTGGCGTGTGTGTGTGTGTGTGTGTGTGTGTGTGTGCACAGCTCTGTAGTATACTAAAAACCACTGCACTATACAGTTTAAATGAGTGAAATTGTATGGCTGTGAATTATATCAAAATAAGGCTTTCCACGCACGTGCAGAAAGCCTTATTTTGATATAATTCACAGCCATACAATTTCACTCATTTAAACTGTATAGTGCAGTCGTTTTTAGTATACTACAGAGCTATGCAAATGTCACCACAATCAATTCTAGAATATTTTCATCACCCTGCACCCTTTAGCCGTGAGTCCCCATCCCCCACCCCAACACTCCCCTTCTCCCCTTTCCCTGCTCTAGGCAACCAGGAATCTTCCTGTGTCAATAGATTTGCCAATTCTGGACATTTCATATAAGTGGAATCATACCAAATGTATGGTTTGTGACTGGCTTCTTTTATTTAACATGTTTTCAAGGTTCATCCATGTTGTACCATGTATTATTATGATTTAAAAAAAATATATATATATTTCTTTATTGATTTCAGAGAGGAAGGGAGAAAGACAGAGAGAGATAGAAACATCAATGATGAGAGTGAATCATTGACCGGCTGCCTCCTGCACGCCCCTTACTGGGGATGGAGCCCTAAACCCAGGCATGTGCCCTTGACCAAAATCGAACCTGGGACCCTATCCACTGAGCCAAACCAGCCAGGGCTGTACCATGCATTAGTACTTCATTTCTTTTTATTGCCGAATGATAGTCCGTTATACAGATATACCACATTTTGTCTATTCAGTCATCGGTTGATGGACATTTGGTTTTTCCATCTTTTGGCAATTTGGGATAATTTTTGGCTGGTATGAACATTTGCATACTAGTTTTAGAGTGGACATATGGACTAGATGGACTTTGGGGTTCTGAACCCTCTGACACATTCAATAATATTGTGTATATGTGTACTTTAAAAGCATGAAGATGCAGACCATTCGTCAGACTGATGAAACAAGTCAAGAGCCTAGAGGATTAGCACAGGCTCTTCATTGGTCTTTGAGGCCTTGTTCAATGCCGCCTGCCTTTGCACGTGGGCCTTCAAATCAGACAGACCCGGGGCTCAGGGAGCTGTTCCACCACCTACTTCCGTACCTCACACCTCTCTGGGCCTCTATCTGCTCATCTGCAAACGAGATAATGATAGACATCCTACCGCATGTGCCACTCTTGATGTTTATGGAGATAGCATCTCTAAAGTTCCGAGCAGAATGCCTAAGCAGAATGACACCTTTATGACCTGGCCAGGGTGAACCCCCTCTGACCTCCAAAATGTCCCCTGCTTTTCCATTTCTGCACCTTAGCTTCTATTATTCTTCCATCTGAAAATCCCTTCCCTGACAATTCTGATGAAGGGCCTTCTGTCCTTCAGGTCTGTTTCAAGCTCCATCTGAGCCACCCAGTGCTTCTGGTAATCCCTGTAACAGACATGTCCTTTTTCTGATTTGCATCTCCGCAAAATTCTTTCTCTTAAGGCACTAAATTGATACCACTTGGTGAGCAATGATTTGTGTTTGGGTCTTCTCATTTGCTTTAGCCCTGTATCCATAGCACCCAGCAAAGTCCCTCCTCACTCCCATTTGCTTTCTTCCCAGGGTTCAGCAACACAGGCATCTGTGCACCTTTTTAATCTAAAAGCAATTACAGCCCTAGCTGGTTTGGCTCAGTGGACAGAGCATTGGCCTGCGGACTGAAGGGTCCCGGGTTCGATTCCAGCCAAGGACACATGTCTAGGATGCGGCTCAATCCCAGTAAGGGGGTGTGCAGGAGGCAGCCGATCAATGATTCTCTCTCATCACTGACATTTCTATCTCTCTCTCCCTCACGCTTCCTCGCTGAAATCAATTTTTTTTAAAAAATGTAGCTCTTGTTCATGATTGCAAACATGGCAATTTTTAAAAAATATACTTTATTGATTTTTACAGAGAGGAAGGGAGAGGGATAGAGAGTTAGAAACATCGATGGGAGAGAATCAGCTGCCTCCTGCACACCCCCCACCGAATGGGCCCGCAACCAAGGTACATGCCCTTGACTGGAATCGAACCTGGGACCCTTCAGTCCACAGGCCGATGCTCTAGCCACTGAGCCAAACTGGTCAGGGCTGAAATCAATTTTTAAAAATATTAAAAAATTAAAAAAAAAAAAAAGCAATTACAGAGTGCCCAGGCCCAGGAGGAGGGCAGGGTGGTGAATAAGCAGGGCACTTAAAAAATCCCCCTCCTGAAACTTATGACTCAGTGGGTGAAATCGAGGTCCTGACCTACGTGGGATGAAGCATCGTGATGGAGTCCAGGTGGGGCACAGAGGGCCTCAAAGGAGGACGGGACCAGTCCTTTCTGGACTAAGGGTCTAGGAAGGTTTCATAGAGGAGTTCATGTCCGTTTGACAGATGAACATGTGACGGCTAGGTGGGCAGAGTGAGGGAATGAAAAAAGCATGAACAAGGCGAATATAAGATACAGCAGAACACCAAGAGGGAGAAGGGGAAAAGGAAGGGAGGAAGGGAGCGAGGGAACAAGAACAAGCCTGGTAGCTAGAGTGGGTACACCCAGGGAGGGCTCTACTTGGTTTTTAGGTCCTGGAGAACCCAGATATCACTTCTTGGCTGCAACACAGGACCTGGCAGAGGAGAGGGAAAGGCTGGCAAATGTAGGGGGAATTATGAGAAGGGATCTAGGCCTGGAGGAATGTGGGGAGGGGATTCAGAGCTTAGACTTCCTCCTAGAGGCCACTGGGCAGGAAGTGAGGGTGGAGGCAGAGAGATAAGAATGACAGGAAGCTGAGGGAACAAAGGAGTCACACCTGACAGCAGACAAGGAGGGTGAGTCCTCCGCAGAGGAGGTGGGAGGAAGAACCAGGTGGCCTAAGGAGAGGGGTGAAGGTTAGCAAGACCAGCTGAGGAGGCGGGAAGAGGCTGACTAGGGACTCCTGGGCAAGCTGAGGGCCTCCAGAGGCAGGGAGAGTGAGAGGACCGTGGCCCTGATGAATGCACTGGAGAGGTCCCCAGTAGTCCCCCAATGACTGCGAGCCAGTAAAGGCCAATGGTAGACCCAGTCCAGATGGAGGATGAACATGGAGACAAGGGGGCCAGTGGATTGATGGATGGCTCTTAGAAAAGGATAGTGGTGATGTCTGGACTGGATAGAAAGCAATTGCAGCCTTAATGGTGGAAAGTTTCAGGTCAGCAGTAAAATCCAAGAGCAGGCTGGGGAGGCCTGAGAGTTTGGGGGATAGAAACATGTGGCCAGAGAGAGGATATTAGAGCTTAAAATTCCAGAGCTACGCACACCAAGATATACCATATGCTGGATCATAAGACAAGTCTCAATACATTTAAGAAGATTGTGGCACCATCACCACAATTGAATTTTGGAACATTTCCATCACCCCAGAAAGAAACTCCATACCCATGCAATCACCCTCCATTCACACCATCAGCCCCCTGGCAAACATTAATCTACTTTTTGTCTCTGTCGATTTGCCTTTTTTAAAAATATATATATTTTATTGATTTTTTACAGAGAGGAAGGGAGAGGGATAGAGAGTTAGAAACATCGATGAGAGAGAAACATCGATCAGCTGCCTCCTGCACACCCCCTACTGGGGATGTGCCCACAACCAAGGTACATGCCCTTGACCGGAATCGAACCTGGGACCTTTCAGTCCACAGGCCCACGCTCTATCCACTGAGCCAAACCGGTTATGGAATCGATTTGCCTTTTCTGAACATTTCATAGAAATGTGTTCTTTTGTGCCTGGCTTCTTTTACATAGCATAATGTTTTTCAGATTTACCCATGCTATAGCATGTGTCAGTAGTCTGTTCCTTTTTACTATAAGACTATTCTATTGTATGGAATACATTGTTTATCCATTCATTAGTTGATGGACATTTCAATTATTTCTAGTTTTGGGTTATTATGAATAATGCTTCTGTCTTCATTTCACTTCTCCTCTCAGCAGCATGAATGCCTGTTTTCCTCCTAGTTCTTTGGTCTCCCCCCCTCACTCTCTGTCATATTTGTGTCTCTCAAAGATCAGCCTTAGACCCTCTTTCCTCCTTCTGCATCCTCTCTTTTTAGAGGACCTCATCCATCCCACATCTTCAACGACCACTCATATGCAAATGATCTTGTATGTGTATTTCCAGCCCAGATCCCTCCTCTGAATTCCCAACCCTTGGACCCAATAGCTCTCCTCTAGCATCTTCTCAGAGCTGTTCTCAAAGGCTCCTCAAACTTCGTTTGTCCAAATCCAAACTCCTGAGCTCACTGTCCCAGCCCAAGTCCTCTTCTGAAATTTCTTCTTTTGGTCAATGGTACCATCTGTCCAGCTGCAAGCCTAAAACCTAAGAGTCATCTGGGATATGCTCTTCTCTTTAAACCCCCATGTCCAATCCATCATTACATCTTATTGACTTCGAACATCTCTCGAACAGTTGATGTCATCTCCATCTTGGCTACCACCAAGGAGACTGTGATCCCACCTCCTGGATACTTTCCCTGGATTCACACATACCCTCACCCAACCCATTCTGCACACTAGGGTCAGAGAGGCTTGGCACACCACAATCATGTCATGTCACTCTCCTGCTTCAATGGCTCTCAGCATAAAGACAAAACTTGAATGTGATTTAATTGGCTAATCCAATCTGGTCTCTACCCACTCCCACTTTCTAGCCTCTTCCCTGAGCCACACTCCCTTTTCTCTGTGTTTCATACATTTGGGTCCTTCCTCACACTCGCCATTTTCCCCTCTAAGCACATGGCCTTGGCACATGTTACTTCCTCTGCCTGGAATATGCTCCCCTCCCCTTTTTGCCATGTTAATTCTTACTTATCCTTTATCTCTCTCAAGCATCACTTCCCCGAGTGAGGCTTTCCCGACCTCCCTGACAGGGTCAAATGCCCCAGTTATTAACTCCCAATAGCTCTTCTTAGCACCCATTGCAGCTACAGTTTTCCCACGTAATTTGGGTTATTATATAATTTGGTCTTCCTCCCCAACTAGACTGTTCCATGAGGGCAAGGACCATAAGTGGTTTTATATAAGAGGTGGAGCAAAAGTAGGTTTACAGTTGTTTGTATGGAGAATAATTAATATATAATAATACAAAAATAAACTCTGTTTTATATACTCACAATTGCAAACCTACTTTTGCTCCACCCTGTATTATATCCTTAGTGCCCAGCACAAAGTTTGACATATAGTAGCCACTGGAAAAAAAAAAAAAAAAAGCTTTGTTGAATGAATAACTGAGTGAAGGTAAGGTTATCTAAGATGAAAAGAGGACTTGAAGTGGAGAAAATGACAGTGAAGGAAGACACACTAATGTCTCCAAAGAATGAAGGAGAGGGACTGGGTGGTAGAATTGCGAAGAAAGAGTTGAGGATCATGTAGACTAAGGTGAATGCCTCAGGGCATGGGCTGTATGAAGGTGGGGCATTATGGGAGTATGAAGTTAGGCATGGATGAAAGAAAAACAGGCTTTCCCAGAGATCCACCCCTTTGCCTGGGACATATTTTCTTCAGATTAAAGAGGAAATACCCATCATAATCAGTAGCCAAAGGCACTAAGAGTTTTCTTAGAGAAAGCAGAAAAGCCATCACTCCCTAAAGGAAGTCAATGAAAATGGAGCAGATGGTGCCACCTCCAAGCTGGCCACTGAACCCTGCAGATCTGCCATGGCCCCACTTCTGAGGAATGGGTAAACTAACACAGAAAATCCTCCACTCCCCAAGCTGCCACGTGGCATCTCACAAGTAGCTCTTTTTTTTGTTTGTTTTTTTAAATCCTCACCTGAGGATATTTTTCCATTGATTCTTTAGAGAGCGTAGAAGGGAGGGGAGACACACAGACAGAGAAACACTGATGTGAGAGAGGCATATTGATTGGTTGCCTCCCACATGCCCCGACCAGGGGATTAAGCCTGCAACCGAGGTACATGCCCTTGCCTGGAATCAAACCTGAGAACCTTCAGTCTGCAGGCCGATGCTCTATCCACTGACCCAAACCGGTTAGGGCTTTATTAAACACTAAAAACCAGATACTTGAGGCTTGAATTCAAACACTTTCTATGAAGACACGTACCTTGGTCCACCCAGGAAACTGGATAAAGGTGTCCTGGGGCAAGTCTGGGATTCCGCTGGGAATGGAGAAGTTTCCCACATAAAAGGCCGGGAGTGTATAGTTAGATGAGTGGGCACAGCCTTCACTGTGGTGGCTTCCGTCGCTGCCATGCCAGCCACCCATGTGGCACACAGCATTCTCAATGTCCAGCGGGAAGATCATCCAGTCTGTGAGGATACTGGAGTTGAGGGTCAGGTTAGAAATCAGACCCTGCAAAGGAGAAACAAGAGCAATGAGCTGGGGTGGGGAGGAAAAGGCACTAAGTGTCTGTGTTCCAGCCCTGAGTTCCTGGGGAAAGCAAACTGGGATATGAAGCACCAACAACAGTAAACGAGACTCAGACAGTGCGTGCATCCAAGTGACACAGAGCTGGCTAGGGCAGAAGCACATCTCCTTGGAAAGATGTATGTTTCCCAAACCACAGCTTTCTCTCTCCTTTGCAGGCCAGATGGCCCCGCAAAAGGCCCAGAAAGGGGGTTGAGCTACTAGAGCTTTCAACCCCAAGCCCCCAATCTTCAGTGTTTGATTCAGCAGAGCCATTGCTAGAATGGAAGAGAAGATGGAATCTGAGGAATGCAAAAGCACATGCAGCTCACTGTGGACGGAGGGAGGGGACAGTGAGTTATATGTCTGGCCCTGACATATAACCTGGAGTAAGCAAGTCTTGACCTTGGGCTCCTCAGCAGCACCTACGAGGATGATCACATCTGAGTCCACTCACCTGGTGTAAGGACTAGTAAATGAGATACTGTACATGAGAACACTTTGTTGTTCCAAGGCCCTCAGCAGATGCCTGAAACCGCGGGTAGTATGTTTTCCCCTATACATACATACATACATACATACATACATATCTTTTCACTTAAAGAAAGCACTTCGGCCGAAACCGGTTTGGCTCAGTGGATAGAGCGTCGGCCTGCGGACTGAAGGGTCCCAGGTTCGATTCCGGTCAAGGGCATGTACCTTGGTTGCGGGCACAGCCCCGTTGCGGGGTGTGCAGGAGGCAGCTGATCGATGTTTCTCTCTCATCGATGTTTCTAGCTCTCTATTCCTCTCTCTTCCTCTCTGTAGAAAATCAATAAAATATATTTTAAAAAAAAATTACCATCAGTGTGGTACTCCATGACCAAAAAAAAAAAAAAAAAGAAAGCACTTCGGGGCTTCTCTTTGGCATATCAGAATTGCCAGCATAAATACTTTTGTGCTTTGGGGCCATTCGTAAGTAAAATGAGGGTTACTTGAACACAAGCACTGTGATACTACAACACAGTAGATCTGATAACTTAGCTGCTACGTGACTAATGAGCTATAGGTGTACAGCGTGGAGATGCTGGACAAAGGGATCATTCCAGGCAGGATGGAGCAGGACAGCATGAGATTTCATCACACTACTTGCAATTTAAAACTGGAATTGTTTCTGGAATTTTCCATTTAATATTTTTAGACCATTGGTTGACTGTGGGTAACTGAAACTGTAGACGTGAAACTGTGGCTACTGAATCCATCAGGGCATAGAAAGAGCAGCGGTGATGGTGGCGAACCTCAGAGGTGTATTCTGAAGCTGCTCTGTTTGTCCAATGAGGGCAGGGGGCAGGTGTCTAACTTCCCCTTCTTGGCCTTTTATGTGGGAGAACACCCCCATCCCCAGTGAGACCCCAAGTCTGTCTCAGACATCTCTCCATAGCAAGCCTCAATGCTCACAGAGTAATTCAACGAACATTGGCCACCTGTGTGCCGGGCTCTCGGCTGGGTCCTGGGGACCCGGAGACTACGTTAGCATTCCTGTCACTCCATGTGTCAGTGTGGCTGCTGAAGGCCACTGATTATAGCCTCTAACAGGGACATTTCTTTAAAAAAAAAAAAAAATATATATATATATATATATATATATATATATATTAGTGATTTCATAGAGAGAAACATCAATGATGAGAGAGAATCATTGATCAGCTGCCTCCTGCATGCCCCCTACTGGGGATTGAGCCTGCAACCTGGGCATGTGCCCTTGACCAGAATTGAACCTGGGACCCTTCAGTCCACAGGCCGATGCTCAGTCCACTGAGCCAAACCGGCTAGGGCACAGGGACCTTTCTATTGGAGACAAAGGTGGCCCCAGCATGGCCATTCCCTAAGGCTATAATTGCCTTCCCTCTGAGCTGCCACATAGAGAGACAGGAAATAGCCCCAGACACCTGTCCTGTCCTAGACCGGGGGGCGCTATCATTCCCTCCGTGCAGGCCTTCTCTCTTCTAGCACACGGTGAGGTAGCAGAGGATCTATCCCAACATCTTTACATCCCCAAAGCACCTTGCAGAGTGTGAGTTTAACAAAGGTTTGTCGAGTAAATGCTCTAAACATGTGTGAGAGAAAAACATATTTGGCCTAGACACCTGGACATTGTAACCGGCAGAGGCGAGAGGCAGGGCACCAAGGGTTTGCACAGTTCAAGAGTGTCATGGATGGTCCACACCCAGAAAGCAGAGCAGACCCAATGCTAAGCTGACTTTGTTGGCAAGTGAGTGCCTTTCGAAAGCCGGGTGGGTTTTATAAGCAAAGGAAGAGCACAGTGGAGTGGTTTCCTCTTGCTGTTTCTTTCTACAGGATGACTGAACTCAAACACAAGGGAAGGGTTCTGTCTGCAGAGGAAAACAGGTCTTCAAAATAACCCAACTTCTAAGTTGCAAAACAAATCAGGGCAGGTTCATTCATCCAAGTTGACTAAGTATGTGTGCCTTTTTTTTTTTTTTTTTTAGAGAGAGAGAGGGAGAGAGAAAACATCCATATGAAAGGGAAACATCAATGGGCAACCTCCTGCACACCCGCTTCTGGGGATCAAGCCAGCAATCCAGGCATGTGCTCTGACTGGGAATTGAACCGGTACCCTTTTGGTATGTGAGACAATGCCCAACTGAGCCACACTGGCCAGGGCCAAAGTGTGTGTGCTTTTTTTTTTTAATCCTCACTCAAGGATATTTTTCCACTGATTTTTAGAGTTAAAGAGAGAGGAAGCCCTAACTGGTTTGGCTCAGTGGATAGAGTGTCTGTCTGTGGACTGAAGGGTCCCAGGTTGGATTCTGGTCAAGGGCATGTACCTTGGTTGCGGGCACATTCCCAATAGCGGGTGTGCAGGAAGCAGCTGATCGATGTTTCTCTCTCATCGATGTTTCTAACTCTCTATTCCTCGCCCTTCCTCTCTATACAAAAATCAATAAAATATATTTTTTAAAAAAAAAGAGAGAGGGAAAGACAGAAATATTGATGTAAGAAAAACACATCGATTGGTTGCCTCCTGCACATGCCCGACCAGGGCCTGTGTGTGCCCTTGACCGGAATCAAGCCCAGGGCCTTTCAGTCTGCAGGCCGATGCTCTATCCACTGAGCCAAACCGGCTAGGCCAGTGTGTGTGCTTTTAAGAATTGCTTCTATGTTAACAGAACTGAAGGGAAAGAATGTGAGAGCATATTTAAATAGATTTACAAAAATTTCCTCAGGTGGCTTAGGCACAGTCCTGCCAACCTTTGAACCTCACTCCTAACAGCAAGGCTGGTCCTACCTTATAATCATTGATATAATAGCCGTAGTTCACACGCCCCATGTTCTCCACCAGAAGGTCCAGAGTGGCTCCAGCTTTCCCTGTTATGTTCAGAGTGGTCACATAGTTCCGGTCAAGGACTCCCTGGGGGACCTGTGGGTTCAAAGCCAAATGAGAATTACCTAAGGTGAGAAGAACCGCAGAGAGGCAGCTCGCTGTTAATTCAGCAGCATTTTCCTGCCTTGATGAGCCACTGGACTTGGGAGGAAATGCTTTGATGGCCCCTTAGTCCAAGTCACCGGCCAGGTGGTCAACTTCCTCCAATCACTGCCTTCTTTCTAAACAGCTGTGAGCAAAGAAAGGTCTACACTGGTTTCCTCTGCTCTGGAATTTTCCCTTCGTGTCTATTTTTAATAGAAAGGGAATGGAGGCAAAAAATTCCAGGGGAGGATTCCCATCACAGGAACCTCTTCGTGTTCTCATAGCGCAAAAGGCAGTCATAAAAAACTAGCTTCTAAACAACATGGTGAGTTGAAACAAAATCAGATAAACAAGATAAAAATCAGAGTTAGGTGGAGTGCTCTCACCTCAAAATACCTGATACCACGAAAATTATATAATAGAATGAACGGAAACAACAGGCATGTTAGCAACAACATATTCCTAATTTTTTTTAAAAAAATGAGATTTAAAAAAATTAATGTTCCTGACCATAATTCACTAACACAACTCCTAGATTGAAATCCAAGAAACAATTGCCATCAGTATACACACGACATCCCAGAAACTTGCTCCCAATGAAAATAAAGCCGCGGATGACAATGGAATGGAAATATTTTAATTTGAAATTTTCTGAACGAATTTTCTTGGTTAGGAAACTCTCTTCGTGTCTTCTTTCACATGAACGTTTCACTGAGAGGAATGGAAACCCTAACGTGTATCTTTGTTATGAAACAAAGTTCTTTGTGGACTGTAGCTATAGTTGTCATGAGCAATCCTTCTTCAGAATATTATTTTTCATAAATGAGTCACCACTCTGGTGTCTACAAAACGGACCCCGTCCTCTAGAAACCAGGAAGACATGGGATGGCCTTGGGCTGGGGAGACCAGAAAGGTTTCCGGGAAAGGGGGGCTTTTGGGGGGGGGGCCCTCCAGGTTAAGAAGGGTGAGGGGGTGTATCAGGCAGATGGAGCACGAGGGAGGCCATGTCAGCAAATGAGGGGCACAGCTGAGGGACAACAAGGAGAGGGGCAGAACCTAAGGTTGAAAAGGTGGACAGAGGTCTCAAACGCCATGAAACCAAGTGCAGACCACACATCCCCCAGTGGGGCAGATACACCGTCCGGAGACCACGCTTACCCCATCCACGGAGACGTAGGCCCGGTCGTGGACGCCCCTGTGGGGTGAAGAGAGAGGGGTTGGCTCGCTGCAGTCTTCAGGAAGTGTTGTTCGGTACAGCACAAACCCAAAATACTGTGAGAGAAGGATGAAAGACAAATCCATCACTTTGGCAGTTCGTTTTAAGAGAACCTGGTCACCCTCGATCTGCGTGCAAGTGGCGCTTCTAAAACCATAAGGAATTGAAATGCTTCCTCAGCCTCTGGGGAAAATTTAGTCTGAAAGAAGGGAACTGGCTTGAGTTATTTATTTATTTACTTACTTATTTATGTGTGTATGTTAATTCTCACCGAGGATATTTTTTCCATTGATTTTTTTTAGAGTGAGTGGAAGGGGGAGAGAGAGAGAGAAACATCGAGGTGAGAGACAACATTGGTTGCCTGCCACATGCATCCCGACCAGGGCCGGGGATCGAGCCTGCAACTAACTGGGTGTATGCCCTTGACTGGGAATTGAACCTGAGACCCTTCGGTCCGTGGGCCGACTTTCGAATCACCGAGCCAACCCAGTTTTTAGATCCCGGAATAACCATCACAGGAGTAAACTTCAGGGAACCCTGAAGACTCTTTCATCCAACATCCTTTTCCACACGAGGAAACGGGACCCTGGAGTGTGTTCAGTGATTTGCCCTGAATCACTAAAGGGGATCCTATCCCATACATCTAAGGTGACTTGTGGCATCTCAAAAAACAAACCAAAGAAACAAACAAACAAAGGAGACAAATAACCACCATGCCAAGAATGTTCGGCAAAACGTTCTCCAGGTTCTTGGGCTGAATCTGCCCTAACAGACAAAACAAGAGTCAATCAGAAACTGTGTAAAGTGGAGGAGTGGGGGAAACGGAGATAGTGAGCGAAAGGGGTGTAGCCTGCTGCTAAGCCAGAAAAGACTTTTAGGTGCTGGTACCCCTGCTCCAAAGGGAGGCCCCAAGCAGTCAGCCTCAGCAGCAGCAGTACTCATGGCCCAGAGTGACCTTCCTGCTGTGCACATTAGCCCGGGTGAGCTGGACCAAACCCTAGGTCAGTGGGAAGAATCCAAATCCAAATCCTTCCTGGACCAGAGACCAAGTTCCTCGCTCCCAGGGCCCAGCAAGCAAGGACGTGCACCTCGGGCAACAGGAAAAGTGATTGGAGGAGCTGAAAACAGTGTTAACCATGTTCCTGTGTTGCAGGGAAGGCCTGAACTCAAGAAACGCCGCTGGTGTCGCCACTGAACCTTGAAGAACGCCTTCCTCGGACCCCAAGTCTCCATCTGTCTCTTGTAAGTCTTAACAACTCAGAGGCTGGGAAACCTTGGGGAGGCTTCCTAGAGGGGAGCAGAAGCTGTGATGCTCCCCACGAAGGTGGAGCTGGGGCCTCTGAGGCTGGGGGTGGGGGTGTACCAGGGCGGCACCCCACTCCCCGCAGCTGTGGCCTCCATGGGTTTCGCTGGAAATAAACATGTGTGGGCTTGGCTCAGGGCACCCCACCCAATCCGGGAGCGCTGCCTTGGTCCAAGATCAAAAAGCAGAGGGGCCTGAGAAAGAACACAGCGTGAGTGTCTACGCGTTAACCTGGCGCTCACGTCCCAGGCGCCGGCTGCTCTAGCGTCCGTCTTCTCCCAGGTGCTCCACGCCCTGCCAGGTGGAGAAGGCATGTTCTGATGTATAGATGGAGACATGACCACTCAGCCAGTGTGTGCTCAAATGAGAGAAAGAACTCTATCCAATGGGAATGACAAACCAGGGGGTGGGGGACCTTCATCATTCACTTTACTTATCACACACCAGAGTTGCTGGCACAAAACGTTCTTGTAAAATTTCACAAGTGTAAAAATGGTCACCTGTAAAACATTCTTGTAAAACTTGTGAAACGTCACAAGTGCAGGAAGAGTCATTGGAGGCAAAAAACACACTAGGCTAAAATCAGATTTGCTATGATTCTATCATCTGATCGTTCAGACGCCTTCCAGAAGGCAATCGATACAGAAAATCAGAAGGGCAGACCCCATTCAAAAAATGGGGCTGAGATCCTAACTGAGTGGTCAAACTTAGCAATGGTAACAAAGGGACACGCTGACCTCATGGGCAGCCTGAGCACACATCACCTTTGTTGTGTTTGTGCCAAAAATGTTTTGCTGAATCAAATCAGTGAAAGGCAGTCTACCAAGCAACTGGGCTGAGCTCTTCAGAAAAGTTCATGTGATGAGAGAGAGAAAAGAAAGACGTAGGAACTGTTCCAGATAGGACTAAAGAGGCACTGTCACTCAATGTAATGCACGATCATGGGTTGGAAACTGGACTGGAAAAAGATAAGCTATAGAGGACATTATTGGAATAGCCAGCGAAACCTGACTATGGAAGGCCTATTAGATAACTGGATTGCATTGATGTCCAATTTCTTAAGTGTGATCATTATGTTGTGGTCCTGTAGGATAATATCCTTTTTCTTAAGAGATACATGCTGTAATGTCTATGGGTGAAGTGTCATGATGGTGACAACTAACACAAATGGTAAAAAAAAAAAAAAATAAACAAAAGAAAACAACCAAACCAGCAGTTGATGACCTACACACACAGAAAGATAAAGCAAGCGAAGCAAATGTTACCACTTGGTGAGTCTAGGTGGAAGCTATATGGGTGCTGGTTGTACTATTCTTGCAACTCTTCTAGATTTGAAATTTTCCAAAACAGAAAGTTGAAAAAGCTCTTAAAGATGGGGCAGCACCTAGAGATTAAACACACATACAGACAGACAGACACACACACACACAGACACACACACACACAGACACACACACACACAGTGCCTGCTTTCTGTTCTCTTCAAAAGCCAGAAAAAGAATCTCAAAAGAACCTAATCTAGTAAGAACACCGTCCTTACACTTCGCTAACTAAGGACAAATGACTGAGTTGTCGTTTCTGAGTATAAAATAGCGGTTTCCCCACTGGAACCTAGTAACAAAGATGAACTAGATGAGAAGTGCACTCAATGAATAGCTTGTACAGAATCATGCTGAAGCAGGTTGAGCTACAACGTATTTGAGTGAGAAGGAGAAACGGGGGAAGCGTAGGACAGCTCAGCCTAATGCGCAACATCACAGCTACAGAGAGCCCGGGACGCTGCTGCTCGATTCCGTGGGTCTGATTTAGCCGCTAACTATTTTGGTCCCTGTGCTCAGAAGAGACACTGCAGGGCAGGGCAGAACACACATTTTCCCAAGTAGAAGAAAGGCGAAGCATTACCTTTGAAGGCCTACCTGTTTCACCTGGATAAATGTCAAGGGATAAAGGCTTTTGACAGGCCCCTTGGGACACAGACTGTTCAGCGCTTCCTCCACCGTCTTTAACTGAAAAGAAACAAAAGCGGCGTTCACTCACTGCCACCCCTCCCTGGTCATCGGAATGAAGAATATCATTTGCAAATGATCCAAGATACCAGTGGGTATGGCCAAACCCCTAAATAAACCTAAATGGTTCAAATTCCACTCGGTCCTGTTCCCCAGTCACCTTGAATCATCTCTCGCAGTTCCCTAACTTTTGATGAACAGTAACTGATGGGCATCTTAAAAAAGTGTTTCAAACATACCTGCTTGCAAGGACAAACCTCCTGTATAGAAACGGCCCTTAAAATAAACGAAAGCCTAGGCTCGAGGCTGCCTCCTCTGAGGCCTCCCCCAGCACTCCGAGGGAAGTAACCCCGAGGGCGCCCTCGGAATTTGCCTATGGCACACCTTCTGTGTCATTTGCCAGTTGTATCCCTTTACAGACTGACACCACCCCAATGCCCAGCGCACAGGAGGCACTCAACAAACACACACATTCAATCCAAACGATGGTGTATTCTTGCAACGCAGGATGCTCATTCTGGTGCGAGAACAACAACGGGAACAGCTACCCAACAATGGGTGCCTAGCAAAACTCCAGGGGCGGCAGGACTGGACCCACACACCTCACTGAACCCTCACAACTACCCAGCGAGGCAGGCCTTCTTGTTAGGGACTCAGAGAAGCTCACCTGAGCAATGGCAAAGCCAGGATTTGCAGCGGGGTTTGGCTCCAAACCCAGGACTTTGCATGGCACGGCACCGGTTGGGAATGGTATAAGCCCTTCCCATGGTTACCTTGCGGATGTGCAGCACCGAGGAGACATATCTTACCAGGTAAATACAGTTCTATCCATTCAGCCACGCACAAGGATGTTTTCCCACTTGGACAACTCAACTCACGGTAAAAGGTTTGAGCCCACATAACGATATTCCGCATACATTTAACTCAGTGAGATGCCGGTTTGCTCTCTTCAGTGTTAACAAGGAAAAGTCATTTCTGCTCACACAATTTTCTTTCACAGAATGTGCTGTGGGTACCGAGCTAGATTTTTTTTAACAACGTTGTAGGAAACAGTTGCAGTTATTTTCTGTTGTATAAAAAAAAAAAAAAAATCCTCATGGCTCTAGACCCCACAAATGAACTTTTCCTCAAGTAGCAACGGCCATGAAGGAGAAGATGCTCCCTTTACAAGTGTGATTCTCGTTTGATTAATCTAACGCAGTGGTCGGCAAACTCATTAGCCAACAGAGCCAAATATCAACAGTACAACGACTGACATTTCTTTTGAGAGCCAAATTTTTTAAACTTAAACTTCTTCTAACACCACTTCTTCAAAATAGACTTGCCCAGGCCGTGGTATTTTGTGAAAGAGCCACACTCAAGAGGCCAAAGAGCCGCATGTGGCTCGGGAGCCGCAGTTTGCTGACCATGGATCTAACGAAAGATGCCTATCAGGCAGAGAGACCAGCCACGTCCTCTGTAGAATGTAACACACGCATCTGACACTAGGTGGAAAAAGTTACAAGAACTCAACCCACCATAGTATCAAAGGGCTTCATGAATGGAAAAAATCATACAATCATGTTTGGCATTTGGCTTAAAGATAAAAATGTATGATGCTATTTTAGAATATCAAGATTCTTAAGAACTGTGCAGTTGTTCATGTTTTTGTGTGTGTTTTTTTCTTGCTTGCTTGTGAGTTATCATATGTAGGAGTTAGGGATTGTAAAAGGGGAAAACCTCAAGACAGAGATGGTCAAAACAAACTGACTTTGGCTTACGTCAATCCTGACTGTTAAACGTAACCTCTCTTCCTTTTCTCTTTTCCTGGAATAAAAGGTCCCTAACTCTTATTTATGATTGATTTCTGGCTTTCCCCCCTGATGTCTCATTTACCATATAAACTACAGACCACAAAAATTAGGACGTGATTTTGAGATGGGAGTGTATAATTAGGGCAAAGCCCTACCAAAATGTCTGTGGCTTTTGAGAACCCCCTAAAATAATAGTGAATTATAAAAAAGAATCTCACCAGCCATAACAACAAGGTGTCATGTCATTCCACAGAGGCTCCCGAGACTGCTTTGGGCAACCGATAATGGAACCAAAATCACGTGTATGATCTAGAACACCTCTCTACTCCAGCTCATACCCATTTGCTCACCCAGTCAACACGCATCCACATCCTCTCGCCTCCATGTCCCTGCTTTCTCAGAAACACCATCTTCCACATCAGTCTCACAGAAAACAAATTCACAGAAAAATAACGAACCGACTCCCCAGCCTAACACTTTCACTGACTTCTAAATTCCATTTCCTCACTTTCAGTGTTTCTGTCATTTTTTTCTTACCTTTTTCAGAGCAACTTTTCCATAAGCAAACTTTGGTGTGGATGGAGGGATAGGGCCTTCTGGTACTTTTTCAAACTGTAAACCAGAGTGGAAAAAAAGAAAAAGACAGAAAAGAAAAGGAGCTGTTAAGCCCTCAGAAACACATTTAATTCATTTTTAAATTAAAAACTTAATTCATTGAATTCATTTTTCCAAAGGAGGGTCAGAGACGGAAACCACAGTGCCAGCGATGTTTTGGAAAGGCCAAGGAACAAGACTTCCTTCCAAGACAGGATCTGGGTAAGGTTTTACTTCGAAGTGTGTGTCTGTGTGTGTCTGTGTTTTCAGCTCCAGGAATCATTCAAGTAATGATAGAACAAAGACCTCAAAACAGAGAGCAACAACAAGCAGAGAGAACGAGGGGGGCAGCAGAAAACGAGTTGGGGAAGAAAAGGAAAAAGGTACAGCATCTGAAGGGAGGGAACCTAGATAGAGTAGGACAAATATTATTTGTAGATTAAATCGTATTGGTAGATTAACATGTTGTATCCATGTTAAAACTGCCATGGTTACATAAAAGCATATTCCAACCTATTCTAATGAAATACACACTGAAGTGTTGAGGGATAAAGGGTCATGATAGACGCGATCCTTCAATGGTTTGGAAAACACAAGAGGGGGCCGGGGGTAAATGATGAAGCAAATAGAGTGAAATGTTGACATGGGTGAATCTGGGTAAGAAATACACAAGTGTTCTCAGTACAATTTTTATTCTTGAAACTTTTAGGTAAGTTTTAAAATGTTTATGAAGTTATTTTTAAATTAGAAAAAAAAAAACCCAAAAATAAAAATAGCCAAACCCTATTAAATATGTGTGCATGCACACATATCAGCATCAGGAAATATGAGTGTAAACCCTAGGTCTTAGCAAGGTCTAGGTACATCTGGCATCTCCAAGTCGATTGCATTATGATCTTTCAGGATCCTTACATTTCTTTCCTTCTTGCTTGCTTTCTTCTTGTTTACCTTTTTAAATAGTAATTTTTTAAAAAGAAGAGGATAAAAGACTCGTTAAGGAAAAGCAATAGTCTCCTGACTCACCACCACTTTTTTTTAAAAATATATTTTATTGATTTTTTACAGAGAGGAAGGGAGAGGGATAGAGAGCTAGAAACATCGATGAGAGAGAAACATCGACCAGCTGCCTCCTGCACACCCCCTACTGGGGATGTGCCCGCAACCAAGGTACATGCCCTTGACCGGAATCGAACCTGGGACCTTCCAGTCCGCAGACCGACGCTCTATCCACTGAGCCAAACCGGTTTCGGCCACACTTTTTAAGAGAAGGCTATTCACATCCTTCCCTGAGCTCTCCTCCCTACTCCTGCCTCCAAACCATCAGCTATACTTTCACATTGTCAAGGTTAAAACAGTCTGTGCTGTGGCCATAGGTCCTCCCTTGATCTGTATATTGACTCTAAATTCAAAATCAATCATTCTTTTATGACTCAGTCATAAAAAAGAATGAAAATTTTGCCATCTGCAACAACATGAATGGACCCAGAGGGTTCACCCTCGAGGTCAAAGTGTTAAAACCATGTCTGGTTGAATTTACCCACACCAAAGAGAGTACATTACAAAATGCAAATGTCATGAGCTTTGTCATGTCTTCAAGAGTCATATGCAAAGGGCCCCTGGAACTTCCATCACTGAGACAGGCTTGTTCAGCCTGGTGGGAAATTATCATCCCTGGGAGTCCAGGTGAGGGAAAGATATTGTCCAACACCACCCAACTAACTCTAGAAATGGATTAGAGAAGAGATACATTCCACTCTGTAAGTCTCTGGTAAAGGTAAGAGGCAGGGAGAGCTAGATATGGGGGTACTTATAATCCCATTGTTTCTCTCGATGCAAGCCAAATATTTTGAATATCATTTAACAAACCAGCTAACTGACCCATCTACAAAATCTCAGAAGAAAGAGCCCACTTTTAAAGTAGTTTATTTCTCTCTTCCAAAGTTAAATATCCAAGAGGAAAGAGGGAAGAGACGACTAGAGGTTAAGTTATAATTTATGATAAACTATTGAATTACATTCATTTCTGAAGTCTTTATGTCCTTTATGGGTTCACCTTGCTGTGGCCCCTGGTTATATGGTTGGGATCCCCGGGTTTGTCTTTTGCTTGGCCCACCACCCTTCTTGCTCAACTCTCCATGTCCAATCTCAGCCTTCTCTGGACTTGAGCCTCCACTTCCATTGCTGACCCCTGAATCTGAGCCTGTCCTAACCACTTCTTTCTGGAGGTTCTGGAGAGACACTTCCACCTGGATGTCACCAGGGGCATCTTGAGCTGAACAAGCCCAGGACTGAATTTGCTTCCCCCTCCCCATCCCCAGCCTGTGCTTTCTCTGCAATCCTCTATCTTAGTTACTGACCCCAGTACCCACTCAGTTAACCAATGAAGGTTATAACCTGGACAAATCAACAACTCCTTATTCTTTCACATCTGCATTAAGCCAGTTGCCAAACCCTACTTAATTTAATTCCTAAATATATGTATTTTTTTAATCCTTACCTGAGGATTGTTTTTATTGAGTTTTAGAGAAAGAGAGAGAAAGGAAGGAAGGAAGGAAGGAAGGAAGGAAGGAAGGAAGGAAGGAAGGAAGGAAGGAAGGAAGGAAGGAAAGAAGGGAGGGAGGGAGGGAGAGAGAGAGAGAGAGAGAGAGAGAGAGAGAGAGAGAGAGAGAGAGAGAGGAAGGAAGGAAGGAAGGAAGGAAAGAAGGAAGGAAGGAAGGAAGGAAGGAAGGAAGGAAGGAAGGAAGGAAGGAAGGAAGGAAGGAAGGAAGGGAAAAAGAAAGCAAGCCATCCCTGGCTGGTTTGGCTCAGTAGATAAGAGTGTTGGCCTGTAAACTGAAGGGTCCCAGATTCGATTCCGGCCAAGGGCACATGCCCAGGTTGCGGACTCGATCCTCAGTAGGGGGTGTACAGGAGGTAGCAAATCAATGATTCTCTCTTATCACTGATGTTTCTATTTCTCTCTCCCTCTCCCTTCCTCTCTGAAATCAATAAAAATACATTTTAAAAAATAGTTGAAAGAAAGAAAGAAAAAGAAAGAGAGAAACATCAGTTGATTGCTTCCCAAATACACTCCAACAAGGGACCGAACCTGCAACCTGGGCATGTGCCCTTAACTGGGAATCGAACTGGTGTCCTTTTATTGCATGGGACAATAATCAACCTCCCAAGCCACACTAGCCAGGGCAAGCCTTTTGTGTTCTTTTTCCTTCCCTGAGGTTTTGAATTGCCTTTCTTTTTTTCTTGTCTGCATTTAAATTAATACCTCTTTAGGTGGGGCAAATGTAGGTTTACAGTTTTTACAGGTTTTTTTATATGAAAAAAATACAATAATTAGTAACTAATAATACAAGAATAAACTGTTTCACACAACTGTAAACCTACTTTTGCTCCATCCTGTATATGATATCATACAGGACTACTTGCTCCAAACAAATGCAAATATGTTAGAAAACAACAAACTAGTCAATTGTGTAGTGTTTAATAATTGAAAAACCCACTTCTGAACATTTCAAGGGTCAAAGAGAAATCAAAATAAGCATGTTTAGAAGAAAACTATAAGAAGTATATTACATCTTAAGATTTATGCGATGGAGCTATAGAAGTACTTGAAGGAAATGTATAATCTTGACTATTTATAGTAGGAAAGAAGAAAGGCTGGATTTAAAAAGCTAAGCTTCAAATAAAGGAAGGGAATAATAAAGATAGGAACAGACAGCCCGAAAGGGAACAGACCTACAAGAGAGAGCTTGGGAGTCATCGTTACAAATTCTGCAGTGATCGAGCCCATCATAAAAACACACGAGGAACATTTTAACCAGACACTTGAAAGTTTAGATGACATAGACAAATTTTTAACCAGACACTTGAAAGTTTAGATGACATAGACAAATTCTTAGCTAAGTATAGAACACATTTTTCTATATGTTTAACGTATTACATAATTTCATATAGATTTTACTATGTAGGCTTAAATGGAGACAGCATACTTAAACAAACAAACAAACAAACAAAAACAGAGAAAGAAAGAAAGAAAGAAAGAAAGAAAGAAAGAAAGAAAGAAAAAAAAGAAAGAAAGAAAGAAAGAGAAAGAAAGAAAGAAAGAAAGCCAGCCCTGACATACCATTTATAGGCAGAAAACCTGTGTTTTTTTAACTTCAAAACTCAGGTGACTGAGCAGAAAAACTGCGGGTTGTTGTTTTTTTTTTTAAACCCACAGTAGAGACAGGAAACCCCACCTGGGTGCTTTAGATGCCTCAAAAGGTCACAGCGTTAGCAGGACTAAGCAGTTCAGGTGCCAGGCCAGAAGAAATAGCACCCACTGTCCCAGATAGAACAAGGAGGGGTTGCTGACAGCTCACATTTGCACCTTGCTTCCACTGCCCACGGATTTTTCTCTATGACACATTTTGGCTATTTATTTGGACGTACATGTTCTTACCTTTAGTGTAAATAATAGTAATGGCTACCACTTAGTGGACCACATGAGCCTTCCATAGGTTCTTTTCCATCCTGACACCACACCCAGGTGCTGATGGTCCAGTTCTACAAATGAATAGACGAGTGGAGCAACTTGTCTGCAGGCTCACTCTCCGTCAGGTTGGGGCCAAGACTCAAGGCCCCGTCTATCTGATGCGTCCCTGCATCCATCCTTCGAAACCCAGAGGCTCTAGGAAGTTGTCTACAGCAGCGGTCGCCAACCGGTGGTCCACGGACCACTGGGGGTCCGTGAGGTCTCAGAGGTCTCTTTCCTTGGCGACCGCTGGTTTAAGGAAACCTTTGGAGCAGCGGTTGCCAACCCATGGTCCGTGAGGTCCCAAAGGTTGGCGACCGCTGGTCTACAGAGCACAGTGAGCCCAAGGCAGGCTCTGCCCTAGACCAGCCCACCGCAGTCCGGACAGAGCACCCACCTTCCGGATAACATCTCGCACCGCGAAATACTTCTCGGTGAGGTCCCCTGCCTCACTCAGGGGGGCGTCATAGTCGTAGCTGGTGGGCTGTGGTTGGAAGGGCATGTTGGCTCCTAGAATGCAAAAAGGTGCCACTGGTTACTCCTGGAGGCCCTGGGCTGGGACACATTCTTTGGGATTCATGAGCTCAGCATTATGGAGGGAGAAAATAAAGGACATGTTTGAACCAATTGCTTTCTCTTTTTTAAAAAAAAATGTTTTTAATTGATTTTTAGAGAGAGAGGAGAGGAGAGACAGAGAGAGAAACACCAATTGGTTGCCTCCTGCATGCACCCCGATTGGGGATCGAACCAGCAACTCTTTGGTCCACAGGGCGATGCTCAACCAACTGAGCCACACAGAGGTGGCCTTCTGAATGCAAGGTTTAGAGAAATCAGTTTCTTGCTACAAGAGACCGTGGCCAAGCACCGTGGAGTCTGCAGAGCGCTTTCCCCATCTGCTCTCAGCACAGCTCACCGTTGTGACCCCAGCAGATCTCAGTGCCACGGGACAAGCAGAGAATCTGAATCGCTCTACACAACTTGCTCAGCACAACCAGTCATGGCAGGGCTTATGGCATGACCTGCATCTCTGACTGCTAACCTTGCGGTCTTTTGCATAACCTCGAACTGTGTGGCCGAGAAAAGGTCAGTGGTGAAGACACAGGTGACTTGGCCAAGGACCAGCAGAAAACAACGGAAGGTTATCAGACCAAACAAAGTGGGAGATGACTGCACACAGATGATGGACCCATAGAGACTCTAACGTGACCTTGAGGCCTCTGCGAAGACTAGAGAGGATGCCTGGTGTGCCTCTCCCATTGCCCTTCAGGACTAAGGCACTCACTTGTTCCCCAGCTGCTGGGAGTGTTGGCTGCTGGCGGCTCTCAGATGGGGCCCTCTCTGGTCATGGGCCCCTGCTGGGCTGCCCTGCTCACAGTTACAACCCTCCCAGGATAGCCCATATCTGACAATTGACCAATGTGGAGATATAAACTTGGTCCCTTTACCTCCAAGAGCCATCCCAGCTCCAGCCAGAGCTCCCTCTAGAATCAGCTAAACCACTTGTGAAACCACATCACAGCCTAGTGCCGCCCTCAGCTCGGTCCTGCCACCTTGTCACACATGTTAGTCACCGGTAGGAGACTGTGTGCAGCTTTGGCCGTGGCCATATGCCAGGACTTAGAAAAGTCACCCAAGCCCGAAAGTCACATGGAGAGCTTGTTAAAACAGACCCCGCCTGGGATTCTGACTCAGCAGGCCTGCGGTGGGACCCGACTCGGCATTTCTATCAGGCTCCCAGGTGACAGGGACCCTGCTGTCCGAGGACCAGCCCGGCTCTGCGCCTCCCCTTCCTCTTCTACACTAGAGAGCCATTTGCAATGTCAGTGTGTGAGAAAAATGTTATTTTTAAACACATCCAACCTAAGTGTTAAGTAAATGAGGCCCCAAATCCAAGAGTTCACCTATGATTTAGTAACAAATCCTTCGAATGGTCCCACAGCTCACCAACGATGGATCCGCCCTGGGTGATCCTCCGGGCGGTGGAGTTGACACACGAGCCAGGCCAAACTAGTTCTCATTAGTTCTCTGCACAGAATCTGCGTTTGGAAACACCTAAACCAACTGAATCAGTCCCCTCATATTACTTTCCCTCATTTCTTTCTTTTTTTCTTTTTTTCTTTTTTTTAAAATATATTTTATTGATTTTTTACAGAGAGGAAGGGAGAGGAATAGAGTTAGAAACATCGATGGGAGAGAAACATCGATCAGCTGCCTCCTGCACACCCCCCACTGGGGATGTGCCCGCAACCAAGGCACATGCCCTTGACCGGAATCGAACCCGGGACCCTTGAGTCCGCAGGCTGACGCTCTATCCACTGAGCCAAACCGGTTTTGGCCCCTCATTTCTTTCTTTTTAAAATATGTTTTTATTGATTTTAGAGAGAGGAAGAGAGAGAGATAGAAACATTGATGAGACAGAAACATCCATCGGCTGCCTCTGGCACGCCCCCTACTGAGGATGGAGCCATGTCCTGGGCATGTGTCCTGACTGGGAATCAAACCAGCGACCTCTTGGTGCATAAGACGACGCTCAATCCACTGAGCAACACCGCCAGGCACTCCCCTCACTTCTTATTAATCAGAGACAGCTGCCTGCAGCAGGTCTGCCCGCCTCTGGGGAAACAGATGATAAAACACATCCTTTGCCGTGAGAAGCAATGAGAAAGAAAACCACATCCCTTTTTGCAAGGAGCTCACCTTCTCCTTTGTGGTCCCTTCTCTAGTTCTCAAGTGGCAGTGGTTGTGCGCTCGCTGCAGAGGAGACAATGCGTGCACCTGAGACGTAGGTGTGGCCTCAGTGCCCCGGAGGGGCCTCCCCACCCTTCTCGGGGCGGGAGAGGAGCTCTCTGGGTTGGACAAGTGTGCCCTCCCAGGCTGGGAAGCTGTCTGGTGGGTTCAAGGATGGACTGGCAAAGGAGGTCTTTGTTCCGTTCCTACCAGCAGAACATTTCTCCGGACGTCTTCAGACCAGCCATGTGTCATAGAGAAACTGCTAACTCGAGCCTCTTCTCCACGTCAGGGAGTGCGAGTGAGGAAGGCAAAGAAACGGCTCTCCACGTGGTGTGAGACAGATAGGACAGCCTGGAGCCCGCAGGAGCCCCTCAGACAGACGGGGACACACACGGGCACAGAGTGTGGTGCACACACTTGCACATGTATGTGCACCTGTGTTGGGTAGGATGAACAGTGAGCTCATGGCGTTCTTCTCTCATAGCTCTCCTCTGGGAAGCTGGCCTGAAGGACAGCGGCTAAGAAGCAGAATGGCTCTCCCGCATGTCCCCTAAGAGACCAGGCCACACGGCAGGTCAGAGGCCTGGCGTTCACGGTAGGGCAGGGGCTTCAGACTGCAAGGGGTTATCCCAAGGGCACTGACCAGCTTTCCGAGACCTGACTTTGAGTCCAGGCTCCACCCCCTGCAAGCTGAGGGGGGAGACCTGTGGACTTGTTGTGTCCCCTGCTTTCCGTATCGATAAAGTGGGTCGGTAATGGTAGCCCAGCTTAGACTGCGATGAGGACTAAGTGGGAAAGCAGAGGTGGAAAAGAGGCTCTCGTGAATTATGGCAGGGTAAGGAGCGAGGGAGAGGATTAAAGACAAGTTCTGTTTTTCTCAGTGGTAGTTTTCATAATGTCTAATTTTTAAAACTGTATTTTTTAAGCAGAACAGTAAGATATTTAAAAATATATCATGGCCCTAGCCGGTTTGGCTCAGTGGATAGAGCGTCAGCCTGCGGACTCAAGGGTCCCGGGTTCGATTCCGGTCAAGGGCATGTACCTTGGTTGCGGGCACATCCCCAGTAGGGGGTGTGCAGGAGGCAGCTGATCGATGTTTCTCACTCATCGATGTTTCTGGCTCTCTATCCCTCTCCCTTCCTCTCTGTAAAAAAATCAATAAAATATATATATATATATTTAAAAAAAATATATATATATATATATCATGAATAGTAACGTTCCCAAATATATCCGTCTTCATTCCTGGATCTGCATTCCATGAATGGAAGCGAGGTGGAATTCCTAGCTACTGAATGAAAAAGGATCCCAAAGTCTTACTGTTTCTAATGAGAAGACAGAGATACAGAGAGACGACCTAAAACTTCAACTACCAATCTTGCACATTATTGTCTTTCAACCAGCGACATTCGAGTTTTGCAATACCTCCATTTCTTGGCTCTAACAATAGTAATAACATTGATAATACTTGGAAGCTAAGCCTTCTCTTAGCCCACCCAACCCTTCACAAAGACAGCAGTTCTAAGGGGGAAATTCATTAAGAACAGATAGTATACAATCAGAGATCTTAGGAGATTTAGGTCCAAACTAACCCTTCAAAACTCAACAGTGGAGCATCCTTAATGATTCAGAGAGAATGATTTATACAGATATAAAGAGAGGTGGGGAATGAGGCTTAGAAGCATTGTATGTCTTTGTAAAAATTAATGGCAATGAAGATAATTTTGTCATAATCTTCCTACCAAAAAAAAGACTATATAGAAATGTAAAATGGTTCAGCCACTTTGGAAAACACTATGGCAGTTCCCTCATAGAGTTACAGCCCGGCCAGTGTAGCTCAGTGGTTGAGTGGCAACCCATGAACCAGTAGGTCACAGTTCAATCCCTGGTCAGGGCACATGCCCAGGTTGCAGGCTTGATATCCAATAGGGAGTGTGCAAGAGGCAGATGATCAATGATTCTCTCTCTTCACTGATGTTTCTATCTCTCTTTCCCTCTCCCTTCCTCTGTCTGAAATCAATAAAAAAAAAAAAAAATATATATATATATATATATATATATATATATATATATATATATATATAGAGTTACAATGTGACACAGCAATTCTGCTCCTAGGCACACACACACACACACCCAAATTGAAATGGATTCAAACAAATATTTAAGCATTAATATTCATACATTGTTCAGAATAGCCAAAAAGTAGAAACAACCCAAACACCCATCAGCTGATGAATGAATAAACAACATGTTGTAGTACAGCCATACAATGGAATATTACTCAGCAATAACAAGGAATGAAATACTGATGCATGGATGAACCTTGAAAAGATTATACTAAACTAATAGCCCTGCACTCAAATCCGTGCGCCAGTAGCTCTCTGCAGGGCCTGGCCACTCGGCGTCCACTGCCCAGAGGCTCTCTGCGGCCCAGAGGCCCATCCGTGGCCAGGGTGCCTTGTTGCCGTGGCGATGACACAAGCGTCCCTCCCCCCCCTGCCCCGCACGCTGCTCTGTGCCTGCTGCCCAGAGGCCCTCCATGGCAGGAGTGGAACACTTGCCTCTTTGTCGTGGCAATGAAGCAAGCATTCTGCCAGGCCGCTCACGCTGCCTGCTCTCAGCGGCCGCCCCCCCCCACCCCCGGGACTGGGTGACTCTGGCGGGGCTGAGAGGACTGGGCGCTGCCATCTTGTGGCTATGGGCGCCGCCATCTTTGTGATGGAGTGATAGTTAATTTGCATATTACCCTTTTATTAGATAGGATAACATAAACTGAACACAAAAGACTATATATTGTATGGTTCTACTTATATGAAATGTCCAGAATAGACAAATCTAGAGAGAGAGAGAGTAAACTAGTGGTTGTCAGGTGCTGAGAGGAGGGAGTGTGGAGAATTTCTTGGGTATGGGGTTTCTTTGTGAACTGATAAAAGTGTACTGGAATTAG
Source organism: Cnephaeus nilssonii (assembly GCF_951640355.1). Lineage (NCBI taxonomy): Eukaryota > Metazoa > Chordata > Mammalia > Chiroptera > Vespertilionidae > Cnephaeus > Cnephaeus nilssonii. The sequence continues at coordinate 12,726,877 of NC_137088.1, read as the reverse complement.
GTGGCAGAAATGGCTGCACAACTTTGTGATATACTAAATACCACTGAATTCTACATTTTAAAATCATGCATTTTATGGTATGTGAATTATATTTCCCCAAAACAAAATGTAAAAAAAAAAAAAAAAAAAGACCACGGCAGAACATATATGCCCATGTGAGCTATAGCCAGGGACTGTGACCGAGGCCTGCCTAGCCAGCCTGCTTTAAAACAATAAGGTTCCTAAATGCATAATTTATGACCCTTAACATTTTTTTAAAAAGAAAAATGATTTCTTAAGTTATATAGGCAATTCTTTATATATTAGAAAATATAGACGACAAACACAAATAGAAAATAAAAATTGTCTGTAGGCACCTCCTCTCCCCCAAAATCAAGCACCAGAAAACATTTTAGCAGAAGCTTCTACAAACAGATGTTATATTGCTCTTACCATTCCAATAGCCAAAATTGGTCCCACCTATAAACATGTACCTACAAGGAAACAGAACAGACAGTACTTCACTGTCAGCTGACAGCAGTGGGGGGACGCCCTCAACCTCCAGAAATGAACACTCACAGGTTCACATTCGCCCCTCGGGCAAGTATATCCTGGAGGGATGATGCTACCACTTCAGTCTTGACTGTTGAGTGAGGTTGGCCCCAATGGTCTAACCAGCCAGTATAGAATTCAGAATTGATCTAAAAAGAGAAAGGGAGGTGGAGGTTAGGCTAGAGTCATGACCAGCAAATGCTGGGGCTATTGCCCTGTAACTGTTGCTCCAGGTTCCCCACCGAGGGACTGGTAGAAAGGGGAGTCGACATGCGCTACTTAACCCAGAGCTGGGGGACCAGTGAAGACAGCATTGCCCAAACTCAAAACTCAGGCACTGACGAAATGGTATGTCTGGAAAGTTATATACCTGCATCAAAATTTTATTAACCCATCCCCAGTTTAAATACAGTAGGGAAGTTTATTGGGCAAAAGAATCAGATGGCAAAATATTGTTAGAATCAGCTCCAAATGGACCCTTTGGTTTTCAGCTCTCAGGTTGACTTAAAGTGAGGTCAACTCGTCCAAGCATTCTGCAAAGCAGGCCCCACGCCCTCATGGCTCTCCTGGGCATGACCCTGCCAAGCCCTTGGTCTAGAGAAGGAGAAAGAAATCTGGACATGTTCTGGGGCCTCCTCATCTCAGGAAGCAGCTCCACCCAAACTCTGTGAGTGCAGCTTCTGCCCTGCTCGTTGAGCAGAGGCCAGTTTCAGAAAAGGCTGTTTGTACCAAGGTCTGAACACCGGTGGCCAACACAGACCTAAACTCGGATCCTGGCTCTGCCACTCTCCAGCTGTACAACCCTGGGCAAGTCACATGTTCTGTGAGCCTCACTGAAAAGGGAGGCAATGATACTACCTAGGAGAGTGCCATGAGGACAAGTGAGGTGAAGTAGGCAAGAACACGGAGCCCAGCGCATGGCAAGACATTTGCGTTAGTCCCCATTCTATTCCGCCCCAGGGCAGGGCCTCAGGTCAAGCAGGAGCATTGCTGCTGCTGTCACTCATGTGTCCAGAGGGCTATGTCCCCACAATCCCAGAGCCAGAAAAACCATGGGTCTGCTCCCCCCATCTACTGCACGTAATCTCTCAACAACCGTAATGAGGTTGGTACAAGCAGTCTCTCCACATTCACCCCCAATTCTTACCAAGGGTCCTTTGGGTTCATACTTCCTCTGGATTAGGAAAGCTTTTGTGATGTTGGCACCTGAACATGACCAGAGGGAGAAGAAAGGTCAGTCATGGGAATGACAAGAAGTCAGATAAAGAGCCCTTGAAGGATTTGAACCTGAGGTTCCAGAGCTTCTCAACACTCCCATGGGTCTGGAAGACCTGCAAGCTAGCTTTAGGCTGCACTCAGACCAATGGATGTCTGGGGACCACAAAAGTTGCTTCCTCTCTGAACGGGTGCCCATGGCCTTTCCTGACTACACTGCCTGGGGAGCTCAAGTCACAGGCTTGACTTCTCCACCTGTCTTTCCCCACAGCCTGGGCATGTCTTACAGGATTCTCTCTTCACAGAAACACCTGGTTGACCCAGGTGCTCCCCACAGGATAGGCCTGCTCTAAAGATAGCAGTACTTCCTCTACAGCAATGGTTGCCAACCAGTGGCCCACAGACCACTGGTGGTCCGTGAGGTCCGAAAGGTTGGCGACTGCTGCTCTATAGTGCCATACACAATAATAGTGACACAAATATTTACCAATTAATTAACAAATGAATGTGGTCTAATTGTGTCTATCCCCAAATAATGGAACATCCTCTGAATTTTACTTTGTACATCACCAGCCACTTGCTTCTCCTTCTTTCTTTCTAAATATTCCGTAGGATGCCTATGTCTTGTCCTCCCATGTCTTCGCTTCTCCCTTCCTCCTCTAAAAGGAGAAAGAATTTCTCCACAGAGAGGTCATGGTTGCCTTGGATAGTGTCTCTCCAACCAGAGCAGAGGACACCCTGGTCCCAAACGTATGGCCCAGTGCCCACAGCAGGTGTCCCAGAGTGGAAGTGACACCAGCCAAGACCTCCACATGACCCCTTGCTCTCGAATGGGTCTTGGATTCTCCGTAAGGCCACGTTTCTGAAGAGAATGTGCTGATCAAGAAAGATCCCTTGCTTATGGCTGTAAATTTCTCACTATGAAGCAACAGGTGGCATTCAGATCTTTTGTTTCTCTTCTCATGAGCCTCCTCCCATGATCTGACCCTCAGCCAATGCCCCACTTCCACACAAACGAATGAAGTTGCCATGAGCCCACCTGCCCCAGGTACACTGGCCTTGCAGTGGTCTGTCCTTCAACCCACAGTAGCAATCGTGCTGTCATCCCACCTGCAAAGAACGCTTACAACACACTCGTGATAATCTTCCATTTGTCCCTCCCAACAGAAGCCTGTGCTTTTTCATCACTGTGATGGAGGTGTGCCAGAGAAGGAGGAAGCCAGCATGCCACTTCCTGTGCAGCTCTTTGCAGATGAGTTATCACCAAATGCTCTGAGCAGTGTAGCCGTTTCTAGAAACATGCAATTCACTTAAAGCCTGTTCTTCTTCTGTTTGGGTAATGTAGAAGAATCTCTTTAAAAACGCAATTACGCCTGACCAGTGTTGCTCAGTGGATAGAGAGTCAGCCTGTGCACCGAAGGGTCTCAGGTTTGATAACTGATTAAGGTCTCGTGTCTGGGTTGCAGGTTTGATCCCCAGCACTGGTTATGGTGCATGTGGGAGGCAACCAATTGATGTGACTCTCTCACATCAGTGTTTCTCTCTCCCCCTCCTCCCTTCCACTCTCTCTAAAAATTAATGGAAAAAATATCCTCTGGTGAGGAATAATAAAAAAAATTTTTTTAATACAATGAAATCCTTCTTTGGTGAAGGCAAGTATTGGACAGGCAACATGCATGGAGTGTCTTATTCCTTGGACAGAAGAACAGTGAGGTCTTTATGCTACTTGAAGAACTGGTCTTTTTTTGGGGGGGTGGGGGGTGGTTAATAACTTTTTATTTTGAAATAACTGCAAACTTAGAGTAAGGTTGTAAGAATAGTACAAAAACTGATATTCCCTTCACCCAGATTCTCTAATTGTTAACATTTTACCACATTATTTTATCAATTTATTTCTCCATGTAAAAATATACATATTTTGCCCTGGTGTGGCTCAGTTGGCTGATTGTTGTCCCATGCACTGAGAGGTCACCGGTTTGATTCCCAGTCAGGGCACATGCCCAGTAGGTGTGCAGAAGATAACTGATCAATGTTTCTCTTTCTCTCTTGATTTCTCTCTCTCTCTCTCTCTCTCTCTCTCTCTCTCTCTCTCTCTCTTTCTCTCTCTCTCTCTCCCTTCCTCTCTCCTAAAAAAAAATCAATTAAAAATATTAAAAATAAATGATTCATATTTTTAAAATTTATTTGAGAATAAATTGCAGGCATGATGGCCCTTTACCCCTAAATACTTCACTGTGCTTTTCCTAAGAGCAAGGGCATTCTTTAAATAAACACAATACAAATATTAAAAACCAGGAAATTAACGTGGATACAATACTATAATCTAATTTATGTATAATCTAACCACATTCAAAGATTTCAACGGTCATAATAATGTTCTTCATAGCAAAAAATAAAGAGAAGAAAAAAATTCAGTCCGGGATCCTTTATATCATGTCCCTTACAAAAGCTGCTCTCAACCTAAATGAAGATTCTTTCGTTACAGCCAGAAGTATATTATATCCAGACGCATCCTCGCCACGCTGCCCCTGAACTTTCATTTGTGGGACCTTACAAGGCACTCATGAGTCAGGTAAGACCAGTTTTGTAGCATCCACCAAACCACCTCCGGCCCATGACTGCTCATGGGGTTATGAGCTATGCAGAGGTAATGAAAGTTACTTTCCGCACTCCAGGGCTGACAGGCCAACATACCCAGCCGGTGGCTGACCTCAGAGTTCACTGTGGCCACAACAGAGCCCAGAGCATCCAGTCACGACTGGGGGGGCCACAGAGAGCAGAGAAGAGCAGTGTGTCCCAGTTGGAACCTGAACAGCAACTGCCTCAGGGTAGAGCTTCTCCCAGATGAACAGCTGCTGGGCCAGCCAGCACCTGAGAGGACAGCCCTCCAGGTTCCAGGCCAGGCCTGCCAGCGCTGAAAACGGAGGTCCTGTCCTAAAGACCAAATCAACTGAAAGAAAATAATGTTAGCGCCCAGCCAGTGTGGTTGAGCACTGAACGATGAACCAGGTCATGGTTCGATTCCTGGTCAGGGGACATGCCCGGGTTGCGGGCTCGATCCCCAGTAGGGGGCGTGCAGGAGGTAGCTGATCAATGAATCTCTCTCATCACCGATGTTTCTATCTCCCTCTCCCTTCCTCTCTCTGAAATCAATAAAAATATATTTTAAAAAAAAGAAATAAAATAATCTTAACAACTCGATAAAGGGAAATGTGAGGAATCTCGTGCAATAGGCCCCTGCCGCTTAGCACAACAGCTGCCCAGAGCGATCAGCTGAGTCAAAAGCCCAAGCCTGCGTGCATGGCCTCAGCTGGGTTTTCTGTTGCTACAAACACCAACCTGGTCCGAAGTCCACGGTGGCGTACAGCCCCTGCAGTGCCCCACACTGCATAAGCTTCTCCATTTCGCCGTCGGTGGTGAACAGAACCACGTCATTACCCAGGTGGTAGCGGAAACGCTTCTGCAGGAAACGCAGGTAGTCATAGTCACAGGAAAAGTAGCTGCCATATTCATTTTCAACCTGCAAATTAAAAAAGAGGAGGATGGGGAAAAAGTCAGAGATCCCATTGAAGTCATTCTAACACCAAAAATATCCCCTACACTCAGTCCTCAAAATTCATTATTTATTTATTTATTTATAATATATTTTATTATTTTTACAGAGAGGAAGGGAGAGGGATAGAGATTTAGAAACATTGATGAGAGAGAAACATCAATTAGCCGCCTCCTGCACACCCCCTACTGGGGATATGCCCGCAACCAAGGTACATGCCCTTGACCGGAATCGAACCTGGGACCCTTTAGTTTGCAGGCTGATGCTCTATCCACTGAGCCAAGCCAGTTAGGGCGAAAATTCATTTTTTTAAAATATATTTTTCTTGATTTCAGAGAGGGAGAGGGAGAGAGAGAAACATCAATGATGAGAATCATTGATCAGCTGCCTCCTGCACGCCCCCTACTGGGGATAAGGATCGAGCCTGCATCCCAGGCATGTGTCCTCCTGGTTCATAGGTCAATGTTCAACCACTAAGCCACGCTGGTCGGGCTCAAAAATTCATTTTCCAAAAAGCAACTCAGCATAAAAATGTACCCCGCCCAGGAATAAGAAAAAGAAAACAGAAATCACAGTGCTAGTTTTTTGGATTGTAGTGATGTTCTATACTGTTGTAGATAATCCTAATAATAAAAGGAATGAGCCTAACCAGTGGTTAAGGACAACAGGGGGGTGGGGGCATGCGTGGGGAGTGGTGTGGGATAGGAATGGGGGGATGAGGACAAATATGTGATACCTTAATCAATAAAGAAATTTAAACAAAAAGAAATAAAATAAAAATAAAATAAATAAAACTAAAAGGCTAATATGCAAATCGACCGAACGGCAAAACGACAGGTCGCTATGATGCACACTGACCATGAGGGGGCAGATGCTCAATGCAGGAGCTGCCCCCTGGTGGTCAGTGTGCTCCCAGGGGAGTGCTGCTCAGCCAGAAGCCCTGAACTGGGCTCACAGCTGGCAAGCACAGCAGTGGTGGCAGGAGCACTAGGGATGTCCGACTGATAGCTTAGGCCCGTGGTCGGCAAACTGCAGCTCGCGAGCCACATGCGGCTCTTTGGCCCCTTGAGTGTGGCTCTTCCACAAAATACCACGGCCTGGGCGAGTCTATTTTGAAGAAGTGACGTTAGAAGAAGTTTAAGTTTTAAAAATTTGGCTCTCAAAAGAAATTTCAATCGTTGTACTGTTGATATTTGGCTCTGTTGACTAATGAGTTTGCCAACCACTGGCTTAGGCCCATTCCCGGCCTAAGCCATCAGTCAGACATCCCCCGAGGGCTCCCAGACTGTGAGAGGATGCAGGCTGGACTGAGAAACACCCCCCAGAGTGCACGAATTTCATGCACCGGGCCTCTAGTTGTAGATAATACTTAACTCTGCTATTGTAGTGCGTAAGCAGTCATAGACACTCTATGAATGAATAGGCGTGGCTGTGTTCCAATGGATTTTTATTTACAAAAACAAGAGGCAGGCCAGTTGGCTCACGGGCCGCCATCTGCAGGTCCTAGTTCTAGAGTAACTATGTCATCCTGTACGCTCCTTAGTGAAGCAACAAGGCACCTCGGACCTTTAAAGTGGTTGATCTTCCACAGCAACAAGTAAGAACAGGGCTATTACCTCATGATGACTACTCCATACACTGGATGAAGCAAAGTTGTAGGTGGAAGGTCCTACCCCTAATTATTGTCACCTGGGATATTAATAGGTGTTTGTGGCTTTCCTTATTTTAGGTGTGGTCTTGGTATGAATTGAGATAAACATCCACATGAGTCCAGTTCAGATGGTGCTGGTTTAGAGAATATTTGCACCTGTGGCTGAATCATAAGGATGAGTCAAGGTCCAGGCTGGGCTTCCTGCAGCTGTCAGACAATGGTGTTGAGGGCCCTAACCACCTGCGGGCAGGGATCTGAGCCTTCTGGTAGGAATCGTATTTTGTCCCGCCTGCAGACACAGCTCCTTGGTGGCCTCTTCAGGCTCTCGGGGCACTCAGAGGAAGCGCCAGTTTTGCGAACTGAGTGAACTCATCCCTACGGCCCTTGGCCTGAATTAAGACAGAGATAGAAATCAGCTTTCATAGAAGCTTCCAGTGAAACACTGGCTACTGAAGCTAGCCCCTTCCTTCCTTCCTTCCTTCCTTCCTTCCTTCCTTCCTTCTTTCCTTCCTTCCTTCCTTCCTTCCTTTTTTGCTGCAGAAAGCTTTATTGTTTCCATTCGGTCCATTGCATGGAAGAGGGTTTCAGGGTGGTTCAAAGACTGGCTAGTAGGGCGTGACTCAGTGGTTGAGCATCGATCTATGAACCAGGAGGTCATGGTTCAATTCGAGGTTAGGGCAGATGCCCGTGTTGCAGGCTTGATCCCCAGTGCAGGGTTTGCAGGAGGCAGCCAATCAATGATTCTCTCTCATCATTGATATTTCTATCGCTCTCTCCCACTCCCTTCCTCTCTGATAGCAATAAGATATATTTTTTTAAAAGAAAAACAAAAACGAATGGCTAGTATTTCAGGGAGAGGCAAAAGTCAGACACCAGGGGAATGCAGAGGGGCCCCTCAAAGGCCTCTGGGCTCCAAAGGCTCCTAGTCGTGATTGAGGGTGAGTCTCTTGAGATCCTCGCCCAGCCCAGCGTGGGGGTCCAGCGTGGGGGCCCAGCGTGGGGGCCGGCCAGCCTGCAGAGGTGAGTCAGGTGTAGCCCATCTTCTTGATGAGTTTCACCCGGAAGTGATTCTGTAGGAAGTCCCAGAGATGAGGGCCTTCGCAGGCAGAACCCAGGGCCTGCAGCTCCACAAGGGCCTGGTTCAGTTCCTCTCCAGGCCAGGGCGGCTTCCATGGCATCCTAGTTTTGCGCACTCATCCTGGGAAGCTTTCAACGCATCCTGGAAGAGAATGCGGCCACCGCGCTGGTTTTGCGTCTTTAGGAGACACTGGGAGCCCTCGCGCTTCTTCTCCAACTCCCGAAAGAAGTGGCCCACGCCCTGGAGGGCCACATCCTAGCGGTGGAACTAGAGGCCCAGAGAGAGGTAGGTGCGGAGGCCCGCAGATGCAGGTTGGCCAGGCGTTGACCGCAGCCTCCACCTCAGTGGAGTAATTCTGACGAATCTGTGAGCTCGTGGTTGTTCGGCAATAAGGAGTTAAGGTAGGAAAACAACCGGGGTGTTGGCTGGTCTCGGAGGTGGTTCTGAAGGTGGTGACTGGATAAGATGCTGGAGAGTGGTCGGAGGCTAGAAGATGGGGTGTCCCTGGGTCTGGGGCGTCCAAACACTGTTGAAGCAAGAGACAGATCCAGGACCACCGAGGGCACTGTCGCCAGCTTCTTTCTTATCGAGCCCAGCCGCCTCCATTCGATTCCAGAACCACTGGGTAGGCGTGCGGTGTGTCTACACCAGTGATGGGCAACCTTTTGAGCTTGGTGTGTCAAACTTCGCCAAAAAACTGAGCATAACTCGGGTAGTGTGTCACTTTGAGGAAAAAACATTATTTCGCAAATGTTTCATCCTCAGGAGCAGCAAATGTTTCATCCTCGGCATGCGGCCGCCTCAGCGGCTGAGTGTCATCAGAAATGGCTACGCGTGTCAGTGCTGACACGCGTGTCATAGGTTCGCCATCACTGGTCTACACGCTGGATGTGACCTCCTGGCGGCCAGGCAGAGGTATGGGGGGTGGGAGAGACCAGAGATACACCTGAGCAGGGACGAAGGTCGATAAACTTCCTCAAATGCTTCACGAACGGAGGCGCTAGCTGGGTGGCATTGGCCAGGTCACTTAATCTCTTTGGAAGTCTTCATTTAAAAGAGACAGTGGGTCGAAACCGGTTTGGCTCAATGGATGGAGCGTCGGCCTGCGGACTGAAGGGTCACAGGTTCGATTCCGGTCAAGGGCATGTACATTGGTTGCGGGCACATCCCCGGTAGGGGGAGTGCAGGAGGCAGCTGGTCGATGTTTCTAGCTCTCTATCCCTCTCCCTTCCTCTCTGTAAAAAATCAATAAAAATATTTAAAAAAAAAAGAAAAGAGACAGTGGACCTAGCCAGTTTGGCTCAGCGGATAGAGCGTGGGCCTGCAGACTGAAGGGTCCCGGATTCGATTTCGGTCAAGGGCACATGCCCAAGTTGTGGACTCAATCACCAGTAGGGAGCATGCAGGAGGCAGCCAATCAATGATTCTCTCTCATCATCGATGTTTCTATCTCTCTCTCCCTCTCCCTTCCTCTCTGAAATCAATAAAAAATATTTAAAAAAATAAAAGAGACAGTGGCTGGAATAATTGAATGTCATTGGCAGGGCATCCAGGACAGAGTCTGGTATATAGCAGGCATTCAAAAAAGGTAATACCTCCCCCCCCAAATGCAATTTAAATCAAAGCACCATCTGTGGCATTGCCTCTCAGAGAAACAGACTTATGCAGCTCAGGCCTGCACCCCTCCTATAAATACTGTGACTGGATGGAAGCCTTCGCGCCCCGCCAGCCCATGCTCATCTCCATGGTTACCTGCACCGTTATAATCGGCCCTCCATTCTGATAGAGGAGAGGCTTCATCTTGGGCAGAAGGACTCCCAACCACGTGTCCACAGCTGCCAGGTAGTCTGGAACGCAAGACAGGTTTAACACCATCACGCACCTTTTAGCACAAATAGACACAACCCGGCCTTATTACTCTGGGGCTGCCAGCAGAGATCACAATATGCTGGATTCAACAACTACCTTCTGAAACGGGGCAGCTACATGTCCCAAGAGTCAGATAAAAGTTGTCTTGCAAGGAGCCGTCTCCTCAGCTGAGCTCCCTGTGGACAAGGGGCAGTATGCCTGGTATCGGCCCCTGCAGCTAGGACAGAAAGCCTGGAGCATCCTGCCAGTGTGTGTGACGCGACAGAGCCCTGGCTGGTGTTTCTCAGTGGTTAGAGCGTTGATCTGCAGACCGGAGGGTCAAGGGCATGTACCTGGGTTGCAGGTTTGATCCCTGGCCCCGGCTGGGGTGCTTGCAGGAGGCTACCAATCGACGTGTCTTTCTCACATCGATAGTTCTCTCTTTACTCTCTCTCTCTGTCTCTGTCTCTGTCTCACTCCCTCTCACCCTCTCCCCTCTCCCCTCTCCCATTCTCTCTAAAAATCAATGGAAAAAGTATCTTCTGGTGAGGATTAACAACAACAACAAACAACAAAAAAGAAATGTTTCCTAACTGGTTTGGCTCATTGGATAGAGCGTTGGCCTGTGGACTCTAGGGTCTCAGGTTCGATTCCACTCAAGGGCATGTACCTTGGTTGCGGGCACATACCCAGTAGGGAGTGTGCAGGAGGCAGCTGATCGATGTTTCTCTCTCTCATCGATGTTTCTAACTCTCTATCCCTCTCCCTTCCTCTCTGTAAAAAAATCAATAAAATATATTAAAAAAAAGAAAGAAAAGAGTGACTGAAGGGTGTGTCCTCCTCTCTGTCACAGTAGGTTTTTTTCCTTTGTACAATTAAGCTCCAATAAATTATATATTTACATTGTCTGATGGGGATAATATAAAGTGGCCGGCCATGTTGCCGGATTAAGTGAGATAATACATATGCAAACACTAATCATATACTAAGGGTGCAAAATGGGAGGGGAATACACTCAGAAGGAAATGTGCCCAGAGCACCACGCACCGGCCTTTTCCACAGTAACCTTAACCCATGTTAGCTGCTTTTATGACCACCTTCATCACCACCACCACCACCACCACCAAGAGAAACTGAAGTCGTCAGGAGATAGAAATGCAGTGAGTCAGGGCTTACAGCTAAAATCATATCTAGTGGTTTAAAAAGTCAAGAACGAAGACCTTTCATTTACATCTGCAAATGGAGATAAAGGAATAGAGAGCATCTTAGCTACCGAGCAATCCAGTGACACCTTTCCAGATACTGCGCCTGCCATGGGGATCAGCTAGATGCTATCCCCAGCCCAGCAATAGTCTAAGAATGTAGGAGGAGAAAGCATTCAAGTCAGGCGGTCAACCGCAAACAGGGCCCATTGCCAATTCAAAGAGTTATCAGTTTGTCAGCAAGATCTGGTCAAGTTCAAGAAAGCCTATTTCCTACACATGCAACGTCTGGCGTTCTGCAGTGGATAACGATAAACACTTTCACTAAACTTTCAGAAGTGTCTGCACAGAAGTCCCCCCAGCCTTCAAAATACCTGATTCTCACGATATACGTTGTCTACGCATTCATCAATTCTCTCAAGGCATCGGTCACAACTTACCTGGATCAGACGAACGAAGAACAATATTTTCCTTCTCTAAGAGCCACGCAGGTAATCCTCCCTAGGGGGTGGGAAAGAAAAAAAGAAGCCAATGTAAGGTCCATTTCATGAAAGGCACTCGGGGGAGACAGAAATGACTGCTAGCAGTGAGGGAAGAAAGGTTCCATGGAGAAGGGGTATTTTGAGTTGGGCTTTCTAATCCGGAAACTTTCAGGGAAATTAGGAATTGTAACATGGTAAAAATAAGGTCACTCTTTTTAAAAAATATATTTTTATTGATTTCAGAGAGGAAGAGAGAGGGAGAGAGACAGAAACATCAATGATGAGAGAGAATCATGATCGGCTGCCTCCTGCACGCCCCCCACTGGGGATCAAGCCTGCCACCCAGGCATGTGCCCTTGACCGGAATCAAACCTGGGACCCCTCAGTCCGCAGGCTGACGCTCTATCCACTGAGCCAAACCGGCCAGGGCTAAGGTCACTCTTGACGAATACGAATGGTCTGAGAATCAAAGCCTTCGCTATAGGTTAATTCCACTTAACTTCACAGCTAGCCTGTGAGGTTGACAGAGCCCCCACCATTACCTGCTTTTTTTTTTTTCAGATGAGGCAACTGAGCTGTGTGAGTGACCAGCAAGAGGAGGACCCACACCTCTGGCCCTTACCTGTTCCTCTCTGCTTAGGCATCTCCCAAGGGAAAAGACACCTGTGTGGCTACTGTCACAGGCTCCATGCTATCTGGAACTAGAGGCTTATTTTAAACTGCTTGAACTCCCTTCCCCTTGGGTCCCTGCCTGCCAGCCCACCTGGGTCACACCCAGCAGGCGGGCCGGGCCCAGCCCAGCCACACTCACCATCTCCCACTCGGCACAGATGTAGGGTCCAGGCCTCAGGATAACCAGCAGCCCCAGCTCGTGCGCCAGCTGAATAAAATGCTCCACGTCATGCTCCCCGGAAAACTGGTACTGTCCTGGCTGGGGCTCGTGGAAGTTCCAGGGCACGTAGCTGCCAAGACACACACAGCCCCTCCCTGGAAACAGCTCAGAAATCCAGGTGTCCTACGTGAATTTCTGCAGAGCTGTCAGCTTGCAGGATGCACAGACCTCTCCCTTAGGCAGCCTCTCGGGAAACAGGCCTTGTTTCGAGTTTTCACAGCGGCTACCCAAGCGAATCAAACATGGGGGGAAGGGGGAGCACACTTTCAAGTTTATGACCCACAAAGAATGCCCATTCCTGTTGACTGCCTGACTTTAAGAAAGACACAGAATTATATGAACACGAATTATTAATATGTAAAAGGTACATATACCTGTGAAAAGCTTAGGAAAAATGAAAATATCTGTGCTAAAGTAATAAGATATACATTATATATACTAGAGGCCCGGTGCATGAAATTCATGCATGTGTAGGGTCCTTTGGCCTGGCCGGCAATCAGGGCCAATCTGTGGGGACCAGCAGGGCAATCAGGGGACCCCTGCTGGCACCTGCCTTGGCTGGCCTGTCACCACTCGCTCGCGGGCCCCGCCCCCTGCTGCCGCCACTGGTCGCCTCCCTCTGCGAGGCAACTGGGGGGCCACCCACTCGTCGGCCCTACCCCCTGCCACCACCCCTGGTCACCTCCCTCTGCAGGGTGATCTGCAGGGCGATCGGGGGGAGCCCCCCACTGGCACCCGCCTTGGCTGGCCTGGGGCCTGTGGGCTGGGGGCAGCTCCAGCATTGAGCGTCTGCGCCCTGGTGGTCAGTATGCATCATAGTGACCAGTCATTCCACCGATCGTTTTGCCGTTCGGTCGATTTTCATATTAGGCTTTTATTATATAGGATTTATATATATACATATATATATTCAGAGCCACATAATGATGGGGATAGGTTCTGAGAAATGTGTCATTAGGCGATTTTGTTGTTGTGCAAACATCATAGAGTGCACTTATAAACCTGGATGGTCTAGCCCAGTGGTCGGCAAACTCATTAGTCAACAGAGCGGCAAACCGCGGCTCGCAAGCCACACGTGGCTCGCGAGCCGCAGTTTGCCGACCACTGGTCTAGCCTACTGCTCCTAGGCTACAAGCCTGTATAGCAAAACCACATGTAATTAAATCAAGCAGGAGAGAACCTGATGCAATCAAGAGACACGGTAGCCCTAGCCAGTTTGGCTCAGTGGATAGAGTGTCGGCCTACGGACTGAAGGGTCCTGGGTTCGAATCCGGTCAAGGGCGCATGCCCGGGTTTCAGGCTCAATCTCCAGTAGGGGGCGTGCAAGAGGGAGCCGATCAACAATTCTCTCTCATCATTGATGTTTCTATCTCTCTCTCCCTCCCCCTTTCTCTCTAAAATCAATGAAAAAAATTTTTTTTAAAAAGAGAGAGACACGGTAAACACGAGATGGATGAGGCTGAGGCTGGGATAACATGGCATACTGTTTTACAGCAAACTCTTTTTTTTTATAAAGTAGAAATAGTACACCCTAAGATAACAGTAAAAAGTATAGTATAGTAAATACATTCACCAGTAACATGGCCACTTGCTATCATTATCAAGCATTAGGTACTGTACATAATTGTATGTGCTACACTTCCGACTGGCAGCGCCATAGGTGTATTCACACCCGCATAACCACCATCACGCGAGGAATGTGTTGCGCTTCAACGTGGCAATGGCTATGACGGCAATGGGTGACAGAAATTGTATAGTTCCATTATATCTTGTGGGACCACTATCATACAGGAGATTTGTCACTAACCGAAACATCATCATGCATGACTACACGTATTTTGTGAAAAGTACTTTTTAATAACAATGGAGAAAGCTTCAACCCCTTTGTCCTCCTGACGGAAGACTTTGTCAGGGACACGACGCAGGAGGGAAAATGACAAAAGTCCCTACGGGCATCCCTGACTGCCTACAGCATGGAATATACATTTAAATAGGAAGCCACCCATGGCCATCACAGAGGTCTCTCTGATGACCCTGGCTGTGTCCTTCTTTTTAAATTTTTAATATTGTTATTGATTTCAGAGAGGAAGGGAGAGAGAGAGAGAGAGAGATGGAAACATCAATGATGAGAGGGGATCATTGATTGGCTGCCTCCTGCACGCACCCTCCTGGGGATCGAGCTCACAAACCAGGCACGTGTCCTGACCGGGAATTGAAGCGTGGCCTCCTGGTTCATAGGTCGATGCTCTACCTCTGAGCCGCATGGGCTGGGCTGGCTGTGTCCTTTTTCCACCATCCTAAGCTTTCAGGGGCCCCTGCAACGGATAGTCTTGGTTCCCTGGAACACAGGGTTGAAACTGCAGACAGACCCCAGTGGCCTTCGAACCAGAAAAACAAGTGGGGTTCCCCCTAAATTATCTGTCCCAGGAATCTGCCTCTGGGTTTTTCTCACTCTCTAGTTTTGCAAAGCTATCGGCAATTCACATCAGCAGTGCAAAAACCAGAGTGGCCAGCCACCCCGGTTCTTCCCAATTAGTCACCTTGCAACAACATGAAGAGAGATGAGGAGAGATAGCGCCTGGGGTAATTCTACAACCCCAGGCCCTAGCATGAACCCTGAAAACAGACTGGGTTTCTGGAATCTACCTAACAAGGAATGTTCCCCTGAGAGCTGAGAGAAGTTATAACTACTTACAAACACCCTTATCTTCAAATCCTAGATGGATCTCTGGCCAAAAAAATACGTGCTCGGGCAAATTTCAGTGTCACCAGCTGCACATGGGAATGGTAACACCTTGAAGAAATGGAATCATTCATGTCAAGTGCCCTGCACATGGTGAGTGCTCAATCATTGATACTTCCCTTTGCCTTTTTAAGCTGATACTCAATGTATGATTTCTGTGATGACGTTCAAGATTGGAAGAGGTGGTGAATTACCTGAGGAAGGGCCAGTCACGCTCACGAGAAGCCCCTCCCAGAGCACAGGACAACACTGTTTCCCGCCCTGAGCAATGAAATAGCCGCGCTGAGAAACGCAGCTGTACCCTCTCTCCAGGTGTGGGTGTCCGGGCCCAGTGAGAGCCCAGGGCCCTCCTACTTACATCTGGATGGCGTTCAGCCCAGCCATCTTCATCTTCAACAGCCGGTCCTCCCAGTAGAAGCGGGGCACGCGGAAGTAGTGGATGCTGCCCGAGATGTAGCGGAACGGCTGGCCATCCTTGCGGAAGCAGTTGTGGTTGTAGTCGATCTCGAACGTCCTCCGGGAGGCATTCTACAGAGCAAGGGTGAGACCACGTGAGAGCCTGCACCTGCAGCGTTTTTGGGGGTCGACACTTTGAGAGGGGCAAGTGTCTCCTTGCCTATTCAATTTGCGTAATAGGTTGATGGAGTGAATGTTTGGTTTCTGGGCTACAGAACAAACCACAGCTAAGCCAGGTAGGCACTCGGGTAACAGAATCACCAAGCAGGACCCACACGGGCAGGATTCCACAGGGCTCACCTTCCAGAGTCCAGCACCGATCTGACAGTCGGTGGCTGAGATGCAGGAGTTCTATCTCCAAAGGGAAAACCCTGCTGGCAGTGTAGCAAAGCCCAGTATGCCAGGAATACAATACACAGACACACACAGACACACAGACACACACACACACACACACACACACACACACACACACACACACACACACAAACACGCATCCCTCCCTCCCTATGGCTGTGACCTGCTGGAGCCCTGGATGTACCTCACCAGTAATGTCACTGGGCTGAAAGCAACAGATTGGAAGTCCTGAAGCCTCATCCTAGGTGTTGCTCTAAGTTCCCCCTGGGTGGAACCTGGGCAGGTCCCTCTCTACTGCCTCCTTTCATCCAAAATAGGCAGGATGTCACACTAAGTGAACTCTAAAGCAATATTTCTCCCATTGTGGGCTGCGACCCAGTTTGTGAGTCAGGAACTCAGGTCGAGTGATGATGGGCACCTTTTGCTAATAAAAGAGACTAGAAAATAGAGTGTATTGCACGTAGTCAAGACAAGTATTATTTTATGAAACTTTTATTATGTATGTATATATAGAATTGCATATGTACGTAGGTCTCTACGTGGTTGCAATGTAACATGTATCTAGCAGTCAAATCAAATTTTGAGAAACACATGGCATGACTTCATAGAGTAGAAATGCTGGGATTTGAAAGGGAAGGTCTCAAAGGAGAGGCCAACAGGCAGAGGGAAATACTGTCCCCTGGTGGATGAAAAGGGTAGCAACAGGCCACAGGTGCCACCAGGACTAGGGCTACAAGAAACGTTGGTAAGATTCCTTGTGCATTTTTAGGCTTTCAAAGGTCACAATACGAACTTTTAAAAAAAAGCTTTTTTTCACAGCAGCATCACAGTCAGTAAGAGCTTTTTTGGGGTGGTGGTGGTGGTCTTGACATCATATCTGAAGTCCAACAAGGGCATCGAACTCTGTGACTGTAAGATAAAACACTCCAAGTAGATTGCTTTGGGACAAATGGAAAGCTTTACTGTATGTGAATTACATCTCAATAAAGCTACCCCAAAATAAGAACACATAAATAATCATAAAATAATCATTTTAATGGCAATTTATTCTTCTAGTAAACCAAGGCTTTAATTTCCATTCAAAGGCAAGATACTCCTCAAGAAACTCACAAAATACAAAAATAATTTGATATACCAGGTGCCCCAATTTTTAAAAAATATTTTTTTATTGATTTCAGAGAGGAAGGGAGAGGAAGAGATAGAAACATCAACGTTGAGAGGGAATCATTGATTGGCTGCCTCCATTGATTGGATCGAGCCCGCAACCCAGGCATGTGCCCTTGACTGGAATCAAACCCTGGACCCTTCAGCCCGCAGGCTGACGCTCTATCCACTGAGCCAAACCAGCTAGGGCCAGGTGCCCCAATTTTGAAAACATTTTCAGTGCATGAATATGGCGAAGTGTCAAATAAGGATTTCTCACAAGTTCTCTGAGTTCAAGGGTGGCCTAGGAGTTGGGAATGTTCTTTGAACAAACAAGTCTGAAGGAAGTAATTGGGAAAAGGAAAGGGCTGTTTGAAGTCCACATGTCTAGGAGAAGGGATTCAGAAAAGCCAGAGAGAAGTTGGCGAGATATTATGTTGCTGGATGATAGAATCTGGCTTTCATCTCACACAGTGGAGCCCCATCCTATATTTAAAACAAACTCAAAATCCAGCCCAAATAGCTCCCTACCATCCGTTTAGAAATATTACCAAGTACCTACTGTGTGCTAAGTAAGCACAGACCACACAGATGTGATCACAGCCTACATGCTTCCATCCAACAAGGAAGAAACCCGAGGGTTAACCTAGCGAGGCCTAGATGATAAAGATAAGACCATCACGTTGTGCACCTTAAGCTTACACAATGCTATCCATCAGTTATCTACACTAATAAAAGAGAAAGATGCAAATTGACCGTACCTATGCGACACCCACAAGCCAATCAGGAGTATGCAAATTAATCCAACAAAGATGGCAAGTTAATTTGCATACGCAGGCGCAGAGCAAAGACTGAAGGCTCTGGCCCAAGTGAAGACGACTGAAGACTGAAGACTGAAGACTGAAGACTAAAGAGGCTTGGCTTCTCTGCTGCGGCTGGAGTGGAGAAGCCAAGCCTTGCTGCGGCCGGAGCGGAGAAGCCGAGAAGCCAAGCCTCGCTGCGGCCGGAGCAAAGAAGCCTAGCCTCGAGGCTTAGCTTCTCTGCTGCGGCCAGAGCGAAGGCCTGGGTCCTGGGTGCCGGAGGAAAACCGGTGCCAGCAGCCAGGGGAAGGAAGGCCTATTGCATGAATCTTCGTGCAATGGGCCTCCAGTATTTCAATAAAGCTAGAAATAAAAAAGGATCTGAGCAGAATGTTACAGCAGTACTCAATGACATGTAACCCAGGCATGGGGGGTGGGGTGGGGGAGAAGTGGCAAGGGAAAGTTTCCCAGAGGAAGGGACACCCCAAACTGTGGTTCTCAACCTTGGCCACACGTCAGAATCACCTGCAAAGTTTTTAAAATAGCAAAGTCAGGCCTCACGCTCCAGCCATTTAGATTTTAATTGATCTTAGGTGGAGCCCAGGCACTGGTATTTCTTAAAACTGCCCCAGATGATGTAATGTGCAGCAGAGTTGAGACCTACTGGCCTGCCTGCCGGCCGGTGTAGCTCAATAATTGAGTGTCAACCTATGAACAAGGAGGTCACCGTTCCTGGTCAGGGCACATGCCTGGGTTGCGGGCTCCATCCCCAGTAGGAGGTATGCAGGAGGCAGCCGATCAAAGAGTCTCATCATTGATGTTTCTACCTCTCTCTCCTTCTCTCTTCCTCTCTGAAATCAATAAAAAAAATAATTTTTTTTAAGAGAGAACTACCGGCCCTATCTGGTTTGGCTCAGTGAATAGAGCATCGACCTGCGGACTAAAGGTTCCCAGGTTCGATTCCCAGTCAGTGCACATGCCTGGGTTGCGGGCGATCCCCAGTCGGGGGTGTGCAGGAGGCCGCCAATCAGTGATTCTCTCTCATCATTGATGTTTCTCTCTCTCTGTCTCCCTTCCTCTCTGAAATCAATAAAAATATATATTAGAGAGAGAGAGAGAGAACTACTGGCCTAAATGAAATCCTAGGATGAAGTAGCGTTGACCACAGGGAAAGGTGATGTAGGCAGAGGAAACTGTGTGTGAGACTGGCGGAGGGGGCAGGCTGCAGGGAAGGGAGAGAACTGCAGACCTCAGTACAGACGGAGCATGACAGCTGCTGAAACACAGATGGGCAGGGGCCAGATGGAATGAGCCCTGAACTCCAAGTTCAAGGGCCTGGACTTTATGCCAAGAGCTATGGAGAGCAACTGAAACAGAAGAATGGTAGGATCCAATGTGTGCTTTCAAACATTCAGGACTCTGGCCTTTTATTGAAGTGGCAAAACAGAAAGCAGATCATGGTGGTGACAAGGGGGTGGGCAGTGGACAGCAGGGAGAACCACAGGACCTGGGGCTTGGTTACGTGTAGGACATAGGGCTGAATTGTAGAGGCTCCACTGCCCCCAGGTGGAAATATGTGAGCATTTTTTTTTTTTTTTGAGAGAGACTTAAGAGACATATCAACAGGAAAAAAAAAGATTGTATGGATACTAACAGCTATGAGTTTGTAACAATACACGGGAGGGGGGGGGGAATTCACTGGTCATCTTTGGAGATCGCTAGATTACTCATTACTCTGAAAAATGATCTTGGCAGAATCATGGCTGTTGTGTAGAGTGAGAACCACAACCCATGTCCTCATATAGGCTTTTGCTTCTTTCCACCTGTCCCTCATTTCTGCACTCTTGAGTCACTTCTCAGACCACCTGCACCGGAGCCCGTTTCATGTTATGCTTCCAGAGGAACCCAAATGAAGGTGTGGCCTACACAGCAGATGCTCAGGATGTGAGTCTGTACCTGGATTTCTCATATATGTCAAACAGCAGCAAGGACCCTGCAGCTGGTGCTACGTGGGTGGTGATGCAATGCAAATACTAAGGCCCTCCCCTGTGCTGGACTTGGAGGAGGTACAGGCAGAAGGGGAGGGATGGCATCTGCATTAGCTCTACCCCTGGAATGGGGTATGTTACTGGTCATTGTAAGCACTGTGAGGTTGCCTGGCTTTTGTAACAGACTTGAAAGCTTTGAAGAAAGAGACTGGCTGACAGGCTCATGTAAGCCATCCACTCAGAGCATTCTGTGAATGCCAGAGGCTTCCAAGGCAATGATTAGAGACCTACATCTCCTTCCAGAAAAGTAAGGCTCAGGACTTAATCGCGGAGACACTGGTAGTGCATCTGGAGGGGTCAGAATAGAAAGCTGGATAGAGGGAAGTTTGCTGGCATGGTGCACTCTCCCATGACGTGTGAGATAGCATCTTGGTAAAGCACCTTAACCCGCCCTGTGCTGTGAGGATGGTTCTCCAGAACCTGGACCTGGTACTGGCCTGCAGGAAATGAGCTGGAGATGCCAGGACTGCGTTGGCATCCTGAGGAAGGTATGAGATGGCTCACAAGTCACCATCTGACTGTACTTCCCCAGGACACTCCCTTCAGTGAGGAATGCCCCAGGGAGGAGGAACCTGGCATTTCTGAGAAGCCGATGAGCATGTTGTCCTCTGTAGGAAAAGGGTGATAGAAGATATTTGCTTTGGCCCTGGGATCCCTATGTTTGGGGATTATGAGATTCTGACCATCAAAGAGGGACCATCTAACCATCAGGAGCAGGTGGGTATCATGACAACAATGACCAGCAAGGCCAGAGCGGCAACCAGGTGTGCTGGCCAATAGCCATCTTAAGCAATGGCTCATAAACCATAGCGTTCCTAGAGGGTGAGATGGTTGGGCAACCAGCGAGGGAGCGGCTTGATGTGTCTAACAAGAAAAAACAAATCAAGAACTCATGAGCCAAAGGCTGGTGTCAGCTCCTGCATTGGAAAATTGATCCCTTCCCCCAGTTGCCAGCTCTGACAGCCAATTGACTGAACAAAGGGCTGGATGGATTCCCATCAGGGAGGGCCCTGCGATGCCACTCCAAGTACTATACACGCAATAGTCCCCAACCCTTCCCCAGTGCGACTTAGGGTACCCGAGTCCTAGGGAAAGTGGCACCCCCAGACCTTCTGAGGATTGTTGGGTATGGTCTGAGCTGATACTGATACCAGAGGACCTGAAACGCCATCACTCTCCCTTATCGCTCTTCGGGAGGCCAGGGGGGAGAGGGAGTCTTGGCGCAAGTCCTTCTCACAGTGGGTCCAACAAGTCAGAGGACCCACCTGATGGCTACTTCACTGGTCCTGAGTGTACCTTGCCTAACAACCCCCAGAGCCCTCACCATGAGTAAGAGCCACTATGAAGGACAGGGCTGAGTGGAGGTCCTGGAACTGGACACCCCCTCCACTCAAGACGAATCGGAAGCAAGACCACAATTCTTCCTGAAATAGCAGATAGAGTGTCCCCTCCACAAAGACTCACAGGACATCCCCATCACACGCCATGCAAATGACCTGTGAGCCCCAGTGGAAAACAGATCCTGGTGGATGATGTGGCCACCTACCCTGTGGGTGCAGATAGGGTTACCAGAAACAGTCAACAGAGCCTTTGGCATTTGGTTTGTGGCTAATGTTCTAAACTTGTCAAAACTATCAATAAAAAGGACCAAATGCAGTCTGTTTGTACGTGAGCAGGACAGCAGGACACATTCTCTCTTGCCCCAGGGCCCTACTGACTGCCCCACTTTCTCCCAGAGACCTTGACTGTGAGGACATTCCATGGGCTGTCCCTCTGGTCTGATATACAAATGACAACATGCTATTTGGACCTGGGAAGCAGTGACAAGTCTCTGAAACTGAAGCTTAGAAAAGCAGGCAGAGTCCTAGCCAGTGTGGCTCAGGGGATAGAGTGTCGTCCTGAGGACTGAAGGGTCGCAGGTTTGATTCCCAGTCAAGGGCACGTATCTAGGTTGCAGGCTCAATCTCTGGCGGGGCACGTGCAGGAGGCAATCAATCGATGTGTCTCTCTCTCACATAGATGTTTTTCTCTTTCTCTGTCTTTCCTCTTCCCTTCCACTCTCTAAAAATCAATGGAAAAATATCCTTGGATGAGGATTAACAAACAAACAAAGAAGAAAAAAAATAGAAAAGCAGACAGAGAGGATAGATAGGGAGAGCCACAGGAGCAGCATCACCTAAGAGACAGCTTCCAATTGGTGACTGTCATGGTCAAGGTTAACAGGGAAAATCCACTTCATGGCTCCACAATGACCTTTAAGGATATTAGAGAGGGGTCAGCATCCTTAATATCTGTGCACTGTGGCACCACCAACAGAAGGA
The DNA here is from genome assembly GCF_951640355.1 of Cnephaeus nilssonii. Taxonomy (NCBI): domain Eukaryota; kingdom Metazoa; phylum Chordata; class Mammalia; order Chiroptera; family Vespertilionidae; genus Cnephaeus; species Cnephaeus nilssonii. The sequence goes on along the minus strand of NC_137088.1, from coordinate 12,704,557 downwards.
GATCAAGAAATGTGAGGGAGGAATGTAGAGTCCATTCCCCACAAATGAAAAGAATGTAAAATTTGCCCTGTGTGCAAATTCCACCCCTTCTAAATTAATTGGCACTGGGACAAAGTGCAGAAGAGCCAGTTTTATTTCACACTTGCAGGGGTGTGGTAGCATCAGTACTTACAGTGCATGAGACCATAGAAAACATGTAAAGAAAAATCAATCCCGAGCAAGGCCAACCCCACGTCTTCCCAGGGTCCCTCATGGACATAATACATATATTACTGGAGGTGAAAACAACAACACAGCAGTATCAACAAAATACCCTCAGGCCAAATACACATTAGGGACTTAATACTGCCCAACATAACATTTTCAAGTTATTTATTGAATTTAGATTCTTTCAGTAGTAAATAAGCATTAAAAAACAAACCAACCATTAAACATAACACTGATATTTACACCATCAAGTAATGTGAACATTCCCCAAGTTTCCTAACCCTCGGGAATAACAATACTATATTTGCATTACTTGTGCACATTCCTCAACTAGAATGAAGAAATGAAAGGAGCTCTGTGATGTCACAGGTTATGGGTCATGCCGATTATGTGAAGATGTGTCCTCTATTCCCTCCCTATGATGCTGGTAAGCACTTACTCAATGGATCTCCATCCCCTAAACCCTTTCAACTCACCCTACAGACCCAAAAGCCTACAGAGTTCCTGACATGAACTGTTCAGCTCTAAGGTGACAGAGCCCAAAGCCTCCTAGACTGCTAACACGTAGGGTTGACAGGAGAGGGATTAAGGGGAGAAGATAGGGGTGGATGAGTCTTTATACACCATGGGCTTCCCAGACCCTTCAGTTCACAGAACAAAGAGAAAGAGAAGGGATATTTCAGATGACTAGAACACAAACTTGAATTATTTCAGATCTATGTATCTTTCACACATGAAATGTCATGGAAACACCATTACATAAGACAGGCTAAAGAAGCAAAACCACCACAGGGAATGGTGAGAATCGATATGGATCTGGAAAATTTGTAGATGAGCTGCTACATTCTATTTTTATTCATTTCGTTTACTAATTTATGTCTGTCTTACTCTGCAAAGATTTTTGTTGAGCATCCCAAAGGACTGTGGGTAAAGAGTGTAAATTACGATGGAAGAGGAGGGGAAATGACAGATGGAGGAGAAATGGGCCCAGTTGGGACCAGTTCCCAATCCTCTAGGACTCACAGACATTTGCAGACTTAATTCTGCCCCTTCATCTCAGAAAAAAAAAGTGTGTAGTTTTTATTTTTAAATAAAAAAATTAAATATAAAGTATTTCTCAAATGATCTTCCACAAGGTGCCAAGACCATTCACTGGGAAAAGGACAATCTCTTCAACAAATGGTGTTGGGAAAACTAGATATCCACGTGTAGAAGAGTGAAGTTGGACCCTTATCTTACATCAGATATAAAAATTAACTCAAAATGGATCATAAGCTTCATGATATTAGACTTGGCAATGATTGCCTGAGTACGACAACAAAAGCACAGGCAGCAAAAGCGAAAACAGACAAATGGGGCATCCCTAAAAACTTCTGCACATGAAGGGCAGTAGAGGGGAAAGACAATGTGTGGACGAGAGAAAATATTTGCAAATCACCTATCTGGTAAGGGGTTAATATACAGAATAGAAAAAGAACTCTTACAACTCAACAACAACAAAAAGTCAAATAACCTGATTTTGAAATGGGGAAAAGACTTAAATAGACATTTCTCCAAAGATGATATACAAATGATCGAAAACATATGAAAAGAAGCTCAACACCACTAATCATTAGAGGAATGCAAATCGAAACCACAATAAGTTATCACCTCACACTACTAACAAAAAAAAAACCCCAAACAATAACTAGTTATGTGGAAATGGAGAGAAATCAGACCCTTTGTGCACTGTTGGTGGGATTATAAAATGGTTCAACTATGGAAAACAGTATGGAGGTTCCTCAAAAAATGAAAAACCAGAACTACTATATATTCCAGCAATCTGACTCCTGGGTATTTTTCCAAAAGAATAGAAAGCAGGGTCTTGAAGAGATATTTGCACTCCCATGTTCCCAGCAGCATTATTCACAGTAGACAAAAAAAAGGGGGGGGGCAGCAGAAGCAACCCAAATGTCCACTGATGAATGGATAAACAAAATGTGATATATACATACAAAGAAATATTATTCAGCCTTATATTATTCAGTCTTGTCACATGCTACAACATGGATGAACACTCAGGACATGATGCTAAGTGAAATAAGCCATCACAAATAAACAATGCATGATTCCACTTATATATGGTACCCAGAGGAGTAAAATTCATCAGAATGTAAAATGGTGGTGCCCTAGCTGGTTTGGCTCAGTGGATTAAGCGTCGGCCTGTGAACGGAAAGATCCCAGGTTCGATTCCAGTCAGGGACACATGCCTGGGTTGTAGGCTCAATCCCCAGTAGGGGACTTGCAGGAGGCAGCCGATCCATGATTCTCTCTCATCATGGATGTTTCTATCTCTCTCTCCCTCTTCCTTCCTCTCTGAAATCAATAAAAATAGATACTATTTTTTTTTAAAAAAGAATGTAAAATGGTGGTTATTAAGAGCTGAGGGAAGGGGAAAAGAGGAGCTATTGTTTAATGGGTATAGAGTTTCAGATTTGCAAGATAAAAAAGCTCTGGAGACCCGTTTCACAACAGTGTGACTATACTTACACTACTGAACTATACACTTAAAAATCATTAAAATGCTAAATTTTATGCTGTGTGTTTACCAGTTTGGGGGAGGGGGAGGTGGAGACAATTCAGATAAGCAGGAACAACTGACTCTTTAGAGTCCAGGGGTCCTCAAGCTTTTTAAACAGGGAGCCAGTTCACTGTCCCTCAGACCGTTGGAGGGCCGGACTATAGTTTAAAAAAAACTCTGAACAAATTCCTATGCACACTGCACATATCTTATTTTGAAGTAAAAAAACAAAACGGCAAAAACACCCGCATGTGGCCCGCGGGCCGTAGTTTGAGGACGCCTGCTTTAGACAGTAAACTGTATTTGAATCCTGTTACTCACCTGTAACAGATACAGTTGCTTAACCCTCTGTGGAAAAAAAAACACTTGTATTGAGAAGTAGAAAACCTGGCTTCTAGCCTCCAAACCTCCTACTAGATAAGATAGTAGATGATGTTAAAGAATTACTGTTAGTTTCCTTGGATATATTAGCATTATGTGTATACTTTTCTAGAAAGGACTCATACGGAAGTATTTTTTGGGTAAAATTATATTTTCTAAGGTTTAGCTTAATATTGTCCAGCCAAGAAAGAAAAACAGTGTGGGACAGGGATAAATGAGAAAGAACAGCAGAACAGTCACAGTTGTTGAAGCTGGGTGGTGAGCCCATGGAGGTTCAGGAAGTTGTTCTGTGTACTTTATGAATATTTTAAAATGTTCACAATAAAAGGTTTTCAACAAAGGAAAAAAAGATGGAGGGATGTTTGGAATGGATGACAGTGGGACTAATGTACTGAAGTTTTACAGTAATAGGATCACACTACACATGCCATTGTTAATTTCTTAAAAGCGTTTCATTTTAACTTGCATTTACAGATTTAAAAAAAAATTAAATTAAATTGAAAGAATTTTCAAGCTCCCACTAAATATTTCTCCCCACCTCCTCTAGCCATAAACAAAGAAGAAGGTAAATGGGGGAAGAACAGAGGTGCAGACGGTGCCTTGGCGAGCGACCCTCCAGGGCCCTGTCTGGGCGGTAACGGAGACGTTTCTGCTGGGAAACTCCCACCGCACCATGGAACACGAGCCACGCATGACTACTCCTTGGACAGGTAAGGTGGGCCTGTTGTGTGTCTAACGGAGAGGAACCAGTCACACTGAACTGGAAGGAAGGCTTGCTGTCAACACTTTGGAAATCAGGGTGGCCCTTCAGGATCCCATGATCCACCAGGCAGAGCGTGCCCAGGAGAGATTAACACAGGCAGAGGACAGCAAACCCCACAAATCACTGTGCCCAGCAGCAGCAGGCGACACGGGACCCGCTCACACCCCCCAGGTTTGTCTGCTCCATAAACTCCTGGGGCCCCCGCACCCAAACACAGTTCCTTAGCAAGCCCCACTGTGTTTACAAATTAACAACGCCGAGTGCTTCCATTGTGACTGTGCCACGTGCAACTCACACGCCAAGTCTCAGGGCCCTCCCCACGAGACAGACTTGAGGTAGATATGATCATTATCCCCATTTTAGGGTGAGGGAAACCGAGGCTCAGGGAGGTCAAGTCACCTGCCCAACTGCCTGGCGGTGAGCAGCAGGGTGGGCCTCTCCAGTCAGAGCGGTGTCTGTGGTCCCCGTCGGAGAAAGACTCTCGGTCAAAAAAATGTCAACGCTGGGCCCAGGTCCTCAGTCTCCTCAGAGAGGCCTTTCCTAACAGGGGCAAAGGGTCTCTTGGTTCTGGCACCAGGGCCAGTCCCGGGAACCTCTGGTTGTTTTCCTGTGGGTCCAGTGGCCAGCAGGGATGGCCCTCTGGTTCTGTGGCCAGAGTCCTAGGACAGTTCTATTATCAGGCCAGGTAACGGGTAGGAAGGATGGTCCCAGCACTCCATAGCCAGGGCCCAGCAAGAGGCAAGGCCTCAAGGCCCTGCTGGAGCACAGGGGCCTGCCACTCCCCATGCAACTTCCCCCCTGGGAGAGAGAGCCTGTTTCCCACCAAAAAAAAAAAAAAAGACCCCAGCCTGGGGTGGGACTCCAGTTTCCTGACTCTTCCTCTAACACAAAAAGGCATCCTACACTGAACTGAAACTAGCCCATGTAGTTACTTACACAAGGGAAGTGGAATTAGCCTCAAGCAAACCACTTTGAAAGAACATCAGGTTCTAGGTCCTTGTTCTCCGACGTCTGGTGACTATCTAAATCCTGAACCACCAGATAGTGAAACGAACACTTTCTTTGGGAGGTATTAGGTGTGGTTTCTACCCGAGAATCTCCCTGTCAGGTTGCCAATGCCCTTTGCCTGCTTCCTCATCTCCAAATAGGGAAAAGCAGCCTGTCCCGTTACCTCACCCAATGGTATAAAAGGAGGCAGACACCCTGAGTCCCCATGCAGCACTATTACCATCACCTACCGAGGTGCTGTTTCTTCCCACCCCACCCCCCACCCTCCCCAAGGCCCAGGAGCAGCCGACAGTAATAGCATCACTCAAGGTCTGGAATAAGGTGAGCTCTGTATTCCAGCAGGTTTTGCTAGTTCTCTCAATAGAGGGGACTCTGAGAGAACCAAGGGGGAAATAAGTTATTCTTCTCCAGCAGCCAGAGGGGCCTCCATCTCACCTGCTCTCCCAGATGACTAGCAACATGCCCCCTACCCAGAAACCTCTGCATCAATGATTCTGGCAACTGCCTAAGTCCTAGGAGGGTTTGAAAGGCACTCAGAGTTCCTTCCCTACTCTGCTTTCTAGAGGCATCCCTTGCAAGCAACCCCATGTTTCTTTTAGTTTATTCCTGGGAGTTCTGCAGAGAGGGGGGGTTTACTCCACATCATCTGGACAACAGATGCCCGTTCTTACGCATGTGACTTGTGACCTCACAAATGCATATAAGAAAGCAACTGGCCATCTACAGAGCTAACCTGCCAGGCAGCCCCACGACAAATCACTGTTCAAACCAGGCTGTGGCCAGGGTGTGTCCGCAGGGCTGGGCAGGAAAGGCTGGAGGGGGAAAAGCAGGCAACCCGCCCCGAAGAGGGACAGAGAATGAGGGCCAGGGCAGAGGATGAGGGCGGGGCCAGGTTCAGGGAGCCCGCTGCAGGATGAGCTCTGTGATCTCTGCTCTGCTCCCCAATCTCATGGGGATCCCGTAGTAGGCCGTGCCTGGGCTGACGTATACAAACGTGGTCTGGGCCACTTGGTAGAGACCAGCGAAGAAGGGGTTCAGGAGATAGGCCGCCACATTCAAGGGGAAGATTTGCCCAGCATGGGTGTGCCCAGAAAGGATCAGGTTGATATCCGGCCGAGCCTGAAGGGCTCTCTTGGCAGCCAGGGGCTGGTGAGCCAGCAAGATGGTGCTGTGGTCCGGGCTGCAGCCCCCCAGCGCCTTCTCAAGATCCATCCCGTGGCCAGAGTAGTGCAGGATGTCTGCCTCAATGTCATCCACGCCAGCCAAGCAGATCCAGTCGCCATCCTCGCCACCCCCAGGCTGGGCCCGGGTGGCAGAGATCTTCACGTTCTCGTTGTGCAGGGGCCTGACATTCAGGGACTCCAGCAGCGCAAACCAGTTGCTGACATCCGACGTGTAGTACTCGTGGTTCCCGGTGACGAAGTAGGTGCCCAGGCGTGAATGAAGCCGGCCCAAAGGCGCGACAGCCGTCCGCAGGACTGAGGCTTCTGAATCGCAGAGGTCCCCCACGATCACCGTGACATCCGGTTCCAGCACGTTCACCATCCTCACGAACATCTCCATCTTGGTCCTGCCCACGGTGGGGCCCAAGTGAATGTCGGAGAGGAGCACGATCTTGAGGCGGTCCATCGAGGCGGGCAGCTGATGGATGGGCACCTCCACGGTCTTCACCGCGGGGGGCTGGGCAGCATTCAGCAGCCCCGCGATGCTGAGCACGGCGGTCACCGCCACGGCCAGGGCCGGCCTGAGCGCCAGCCTCCTTGTCTTGTCCAGGCTGCCCGCGACCCTACCACTGCGCCAGGCCAGGAGCTGGTAGGCCTGCTCCATGCCGCTGAGGGTACAGAGGAAGAAGACCATGATGATGTACGCCCCGAGGCAGGAGTAGGCGGCCAGGGAAAAGAGATAGGGCTCCTCGGCCACCAGAAAGAGCATGGTGAAGAAACTGGAGTGGGCCAGGGCCAGAAAGGCCACGACGGCCACCTTCCAAAGACGAAAACAGGCCGACTGCGAGGCTGGAGCGTGGCTAAGGCTGCCGACAGTGCTGCGCCAGATGTAGAGGGAGCCAATCAGCATGAGCGAGTTGGCAAACAGGGCAAGCTGCAGGCGGAACAGCCAGCGCCAGGCCCTGACCTCGAGGCTCTCAGACAGGTAGGAGCGGGAGATGATCATGGACACGAAGACGGTGCCGGCGGCCAGGGCGGCCTTCCCGCCCAGGGAGAGCTGCCTGAAGATGACCATTTTCTCAGCTCCTAAGAGGGTCCCCTGGCAGGTCTGTGCAGGTGAGCTCTGGCAGGTGAGTTCCTTAGAAAGGACTGTGGCCAAGGAGAGGGTTCCAGGTCAGGTCAGGTCCGCCTGCAACCAGGAACCCGCGTCAGCTTTGTGGAATGTTAGAGCGTCCTTGTCCCCATTCAAAACCTGAAGGCCACGGACACGGGCCCAACCTGCCTAGAATCCACACCACCAATCCGTGGCCACACTGTATCACTGCAGTACAGACACCACGGATTGTAACGTGATGGGCAGTTTTCACTTTCTTCTTTCCAGTTTTCTGAATGCTTAATGTTTTTTCCACAAGGCGTATGGAAGTTCTCTTACAATAAGAAAAACATGATTCTAAATCAGCGGTTCTCAAAGTGTGGTCTGCGAGACCCTTCCAGGGGTCCATTTAGTTAAAAATTGTTTTCATAAGAAGACTAAGCCATAACTGCCCTTCCCTTTCCCATTCTCTCATGAGTGCACAGTGGAGCTTTTCAGACGCTACGTGACGTATGCTATGGCAACACTGAATACACGAGCAGTTATGAGACTCTGTCCTCAAGACGGACACGAAAGAGATTTTCAAAAGTGAAAACTAATACCACTCTTCATCCTAAATTTTGGGGAGAAACATTGTTATTTTCCCAAAAAAACGTAAGTTTCTTAACATGTCATAGATTAATAAATATTTTTAATTTTAATTTCTAGGACAGTTAAAAGTTTGAGAACCGCTGTTCTAAATAAATGTAAACGAGGGACCTAGCTGGTTTGGCTCAGTGGATGGAGCGTCAGCCTGAGGACTCAAGGGTCCCAGGTTCGATTCCGGCTAAGGGCACATGCCCGGGTTGCGGGCTCTATCCCCCGACAGCAGGGGGCGTGCAGAAGGTAGCCAATCAATACTTCTCTTCCATCATTGATGTTTCTATCTCTTTACCTCTCCCTCTTCCTCTCTGAAATCAATTTAAAATATATATATATATATATATATATATATATATATATATATATATATATATATATTTAAAAAAGATAAATGTAAACAAGGGAATCACGGAAAGCTGGTCCACTGGTAGCTTTCTTCAGCTCCAGGCCCAGGGAGGGACACTTAGACATGGAAGAATTCCCGGGGGGAGGCCGGCCTCCCAATGCGGGCCTTGGCACGGCAGTCGGAGGGCACCCCGCTGCTGAAGGATGCTGCACAAGGATGAGCAACCATTGCCCAGGGGACCGCCCTGCCCACCAGGTCCTCACCCATAAACCCACCTCTCTCCCTTCCCACAGCCCACCTAACCATAAAGGTCTGTCTTCCCGGCACACATCTGTCTCTGCCCCTGTTCCCCCCATGGTTCTCACCGCGGGCTAGCTCTCACCTGGGGCGCTCCTCCGGGCCTCCTGGCCAAAATATCTGGGGCACAGGAGCCACGGACCCCAGTAGACAGGGCAGTAAATACTCCATATGCGGTGGCGTTTTCCCAAGAGGAGCTCTACATTAAAATGCGTTCAGTAGGCGTTTCCAAATACTTAAGATTCTTCACCTCTAGGTTTTATGGAAATGTGTGGCTTTGCTCTAGGCAAGTTACTAGTCTAAGCCTTTGATCAAAGGGTATGATTTACCAGTCCATGGGCCCGAATTTCACCACTTCTCCTTAAAACGTGCCCCGCACTCGGCCCACCCAGACTCTGGAGGAACCGCAGTTGGTTGGCGGACCGCGCAGAGGGGCTGGTGCGGTTTCAATTCCCTGCGGTTCTTCTCCCGTCAGGCGGGTCCCCCCTCACCTGCTCGCTCCCGCAGACCTCCCCGCAGCCGCTCCGGCTGCCACCTGCCACCTGCCGCCCGCCTCCAGCCCGCCCTCGGCCTCCACCGCCTGACCCTGAAGGTTTGGAAAATCCAAGCCAAAAAGAGGAGGCGGCGGGGAGTGGCAAGAAGGGCACGAGGTGTTTGGAAAGAGGACGTCTCGAAAGCAATGAACCCAAAGTTCCCATTGCGGGGGGGGGGGGGGGCCTCCCCTGACCCCATTTTCTCCTTCCGGAGCGCCCCGCAGAGCACACACTGGGCCAGGGAGGGCGCCCCAAGCCAGAGCCCAAGACTTCCTCCTCTGACGCGCGCTATTCAGAATCCACCCCCCCCCCTCCTGGAAAACTGCGAAACTGGAAGGGTGTGGGCGCACCTCGTCTCACCCCCCTCCTCGTGGCACCTTTGGGGACCTGGGTCCCAGCGAAACCGGCGTCCGGAGCGGAACACACACAAGCGACCGGCTTACCGGGAAGGACGCGCGCCCCGCCGGGCCCGCCCCCGACGGGAAGGCCAGTCTACTGCCTGCGCCCCGCAGGCTGCCGGGCAGCGGAGTGCACCCCGGGATCCCAGGACCGCCGCCCCGCAGGACCCCCTCTGGGCCGTGGCCTCAGCCCAGTCCTGCGCCAGCATGTCCCCCTGTCAATGCATCCCCGCGTGGGGACGCTGTGGACTTACACGAAAGCTGCGCGCCGTCCCTGGCAACAGCGACACCAGCAGCAGAGAAAGGATGCGATCGACCCCCAGCATGTCCACCCTCCAGCTTCGGGGCTCCGCCACAGTCGGCGCCGGGGCCAGCCGCTCAGCGTCACTCCACTGAGGACCCGCCGCCTGGCCCCGCCCCTCCGGTCCTGCCCGCTGTCCCCGAGCCCGCTCCGCCCCGTGCTCCGCCCCGCGACAGCTGACCCGGGGGCGGGGGAACCTGCGCAGGACAAGCCCCGAGGCCACGTGCAGCCTTGTGACACAGGATAGTGTTATCTGGCCCTAGTCGGCCTCAGACCTTTTGCAAAGGCAATCTGGAGGCCCCGCTGTCAGCAGCTAGATAACTGGCCATGGGTTGGACTTTAACCAGGGTCTCCTTGCCCCCCCGGCTGCCTCAGAGGACAGAAGGGGGAAGTTGAGACCGGATAAACCTGAGTGCACGAGATAGAATCCTAACCCTGCCCTAGGAGCGCACTAGATAGAAGCCCAGCCCTCGGATTCTCGGGAAAACTCTAAACTAGGGGTCAGAACATTGTAGTCCCTGGACCAACTTGTATACCTGGAACTTGTTAAAAATGCAAATCCCAGGGCCCCACCCCAGGAACTTTCCATCAGAAACTCTAAGGATGAAGTTCAGAAATCTATATTTTTACAAACCCTGCAGGTTTTTTGTGTTTTTTTTTTTTTTTTTTGGTGCATGCTAAAGTTTGAGAACCGTTCTAAGAAATGCAGAGGTATGGTTCAGCTATGGTAAAATCATTCCAAATGCCAACCTTCAAAGCACCAGGATGTGCAGAATTTGTATTTCATTGCGGGGTTTTGAGATGAGAGCAACACCTCCCACCTTTTCATTTTGCACTCGAGCTTCTCAATAGCCCTGTGACGCTGATGTAGGCAGATCTATCAAATCAGCGCAAAACACAGCCATGTATGTGCCCCTTAAGGAAGAGATACAGTCTTAGAAATGCAACATTAGCCCACACGGGTTGAACATTGACCCAAGAACCAAGAGGACTCCAGTTGGATTTCTGGTCAGGGCACATGCCCAGATTGTGGGCTTGATCCCTAGTAGGGGGCATGCAGGAGGCAGCCAATCAGTGATTCTCTCTCATTGATGTTTCTATCCCTCGCTCCCTCTCCCTTCCTCTCTCTTTCTATTGTTTCTTCAATTTTTTTTCAAAGTCTGAATTATTGCAAAATAAAGTTAAATTTTAAAAAATCTTTAGCAAATGGCAGAATCAATCTTTCCCACCTTTCCCCCGCCCTCCCTCTCCCAGCCTGTAGACCCCAGGTGACAATATGCAGCAGGCATTTTTAACTGAATTGAGGCAGGAAGTGTTTCGCACAGGATTGTGCTAAACAAACTAAAGCTGGCAGCTCAAATCCGGCCTGATGCCTGTTTTTGTACGGTCTGTCAGTTAAGAGTCATTTTTACATTTTTAAATGGTTGAAAAGTTTTCAGAATAATATTCTGTGATGTTTGAAGACAATGAGACTGAAATGTCCGTGTCTATGAATAAAGTTGTGTAAGAACACAGCGTCTCCACATTCTCTACATGTTACATAGGGCTGCTTTTGCACTACAGTGGCAGAATCGAATAGCTGAAGCAGAGTCCTTTTGGCCCCAAAACCTAAAATATTTTCTCTCTGGCCCTTTACAGTAAAAGCCTGCCCAGAGACTAACCACATAATGTAGTTTGTTTCTGAGATTTTAGTATTTGACTTTGTATTGTAGTTGAACTAGCAATAACAATAATGGCCATTGATGGGTTGATTGCTTTACCATCAGTGTGTCACTCTGCCTCAAGATCCAAGTTGCATGCTATTATCCACATTTCACAGATGAGAAAACTGAGGCACGGTGGCGTTAAATGACTTGCCAATAGCCTCAGAGCCAGGAAGTAATCGAGTCTTGAAAGTCACATGGTCAGACTTTCAAGCCTGACTTTTATGTTTACAAGGCCATGCCTCTTTCTGCTCATACTTTTTTAGTTCCTGTCCAAATGAAGGGTGCATATATAGTGTGTCGGATGTAAAGCCTTCTGTTCCACATTGTGGGGGATATAGAATGACCATGAGGAAGCTGTTGCCCTGTAAGGATCATCTTCAATGAAAACGATGCTCAGGTACACAATTATAGTACATGCTCTAATAGAGACCAGTGCTACTCCAACTGTGGTCCAAGGACAGCGATAGGAACAGAAATTCAAAGTAGGTATTTAGAAACTTGTAGCAATTTGCAAAAGCTTGTTTTGTTTGTTTTGTTTTGTTTGTTTTTAAATATATTTTTATTGATTTCAGAGAGGAAGGGAGAGGGAGAGATTGAGCCTGCAACCTGGGCATGTGCCCTGAACTGGAATCAAACCTGGGACCCTTCAGTCCACAGGCTGATGTTCTAGCCACTGAGCAAAACCGGCTAGGGTGCAAAAGTTTGTTAAATCTAATAATGAAAAGGTCTATTTTAAAAAATATTTTTTATTGATTTGTAGAGAGAGAGGAAGGGAGAGGGATAGAGAGATAGAAACATCGATGAGAGAAAAACATCATCAATTGGCTGCCTCTTGCATGTTGGGAATCCTGGGCATGTGACCTCTCCCTTCCTCTCTCTCAAATCAATAAAAATATATATTTTTTTAAAACTAAAAAAAACAACAACCCTAAAGTCTTGGGCCTGCTGAAGTGGACAGTTGGGCTGTGCAGCAATTCCAAATCTTTCTCACGTCTTCAAGTTTTCTGACACAGAAAATCCTGAGACCCGTGTTTAGGAGTTAAGTTGTACAACCGACTTAATGGTTATGGTTATGAAAGAATAAAAGGATAAAATTGTGAAATACTCAGCTAACAGTTTCCCCATAGCTCCAATAAAAGTTAGCAGCATGCCATATGACAGTCATGAGTGTTAGGATGTCCTTGTCCCCATGTTCTCATAGGGGCAAGAGCATCTCCCTTGTCCTAGGGACAAGAAATTCCCTTTCAGTTTCTAAAAACAGGTATGTTTTTCAGGTAAGTAAAAATATAAAATATCCTAAGTGAGGCTTGCCTTAGGTGGAAAAAAACAAAAAACAAGGACTTTGCTTTTGTTTATTTTCTCAATAATTTTTTTAAAGCCTTCACCTGAGAATATGTTTATTGATTTTAGAGAAAGAGGAAGGAAACAAGAGACACATCAATGTGAACCAGCAACCTAGGTGTGTGCCCTAACTGGGAACTGAACTCATAACCTTTTGCTGTACTGGGCTGTGCTCCAACCAACGGAACCACAGTGGCCACGGTGAGGACTTTATTTTAAACATTCTCTCCTATCTTCTTTCTATCACCTTGCTATCACCCGGGTCTCTCAGCCACATCTTTGCAAGGTTGTTGTTGCTTTATTGGACATTTCTGTTTGTGTGTCTGTTTTTGAATTGGGGTGTTTGCCTTTTTCACGTTCTCCACACATTCGGGATATCAAGCTCCAAGTAAGATGGCCATGGATGCTCTGGGCAGGAGGCAACCGGGACCCAGGTAAACTCTCCCCCGAACTCTGCCATCTCGACAGGCTCCTTCTCTCCATTCAGGTTTCTGCTCAAACATCACCCCCTCTTGCAACCTTTCTCAACTCCATCCCACTTCCTCATTTTATTTTCTTTATATCACTACTGCAATTGTTTCCCTAAAAATGGTTTTAAAATAACAACTAAGTATAAAATAGTATCTTAAAAATACCTGTATGGCATAGAACATGAAACAGGGAGTGTCCTCATACTCACTCCCATCCCTTCTCCCTCAGGGGACCCTCTCCCAATTCCATGTCCTTCCTTCCACCCTACAGGAAATCACTATCCGAAGTGTCTGCGTGGTTCCTTCTTCATCACAGGGAGTATTATCCTGCATGCTTGTAAGAGGTAAGACTACAGTATTTACATTCCTAAATAATATTTTGTGTGCTTTGACATACTTTAAAACTTTAGACAACTGAAGTTATTCTCTTTTTTTTTTTTTAGATTGAACTGTGTGTTATGTGTAGCTATAATTCTATCATTTTCCCCTGATGTAAAATATTATTCTCTGTGCATATATTCTCACTTAAAAAACAACAGCAATCCAGCCCTGGCTGGTGTGACTTGGTTAGAGCGTCATCCCATACACCAGAAGGTGACAGGTTCGATTCCCGGTCAGTGCACATACCCAGGTTTCAGGTTCGATCCACAGCCAGGGCGCATGAGGGAGGCAACCAATTGATGTTTCTCTCTCACATCAATGTTTCTCTCTCTCTCTCCCTCCCTTCCACTCTCTAAAATCAATAAAACAAGCAAACAAACAAAAACAACAACAACCCCGTTTATGGACAGGCTATTTCTGCTTTCTGCTATTAAGAAAAGTGCTGCTATACACCAAAAACGTTTACTAATTACAAAAATAATGAAGTGGCGAAAGCATGACCTTACCAAAGTAGTCAACATTAACCTCACTGCGAAGAGGCGGATACTGTGTTTCTCCCATGTGACACCAGCGAGAGATGCAATAATGCTCCTGTGGTTTTCTGGCCAAACGAACTTATCTGAATCTAATCCTGAGGAAACATCAGAGAAACCCCAAATGAGGGAACTTTTTAAAGATAACGGCCCTTATTCTTTTTTAAAATAGACTATTGTAAGAGAAGTTTTATTGGCAGCAAAATTGAGCAGAGCCCAGCTGGTGTGGCTCAGTGATTGACTTCCTATGAACTAGGAGATCATGGTTCAATTCCGGGTCAGGTTGCAGGCTTGACTCTCATCACTGATGTTTCTTTTTCTCCCTTCCTCTCTGAAATCAATAAAAACATATATATTTTTTAAATATATGTTTTCATTGATTTTTTACAGAGAGGAAGGGAGAGGGACAGAGAGTCAGAAACATCGATGAGAGAGAAACATCAATCAGCTGCCTCTTGCACACCCTCTACTGGGGATGTGCCCGCAACCAAGGTACATGCCCTTGACCGGAATCGAACCCGGGACCCCTCAGTCCGCAGGCCAACGCTCTATCCACTGAGCCAAACCGGCTAGGGCAATAAAAACATATTTTTAAAAAAATTGAGCAGAGATTTCTGGTATGCCCCCTGCCACCACATACACACAGCTTTCCCCACTATCAGAATCCCATACCCAATGGTACATGTTACAACTGATTAACCTACACTGACACATCCTAATCACCCAAAGTTCACAGTTTACATTAGGGTTCGCTCTTGATGTTGTCCATTCTATGGGTTTTGACAAATGTATAATAAGATTTATCCGCCATTATAGGATCGTACAGAATAGTTTCACCTCCCTAAAAATCCTCTGGGTTCTGCCTAGTCATCTGGGTGAAATGGGTGAAGGGATAACGTACAATTTGGTTAGTTACAAAATAGTCCTAGGGATCTCAGCACAGGGAATATAGTCAATGATGTAGAAATAACTAAGTATGGTGCCAGGTAGGTACTGGAAATATCGCGGGGAGGGGGGGGGAGAGAGATACATTTTGTCAAGTATATGATTGTCTAACCGCTCTACTGCACACCTGAAACGAATACAACATTATATTGAATGCAAACGGTAATTGAAAAATGAAATTAAAGAGATCATTAGAATAAAATTCTAAGTCATATATATAAATGGAAACCCTCAGACTTGCTAAATCAGAAACTCTGGGGGTACAGCCCAGGCATCTGCGTTTTCACAAGTCCTCTGCGTGATTATGAAGTTTATGATCCATTAGGGCAGCGTCTGGCTGGCAGGCCGCGGTCCCCCAACCAGTGAACAGCAGAGCCCCAGCACCGGTTGGACAGTGTAGGGACCTGAAGGCAGCGGGTTCTTCCCGGGGCACCATCCCCACCCCGGCAGCTGCAGGGACCCTCGGTCCGGGCGGGGAGGGGCGGCCGGACGGGGCGGGCCAGAGGCTGGCGTCCCCGCCTCCCCGGCATTCCGCCCGCTGCCTGGCGCCGTCCTCCTTCCTTCCCTGCTCGCTCCCGTCCTTCCTTCCTTCCGCCCGGCGCGATGGAGCCGGGACGCGGGGCGGCCGGGGCGCTGCTGGTGCTGCTGTGCGCGGGCTGCGCGCTGCGCTCCGGGCGCGCCCAGTACGAGCGCTACAGCTTCCGTAGCTTCCCGCGGGACGAGCTGATGCCGCTCGAGTCGGCCTACCGGCACGCCCTGGACCAGTACAGCGGCGAGCACTGGGCGGAGAGCGTGGGCTACCTGGAGATCAGCCTGCGGCTGCACCGCCTGCTGCGCGACAGCGAGGCCTTCTGCCACCGCAACTGCAGCGTGGCGCCCCAGCCCGAGCCCGCCGCCGGCCTGGCCCGCTACCCCGAGCTGCGCCTCTTCGGGGGCCTGCTGCGCCGAGCGCACTGCCTCAAGCGCTGCAAGCAGGGCCTGCCAGCCTTCCGCCAGTCGCAGCCCAGCCGCGAGGTGCTGGCCGACTTCCAGCGCCGGGAGCCCTACAAGTTTCTGCAGTTCGCCTACTTCAAGGCAAGTCCTCCCCGCGCCGGGCCCCGCCCCCGCCCCGCCCTCGGCGCAGGCCCCGCCCCCTCAGTGCCGGGCCGGGTTCCGCCGCCCTGGCTGCACCCAGCTCTCGGGCGCCCCACAGCCTTGGCAAAGGACGCCTCCACATCACGTCGCCCTGACTCATCTCAGAGATGGAAATACCTTTCCTGAAGGGTTGTTCTGAGGCAGAGAATACGTGCATAGAACATCTAGCGCAATGCACTGCCTGGTCGTTGTTACCCATTATTGGAAGACAGATTCCGCTTTTCAGTATGTGCCATTCAAGTCCCTTTCAGTAACAGAGGACCTGAGGGGCTGCCTAGTCCCTTTAAAAGAGGAGGAAACCGAGGCCAGGAAAGGGGAGAACAACACACCCCTGCCTGGAGGAGCAGAACTTAAGCACTGATTCATCAGCGTTTGGTGCTCTCTGATGTCTGTCTTCTAGATTTAAATTTAACACAGCTGTCTTTCTCCTTTTTGCGGCTGCTTTGATTCTGTCTGTGATTGCTGGCTAAAAATAGCCACAAATTGCAGTTCTCTATCCTTGGAGACCCGCAAGTTTTAAGAATGGGCTGAATTCCCTGTTACTGGATAAAGAGGCGTTAACTTTGCGGGTCTTCTCTGGGTTTTGCCAAGAGAGCCCAGATTCTGCTTTATCTATTTGGAAACGATTTTAAAAACAGTATAATTGCATTTCTTTTAATGACTGCAAAGTTAGATGCATGACATGTGCCAGACTCTGGAGTGTAGAAGTTGGTTGTTTTGTTTAACTTTGCTTTGAGTGTTTGGCCTGCAAGATCTGTTTTTCATATTTCCACCGAAACAGCCACATGAGCAATAAAATAGCACTAAACCCCAAATAAAAGGAAAGCTGGGTTTTATTATTTTTTAAATATATTTTAATTTATTTCAGAGAGGAATGGAGAGGGAGAGAGAGATAGAAACATCAGTGATGAAAGAGAATCATTGATTGTCTGCCTCCTGCACACCCCCTACTGGGGATCGAGCCCACAACCCGGGCATGTGCCCTTGACTGGCATCGAACCCTGGACCTTTCAGTCCATAGGCCGGCGCTCTATCCACTGAGCCAAACTGGCTAGGGCGAAAGCTGGGTTATTTTATGCTCAAGTATATTTTTATATAACACTAGAGGCCCGATGCACGAATTCGTGCAAGAGTAGACCTTCCTTTCCCTGGTGCCAGCACTGGCTTCCCTCCGGCACCCTGGACCCTGGACCCAGGACCCAGGCTTCCCTCGCAGCCCCAGCTTCACCCGGAAGGTCCGGTCTAATTAGCATATTGCGCTTTTATTACTATAGGTATCAGTTTTGTGACTGTCCTGGCAATAAAAAAAGTTTTAAGATGGAACCGGGGATAAGATTAATAAATTTACAGGACATTGAAAAATGAGGGCTGGTTCATTCAAGCACTGTTTTTTTAAGCTAAAAATGACTTGTTTAATTCTCTCTCTTTTTGGATAGCTTTTGGCAAATGCAGTCAGAACCAAAATTGAATCACATAATCAAAAGGGGAAACACTTCATTTTTAAGACTTGAGAATAGCAAAAGCTCTGATTTCTTTAATGAATAGATGAAATTGCATCAAGTGATGTAGGGAGGAAGGGAAGAGCATTTTACTCAATGGGACCCTAAGGCCTGGGTTTTCTCCTTCATCTTGGCATCCTCAAAGGTCAGGAAGTTCATAGCTCCTCTTCAAAACCCTTTAATATTCTCGTAACACTCACTTAAAAGTCAGTAAAATACCATCATAGTATTTTGAGATCTCTTATAGAGCAGAAAAACATTAAGAATTTTATTAATAAATATGAAGAATCTTCATTGCTTCGACTGAAAATCACAGATTTTAGGCGGTGATATTGTATGGTGTGTTTTTTTCTTTTTTTTTTTTCTTAATGATGTTTATATTTTCAAGTTTTGTTTCTGGGTAGAGAGAAAACGACGGTTGACAGGCACCTACATTCTACCAGACACCTAAAGGCTAGAGACAGGATTTGGGTGGATGCTTCTGTGCCAGTCTGATTGGTCCCTGTTTCAGTGATTAAGGACGCATGTCTGATCTGAACACACGGGGAGGGATGGTGAGTGCAGACTGTCAGAGAGAGGTGAGGAGGCGTGGATGTGTGATCTGTAGAGAAGGTGCCACCCTCCAGGCGTGTAGCCCTCAAGTCCTCAAGCCCTCTATGGATTTCATGTCGCCAGCCTCCCTCAGGTTTATATCACTCGCTGCGGGCTCTCTCTGTGGCCACCCTCTCCTTGAAATGCTCGTCTTCCGGCGTGGCTCAGTGGTTGAGCGTCAACCTATGAACCAGGAGGTCATGGTTCCATTCCCAGTCAGGGCACGTGCCCAGGTTGCAGGCTGGATCCCTAATAGGGGACATGCAGGAGGCAGCTGATTGATGATTCTCTATCATCATTGATGTTTCTCTCTCTCTCTCTCTCTCTCTGTCTCTCTCTCTCTCTCTCTCCATCTCTGAAAGCCATAAATATATATATATATATATATATTTTTAAATATATTTTATTGATTTTTTACAGAGAGGAAGGGAGAGGGACAGAGAGCTAGAAACATCGATGAGAGAGAAACATCGATCAGCTGCCTCCTGCACACCCCCCACCGGGGATGTGCCCGCAACCAACGTACACGCCCTTGACCGGAATCGAACCTGGGACCCTTTAGTCCGCAGACCGACGCTCTGTCCACTGAGCCAAACCGGTTTCGGCCATAAAAATATTTTTTTAAAAAATGCTTATCTTCCCCACAGGCCAAGGAAAAAGTGGGCTGCAGTGCTTTGTCAAATCCTTAATGACTCTGAACTCTGAGCAGAGAGAGCTGGCCACCTCGCAGGCACCACCCTTTCCCAAACTCGGAAGGCCTGCCACCACACCGACTTAGGAGTGGCTCGTTAGGCAGGTGGGGGGGCGGGGGTCCTCTCATGCAGGAGGTGGCTGTCTCTCTCTTAGGAACCCATGGCAGGGAGCTCCCACCCACCTTCTCCAAGACGCGGCCTCTGTCCCAGCCGGCAGAGCTGAGTTAAAGTGAGTAAGCACCCTGTGCTCTTCAGAAGGGGGTTCCGTTTTGTGAACTCAGGTCCCAAGTGAGAGGCCTTAAAAAGGCCCCTCTCCGCCCCTCTTTCTAGGTGCTCTCCTGAGAATGCGAGCCTCATTCCACTGACTCATCTGCTTTTGTCAGATGAGTCATTTTTGCATTCCGACCAGAAATTACCTCCCCGTGAAGCAGTAAAACTCAGAGTCAGGTGGCCACTGCCTAACCGTGGAGAAGAGAAAGGGAAAAAGAGAAGAAACTGGGAATTGGTTTTATGACAATATTATGTAGTCATAATGTCAAGTCCAGTCACTGACCCTGTGTCCTGCCTTGTCCCAGGAGGTGTGCCAGGCACGAGGTGAAAGGGCTGCATTCAGGCCTCCTCCTCCCCTCCACTGCCAGGCTGGCCTCTTTCCGGCCAGGACTGTAAAACTCCGCAGAACGCTTTCCAGCGCAGTCCCACCACCGGCCACTGACTGGCGTCCTCAAAACACCCCCACCCACCCCTTCGCTACTACAGCCACCAACGTTGTTTCTGAACAACTTGGCTCCAATTCTGGGGGAATTTCGTACGGATATGTGCTACCCTTTGATTCTCAGGAATCCAAGTGTTCCAAATAACCCTTTATTTTCTCTCTCCAACCCCAGTTCCCTAATCCCTGCCTCTGAGTGGCCCTTCAGATTGGCTGAGGACTCTCTGGGCACATGTACGGGTGCCTCCCCTGCGCCCACCATGATTGTGCCATGATTCCAGGGGAGGCCAGAGCCAGGACATCAATCTGGGGGGGCTCTCTGGTTGTTGGTCACGTGTCCACACAGGGAGGAGTCCATATCGCTATCTTCCTGCCGTCTTGAGCACCCTGCCCCCCAACACATCATTCCTCCCTGAAGACTTCTGCCCACAAGGGTGCCACGCTGCAGCCCCAGGCCACAGACCTTGCTTCCGCAGATGCCAAGGGGGAACTTTTTTCCTAGTCTAGGGGACTCTCTCTTTGTCCTTCTTCTTCTTTCAGGCCAGCCAGCTTCTGCCCACAGCTCCCTCTCCAACTCCCTTCATTCCTCACACTTGCCAAGTTCTCTCACGGGCATAAGGAATTTGTCAGATGAGTCATTTTTGCATTCTGACCAGAAATTACCTCCCGCGAAGCAGTAAAACTCAGAATCAGGTGGCCACTGCTTAACCGTGGAGAAGAGAAAGGGAAAAAGAGAAGAAACTGGGGATTGATTTTTATGGCAATATTATGTAGTCATAATGTCAAGTCCAATCACGAACCCTGTGCCCTGCCTTGTCCCAGGAGGTGTGCCAGGCACGAGGAATGCAGACAGGAATGACACTGCTGGGTCCTAGCAGGATCCTAGTGTGGAGGGGGAGATGGACACACCAGCTGAGCCCACAGAGAGGTGGGAAAGGCGGGAAGACAGAACACAGGCTACATAATAGGCTCTTAATCGAGGTTGCTGGGAGATAAGGAGAACTTACTTAAATGTACGGTACATGAAGACAGGGACTCACCTCCCTACCCCTATTTTTTCCCTTGTTACTTTCTAGAACATTGCCTAGCATGTAGGAGGCTCTCAGAAAATACTTGCTGAGTGAAGGGACGAGTAAGTGAGCAGGTGGTGACAGTCATTGAGAATGGTGAAGTCCAGCCGAGGTGGCTCGGTGGTTGAGTGTTGACCCATGAGCCAGGAGGTCACAGTTCAATTCCTGGTCAGGGCACATGCCTGGGTTTCAGGCTCAATCCCCAGTGGGGGACGCGTAGGAGGCAGCCGATCAATGATACTCTCTCATCATTGATGTTTCTATCCCTCTCTCCATTCCTCTCTGAGGAATAATCAATAAACATTATTTAAAAGAGAGAGAGAAAAAATGGTAAAGCAGAAGGTTCTGTGAGAGACTCAGGAAAATACTGATGTGTCAGAGACTGGCCGGAAAGATGTGGTGTAGTCATTTGGGTGATTGGAGGGACATTTGTTAATAAGGCAATTACTTACAGAGGCTGGTAACCGTGGAGTGTGACCATTCCTAGGCCAAAGAGGCAAAGGAAAGAACCTGGAAGGAGAGAGTATGTATATATGGAAAGGGTCACCTTGAGAGGAGCTATGACCTTCAGTTAAGGGATAACAGCAGCCCGAGGTGACTAGGCAGGGAGGGAACCAGGAGACTAAATAACCCAACCTCACTCTTCCCTTTCTTTAGTCTTCTATTGGGGTTCCTCATTGATGAATCCCACTGGAATCTAGAGGGCAAAGGAGTCTATTTTTGTTTATTATTATCATTATTATTTAAAATATATTTTATTGTTTTTTTATAGAGAGAAAGGGAGAGGGATAGAGAGTTAGAGACATCAATGAGAGAGAAACATCCATCAGCTGCCTCCTGCACACCCCCTACTGGGGATGTGTCCATGACCAAGGTACATGCCCTTGACCAGAATCAATCCTGGGACCTTTCAGTCTGCAGGCCGACGCTCTATCCACTGAGCCAAACCGGTCAGGGCTGTTTTTTATTATTTAAATATATATATATATATATATATATATATTATTGATTTCAGAGAGGAAGGGAGAGGGAGAGAGAGATCGAAACATCAAAGATGAAAGAGAGTCATTGATCGGCTGCCTCCTGCACGCCCCACACTGGGGATCGAGGCTGTAACCTGGGCAAGTGCCCTGACCAGGAATCGAGCAGCGACCTCCTGGTTCATAGGAAGACACTCAACCACTGAGCCACGCCGGCCAGGCAGGAGTCTATTGTTATGGTCCATAAAGGCCAGCCTTTTGGGGTATGGAGCAGGATGGAGACAGGGGAGAGTAGATTGTGAAACAGAGGCCATCTAGTCACCTTCAGGGAATAAACACTCACCCAGAGTAGCTGGACCAAGTCTTAATGGGCCATGGAAGTCTCTGAACCCTAAGCTGGGAACATTGTGTAGAAACACTAAGTAGCTGAAGATCCAACAGACCTTCTAGTTTTGCAAAAGTCATTGCTCACCATCCACTGAGTGGCTTTCTTCTTTCTACTTTAGGCAAATAATCTTCCAAAAGCTATAGCAGCTGCCCACACCTTTCTACTGAAGCATCCTGATGATGAAATGATGAAGAAAAACATGGCTTATTACAAGAGCTTGCCTGATGCCGAGGACTACATCAAAGACTTGGAAACCAAGTCATACGAGGTATATTTGGAGTTTTACACACTGGTCAGTCTCAATGTGAATTGTTGAAGAAGTGTATCTCATTGAACAAGTGTAGACATCTAAGGACTTCTGGTTACTTTTGATCACGTTTGATGAATGTCATGACAATAGAAATGATTGATTTTTTAAGTACAAATCTGATCCATTTATGAATGAGATTTTATTTATTTATTTTTTTAAAATATATTTTATTGATTTTTTACAGAGAGGAAAGGAGAGGGATAGAGAGTTAGAAACATCGATGAGAGAGAAACATCGATCAGCTGCCTCCTGCACACCCCCCACTGGGGATGTGCCCGCAACCAAGGTACATGCCCTTGACCGGAATCGAACCCGGGACCTTTCAGTCCGCAGGCCGATGCTCTATCCACCGAGCCAAACCGGTTAGGGCACGAATGAGATTTTACATTCCATGATGCTTTTAACACCACCTTTCCTTTCAATGCTACATTTTAGAAATATGGTCAGTTGATTATTCAGTTTTAAGATGGTAAAATAAAGACAAGTCTTGGAAATCATCCAAAAAATGACCAAGAACACAAGAAACAGAAACATAAGTTTCCATTTCTGATGAAACTGGGAGACATATTTTTAAACACAAATTCCCTCTCCCTCTCCCTCTCCCTCTCCCTCTCCCTCTCCCTCTCCCTCTCCCTCTCCCTCTCCCTCTCCCTCTCCCTCTCCCTCTCCCTCTCCCTCTCCCTCTCCCTCTCCCTCTCCCTCTCCCTCCATATATACCTACTAGAGGCCCAATGCACAAAATTCGTGCAAGAGTAGGCCTTCCTTCCCCCAGCTGCCGGCACCGGCTTCCCTCTGGCACCCGGGACCTGGGCTTCCCTCTTAGCCCCGGCTTTGGCTTCATCCAGGAGGACGTCTGGTCTAATTAGCATATTACGCTTTTATTATTATAGATTAAAGTGGAAAGGGAATAGAGAGGCTAGGAGGACAGACTTGACAGGTGAGAAGCTACTTAGATCTATGCATCTGCAAAGAGGAATGCTGATGAGAATTAATGAGGACAGTGAGACGAGGAAGACCCTGGGCCTGTTGGACTCAGGCACTGGGGACATGAATACCAATGGAAGGTAGGGCAGGATTGAAAACACAGGGATATGTTGAAAGTATCTCGGGGGAGCCAGGGGAGCCCAAGGTCTGACTACAGGGTTGCCCACAGTGTGACCAGCCGGCCAGCTCACTTTTTCAGTAGTGGTGACCCTCACACGTAGTGTGTGAAGTCTCTTTCCTGGGGTCCCCTTAGTTTTCCAGGAGAGAATGCCCCTCCAGGTTAGCAGGTCTGTGCGTGTATCCGAGATCGGTATTTATTTCCTGTGAGACCACGCTGCCTCCTCAGCCCTCGTCATTTCTCTTTTACCCGATCTGGTCAACAATGAGCAGAAATTCCATGAAGTTTCTCCTGTCTGGCACAGGCTGCCCTCCCCAGTAACGGGTGCTGGTGCATGGCCTCCCTGTTTGTTACTGCATTGTTAGGGGACGGGTGTTCGACTCCTGCTCTCAAGCTTATATCTTTTCCTGGATTCAATTTTTTTAAAAAAATATATTTTATTGATTTTTTACAGAGAGGAAGGGAGAGGGATAGAGAGTTAGAAACATCGATGAGAGGAAACATCGATCAGCTGCCTCCTGCACACCTCCTACTGGGGATGTGCCCGCAACCAAGGCACATGCCCTTGACCGGAATCAAACCTGGGACCCTTGAGTCCACAGGCTGACGCTCTATCCACTGAGCCAAACCGGTCAGGGCATGGATTCAATTTTTAAGATCAGCTTTATTGAGGTATAATGTATCTAAGTTTTAATTACAGATTCTAAATGTACAGTTCAATGAGTTTGGACAAATATATGCAGTCCTGTAACTCCCACCATAATCATGACACAGACTATTTTCATCTCCCCTAACATGTTCTCTCATGTTCCCTTTGCCCCAAACCCTGACCCCCCCTGGGGACTGCTGCTCTGATTTCTTTCACTATAGTTTCCTCTTTATCCTTGACTCGAACTTGATTTTATTATTAAGCACCTGCTACCTTTTGAATTAAATGAAATAAGAAGCGTGCCATTGGCCCAGCCAGTATGGCTCAGTGGTTGAGCGTCGATCCATGAACCAGGAGGTCAGGGTTTGATGCCTGGTCAGGGCACATGTCCAGGTTGTGGGCTCAGACCTCAGTAAGGGGACATGCAGGAGGCAGCTGATCAGTGACTCTCTCTCATTGATGGTTGTTGGTTTTTTTTCCTCTCCCTCTCCCTCCCTCTCAATAAAAATATACTTTTAAAAAAAGGACGCGTACCATTGTACGCAGGGTAGAAAAAGCTAGACAGAAATAAGTCATTAACTGGCTTCCTATTTATTGACGGCTCAGTGTGGTGTCTTCAGAAGGAATGAGAATAGAGCTCTGTGGTGGTCTGATCCCTCTGGGAGGACAGGGCCCTTCAGATTGGGGGTTTCACCAGCTTCTCCTTGCTTTCCAGAGCCTGTTCATTCGAGCCGTGCGGGCGTACAACGGAGAGAACTGGAGGACGTCCATCACCGACATGGAGCTGGCCCTTCCCGACTTCTTCAAAGCCTTTTACGAGTGTCTCGCCGCCTGCGAGGGCGCCAGGGAGATCAAGGACTTCAAGGATTTCTACCTTTCCATAGCAGGTTGGTGGGGCTTGAATCCTGGATGTGAATGGGGCGGCTGCCCGTGGCCTCTGAGAAACTTCGGAGTGTGGCCGACACCTCCACAGATCAGACTTGGCAGGGCTTCTGGAGAAACAGTGCGTCTAACCGTTCGAGCACAGACCTGCAGAGGAGGTCGACCGCATCAGCCCTGCCCCGTGACAGAGTCCCCACAGGCTCCTGGGAAAATAAAAACGGGCCCAGGAGTACCTCGTGCCTCACGTTCCTGAGATCACTCTCATAGTGGGAATTCTTCAGCACAAACAAAGGCAGAATGAAGAGTATAATGAGCCTCTTAAGTAGTGGTCACTAAGATAACTTTTGGAAAGAAATGGTCTGATTATAAAACAGTGCATGTTCATTAATAGGAAGCTTAGAAAACACAGGAGAGAACGAAGAAAGAAAATTGACATCACGCAGGGTTGGCTCAGATTTCCCGAGGGTTTCTCTTGAACCTCTAGTGGGCAGCATCGCTCCAGAAAATGGGAAGTGGCCATAAAAAGGTTTCCCGAGTTGGTTTTGGGAACACTGAGCCTAGGACGGCACCTCATAGAAAGGGTGCCCTAGTCAAATAAGTCTGGGACAGAGCTGAGCACTGTCTGCCCCTTGGAGAGTCTCTGTGCACTTTATTAGTTAAAGGCTGTAGAAATCTTGTGGTTTGGCAATTATTGAATCTAGGGTTTTTTTTAATCATCCCCCCCCCCCCTCAGGCTCTTTTTCCACTGAGTACCTTTTCTCTTTTCTTTCTTTTAAAATATATTTTTATTGATTTCAGAGAGGAAGAGAGAGATAGAAACATCCATGATGAGAGAGAATCATGGTGGATCGACTGCCTCCTGCAAGTCCCCCACTAGGGATCGAGCCCACAACCCAGGCACGTGCCCTTGACCGGAATCGAACCGTGACCTCCTGGTTCATAGGTCGACGCTCAACCACTGAGCCACGCCAGCCGGGCAGGTTCTTTTCAGCTTCCAGTGTCTCCACAATATAATTACTATTTTTCCTTTTGAGATTAATAAGTAATTTGTGGAGAGGTACAACTTGCTCTCTATCAAACTCTGTGTCTCCCCCACCACCCCACTCCTCTGATTTAGCATCTGTTGAGGATTCTTGCCTGAATCATTGTTTTTCTATAAAGGTTCTGTATATACAAATCTATTTCCTTCCTATTTTTTTGGCTGCTTCTTTCCTATAGAATAGGTACCATATTTTATACACTGTTCTGTTCTTAGTTTTTTCCACTTGACAATGTATCCTAACGAGTATACAGAGATTGTGTCATTCTTTTTTACTGCTGCCGAATACTTCATTGGCGTGGGGAGGGGGGCGATATACTACAGTTTATTCAATTATCTGATGGACATTTGGGTTTTGCTATTACATATAATACTGCAGTGGGACATTTTAGACTTTTTATTCTAATTATGGAGGTGTCAACTTAAGTGGGATTGATTGCTAAAAGAGTAAACGTTTCCATAAATTATTTAGTATTTTGTTACCATTTTGTACACCTACCAGCAATATAAGAGAGTGCCTTTCCAACAAGATGTGTGCCGTTTTTCTGGAGTCTTTGCCTGAGGTTGCATGAAGGGAGAAAAGGTAGGGGGCTAAGTATTACTTAGAGATTTTGGGGAACCAGGCCCAGAAATAGCATTTATTAGTTGTTGCTATTCACATATCATTGGCACAGCTAGTCCTATAGCCCCAATTCAACTGCAAGGGAGTCTGGGAAATGTAGTCTTTGATATCTTTCTATGTTATTATATTTAGGTCCTCCTAATCTCTTTTAAAGTCTATATAGATTTATATGTACCATAATTTATTTATTTTTATTTTATTTTTTTTTAAATATATATTTTATTGATTTTTTACAGAGAGAAAGGGAGAGGGATAGAGAGCCAGAAACATCGATGAGAGAGAAACATCGATCAGCTGCCTCCTGCACACCCCCTGCTGGGGATGTGCCCGCAACCAAGGTACATGCCCTTGACTGAAATCGAACCCAGGACCCTTGAGTCCATAAGCCGATGCTCTATCCACTGAGCCAAACCAGCCAGGGCTATTTTTATTTTTTAAAATATATTTTTATTGACTTTTTTTTAGAGAGGAAGGGAGAGGGATAGAGAGATAGAAACATCAATGATGAGAGAGAATCATTGATCAGCTGCCTCTTGCATGCCCCCTACAGGGGATCAAGCCCGAAACCCAGGCATATGCCCTTGGCCGGAATCAAACCTGGGACGCTTCAGTCCGCAGGCCGACACTCTATCCACTAAGCCAAACCGGCTAGGGCTGTACCATAATTTATTGATCACCATCCTGTTGATTGACATTTAGGTTATTTCCATGTTTGTTTGCTGTTTTGAACAATGCTTATGTGTGGCTCTGTCTAAAGAAAATTTCCCGGAACTAGACCATTGGGTCAGAGGAAATGTGCATTTTAACCTTTGATAAGTTTTGCCAAATTGCTCTCTGAAAAGTTTGTTCCTGTTTTGCTTCTACCAACAGAATATGAGAGTGTAAGTCTCACCATCCTCTCCCTAACACTGGGTGCCATCATATTTTTAAATTTTTTTCCAATATAACAGTTTAAATGATCTTAGGTGGGGCTATATTTCTTAATTATGAGATTTAGCATCTTTTCACAATGTTTATTATTTATCATTTCTTCTCTCTTCACATCTTTTTGCATTGGTTATTTGTCTTTTTCTTGTTAATATTTGAGAAACTTGACATGTTAAAGGTTTGAGTCCTTTATCATAAGTGTTGCAAATATGTTACCTTCCTCATTTATCATTTTTACCTTTATCGGTTGGGAGGTGGGGCAGAAGGACCATTAAGAAAGTAATGAAAAAAGAAAGAAAGAAAGAAAGAAAGAAAGAAAGAAAGAAAGAAAGAAAGAAAGAAAGAAAGAAAGAAAGAAAGAAAGAAAGAAAGGAAGAAAGAAAGAAAGAAAGAAAGAACGTTTGTCTATTCTTTCAGATCATTACGTAGAAGTTCTGGAATGCAAACTCCAGTGCGAAGAGAACCTCACCCCAGTTATAGGAGGCTACCCCGTGGACAAGTTTGTGGCTACCATGTATCATTACCTGCAGTTTGCTTATTATAAGTGTAAGTCATCCTCTTCTATGGAGATCTTGCGCAAGGGACCTAGTCCTTCTAAGACTCAGCTTTCCCTTCTGTACAAGAGAGGTCATGACCCTTACCTGTGGTTTTGGGAGACTCCATCGAGGTCCCATCATCAGTCCCATAATGCATGCTTCGCACAGAAAGGCAGCATGCGTGGTGACTCCGCCCACAGACCCTGGAACCAGGCTGCCTGCGTTCAGATTCCAGCTTTGTCACTCACTCGCTTCTCTGTGTCTCCGTTTCCTCATCGGCAAAGTAGACGTAATAGCCCTAACCTCATACGATTGTGGTGAGGATCAAGTCAGTTGCTAGACATGGAACGCTGAGGGTATTCACACACCGGCACAGAGCAAACTCTTTATAAATGTGTTTGTCCTTTTTGCCGTTAACTCCCCTCCCTCCCCGTCATGGGCCTTACTTTTCTGACTGTTACAGTTTCCTTCCAGTTGGTCCTCCCTTCGCCTGAAATTTACCAGTCAGAACATTTCCAGTGGACATAATTTTACCTGCCGCACTCATTTCTTGAGTGCTGGTGTTGTTACTTACACTTGACCCCTTTCTGGGCCTTGTGAAGAAGTGGCTCATAAAAGCCTGGTTTTAAAGTTGTCGTTACCAGAAACAGCCACTAGGCGGCACGATTTATTCATACCCAGAGCTTTAGCAAAGGTACTGGTAGTGTTCCTGGGTTGTAAATTGGGCGGAATGTGCCTTCTTCCTTGTCCCCAGCCCCAAGACAAATCCCAACCTCTCCTAAACTCCTGTGCTAATGAAAGTGCTGTCGAAGGTGGGGCAACTCTAAGGCTGGAGGGAACCTTGCTTCCAGGAGATGAAAAGACCAGGTGACTTTTTTTTTAATATATATATTTTAATTGGTTTTAGAGAAGAAGGGAGAGGGAGAGAGAGATAGAAACGTCAATGATGAGAGAGCTTCATTGATCAGCTCCCTCTTGCCATGTGCCCTGCCTGGGAATCAAACCATGACCTCCTGGTTCATAGGTCGACGCTTATCCACTGAACCACACTGGCCGGGCCCAGGTGACTTTTCAAATCTCTTCCAGCCTGGAGAGTCCACCATCCATTTGGCTTTTCTAGGTTTGGTTTAGCTATCGGAGGGCCCACCTGAACCTGGAGGTTGTGGTTTCATCCAAATGGGACCCAGGCCCTTGAGGACCCCAATGGGGAGGCTCATTTGCTAAGCACATCCTCCCTCACTCGCCTCAGCCCCACAACCTTCTAGGCCTTGGGCCCCAGGCTTCTCTGGTTCCAGGGATGTGAGACCAGCTCAGATGAGAGCCTGAGGTAGAAGACAGTAGGCATTTCTGCAAAGGTTCCTGCCTAACAAAGAACGTCCAGGTTTCAAAACTCCAGGCTGCCACGGAGACCCGGTCTGTGACCTGCCCAGCCAGGGGTGATTCTGGTTGGTTGCAGGCTTTCGGAAGGAGGGGCTGCCGGAAGGGGCTCATGCACCACCTTTCCCTTTAGGAAGCTGCACTTGAAGGAAGGGTGGCAGGTGAGAGCAATTGAAGTCCTGTTCCTCTTTCTCCCTAACCCCAGTGAGTGACCTGAAGAACGCAGCGCCCTGCGCGGTCAGCTACCTGCTCTTTGACCCCAATGACAAGGTCATGCAGCAGAACCTGGTGTATTACCAGTACCACAGGGACAAGTGGGGCCTGTCGGATGAGCATTTCCAGCCCAGACCAGTAAGTGCCAATGCACCGGGCATCACATTCCTTTTCTCCTTTATCTATCTATCTATCTATCTATCTATCTATCTATCATTGTTAATCCTCACCCAAGGATATTTTTTCCATTGATTTTTAGAGAGAGAAACATCCATGCAAGAGAGACACATCAGTTGGTTGCCTCCCTGCAGGCTCAATGACCAGGGCTAGGGATCGAACCTGCAACCCAGGTACGTGCCCTTGCCTGGCAATTGAACTCGAGACCCTTCGGTGCGCAGGCCGGTGCTCTAACCACTGAGCAACCAGTCAGGGCCTTTCCTCCTCTTTAGTCTCAGGAGACTGCTTTGCACCTGAAGCGAAGGGGTTATTTGGAAACGAAAGGAAACTCGTTTTATTTTCTGTGTTTTGCTCTCTAACGTTTTTCTGCTGTATTCTGATTTTTAAACCAGTAAAAAGTCTACAGATTTTAAGCCATTACAGAAACATTTTACTCAGAATGTAAAAGTATTCCTTCGTCACTCCATACTTCCTCTTTACCCCCTGCCTTATAGCTGCACATTTAGTCATCTCTACAGCCCGCATTTATTTATTTTTACAGAAACAGGCTCACACTTCACATACTGTTTTGCAGCTTGCTTTGTCTTCCTAAAAATTCATGAACATTTTCCATGTCACACCTATACACCTGCTTTGTTATTATTTTTAACAGTTTCATGGTAGGCTCATTTACTAATGGACCATCATTTAATCCCCATGCTGGACAAACTCAGCCTCAAATTGTGTTAGGGAACTCCAGGGATTATATATTATATTCAAAAGGCCTTTTCTAAGTGATCTTTGTTCTTAACTTGTACTTCCATTGGGATTTATGTATGCGGTTCTGGTTTGCCATTCATACATCTTCCTTCACACACACACACGCACACACACGCGCACACACACACACACACACACTCATTTTCCTTCACTCCTACACACATACCTACAATCTCTCTTTCTCTCTCTCTCTCACACACATACACACACACAGTCCTATATCTTCCTTCACACCTACACACATACTCACACAATCATTCAAGGGAGGTTGGCTGCTGTTTTTTTGTTTGTTTTTTAAAATACATCTTTATTGATTTCAGAGAGGAAGGAAGAGGGAAAGAGAGATAGAAACGTCAATGATGAGAGAGAATCATTGATTGGCTGCCTCCTGCATGCCCCCCATTGGGGATAAAGCCCGCAACCCAGGCATGTGTCCCTGGCTGGAATCGAACCTGAGACCCTTCAGTCCACAGGCTGAGGCTCTATCCACTGAGCCAAACCAGCTAGGGCTTATTATTATTTTTTTTAAATGAGATATAATTTAAATACAGTAAAATTCACCCTTGGAAGGGGCACAAGTCCTGGTTTTAGTATATTCACAGAGTTGTG
The DNA here is from genome assembly GCF_951640355.1 of Cnephaeus nilssonii. Taxonomy (NCBI): domain Eukaryota; kingdom Metazoa; phylum Chordata; class Mammalia; order Chiroptera; family Vespertilionidae; genus Cnephaeus; species Cnephaeus nilssonii. Next base: position 12,673,224 of record NC_137088.1, on the reverse strand, counting down.
CAACCATGGCCTCGCTACCTCATTTTAAGTATTTCCATCACCCCCAGAAGAAACCCCATGCATGCCCTGTTCCTCCCACTCCCAGTCCTGATATTAAACGGTGGGTCCCGCAAACTGTTCCCTGTCTGTGTCTGAACAGGAAGCAGTTCAGTTCTTTAACGTGACGACGCTCCAGAAAGAGCTGTATGACTTTGCTCAGGAAAATATCGTGGATGATGATGAGGTAAGTTTTCATGTTTAGCACACGTCTGGCTAAGAGAAAATATTACTCACATCTTTGCTAAAATCACTGGAAGGCGAGTCATCCCTGAAATAAGAAACAGAAGGGGGCCTGAGACACGGGTGTCCGTGGGCGTTTTAATGGGAGTCAGCGCTGCCCTGGGCAGAGCGGCTTTCTAGGAACCCAGGCTGCAGCACGCTGGGTGCTCCAGGACCCACCACGGGAGCCTCCAACCATCTTTTTGTTCTTTTTTTTTTTTTTTTCCTTTTAAGGGGAAATTGATGAGCCTTTCTTCTTCTTTTATTGTTTTTCCTTTCTTTTTTTTAATTTGTTGATTTGAGAGAGAGAGAAACATTGACTTTTTGTTGTTCCACTTACTGATGCGTTCATGTGTTGATTCTTTATTTTTTTTTAAAGAATAAACATTCTTTTTTAAAAAATACGTTTTTATTGATTTCAGAGAGGAAGGAAGAGGGAGAGAGAGATAGAAACATCAATGATGAGAGAGAATCATTGATTGGCTGCCTCCTGCACGCCCCCCACTGGGGATCGAGTCTGCAACCCAGGCATGTGCCCTGACCGGAATTGAACCTGGGACCTTTCGGTCCACAGGCCGATGCTCTATCCATTGAGCCAAACCAGCTAGGGCAAGAATAAACATTCTTTTTAAATATTTTTATTATTTTTATTTTGATAGTGGGAGTGAGGGAAGGAGTGGGGGGTATGGGGAAGAGAGAGAGGAGAAACATTGATGTGAGAGAAACACATCATCTGGTTGCCTCCTGACCGGGTCTGGGGATTGAACCTGCAACCAAGGTACGTGCCCTTGACCGGGAACAAACTCACGAACCTTCAGTCCGAGGGTCGAGGCTCTAATAATCACTGAGCCAAAACCAGCCAGGGCCATGGGTTGATCCTTGTATGTACCCTGACAGGGGATCAAAACCACAACCTTGGTGTATCAGGATGAATCCACTGAGCTAGCTACCTGGCCAGGGCAAATTTTGTTATTCTTGATGCTAATTGAATGGCGTTGCTTTCTTATTTTTATTTTTCCATTATTTATTGCTAGTGTATAGAGAGACAGTTGATTGGTAATATTGATATTGTCATCCTGCAGGTCACTCTAGCTTTCTGAGGTTGTTTCCTCACTTGTGACATGAGCGAGCTTCCCTGAATCTTCGTGATAAAAATACCCAACCAAGTAGGACTAGAAGGGGGACTTCCTCCACTGACAAAGGGCACGACAAAAACAAAACAAAAAAACCCCACAGCTAACAACATACTAAATGCTGAACCAATACTTTTCTTCCAAGATTGGGAGCAAGACAGGTGTCCACTCTCTCCATTTCTATTTGACATTGTGGTGGAGGCTTTAGCCAGGGCAGTTAGCGAAGAAAAATAAGTAAAAGGCATCCAGATGGAAGAAGAAGTAAAACTACCACTGTGTTCCTAGGAAACGGGATCTCGTCGCGCCCTTGGCAGGTTGAGGCAGCCCCCCTTCTATTCCTACTTCGCTGGATGCTTTTGTCATGAAGATTCAGTAAAGCCCTCTCATGTCACCGATAAAGAAACGTTAAGAAAAGTAACCCAGGTCTTGGCCCCCAAAAGCCCATGGTCTGGTGAGCAAGGCAGACAAGGAACGGATCGGAAGTGTTCGTAGGTAGCAGCTAACGGGAGAGGGAGAGGAGTGGGGAGGAGGCACAGAAGGGGGCACCGAGCAGGGTCTTTTGGAGGGTGGCTGGACTGCCCACCTCGCACAGGGCATCTGTGGGGGCACTTGACTCCACGTTCACATGGAGTGGGAGCCAGGTCCCCTCCCAGGGAGAAGCCAGGTCCCCTGGGCCCGAGGGCAGGGGCGAAGGGCTGCTATGGCCTCAGCAGGCGGCTGGCAACGGCCTCTTGGGAACGGTCTCTGCTCCCCGCACCTTAAAGCCAGGCAGCCCACTCAGCGGAGGCGTCCTGTTGTCTCTTGCAGGGAGAGGTGGTGGAATACGTGGATGACCTCTTGGACCTGGAGGAGACCAGCTAGTCCACAGGAGACACGGACACTTCCCTTCGATGTCCAGGAAACACAGATTCTTTGTCTTCCTTTTCCCAACTGCCCACGTGGTTGATACCTCAAAGCCTTCTCTTTGCTCTGTGAAGTGAAAGGGAAGCTCCGCCTCTCACTACATATAACAAGGGGTGAGCCTGCCTTCCCCGGGACCACACCTGCCCCCCCCCCCATCTTCACACCGGCTTCCCCTGTGTTCACACCGGCTTCCCCTGTGTTCACACCTGCCTTCCCTGTGTTTGCACCATCTTCACACCTGTCTTCCCCATAGTCACACCCGCCTTCTTCATATTCATTCCTATCTTTCTCACCAGTCTTTCCAATTCCCCCCCACCAGAAAAAACCAATACTATATTTTAAATAAGAAAAATACTCCTAAAATATGATAATTGTGAAAACCTACTTTGACCTTCCTGCTCTTCCAGATTTTAGTCTTTTTTTTTTATTTTCTTTTATCCCCATGAGCAATGAGAATCCCACCAGGAGGACTAAGAAGGAGCTACCTTTGAGGTCGGAGAAAAACAGGAGAGTGTGGGGTTCTGGAATCTGAGCTTTTTACATTCAACCTTCTTCCCTCCTCCGATAAGCCACTTAGTCTGGTTGGGACACGCCGGGGATGGAGGCAGGAGACAGGACTTTCCCCACAACGGCCTGGGAAGGAATGAAGGGGCATTGAGTTTGGGGGCTTCGGTGTACGGATGATTGGCTGGTGGTGGAAAACACATTTTTGCTTTTGCAGCTTCCTTTCCCCCATCTCACTAGTCCAGCCTCTGGGAACGGGATGTCCCCTATTTCTCCTGCGGTACTGTCCGTCCCCGTTTCCCCTCTCCCGAGAGCACTTCCTTTTTTACCTACATGAAGTCCTCATGTCAAGATCTAGGCTACTGCCGAAACCGGTTTGGCTCAGTGGATAGAGCGTCGGCCTGCGGACTCAAGGGTCCCGGGTTCGATTCCGGTCAAGGGCATGTACCTTGGTCACGGGCACATCCCCAGTGGGGGGTGTGCAGGAGGCAGCTGATGGATGTTTCTCTCTCATCGATGTTTCTAGCTCTCTATCCCTCTCTCTTCCTCTCTGTAAAAAGTCAATAAAATATATTTAAAAAAAAAAAAAAAAAAAAAAAGATCTAGGCTACTCACCTCAGGACAGCAACCTGCTCCTGTGGCCGTGGCTGGATTTGCCCACATCAGCAGGGTCTGTACTCCCAGGGGGCAGCGTGGCCAAAGGAGTCCGTGTTCTTGGCATCACTGACGGCTGCACCCCCGCTCATGGGATGCGGGGTTCTCCTTTCTCCCCTTGTCCCACCCTCGGCTCCACCAGAGAGACTTCCCTTGGAAGTCCGTGGGGGAGAGGTCATAGGACAGGACTCCGAAGTAGAGGGGGACCCAGGGAGTGGACGCCCAGCCCCAGGGTTCCTGAGTCATGGGGCGGGGGTGCACCCAGCAGCTGTTCAACTCCCCCGGGGCTCCTGGCTGCCGTGGACCTTCCCAGTGTGTGAGGAGATGCACAGGGACCACCACAGGGCCAGGGCTGGGCTGGGGGTCTGCCTCACTCCACCTCTGTGGCCTGCAGAGCTTCCGTCGGGCCCTCTGCCTTTGCATCTGAGTCTGGGCTGAGCTCTTTGTGGGTGATGTTTTTCCGCACAGGGTTGGGTGGCGGTGGTGGTGGTGGTGTCCTCATTCCCTCTCTGAACTTGGCCTCTTTTCACTGGGGATTGAAAATCACCCCCACCCCCATCCTAGCAATGTCCCCTGAGGAAGAAACGCAGGGATAGTAGGATCAACATCGTCAGCACCTCGGTTGGATTGAAGGCTGTAGAACCGAATTATTAAACTGTTTAACTTCAAGGGAAACAACACCAATCTTTAAAAACAAAAAGGTGAGCTGATTTCTCCAAGCCTACCATAAAACCCCAGTGTGCGGGCTGCACTCCATGACCTCCACCCAGCGCCTCCCTGAACGGGTTTCTTATGTGAGCCCCTAGAAGATTCCTGGATTGAACCTCAAGGGTTCAGCATCGGTCTGCTCTGTCTTTTGAAAACAAAAAACAAAAAACGAACACATTTGTGAGCTGTGTGAGTTTCCAGACTTGCCCACGATACCTCACTTGCCCTCTGACCCACCAACGGTTCTCTGTGTGGTGTCCTCAAGCTGGTCCACCCAGGGAGGCCGCCCACCCCAGGGGCTCGGGGGGACGGGGGGAGGATCTGTCCAGCCCCATCACTGGTCTGGTAACCCGGGCAGGGTACCCATTGGGCGGGTCTGAGGCGACCCGCTGTGGCCCCTGTTCACGTTCAGACATTGGCAGTGAGTGGCTGAGGGTTTGTGTGTGTGTGCACATAGGTTTAAAAAAGGGACTAATTGTCTGAAATGTCTCCTATATCAACATATCCAACGTACTAATATCTCTCCGCGTCCTGAGACTTTCTATTTCCTGCCACGAACCTGGTGTCCTCGCCCCTGGGATCCCGGAGAACCGCGGGGTCCATGGCCCACAAAGGCCGCCTTAGGAGAGGTTGCTGTTAGGGGTTCTTGCGAAGGGAACGTTAGGAGCACAAAAATTGTATTGAACCAAACTCGGTGGCAAACAGAAAATGACTTGTTAGATTGTCAGTGGGAAAGGGTTTATTATGACTGCCGGTGGGATAAACAGCGGCCGGTTTCTGCCAACATTTATGGAAATAACGTTTTTAAGTTTTAAATGTGAGCTGTAAGCCTAAGCGCCTTCGGTTTAAAAAAAAAAATAAAATAAAAATAAAATAAAATTTCAATGCTGGAGCTGTGGGGAGGAGGTGGATCAGTGCCAGAGCAAACATTCTCAGTTAATAGTGTTTGCACATGGAGCTACAACACAGTGTGTAGCGAGGCCCTGAGAAAAACCCACAACTAATCCTTCATCGCAGCTGTCTGAACTCTTGATCATCTGCCATCGCCCAAACAGCGCCTTCTTTTTTCTGGTGGCTCCAGGCTTGAATGACTTAGTGTGGAGCGTTTAAACGAGATGCAAGGCGGGGAGGGAAAGGAGGCTTAAATGAGCCTCAGCCAAAGGTTTTGTGCGTTGGACTTCCTGTGCCTGCAGCCGGGGCAGGGCTGGTCCCCACCCCGTCCTGGGCCATCTCCCCGAGAGGGAAGAGGCCACGGCAGGCCCGCTTCGCCTCGACTGACCCTCTCCTACCCCAGAAGGGAGTCAGGAGCGGCTGGGGTTTGTGCCACAGGAGGATGCTTCTCTCCCTCGGGCCGGCCTGGGAGCCACCAGACCTTAGCTCCTGACATCGCCCCACACAGATCTGGCTTTGGGGCTTGTTGAAGAAATGAATTGGCTCGCTACCTCCTTGCAGCTGGTAGGGTAACATACTGGTGCCTCTTTTTACCAGAAAAGAATAGGAAGAAAGTAAGAAATGGGGCCTCATCCTAACCGGGTTGGCTCAGTGGATAGAGCGTCGGCCTGCGGACTCAAGGGTCTCAGGTTCGATTCCGGTCAAGGGCATGTACCTTGGTTGCAGGCACATCCCCGGGGGAGGGGTGTGCAGGAGGTAGCTGATTGATGTTTCTCTCTCATCAATGTTTCTAACTCTCTATCCCTCTCCCTTCCTCTCTGCAAAAAATCAATAAAATATATTTAAAAAAAGAAAAAGAAAGAAATGGGGCCTGGCCAGCATCGCTCAGTGGTTGAGCATTGACCTGTGAGCCAGGAGATCATGGTTTGATTCCCAGTCAGGGCACATGCCAGGATTGCAGGCTCGATCCCCAATGTGGGGCATGCAAGAGGCAGCTAATCAATGATTCTCTCCCTTCATTCTCTCTCTTCCTCTCTGAAAAAAAAAATAAAATAAAAAATAAAGAAAAATGTGGCAAACAGGTCCCGGAGCAACCACAGAGCTTCACTGCCCACTTGAGGGTGGCGGTCGGTAGGCCAAACTATGAAGGTTGCTGATGTCTTTCCATCCCTCCTCCCTTGGGAAGGGCAGTTTAGACAATCTCGCTCTTGTGGGAAATTGAGAGCCTAGAAAATTATTAAAAACTGATGATTTTTAAAAATCACATTAATATGTCTTATTTTGCGTATTCTTTACAGTTTTCATTCTCTATCTGATGGATGAGACTGTAACCACACCCGGTCATTCTGGGCTGCCTGTTCTAATGAGCTCTTGTTTTCCCAGGCCCGTGAGATTTCTGACATTGACTTAGCAAAGCAGAGCCCTTTCCCCAAGGACTGTCAGATCTCTCGCAGCAAGTGGTCCTGATTAGCCGTGAGCAGGCCCGGGGCCTTTCAGGAGCTAGAGGTTCACTCTCCCAAGGAAGGTTCTCGTTCAGAGACCTGGGGTCACATTAGGAAAAACTTTTTTTTTTTTTTAATTGATTTTTAGAGAGAGGGAAAGACAGAGAGAAATATCGATGTGAGAGAAACACAATGATTGGTTGCCTTCTGCACACGCCCTGACCAGGGCCCAGCAACCGAGGTACATGCCCTTGACCGGAATCAAACCCAGGACCCTTTGGTCTGCAGGCCGACACTCTATCCACTGAGCCAAACCGGCTAGGGCAGGAAAAATATTTTGAATCCAGGCCTTGCTTTGGATCTGATGAGTTGTTCCCTCCCTGCCAAGGTCTGAGAAGTGACAGAAGAGTCACTATTGCACACAAAGGACCGAAAACACCTTCAGGCCTGACCGCCAACAGCCACCATGGTCCATGCCTGTCTCTAAAGGCCAGGCAAGGAGAAAGGAGGGAGTAGAAGGAGGCAGATGGAAAGAGTGAGGAGCCAGCCAGTGCAAGAGCAGACCCACGGCAGCGAGAGTTCCAACACCCCCTTCCAGAAGAAGCGGTGGCAGACACAGATTTTATTGATGTCGGCCCAAGAACTGTAGAGGATACAGTGGGAAAGTTTGGATTGAGTAGTGGCGACATGGGAATAAGAGTTTGCGCGTTGACAGATGTCTTAGGTCTGGATCCCCTGAAGCAAAGCCTGTGAGAGAGGTGAGTAATCTCTGGTTGGGTGAGGAAGAGGGAGGAGGATAACGAGGAGGGGGCAGGAGCTCTGCAGAGTCCCCTGAAATCCTGCTGTGGGGAGAGCTAGGCTTAGAGAGGTAGCTTAGACACAGCAAGTATTAAGACATTATTTTCAAGCTAATCTTTTTTTTTTTTTTTTTAAAGCCATTGTGAATGTAACCTAGATATAAAATACATTAAACAACTATTTAGGGAAATATTTATTTATTTTAAATATCGCAGAAGCTTTGTGTTAATAGAACCCCTCCCCCGATTTTCATGAACATTACAACATTTGCTAGTCTCAAAACATGCAATAATGACAGCGTTTTAATCATTCGCTTTCTACATGCTTTTTAGATCCTCTAGCATTAATTTTAGATGACACCAAATCAATGGAAACCTAAAAACTTATGTGTTGGGCTTATTCTGCAGTTCGTGTCTAGGAAATAATACATTTACGTGTATTAATATATTTGTAATAAATGTATTAATACACCTGTATTAATATGACCCATTTTGGGGTTGGTGTTACGTGAACGTTCTTGGATTATTAACATATAGTTGGATAACACAATCCCAATGCTGAGACGGAGGTTATTTTACATAGTTAAAAATAGAAAAGCTATCTTGTAATAGATTAGAAAAGAATCTAGTTTATAAATATATACAGTCTCTGGCTTTTATTCTGTTGTGTTTTGCTTTGGCTACATGCAGAAGGCATTTCGTTCCTATTGTTCTAGGTTTCATCTGACACATAGGTAGGCATTCCATTTGGTACCTTCAGGTCTTCGTTTTGCCCAATATGGAGACGAAGGTCTTTCATTTTGCTGTGCTGCCTTTTTAGCCACTTAGACTATTATTTTTCCAAAGCTTGTGCCGAAAAGAGGTGGCAGGGTAGAAAACACGTTGCAAGAATTCTTTTTATCCTCGGGTACAACACCACCACCAACTTTTCACTTGTAAAGCAGTTCAGGATCCCTCTTACGACACACAAAAACACTTGGACTCTTAGAGTCTCAAAATCCAGGTATGCCTTCATCACTTTCTACCAGTGAGAACGATTTCTAAGAAGGTGATTCGTATTAGAAAAGTGTGATGTGTTTTGTTCCTGTGCCAATACCAGGAAGCCGCTGGAGATGGTGTTGCAGGAGCTTCGAACGCTGCCTCAGTCACACGTTGACTTCCGTGCAAGACAAACCACAGGTGTTATTCATCTTCTGGCCTCTGGGCTTCAGTGCACCTCAAAGCTCATCATAAACCAAACGGTTCTCAAACTTGAGTTGCATTTAAATCGCCGGAGGGCTAGTTGAAACATAGAGCCAGGCCTACCCACAGGGTTTCCGCCTCCTGAGTCTGGGCTGGCACCAGAAAATTTGCAGCTCCAGCCTGATTCCAGGAGAAGCTGATGCCTCTGATCCGAGGACCCTGCTCTGAGAACCACCGTCATAAACAGTTCTTGCTGAGCCACCATAAGATGATCTAGACGCTATGAAACGGCTCTACAGCCAGATGAATCCATCCTGGGCTCATGCTGTTTCCATGGAGCTCACGATTGTCACAACAGAGTGAAGAACAGATGGGCACAGGTCATTTCACATTTTCAGTTCCTATGTTTTCTCCATCAAGTAGGTATCCATACCTAATATCCTAGTCCTTAGCCCTCTTAAAACTTTTCTTCTCTCCCATGTCATTCCCTTTTACTGGAGTTCAGAGAAATGGCTAATCCGGAGAGAGGAAACCAAGGACTGAGCTCTGTTAGTCCTGGCAAAAATTCTAAGACATTCCTAGGCACAGACCGGTCAAGGACAACTATGCCATTTCCGAGAGGAAATAGTGCTTACCGGTACAAAGCTGACCTTATTTTTCAAAACACGATGGGCTGCCCCACAGAATGGAGGGAATAGACACGGATGTGTGTCCGGCCACTCCTCACCTTCCCCTTCCCCATCTCCAACAAAATACCAGTCTTAATTCTCTCCAATTTCAACAAACAAAAGTCTCAAAGCTTCCAGACTATGTCCTGGTTCTTAGCTCATTTGCCCTCAGCAACATCACTTTAAAAGGAAATAATCCATTATTCTTCTATACCCCATTCCCAACACTTAAATATCTGTATCCTAAGTGACACTGCTCTCAAATGCTCCATTTATTGTGCCTATTGCAAAAATTCCAGGTCACGGAGGCAGTCATTTTATTTCTTGAAGACAATAGTATGATGAAGCAAGAAGTGAGTTTTGATCTCGTGGTGGAATTAGGGACCCCAGCCCAGGTCTGGGGATGAGTGCGATTCATTCCAGGGCAGATGGCTGAGGAGATACCGACATGTGTGATGACACCATCAAAGCTGTCCTGCCAGGTACCTCAGAGATACTTCTCAGCCTAGAAAACAAAGACCTGAGAGCAAAAGGCAAGCCCTAGTCCACCTGTTTCACGCTCTAGTGCACGATCGGTGTTTACCAATGTGATGTGGCACCGTTCGTTTTCCTACCAGGTGGCTTTGGGAGAGCCCACGCTGAAGGTGGCTAGACCTTCTCCATCTCGATCTGCTGGTGGTAGTGCCGAGCCTGCCGCTGGCCGACGTTCAGCTTGTACACGGAGCTCTTGTGCTGGCACCTGCGGTAGCCCCACACGGCCGCCACGCCTGCCAGGAGCAGCAGCAGGCACAGGACGGTGACGATCGTGGCGATGACGGGGCCTCTGCTGAAGCTGGGACACTCGTCTCCTACACATGGCTCCATGGTTGGAAGGAGCTCCTCAGTTGCACCTGGACCAGGGCCTTCCTGTCCCAAGAAGTCCTCTGACAGCAGGTATGGGAAGTTATCCTGGACCTCGGGAGCCGTGGTTTCCATGGCAACCTGGGTGGCTGCCATGGTAGTTGAGGGAATGTGGTTGGGCGTCTTTGGGACAGCAGTTGTTACTGTCTCCAGGGTAGAGCTGGTGAGGTCATAGGGTAAGGTGGCCACAGGAGACCTCTCTATGGCAAACCTCCAAGGGACAGTTGACTGGTACCTGGTCAAGCCACCATCTCCCTTGCTGGGACCCTCGGTTTCAGACACACTCTTGGGTCTGAGAGCAGAAGCTTCGGCATCTAGCGTTTGAGATGGAAGAACTGAACTGTGGGTCGTGTCCTCATTCGGTGTGAGGGTGGTACTCCTGGGCTTATTAACCTCCACGAGAACGGGCTGATGGGAAGTAAATAGCGCACATTCTTCCAGCCCTACTGACCCATCCCCCTTGTCCCCATCTTCTTCCACTTCCTCCTCTTCGGCCTCTGTCTTCCTCCAAGCCCCATCGGTCACAGGGTAGCCGTCTAACCAGGACTCGTCGCTGCTGCTCACCATCGGGTCCCCTGCCTTGCTATCATTCCTGCCTACATATGGCCCCGAGGCTCCCCCAGTGCTGCTGTAGGTCACCTTGGTTTCAGGGTCACCTGGGGCCAACGTTATGCCACTCTGGTTGTCTCCAGCAGGAAGCCGCTTTTTGGTGTCATCATCCATCTCCTTTTCCAGCTCAAGCTTGTGGAAGGTCTGAGCAGGAAGCCAGAACAAGTACTTCCCTTTCAGTACCGATCCTGGCAGGTCTGTGGGAACGCTGCTCCCAGCGCTGGGCAAGCCTGTCGTTGGCCCAAAGGCTGTATCCTGGGCTATGTTTTCTCTCCCCGCAGAAATGGAGACCAGACGGTCCTGTTTTGGGGCCTCCTCGGGGGCTTCTCCTTGACCCCTGTCCTCCTCGGCCTCTGTCCGGGAATCCTCCATGAGCTCTCGGAATGACACAGACCTGTCATCAGGGAAATTATCTTCATAGTCAATATGTGCCTCCGCCTCATCTGGAAGGAAAGGGAGGGAAAACTGTGTTAGGTCCAAGGTCACAGAGCCCGTGTAGAACACGAGAAAGGGAAATAGAAAGGATAGGGACTGAAACAGATGAAATAAAACTCTCATTCACAGATGATATGACTGTGTACGACAGATTAACCCAAAGAATCTACATATAAAAGCTGTTACAATTAGTATGTGACTTTATCAAGAGCACTGGGTCTATAGTCCATATAAAATATCAGTTGTATTTCTATATACCATCAATAAACAGAAAACAACAATGTAAAAAGATGCCACTTGCCATAGCGTTAAAAAAAAAATCAAACACCTAGGAATAAATCTAATAAAAGACGTGCAATATTTCTAATGGCACAAAATATTGCTGAGCAAAATTAAAGAAGACCTAAATAAATGAGGGGATGGACCATGTTCATGTAATGGAAGGCTCAAAGTGTTACCAAGTCTGTCCAAATTGATCTGTCTAGATTTAATACAATCCTAATAAATCTGAGACACTGACAAGCTGATATTAAAATTTATGGAAATGCAAAAGGCCAAGAGTAGACAAGGTATTCTTGAAAAAGAAGTGAAAAGCTGGAGGAGGTACACTACAAGATCTCCAGGTTTACTATAACACTGGAGTACTTTTTAGGACTGTGGTACTGGCCCAAAAATTGATAACAGGATTACATGGACATTATGAACTTCTTGTTCATCAAAGACACCAGGAAGGGAGTCAAAGGGCAAGCCACAGAGTTGAAGATATTTGCAATACATATAATCCTCAAAGGTTCGTATCCAGAATGTATAAAGAGCTCCTACAAACGTGTAATAAATGGACAGAGAAACCTTCGCAAAGTTGGCAAGATACTTGAATTGGCACAAAAAAGAAATCTAAACAGACATTGAATGTGTAAAGATGCTCAACCCCAATCGTAAAAGAGAAATGCTAATTACAGCCATGATGAGATACCATTACATAGCACCAGAATGGCCAAAATTCAGCAGGCTGACAAGGATGTGCAGCACCGTCGGTGGGAGTGAGAATTGGAACAACTGTTACGGAAAACTGGGCTGCTGAAACTGAACATGTCTGTGCTCTGTGACACAGCAATTCCACTACTGAATATACACTCAACAGCAATGTGTGCACATGGGTACCGAGAGACAGGCACCAGAATGTGCATGATAACCCAAACCTGGGAACAATTCAAATGTCCACTAGCTGCAGAACTGACATATACACCGTTGTAGGAGGGTGGGGCAAAAGTAGGTTTGCAGTTGTTTATATAGAAACTAATACAAGAATACAAAACTCTGTTTTGCATACTCACCACTGTAAACCTACTTTTGCCCCACTCTTTTTTAAAAAAAATATATTTTATTGACCTTAGAGAGGAAGGAAGAGGGAGAGAGTGACAGGAACATCAATGATGAGAGAGAATCATTGATCGGCTGCCTCCTGCACGCTCCCCACTAGGGGATCAAGCCCGCAACCCAGGCATATGCCCTTGGCCGGAATCAAACCCGGGACCCCTCAGTCCGCAGGCCAACGCTCTATCCATTGAGCCAAACCAGTTAGGGCTGCCCCACTCTTTATTCACACAATGAACATGAACCAACCACCACGCCGACAAGGGCACGGATGACTCTCTCAGCCGCAATGTGGAACAGAAGAAGCCGGGCACAAAAGAACACACTCTGGGTGATTCTATTTACATAAAGTTCAAAAACAGACAAAACTACTCTATGATGTTAAAAGTCAGGATGGTGGTATAGGAGAGAGGGGTGATGCTGAGTCTGGGCATAAGCAGGGCTTTGGGGTTACTGGCAACGTTCGTTCTACTTCTTGACTTGGGTGGTGGCTAACATTCCTTGTTTCTTTTCTGATAAGTTATTGATCATTCCCTTGTAATGTGTATGTTATAATTAAGTAAAAATGCGCCTTTTGATTTGCTCTTTTAAGACTACGCTGTGAAGTCTTCTGAATCCCCTGAGGAGGCATGAACGGAGGCCCCAGTCAGGAGGCCCCGAAAGTAAGGCCAGCGGCTCAGGACGCTGTGTCCTCAGAAGAGAGCAGCCTGCTGGGCTTTCCCATTCTCTGTGGTCTTTACAAGGCAAGTTCTACAGGAAGACACACTTAACTATTACAACAGAAACCCTCCCTAGGATATTGGGATATACGAAACATAGATGTGTCTTTGCCCCTGGTTCCTGGCATGAGGGCCCCTAAAACCCTTGGAATTTCCTGAGGGATAAGAGTGATAAGCACAACTTTTGTTATTCATAACAAGCTTCTTCACCATAGAGGAGTTTATGGTAATGAGGTGACTTAGTGGGCCCCTCGATAGCTTCAGGATGGTGGGGGGCTGGTTGTCAGAGGAACCAACCATGTGATGAGAGGGTTGGAACGATCAGCCCCCATTCCCTAACCTCCGGGGAGGAGGGAGGAGGAAGTAGGGAGGAGCTGGAGACTGCGCTCACTCCCAATGGCCGCGATTTCATCCATCATGCCTATGTAATGAAACTTCCATGGAAACCCAGAAACCACAGGGTTGGGAGAGCTCCAGGTTGGTGAATGCATCCATGTGCCAGGAGGGTGACTCACCCCAGCTTCACAGGGACAGGAGCTCCTGTGCCCTGGATCCTTCCAGACCTCTCCCTGTGCACCTCTTCCTCTGTATCCTTTCTAATAAGCTGGTCATTGTTCTGTGGGCCATGCTAGCAAATTATGGAGCCCGAGGAGGGGGTGGTGAGAACCCGCAATTTAGAGCCAGTCAGTCAGCAGTATGGGAGGCCCCGGACTTGCGGTTGATGTCTGAAGTTGAGGGGAGCGGGGTGCGGGGGTGGGGGGCAGTTTTGTGGGACTGAGCGCTTAACCCGTGGGGTTGGCACTAACTCTAGGTAGTGAGTGTTAGAATTCAATTCAGTTGTAGGACACCCGGCTACTGTCGGGAGACTCGGAGAACTGGTTGTTAGTGTGAGACCCCAACCTTCCCCGTCAGATGCACATTTTTGGTGTCAGTGTTCTGTGGGCAGAAACAGGTCTTAGTTTTTCCCACTTCACTTTGCACCTTGGAAAGCACAGAGTGTAAAGGTCTCTGGAACCAAGGTCTGGGGGGAATGCTGAGGCGTTGTGTGGCACGTTCCCCGGCTCCGAGACCGGATTCGTGGGCATTTGGCTTATTTCAAATGTCAGCAAAAGAATGTCCAGACCTATAGAAAAGTTTCACCAGGGGCGATCGGAGCCAAAATTTTGAGGACATGCCCGGAAGCAACATCTCAACAGGCTGAGAAGATGGCCCAGAGGATGGCAGTTTTGCAGCTTATTTTACACTTTAGAATCAGAGGAGAAGGCTTAGAGAGGGTTACATGGAATCCATCGGTGGCAGATTAAGGAGGCTGGAGAAAGCACAGCAGGGAAGTCTCTAGAAATGGATAAGAAGTGAAATGGAGAAGCGCATCCTTAGTTAATTAACATTCACTGCACGTAGAGATGGTATGCGGGGGAACAAGATAACAGTGAGGGGCTCTGTGCTCTGGTGCCTGCTCTTGTGCCCTGAGGGGTCTAGAGAAGAAAACCACTCTGTCATTTCACAGGTATGTTATCCTCGATGCATAAGAAATATGTACAGGGCTCCCTTCAGGGCAAGACTGACCTTTGCTAAGGAAGCTGTAGGCCTGGGAGGTGACTGCCCGCCGTGACCTGCCCAGTTAGGGATTTATGATCAGAACATCCTGTGTGGTTGGTTACTTTTGGTCACTGAGCTTGTCAGGTTCATTACACTAATAAGACTCCATGGTGCTTATTTGATGACTTGCAGAGTTATAAACAACATTTAAAATCCTTTCTAATCTGCTCCTGAAATTTAAGCCCATTCACTTTACTTGTGTCCTCAGTCAAAAAAGAAACAGTGGCTAAAGAGCAAACACTTCTGATAAATGTAAAATGCATGTATGTTTTATGCTCAAAAAAAGCCCAGTTATCATTTTAGGAAACCCTTCACCCCATGATGTCCTGTTCACAACCCCCAGACAAAAGCCACCTCAGATGGCTGGACCGTTCTTAGGTCTCATAGAATTCAAATGCGGGTCCCAGGGCTCGGTCAGGCTGCCCTCCTGCACACTCACTGTGTGTCACTGCCTCGTTCTCTGTGCCACCATCATTCCAAGCACTGCATTCATCTACTCCCTCTTCCAACAAACCTCACTTGAGTGCCCACTGTGTGTCTGATGGGGCTTGGGATCACTGGTGACTAGGACAGACAGTCCCTGTCCCCATGGAACCTGTGGTACAGAACCCATGCTCTTGAGACTGTCAGGTGGCGTTGCAAAGCTTTGGTGTGCACAAGTTCTTACCCATCCTGCTGAGTAAACATTAGGTTTTGCATGGAAGTACCTCCCTTTCTTAAAAGCACAGCAGAAAATAAAACAAAAGCCACTATGACAAAACTTTTCTCTAAGATTTACCAGTATTTATAGACAATCATCCTGAATCCAGATGGAGATTCAAAGCCATGACTTAAATCTTTGACTTTAAGATAATGTGGTTGGATTGTTTCATGTGGTTTCTCTGACTGGTTGTGATAGACGGATTTAAAAAATGGCCACAATTCTCCGCTCTCCCCCACATTAAGTCCTTTTGTAATGTGATTGTGTAGCTTTGGACTTCAAGAAGTGGGGCTTGCCCTAGCCAGTTTGGCTCAGTGGATAGAGCGTCGGACTGTGGACTGAAGGATGCCGGGTTTGATTCTGGTCAAGGGCACATGCCCTGGTTGCAGGCTCGATCCCCATTAAGGGGCGTGCAGGAGGCAGCTGATCAATGATTCTCTCTCATCATTGATGTTTCTATCTCTCCCCCCCTCTCCCTTCCTCTCTGAAGTCAATAAAAATATATATTTTTAAAAGTGGGGCCTATTTTACCATTTCTTTTATCTGGATGTGTTTATGATATGATAATTCGATGAGCTCTATAACCTTTGATTTTTGAAAATTCTATATTTATGTTACTTTTAAAAATTTAAACAAATGATAAAAAACACACACTATGTTCCAGTAAAAACGGACACAGAATTTAGCTACTGAATGCTCAAGTTTAAAGGAATAATTTAACTGATAACCAGGCAGAAAAGGCAAATCATGAGCAAGAACAAAAATTAAATCAGGCGTGCCTATAATTTCTCCTCAGCATTCCATAGAAGACAGAAGAACAATGTCTGTAATCTTTGAAGGAAAGGAAATTCAACAATATTATACTTTGTTAAGATGTCATTCAATTATAAAGATAGTAGGCATTCATTTTTCTTAGGATGTTTGTACTTTGAAATGTTTCAAGAATCCACTGTGTGATACTGCCATTAAGCTGTAAACCAGTTGCTACCAAATAAGAATTAAAATTGAGGAGCGTACAGCATTTCACCAGGAAACACACTCTCTAGATGTGGCTACTACAAGTGCTTCTATTACCTGTATCTTTTTAAAAAAAAATATATATATATATATGTTTTTATTGATTTTAGAGAGGAAGGGAGAGGGAGAGAGAGAGAGAAACATCAATAATGAGAGAGAATCACCAATTGGCTGCCTCTACTGGGGATCAAGCCCACAACCTGGGCATGTGCCCTTGACCAGAATCAAACCCGGAACCTTTCAGTCTGCAGGCCAACACTCTATCCACTGAGCCAAACTGGCCAGGGCTATTACCTGTATCTTGATCAAAAACATTGCTTTGCTAATGAGCACCCTGAATATCTAACATGGCTTTCTATTGGTGACAATAGTGGCCTGATAAGTACGATGATAACCACTAGAAATGAGTTGTCATGGGTAAAATGAAAGGTATTTATGATATGAGGATTGGCTAAGAATATTTCAGAGACACTTCTTACCTTTACACGGACAGGGTAAAACCAAACTAGACCTTGATGCTTGACACATAGATCTTAAATGGTCTCATTTGGGAGGAACGTGTTACTCACCGGAACTATGGGGACAGCACCCATCTGTGCTGGCAGTGACCTGGCACTTGACATGCCACCTTGACACTGCACACCTGCCCAGCTCCCCTGCCCGGGGAACTCTGAGAACAAGGACATGTCCCCTCTGCCTTGTGTTCCCAGCACACAGCCTGGCGCTTGGCACGTAGCAGACACTCCAGACCTGTCTGCTGAATGAATAAATGAGTGAGTGAAGAGGTGCAGGAGTTTTGATACAGCTTGATTCAGTCTGGGAGTCCATCAGCCGGGGCATTATTTGCTTTGTGATAGTAGCAAAGAATAGTAAAGGACCCCTTAATTCTAGTTTTGAACAGAATCCCTGCCTGCTAAATTCCTTCTCGCATGCCACCCATCCCATGAGCTTTAATATGTCAGAGTCAGAGGTACCTGGAGACTGCGGGCAGGACATGAGCCATATTTTCCTCCCTCACGCAGGAAACATTGGCCTAACATACACTGAGTGGCCAGATTATTATGATCTCTGAACGCATAATAATCTGGCCACTCAGTGTATAAGGTTAGAGCTGAGAATCTGGAAAGGTCAGCCCACTGGCTATGGGGAGGCCTGCCTCGACCTGGACCCTTACGGTCAGTCTGAGCTCAGGGTGTGTGTATGTTTGTCTGTCTGTTGTCTGAAAGTTTTGTCTCCACAGCTCCCTGAGCCAAAAGCATCTCTGGATGGCAGCCCTGGACCCCGAGCTAAGCTCTTCTGATCTCCCCAGGTTCACAAGTCAAGGTTCTGGCTCAGAAACAGGTTCTCACTCACTGTGTCAAGTTTTCCCCAAACCTCAAATGAAGACAAGGACACCGAGTGTTTAGAAATAGTCTGCTCATGAAAAAGTGTCCCAAGCCTGTTTTTCTCCTCATGAGTGACAGTCAAGTTTGTGACTCACTGAATTTCAACCAACAATGGAACTCCATCCACCAGAAGCAGGAGCCCAGCTCCTGGCCAGCTGAGGTGCTTTTTCTCTCCGCTCCCCTGGCTTTCCTGGGTCCCCACTCTCCTTAATCCTCCAGCCATCCTTCCAGCCCTCCCCTCCCCTCCCCTCCCCTCCCTCTCCCTGAAACCTGTGCGAACACAACACGGGGCCTTGTGAGTTAGACCAACAGGTCCAGGAAATGTAAACTTCGTGGGTTCTCTTGGCAAAAACCAGGCCATTCCCTGTGTGTTTCTACCTTTAGGAAAACAGAGGACCACAGAGAGACAGAGCTCGGGGGAGGGAGGAGAAGGCTCACTTGTGTGTTGTTTATCCGGGCGTTCCAGGGTCAGGGGTGAAGTACACAAGGCCGGAGCCAGAAGCCTGGCATGCTCCTCGGGCCGTCATCTTTTCTCATGCTGTTGCATAGCTGGAAGCCCACACGGACCTTCTTTTTTTTCTCTCTCTCTGGTCTTGGCTACACAGCCTTTAAAAATAGTAATTTTGAAAAAGACAACCAGACAAGCCAGAAATAACCACTGGCTCGATGAAGCTCTGAACAAATATGGCAATATTGACAAGGAAAGTCTGAATTCGGCTCCAGTCTCATGTCTTATTCTGTAAAGGAAGTCAAGTCCAAGAGATGAAGAAAAATAGAAACGGGAGGTAATTTAAGGAAACAAAAGGAGAGCTTTAGAAATGACAGAAAGAGCAGAGGAACTCTCTGAGGGAACAACCCGTGTGCAGGGCGAGCCGAGGTGTAGACGCCCCCGGCGGAAGCACAGACCCGATGCAGATGTTGGAGTGAGGCCTGCCTGGCTTTCTGTCTTGTTTCTGCTTCTCTCTGGCTGTGTGGCGCAGGCAAATCACGGAACCCGTCCCGTGCCTCAGTTTCCCCATCTGTACATTGGAACAAGCCGTTTCTACGTGTGAAGATTAAAGGAGAAGTCAGCTGTGTAAGGCTCCTCTCCTCGAAAAGGGCCCAGGAGGCCCGGGGAGGGTGGGGATGGTCTTTGTTGTGGCTGTGGTGGTGGTTCGCTGGGTTACACACCTGTGACAGCTCAGAGACTTCTATACTTTAAATGGGTACAGTCCACCGGGTGCCAATTACGCCTCAACAGAGCTGATCAAGAACGGAACAGCAAAGTCCCAGGACAGCGATGGCCCGGGCGCGTCTGGCCTGGCTGACGGCCACTCTTTTCTCGGGGCCTCACTGGGGAAGGTGCCCCGTTTCTACAGCTGCGACAGACCTGGAAAGGAAGCGGCCGCCTATTTGCTGTTGAGCTCAGAGGTAGTGGGGCGGGTCGGGTGAGGTGTCACTCACGTTCCTGACATTACAGACTAGGAAGTGCAAACAGAAGCCATGGGGTTTGGGGTGGAAGACCTTAAAGGCCTTTCGGAGCCTTCGTCAGGGCGAATTTTGAAGAAAGAACAGAGCAGATCACAGAGGAAGAGCCTACGAGTCTCTCACTCCTGGGCTGTCTGTCTTATGCTCCTGTTCTCTCCCACCCCAACCACTAAGACGGGATACAGAGCCTCCCCGCCAGCAGGGGCAGAGGCCACGGGACCCCTGAGTTCAGGAGAGAGCAGGAGTGTTGAATCCACGTGAGGCCAGGAGGGTGGCCCCGGGGGTAGTCAGGACGCCGCGGGACCACGCCAGCTCCTTAGGAAGGTTGCAAGTGGGACTCCTGTGGACACTGACGGTGAGATTATGTGGCCACTTGGGATGCTGGGAGATCAGAGACTCGTCTTAGGGTGCACGCAGCCAGAGAGAAAACGCGGCCTTGAAGATGGACATGGAACTTGGCAATAGTAAGACGCCCAAAGAAATCCACACACCGCGTGGAAGTCTGCTGCATCCACGCTTAAGGGGCAAAGCATCCGATTTTTTCTGTAATTAGAGCAGCAACCCATTCTAGTTAGATACTGAGAACACCGGAGAGGTACGGCAGACATTCTGTGCTGCCCACCTGGGCGTGGACATCAAGACGGTGCATGGATTTGGACCGGAGAATGGAAAACTAAATGGCTAGAGTCAGACTCAGACTCTAGGAACCGAAGCTAGAGAAATACTAACCCAGAGAGGGGAGAAGTTGGCAGTTTAGTAAGTCCTCAGCCACTTAGGTTAATGGTCAAGGCTAAAAAAGTCCCACCTGAGGCTGGACCGTGATGTTGTGGTGGACATACAGCCCGTGCTGTGTGGCTGAGACCCCTCCTCCACAATCCACTCCACCACCACCCAGGTGTGGGTGCCCCTATGGGATCAATCCTGCTCATCATTATTAAAGTCTAAATTTCAGCAGGCTCACTCAGGCAGGCTCCACCTGACGAATGGATTTTTGTAAACCCCGTGCTCCGCTGAACTGATGGAGCAACTCAGTTCTCCACGGTAGTGGACGCTGTTGGTGTCCCGCCCACGTCCCCTCTCCCAGGCCAGTGCACGCTCCATGGTCAGCATGAGAGCGAAAGGAGAGAACGAACATTCATTGAGCCCACGCCGGTTCCCAGGTCCTGTTCTAAGTGGTGTACTTGCAGGAAGCCCATGGGGGTGGCTCTAGGTGGAAACCAGTTTCCATGTTTTCATATGAGCACATTAAGGCTCCGGGAAGTCAAGGAAATTGTTGAGGGTCCCCTTCGCTTCCAAGCCTTCTCAGTGTCATTGAAATAACCTTAAGTCTCTCTCTTCTTATAAAGGGAACAAAACAAACTCCCACGACCTCTTGGGCCCCTCGGTCCTCTTCCAGGTGTAATATTTGTCTCTTTCCTAGTTCTCTTCACGGACAGCAGACGTTCCAGAGTGGGTTGTCTGCCCTTGGCTGTCTTCCCTACTCTACCTGGTTCCCGTACTCACTGCAGTACGGCCCGCTCCCCATACACTCACTGAAAGCACGAGGCCGTCTGGACCTTCTCAGACTGTGAAGCCAAAGGTCGCTGAGCACTTCTTCCGCCTGCCAACACACACTTCCTTTAAAAATGTTGCCCTAACCAGTTTGGCTCAGTGGATAGAGCGTCGGCCTGCGGACTCAAGGGTCCCAGGTTCGATTCTGGTCAGGGGCGTGTACCTTGGTTGTGGGCACATCCCTAGTAGGGGATGTGCAGGAGGCAGCTGATTGATGTTTCTCTCTCATCGATGTTTCTAACTCTCTCTCTGTAAAAAAAATCAATAAAAATATATTTTAAAAAAATGTTGCCTTCTGCGACCCCTCCCCATCCCTTCTACTTCATCATCTGCTGCTTTTCTGTCTCCTTTGAGGCAGCCGGTTGCTAGAGTTTTCTTTAGGGTTGGGGCACTCTTGCCCAACTTTGCATACACAGCAATGAGGACTCTGCCCAGCGAAGGGATGTGGGGTGAGTGAATGAAGGAACAGCCAATCGGCCGGTACCAGGAATGTTGTCATCCAAACCCAGGTGAGTCCAACTGCAAAGCCCTTGTTTGACCCACTCTCCCAAGGTGACTTTTCTCCAATTTCAAACAGTTCCCTAATCAAACAAGGTGATGTTCCCTGGAAAAATGCATGCAAAGTGGAGTGAAATACCTGGTGATGATATTCTTGTCACACACACACACACACACACACACACACACACACACACACACACACTTCTTATAATGACACGAAGACGTTAACTGTTAAACCTACAGAGTATTGAAAACTGTAACGGTCTGTATACTCAGCCAAGTGTAGAAACCAAGGTTCCTGCCCAGCAGCTGAAAGCTCTAAAACCTCCGCTTTGCAGTGAGAAAATAAACACCATTTCAGACACACAAAACCCGCATTTAGTTCTCGCTCTGCTGGGCCAGTAAACATGTCATTTGGCTGGTAGGTGTGGCTCAGGGATGGTGTGGCCTCGGTGCCTGACGAGAAGAAAGCCAGCTCAGGAGCCATCTTGGGGTGAGGATGGGTGCGCTTTGAGGGGATGCAACAAACAGGAACTCGGGCTGGGCCTGCTGCCTGGTTTTCTGACACAGGTGAAGGATCAGAGCTGACGAGGAGCTCCTGCCTGCCACAAAGGAAAGTGCTAGAAGATCGCTCAACTCATGCTTCTAGAACTTGTCCCAGTCGGTATCCTTTTGTTACCGATACGCAACAAGGCAAGTAGGTACACCGAGAGGAAGCTTCTAGAGGCTTTTTAAAACAACATGACAGGCGAGTTTTATTCTTTTAATTTAAGCAAAAAATTGAGCTCATATTTTGAATATCTTTGTTCAATTTAGTTTTATATTATTTCATTTTTATTATTTCATTTTACTAAAGTATCAGTCTGCCAATGACTCGGAAAAAAATGTAATGGTCCACAGAAAATATGAGAAGTAGCAAAGTAGACAATAATAATTTAAAAATTGCCCTAACCGGTTTGACTCAGTGGATAGAGCGTCAGTCTGCGGACTGAAAGGCCCTAGGTTCGATTCCGGTCAAGGGCATGTACCTTAGTTGTGGGCACATCCCCAGTAGGGGGTGTGCAGGAGGCAGCTGATCGATGTTTCTCTCTCATCGATGTTTCCTAACTCTCTATCCCTCTCCCTTCCTCTCTGTAAAAAAATCAATAAAATACATTTAAAAAAAATATTCATTAAGAGACACAACAGAGGAAAAAGCCATGGGAGAGAATATTGGCAACTCATTCATTAAGAAGGTTTTATGTAAAAAAGAAACCCTACATTATGTGAATAACCAATTCAAATCAAGCTGATCAGGTGTTGGAAGTTCAATGCCCATCGGAAGCCTTTTTAGTCTTACCTCAGTATGTGGACTCACATGGCTGCCACAGCCTACGGGCCCGGTAGTAGCCCAAGGCTGAAGGGCAGCGGCAGGCAATTCTTGCCATGGGGGGCAGTCCACACAGCTGTCCTGGAGGGATTCTCCCGGCTCCACCCCGGCACCCCTGTGACTGCTCCGGGGCCAGGGAACAGGCCCTGCACGCATGGCTGCGGACTCACCTGGTTTCCAAACCCCGGGCCCCACAGAGCCAGTAGCTCTTGTCAGGGTCCCCACAAGGTCACACCCCGTGCCAAGAGCCACCGCACTCAGGGAAGCCACAGCCGGGGCTCCTCTCCTGCGTTCATGACAGTCCTCCCGGCCCGGTCCTCCCATCAGGCCTCAGTTTACCATAAGGTTGTTGCTTGGAAGCCCAGCTGGCATTCCCATCTGATCGGGTTCCCAGGGAAAATAAGCCAGAAAGTCAACCCAAGGTCAACCCTGTCCGTATGGGAGAAGAGAGGGCTTTATTCCCTGTTACCCCCAGCACCGAAGATGAGGAGCTCAGGGGTGGCTACCCTGCGCTGGAGATGCTGCAGGAACACCCCCGGGGCCATGCCCCCAGGTCCCGAACTCGGGGGAGAGGTCTGAACGTGCTCTGCTCGCCACGCCAGGGCAGGTGGAGGCCCGGCCCGGCCCGGGGCGCTTACCTTTCCCGCAGGCCTGCACCAGGCCGTACCACTCCCCACAGCTGTTACACAGCAAGGTGAAGGCGCTCTCGCGGTGGCCCGTGACGTGGCCCGGGGCGCACACGTACAGCAGCTCGTCCCCCATCTCCAGGCCCGTGCGTCCCTGCAGGATGGTGTGTGGGAACGAAGGCGGGTCTCCACACGGCTTCTCTGCGGAGGAGGAACCACCGTTAGCGTCCCCCAAACTATGCAGACCTTGTGCAGCTTGGGAGAAAACAAACTTAAAAGACAACTCTCCCCCTCCCTGGGATCACGGGGGGCTGGTTCCCCTACATTCTGGCATCCCAGGGCCTGGCAGAACGCCTGGCACAGACGAGGCACTCGAAAATATTTGTTGAATGAATAATTGTGCTTTTAAAATAGGTATGTTCTCAGTAATACATACATGTATTTTACTGTTCCAGGCAACATTCCCCTGTCATGTCCCCTTGAAAAGGAGGAACCAGAGACCAGCAAGCACCCCCCCACACACACCCCTTTTTTTATTGACTTCAGAGAGGAAGGGAGAGGGAGAGAGAGAGAAACATCAATGATGAGAGAGAATCATTGACCGGCTGCCTCCTGCACGCCCCACAATGGGGATCGAGCCCACAACCCAGGCATGTGCCCTTGGCCAGAATTGAACCCTGGACCTTTCAGTCCGCAGGCCGACGCTCTATCCATGGAACCAAACTGGCTGGGGCCAAGCTCCCCTTTTTGGCCTTATTTACGTAAGTGAGTAGGTTCTCCTTGTCAAAAGCTAAAATGTTACAGACTATAGGGTACTCTCTCGTCCTCCAACCTCAGCCCTGATGGCAACACTGGGATCAGTTGGTATATACAAATACATACAGACACAGACACATACACACACACACACACACACACACACACACACACACACACACACAGGTGGATAGATAGATATAGTTGTGTGTGTGTGTGTGTGTGTGGTTTTTAACATAAATGGGATCATATATGTGTTACTGAGAACATACATT
Organism: Cnephaeus nilssonii; assembly: GCF_951640355.1. Taxonomy (NCBI): domain Eukaryota; kingdom Metazoa; phylum Chordata; class Mammalia; order Chiroptera; family Vespertilionidae; genus Cnephaeus; species Cnephaeus nilssonii. The sequence goes on along the minus strand of NC_137088.1, from coordinate 12,648,801 downwards.
TAAAAAAACCCAAACTATTATTAAAGCATTTTTAGGTTCCCAGCAAAATTGAACAGAAAGTACAGATGGTTCCTATGTCGCTACCCCTACACATGCACAGCCTCACCTGCTATCAACATCGCATACTGAGTGACACATTTGTTCCAATTGACGAACCTACACCGACACATTATTATCACCCAATAGCCAGCTTACATCTGGGCTCACTCTGTGGGGGAGCCTTACTCTTGGGTCTGAAGATGGAGAAGAGTCCCCACCTGGCCCTGGAACTTCTTCCCATGCCTGCCCTCAAGCCGGCCCCGGAGTCAGTCCTGGGGGACACAGCCCGTGCCTCCTTTGAACTTCCTGCCCTAGTTCTCCCGTGAGGTTTTTACTGGCGTGAATGCAAAAGGGACTTTGCAGTAAACCTGACAAGCTCAGGGGGAGCCCACGTGGCAGGCCTTACAAACTCGGTGACCAAAAGTAACCACACAGGATGTTCTGATCCTAAATCCCTAACTGGGCAGGCCGTGGAGAGCGGTCACGTCCCAGGCCCACAGCTTCCTTAGCAAAGGCCAGTCTTTACCTTAAGTGAGCCCTGTCCATTGTTCTTATGCATCGAGGATAACATACCTTTGAAATGTCAACTAGTTTTCTTTTCTAGGCCCCTTTGAGGCACAGCCGCAGGCCTCAGAGCACAAGGCCACCAGGTCACAGAACCCCTCCGTGTTAGCATGTTCCCTGCATGCCATCTCTATGCGCTGTAAATGTTCATGATTAACCATGCTGAACCCTCCAATGTGAAAGAAGTATGTGTTTCTCCATTCTGCTTTTTATCCACTTCTAGAGATTTCCCCCGGTTGGCTTTCTCCCGCCCTCTTAGTCTACCACTGAGGAATTTCACGTGACTCCCTTTATGTCTCCTCCTTTGATTCTAATGTGTAAAATAAGCTGCTATTCTCCTGAGCATTTTCTCACTCCATTGAGATCTTGCTTTGCGGCATATCCTCAAAAATTTAGCTCAAATAAACTCTTATAAACGTTTCTTTTTAAAAAAATATATATTTTATTGATTTTTACAGGGAGGAAGGGAGAGGGATAAAGAGCTAGAAACGTCGATGAGAGAGAAACATCGACCAGCTGCCTCCTGCACACCCCCCACCGGGGATGTGCCCGCAACCAAGGTACATGCCCTTGACCGGAATCGAACCAGGGACCTTCCAGTCCGCAGGCGGACGCTCTATCCACTGAGCCAAACCGGTTTCGGCATCAAATTGCTAATATTTTGTTGAAGATTTTTGTATCTATGCTAACTTGTATTGCTCTATAGTTTTCTTATAATGTCTTTCTCTCACTTTGAGCTTAGGGTGATGCTGGCCTCATAGAATGAGTTAGGAAGTATTCCCTCTGCTTCCAATTTCTGGAAGAGATTGTAGAAAAATGGTGTAATTTCTTCCTTAAATATTTGGTAGAATTCACCAGTGAACTCATTCTGCTTTAGAAGGTTATTAATTATTGATTCAATGTCTTTCCTTACAGGCTAGACCAGAAACTCAAAGTCATTTTCCCTCTAATATTTTAGCGGCCTTTCCACATTAGAACTACAAACTACCGCAGTCTTTTGAAAGGCTACATTATCACACACTATTATTTAATCATAACACTGACATTTATGCTGGTTCCAAGTTTTCACTGTTATAAACAATGCTACAGTGGGCAGCTCAGATGGGCAGTTTTGTACATATCTTGTTTCATTAGGAAAAACTTCTAGAAGTGGAATTGCTGCATCAAAGTGATGCACTGAGACCTTTTTCAAAAAAGGAAATAATATTAAGTTCAAATTTCCTCTTCTGGTTTTTATCTGTTGGGAAGGAAGTCCTTATGCAGTCGAGTTACCTAAGCAGCATATTGCTTGAAGGAAGATATGCTAAGAAAGGATGAAAATAGAAAACGGGACTCGTGCTTCAAGCCACCTGATTGGACTCACAGCTTGTGGTTCGGGTGGCATTTTCTCAGAGAGCCATTGCTCTGCATGTCCTTTAACTGGAGAGACTTTGAATGAAGAAGGGCGTGGTTGTGCTTTAGGAAGTCAGCACAGAACGTTGTGTTTTAACCAAAACTGCCTTCTTGACTGTCGCCCAGGAGATCAGCTATTTATCCCCTCCACGTGGCCAGGAGGAACAGGCAGCCACCTGAACCGTGCCACAAAGCCGGGGGCACCCCACTGAGCAGAGATGCAGGGCATTCTGAGAAGAGTGGACCAAGGTCAAGAGCCTCAGTCAAATAAGTTTGAGCCAAAGGCCAGCTGGTGTCTCCGGGGCAAAAGGCTCTGTCTCTCTCTCCAACATCCTCGGCCACCTCCAGCTCACGTTGGACGTCCCAGTCTTTTCTCCTCGTATCAGATCCAGCTTAGGAAACAGTAGGCTCTTCATCAAACACTCACTCTCAAAGGACTAGTACGTACTTCCATCCTCCACCAACTCTTTGGAAGGAAAAGCCAGGCGCAGGGTAACAGAGTCAAGGAGAACTGGCCAAATCTGCACCTTCGCAGGCTCCCGGGACCTTCTCCCTCAGATGTCATTTCCAGGACGGCAGGGGCTAGATTCTGGCTCAGAAAAACCACAGCAATGCTCCTGAGTCTGGCCACACACCCCCTATGTTTCTGGATTTCCCACAAATGCCGGAGACAGGAAACACGCTGCTTCTTCGGTGGTGGGACTTCAGACGCTCCAAGATACCAATTCCATGCCTTAGCCCAACCACCCGAGTGCCAAAACCGCCACCCAAGGCCAGGTGCAACTTGAATTGGTTCCTTTCAGGAACCTTCCCACCTTTAACCTCACGAGGGAGCTATGGAAAACAGCTGACTCGATACCGGCGCCTATTCTCCTCTTTAGGAAAACTGGCATTTGGGCCCTTTTCACCGCTATGGTCAGGTATTCCACAGATAGTGACTGGAGTTTGGGGAGTCTCAAGAGCTGGGTTTCAACGGAAAGAGCAATCTCTATTACATTCCCTTTCAAGGAATGAGATTTTTTTAAAAATATATTTTATTGATTTTTCTACAGAGAGGAAGGGAGAGGGAGAGAGTTAGAAACATCGATAAGAGAGAGAGAGAGAGAAACATCAATCAGCTGCCTCCCGCACACCCCCCACTGGGGATGTGCCCACAACCAGGGCACATGCCCTTGACCAGAATCGAACCTGGGACCCTTCAGTCCGCAGGCTGACGCTCTATCCACTGAGCCAAACCAGTCAGGGCAGGAATGAGATCTTATAAGAGATCTTATCTCTCATTTTAATAGATAGATAGATAGATAGATAGATAGATAGATAGATAGATAGATTTCAGAGAGGTAGGGAGAGGGAGAGAAAGAAACTTCAACGATGAGAGAGAATCATGGATTGGCTGCCTCCTACTGGGGATGGAGCCCACAACTCAGGCATGTGCCCTGATCCGGAATGGAACCATGACCTTCTGGTTCATAGGTCCATGCTTGACCACTGAACTACGCCGGCTGAGCAAAGCTCTTGTCTTTCAAACAAATAGTATTAATGAACAATGACTCATTTTCCATTTTTATTTTTTGTGCTTCCAAGTCCTTTATTTGGTCTTCCACGCTCTGAGGCCTGCATCACAGGCCGTGCCTTCCCTGCCTGCAGCTGCATTATGTCGCGGGGTCTCTGAGCTGGTCCCCGCTCGCAGGGTCCACCGTGCCCTCCCGCATCAACCTCTCCGCGCCCTCAAGGTGACCATGCCCCAGAGGCCCGCAGCGCGGCGCAGGGCGGGGCCGCCCGGACGCCCGGTCAGGCGCCCACGTGGCGTTCCCGGCGCGAGGTGAGCCCGCGTGGCCCACGGAGCCTCTCCGAGTGGGAAACGCGCAGGCGTCGGGTCGGACGTGCGCAGAGGCTTCCCTCGGTGCGCCCCGGCTCCTCCCGCTCAGTGGCTTGTCCTCGGGGGTCAGCGACGGGATCCAGAAGCTGGGCCCGGGCTGGGCAGCATCTGGGCCGGTCCCCAAGGAAGTCTGGGGCGCGAAGGCGCGGAGGGCCCCGCTCAGCATGGCCGCCTCCTTCGCCAGGAAGCCCCGCGCCTGGTCCTGCGCTGCAGCTCTTGGTGCTCCTCCCGCCGGGCGCCCGCCGCTTCTGCAGGCCTTCGTCTGCCGGCATCTCCTTCTCCCGGTGCAGAATGGCCTCCGGGATTGCCTGGCGCGCACACAGGGAGCCATCCGGGGTGACGGCGGGGTCATGGCCGGGCTGCAGAGGCAGCAGCAGTCCGAGGGCTTGGCGGCATCCGGCTCAGTCCAGGGCTCTGCGTCCGCCACCTGAGGCCGCCTCCTCCTTCTCCTGGTAAGTCATCCTTGAAAGAGACCTGAAGTTTGCCTGCAGAAGGGGGTGTCGGCAGGGGTGTGCCTTCGGAGTCAGTAGGAGGTGGTGGGAGGAGTTATCGGCTCCTTTCCCTTGGACTCCTTGTTCCTTCCCTGATTCGTAGACTGCCTCATTTTCCAGTTAAGTGGGGACACTTGCTTGCCATTCAGATCTTCTGAGAGCCAGTTCCCACAGAGTTTAGAACGCATACAAAAGTTGATGCTTTCATTTTGAGAACGTTTAAGACTTCCACCACGATTTTTGAAGGTCTCGAGAGGAGCCCGCCACCCCCATGATCATTCCACACACCAAGGAAGGAGAAATTCCAACACAAAGCTCCTCCTTCCCTACGCTATTTGAAGAAGCCGACTTTTGTGACCACCCGCCCAGCTCCACCTTACTCCACCCAGCACGCACCAGCATTGTCTTCCCCATTCCACCCAATGTTATTTGTTCTCAAACTCACTCTCGCTTCCCAAAATATATATATGGTTTATTGAGTTCAGAAGGACGTGTAACACACATTCTGCTGTGTGTTTAAATATATATATATATATATATGGTTTATTGATTTCAGAGAGGAAGGGAGAGGGAGAGAGAGAGAGAAACATCAATGATGAGAGTCATTGATCGGCTGCCTCCTGCACGTCCCCTACTGGGGATTGAGCCCACAACTGGGGCATGTGCCCTCAGTGGGAATTGAACCGTGACCTCCTGGTTCATAGGTCTATGCTCCACCACTGAGCCACCAAGGCCGGGCACTCTGCTGTGTTTTTGAGTTTGAGTCAATAGGCCAAGGTTAGGGCCTAAGAATTTGCATTTATAATAAGTTCCCAGGTGATGTGAATAGTATTGGAGGACGAATGCTCTAGATAACTATCACACCCTCAAAAAACAGGCGAAGTTAATATATGGTGACGGCGGGCAGAACAGAAATCGCCTCTGGCTCTGCTGGCACGGGGAGAGGAGAGCAGTTGTGGAAAAGCGGTCCCGGGAACCATCTGGGGTGAAGGAAATGTTCTACATCTTGACTGATTATGAGTGATTTCCTCTTTCTTTATACTTGCTATAACAATGGCCGCATGCTCCTGTTTATAATTAGGAAATACATTAAAATATAAAGTGGAGCCCTAGCTGGTTTGGCTCAGTGGATAGAGCGTCAGCCTGCGGACTCAAGGGTCCTGGGTTCGATTCTGGTCAAGGGCATGTACCTTGGTTGCGGGCACTTACCCAGTAGGGGGTGTGCAGGAGGCAGCTGATCGATGTTTCTCTCTCATCGATATTTCTAACTTTCTATCCCTCTCCCTTCCTCTCTGTAAAAATCAATAAAATATATTTTATATCTATATATCTATATATCTATAGATATAGATATAGATATAGATATAGATATAGATATATATAAAGTGGAGCTAATGAAACCCATCTCATTAGGTTGTGAGCAGAATTAAATGAGCTTATGCCTTGCCCAGTGCCCAATAACATGCCTGGAACTTAACAGGGACGTAAGTAAATATGAGTTCCATTTCCCAAGTAAGTTGAAGACTGCTGGTCTTTTGAATCATTCTTCAAGCAATGATGACAACTGAATGCCCAGTTCCCTCAAACCAAATGCAGCCAAGCACACGTTGGCTGAACAGGAATTGAGGGAAGAAGGGCAAAATAAAATGGCTGGTCAGATCCATCAGAACACGGACCCCTTGGCACAATTTCTCTGGCTGCTCAGACACCCTGTGTTCCTAGGAATGGGCTGTTTGAGTGTCAGGACTGGTCCAGCCTAGGTTTTGGGGAAGGAAGACCTGATCCTGTCCGGCCTGAGGTGTAGGCGGCAGAGGGGGGTGGGCCTCACTGCTCACTGAGATGGGGATGACTTAGGCTACCTCTGAATCCACCTCGGGCATGCCCAGCAGCTACTCAAGCCACTGGGGATGTTCTGAATCCAAGTCAGCCTCCTGAAACACGAGTACTGTGGCTGTCCCAGAGCTAGTCTCCCCAGACCATTGTTCTCCCTCCCTGCCATGTCCTCTCCTCCCTTCCCTAATAATTATTTCCAGGAACAAAATCTTCAAATTCCACCTCAGATGCCATTGACTCAGGAAATCTGCTAATTACCCTCCTCCTTTGTGTCAGGAAACATATTCAACTCTTACTTGTACTGTCAACTCCTTGAGGGTGGGAATGAGACCTCTATATCCAGCTGTCTGTCTGTCTATCTATCTATCTATCTATCTATCTATCTATCTATCGGGAATGAGACCTCTATATCCGTCTGTCTGTCTGTCTGTCTGTCTGTCTGTCTGTCTGTCTGTCTATCTATCTATCTATCTATCCATCTATCTATCTATCCATCCATCCATCTATCCATCCATCCATTCATACATTCATACATCCATCCATCCATCCATCCATCCATCCATCCATCCATCCATCCATCCATCTATCCATCTATCCTTCCACTGAATAACCCACAAGTCTGAGTACTGGACTTGACACCACCCTCGGCAAATAAATTGCCAAGGTCAGGTCAATGGTAATGAGCTCAGAACCTTCCACACGCCCTTGGGAGACCCTGAACTAAATACGTTCTATCAGGTGTTCAAAGCATTGCGGTTGATTTCAGTCACTTGATTGCAGCCAAATAATTTTCCCCAAAGCCAATCCTGAGGACTGGGGCCTCCTCCAGGGAGACCTGAGAATTGGTTACTCTCAAAATTTCCTCATCGCTCTCAAGATGAGCATCCAGTTCTCTTCTTGATGACATAAAGAAGCGAATGATTCCACTTCTGTTTTTAAGGGAAGTACAGGCAATAGGTAAATATGCAAGGGCGGTAGAACATGGTGCTAAGAAGGTGGGGTGGGTGAGGTGGGGCGGTAGGGAAGAGCAGCCAGCCAGCCTGGCTTGGGAGGTGGTGGACAGAAGCACACTCAGAGTGGAACCCTGTGGGTGCACTCCAGACCCCACACGTTGACCCCAGACCAAGTGCCAAGAGAAGCAGAGCCAGAGAACCCGAGTGGAGGCAGCTTATTTCATCCACATCCCGTTGGTTAAAAATAACTCCACTTATTAGTTTAAGTGAGATCACCGCAGGACTGGAAATTCACTCTCGGTGAGACAAAGTACTGGAAGGAAAATGAGAAAAGTCTACATTCATGAAGAACTTTATTTCAAAAAAGGAACAGAGGAGGAAGCTGTCTAAATGTTCCACGGGCTCTGTTTTCCTTCTGGGCTCTTTATAAGGAAGCCGCCTGCCGTTTTTGGAGTTGGCACGCACAGAGCTAACCAACACAGGGAGCAGCAGCATTGGGGAAAGGCAACCTTTGGGGAAAGGCAACCTTTGGAGACAGTACCGTGCCGGGTGGCATGCTGGACCAGACCTCACGGACACTCACTCCTGAGGGACCACAAGGAGCCACCTGTCTCAGCTTCTGCTCGGGCACCACGCCTTCCTTCAGCACAGATTTCCCTATTGACTGCGCTGTCAACAAGGGCTCCATGAAGCAGGGCGGAGGACCATGTGGGAGCAGCTTACATGCTCTTCCTAAAGGATGAAAGGCGGAGGAACAGGAGCTCTCCCTGAGTGCCCAAGAGAGCAGCCCTCGGACCTTAATCCCACCTCCGCATTCCTGGGTCCCCTTCACGGCCCGCCTGAAGCCTCCTCACAGATCAGGCCAGAAGGACTAAGACTCCAGTCTTCTCCACACAGCCTCTCCCGTTGACCTGGAGGTGGCCGGAGGTGAGGCTCAGACCTGCTCTGGGATGCAGGGCTCTTGAGCACTTGGACTCGAATGATCCATATTCCGTGTATTTCACTACAACGGCATCAATCTTCACATACACTGATCGGCACCATGAATTTCCTTCACAGGTTGGCTCTTCATGACACAGGGATTACACACACACACACGCACACACACACACACACACACACCGTTGTCATTGTTATAGTTGTGTTGTTTTTAGGAGTATGTAGATCATTTTATTTTTTTGACGTTTCTTATTTTTATATAATTTCAAAGAAAAAGTGTAAGACTAAGTAAGGAACTCCCATAAAACCCTTTATCCAGATTCATCAGCATGTTTTCATTTGGCCCCATTTGCTTTATCATTCTTCTTTCTAGATAGATAGATAGAGATATGTATAGATATGTTATCGGTATCTATATAGAGAGACAAATGTATGGAATGTGTATGTATGTGTATCGATACCTGTAATTCTTTCCGGGACCATTTGAGAGTAAGTTGTACATAAGACGTCCCTTTGTCCCTATAAACCTTGGAATGTGTTTCCAAGAACAAGGATATTCTCCTACATAACTGCAATGAGCACTTACCAAAATCGGGAAAATATAAACATTGATGCAATACTATTATCTAATTCATAACCCATATTCAGACTTCATCAATTATAGCTATTTTCTCATGGTCCAGGATACAATCTAGGATCACAAATTTCATTCTGTTGTCAAGTCCTTTTAGTCTGTTTTAACCTAGAAGAGTTGCTTAGTCTGTCTTTGTCTTTCTTATCCTTATACATGTTTTTAAAGAGGATAGGCCAGTCATTTTATAGGATGTTTCTTAATCTGAGTTTGGCTAATATTTTCTCGTAATTATGCATTTGGGGCAGGAATACTACTGAGTTGAAGCTGTGTTCCTCTGAGTGCAATATAGCAGGAGGCACATTATATGGGCTTGGCGATTACTCAAATTTGGAGTCACCATCACGGCTTTGACCTTGGTGCCCTATAGGATGTGAATGGGTGTTTTCTACCTCTGGCTTCATGCACTACCGTTCTAGGTAAAAGGGGCACACACTTGCATACACACAACCTATTAAAGACCTATGAAGTAGGAAGCCCAGGCTATCCTATTGGACGATGAGAAACACATGGGTCAGTCACCCCCAACACCCCAACCAACAGCCAGCCCTCTCCCCGAAGCAAGGCCACCTAACTAGCAACTGACCTTAAATGCATGAATGAGCCCAGGTGAGACCAGCAGAAGAATACAACTTGTTGGTGCAAAAAAAAAGTGAACTGAATAAACAGTTGTTGTTTTAAGCCACTACCTTTGGGATGATATGTTACACAGCAAAAGCTAACTGATACCTCTTGTTTATCAGGGGAAAGAGAGAAGACCCAGAAGCCCTGCATATTCACTTATAAGCGCTAAAGAATGAAGGACATGCTGTTTTTCTTCTGGCCCTGTCTTGTCTCCCTCAGGGATCTGAACCTTTGCCTGTTTGGGATTCATTTAATTTACCTATGTGATTTTAGAAAAACAGCAATCCGCAAATACAGACCTTCCTGGAATAAAACCCCGGAGCGGCAGAGAATCCTATCACTAACAAGCATCTAATAAGCACCAGCCAGGGCCTTCAGCCCCAAGGTGGCTCCTTGACTTTTTAAAGGAGGTTAGAATTTGGTGCCTCTAGGGTGCAGCCTGAGGGTTTGTATCTCTAAGAAGTTCACCTGGTAACTCCCGTCATCAGAGAGATTTTGGAAACTCTGCATTAGAGAAGTAGCTCTCAAACTGCTCGACATGTTAAAATCACCAGGGAGCTTAAAAAAACACAAACAGAACATTTATATCAGATTATCGAGGGCTGACATCCGGGCATCAGTATTTCTTAAAACTTCCCAGATGAGACCAGTGTGCAGCGAAGCAGTCCCTGTGCTGAGGTCTATGACTGATGGGTAAGCAGCTGGCTTTCTCTCCATTTGCATGAACATTCCCTTCAGGCAGCTTGAGTTTCTGGTAATGAACGCGGACTCATTTCAGGGCATACAAAATGCTGCCCTGCAGACTCCTTTATGGTTTTTCTCCCCATCACTCAGCTCATCTCCCAGGAGGAAGTCGAGTTGTCCTTCCTACGATCAGTTTCCTAAATCCTATACATTCCATTTTGGGGGAAAAGGAATGTTTTTTTCCTTTTCAGTGTGCTGTCCACCATGAAGAGAGACAGAAGGGTAGGCTGTATCTGTGACTGTAACAGACACGTTCAGGGGTTGCCCACATTCCCTAGTTACCTGCACCCTGCCCATGCACTGGGGGTCCTGGTGGGCACCTGTGCACCTGGGTTGGAGGGTGGCACCCAGGCTACTGGAACCCTTTGCCTGTGCACATCAAAAACCAGAGGAGCCCAGGAATCCACACCTCCCTGAAGCAGCCCTTAACCAGTGACTGACAGGCGCGTTGGGATGAATACCCCTGCTCTCTCACATGAGCCACCTCCCATGAGTTACCCCCGAACCCCCACCCCAACGCCACCGTGGACTCTGCTTCGTATTTCACTATGGCTTGGTCTGCTTCCTTTTCCCGATCCCTTCTCCGCTGGATTATTGGCTTTTCCTTGGAAGTCTCCCTGATAACGCCATGTTGAGTGACTCCTCACCTCAAGGTCGGCCTTCTAGAGAACACAACCTAAGGTGGCAAACCCCACCGGCACCCCCTCCGGAACCTTGACAAAGGCCCTGGCACTGACCTTCATCCTTAATACAAAGGGCATTGTATGTGCCACCGGGAGCCGGGTTGCTCTCAATTCTCACGTCCACAGCTTTCATGATGTGCTGCTCACCACTCCCCTTGCTGCACACGGTTGTCCTGAAATAGACAAAGAAGACCAAAAAAAATAAAAAATAAATAAACGATGAAAATTTTAGAAGAAAGGGTAGGAGAACTGACAGGTTGGAAGCAGCAGATATTTTTCTGATTCAGGAGCTTTGGCTGAAAGCATCAGAAACATTCTCCCCAAACAAAGGTCTAAAGTCAGGAAGACATAGATGCTTAAGTTGAGGTCATTTGTATGAATTCAAGTTTCAGAGGCTATAAATACATTGTGTATCTCTTGTAGTATATGTGTGTTTTTTTAAAAAAAATTTCATACAATTGTGCTCTTCTCTTTTTGAGGGGGTTTTGTTTTGTTGTTCATATTTCTTTAGATGAATCATTAGTCATGAACCTTAAGCCTTTTTCCTCTTCTAACAGGAGCGTTTAAATGCTTTACATTTCCCTCTAGGTATAGCTTTTTGTAGCATCCCATGGGGTTTGAGTATGTTGTATTTTTAATATCATACACCTTTACTTATATGCTAATTTCCATGATAATTTATTTTAGTCCCATGGTTTATTTAGGAATACTGTATCTTTCATAAACAGCAAATAGTAGAATTTTTTAAAAATTCAAATTATAATCTTTGTTTTCTAATCCGAGTATCTCATCTACTTAATTTAAGCACAGATCTCTTGGAATTTCAATCTGCCATCTTCTATTGGTTCTGCCCATTCTTTCTTCCTTTCTCCCTCTTTTCTCTTCCCCATTTTGATTGCTTTAATTATTTCCTTGGCATTCTCTTTCCTCTGTATTGGTTTGGAAGTTATATATCCTTTTACTATTCTTTTAGTAGCTACCCCAGAAGTTTTAACATGTTTCCTCTGCTTACTAAAATTTAACATTACTTTTACTTTCTTCCTCAATGACACAACTTAAGATACTATGTATTAACATATTTAAAATACTTCCTGGCTGATACACCACTTTTTAGTGTTTAGTATTATTATTACTGCTTTATGGGATTATGGAATTTCAGTTTAACAACCCCCCGCCCCCACCCATTTAGTCTTCCATTCATCATTTTTTTTGCATCTGCAGCCTCCCACCTGCAATTATTTTCCTCCTGCCTTTAGTGTTTCTTTTAGTGTAGGTCTGATTTGATGAATTTTCTCACCTTTTATATGAAAATGTCTTTATTTTATCTTTGTTCTTAGAAAATATCCTCAGTGGGTATAGAATTCTAGGCTGGCAGTAGTTTTCTTTTAACACTTTGAAGGTATCATTCAATTATCCTTGGGCTTTTATTGTTGCTCCTTTGAAGTACTTTTCTTATTATTAGCTTTAATATTTTTTCTTCATATTTGACTCTAATCAGATGTGCCAGGTTGTGAATTTCTTTTTGTTTGTCCTACTTGGGCTTTGTAGGGCTTTTTGAAGCTGTGCCTGGATGTTTTTCTTCAACTGTGGGTAAGTCTCATATTACTTTTCCTTCTCTTCTCCTTTTGGAATTCAAATCACATACATCTTCTTTGCCTTTTACCCTTTCTTCTAAAAATTTCATCCTTTTTTTTCTGGGTTTTTTTTTTTTTTTTTTTTTTGGTTTGTTGTTGTTGTTCTGAACATCTTCCTCTAAAATATCTTCCAGTTCACTAATTTTTTCTTTGGCTCTTTTTAATCAGCTGTTAGAACCATCTATTACATTCTTAATTTCAGTGATTGTATTTTTTCATTTCTAGGGTTTCCATTTGGTTATTTTTATAGTTTTCAGTCTTCTGCCAAAATTACCCTTCTTGGCTCTGTATCTCTGAACACTTTAAAGAGTTATTTTGAAGAATGCATCTACCACTGCTAATACCTAGATTTTCTGCTGGCTATTTTTGTTCTTGTTGGCTTAGCTTCTCATGAGACTGGTTATTTTATATTGTGTGACAAACCCTATGCTTGCTAAAATTATTTGTGGAAATCGACTGCCTAGGATAATGTTTTCTCCCTCTAGAAATGATTTTTAAAATCAGTTCTGCTAGCTACCCGGGGCACTGGGACTCCAGTATCATCTTAACCCCAATTCATGGATTAAGTTATGAGGATTTAAAACTATGCTGCAGCTCCTCTGAGGACCTGTGTGCTTCTTGCAGTTTACTCTTACAGCCTTGCAATGTTCCAACCCAAAGCAAAGGACTCCCCAGTCCCCCACTTGCATAAAACCTGAATTCAAATTTCGGTCCTCCTCGTCCTACAAGGCTATTGAAACTACTAACCAGCTTTTCAGCCTCCCTTTATTAGAATGTGCAATATCTCCTAGGAGACAAGTGGTCCAAAATTTTGTATTCTCTAGACCTCTGTCCTTCTCTGGATTTATGTATACACTCAAAATAAATTCATGGAGACACAGATCCTATCTACTATATGTCTACTATGCCACCAATTGCAGGATGCACTGTGCATTGAACAATTGGTTTTTGGTCGGGGGGGGGGGGGTGGCTGTAACTGAAAAACCCACAGTGAAATGTACATACTAATGGTTAGATACTTCTTGGTTCCAGTAACATTAAAATGGAAAACCTATTTTTAATATGTTATGAAGTAAATATATCAAGTTAAGTATGAGTGCTTTATAAGAATTATCATCGTAGCAATGTAGAGATCTGCCAAGATGCCTTAACACAGGCGTCCTCAAACTGCGGCCCGCGGGCCACATGCAGGTGTTTTTGCCGTTTTGTTTTTTTACTTCAAAATAAGATATGTGCAGTGTGCATAGGAATTTGTTCATAGTTTTTTTTAAACTATAGTCCGGCCCTCCAACGGTCTGAGGGACAGTGAACTGGCCCCCTGTTTAAGAAGTTTGAGGACCCCTGCCTTAACACTTTACAGCAAATCCAGGGAGAATGGAGCTTTCCAGTGACTCAGTCCTGACCTGTACTGCCTGGGAGACCTGAGCCTGGCTCTGAGCGGGCTCTTCAGAATCGCTGAATACCCCGGTTATCTGATGCGATGATGGTGACAGAATTATGAAAAATACCCACACTTGACTACATACTGGAAAAATGCATGCACAGGACATATTTTGTCTATTTAGGAATCTGGATGTGAACATATAAGGCAGAGAGAGTCACAGCTTCAGATCCACGGACAAGTTCTGGAGGAGACCTCATGTGTCCTTTCTGCTCGATTGCTGCTTCACATGTAGCTCATGGAGGCGTGAGTCAGCGTGGCTGTGTGTGTTTTCTGTGGCCATCTGCCAGCCAGACATCTTCGGGGTCATCGTCTACCAAAGTAGGTCTTGGAGCCCATTCCTTTCTCAGTGGAACGGCTCCTGCCTCCTCTCCGTCTAAAGAAGCCGTTAGCAGCATTAACGGGACGTTTTCTCCTAGCTGACCACAGGAATTACGTCTCCGCAAGGACTCTACGGGTCAGGAACTCAGACAGGGCACAATGAAATGGCTTGTCTCCCCTCCATAATGTCTACGAACCTGAGCTGGGGAGACTCCTAGGCTGGTGACGACTCAACAGCGGAGGGCTGGAATCACCTGGCATCTTCCCTCACATTTCCGGCAGTTAGTGATGGCTATTGGCCAGGACATTGGTTGGGGCTCTTGGTGACAGAACCGCTTTGGGGCATCCGGTCTGGGCTTCCTCACAGCATCTCAGGATAGTCAGACTTCTTACTAGTACGTGGCATCTCAAAAGTGAGAGTCCTCAGAAACCCGGACATGGCTTTTTCTGGCTTGATCTCAGACGTCACATAGTATCACACCTGCTGTATGGTATTGCTCCTGGCCATACTCCGCTGGGCCTGATTCTAAGGGAGAGGACACAGACCCCACTTCTCAGTGGAAGCAACGAGCAAGAATCTGTGGCCATATTTTCACACCTCCATACCATCTTCCCATCCCTATGTATGTAGATGCGTACGTATCCACAGAGAAAAACAGATAAAGAATATATACCAGTTACCTCTGAGGTGGGGAAGAAGGGTCAAACTCACTTTGTACTTTATACATACCTGTATTATTTGAAAATTTTACAAGCATGTATTATTTTTGTAATTTAATAAGGAAATTCAAAATAACCAAGTCAGGGGGAATAAACTGACAGAACTGGGGGGAAAAATATTTTTTTTATATGAGAATTCAAAACAAGAATGCACTGGAAGCCACTGCCCACTGCATTTTGCCTATCCTGACACCTGATTAAAGCAATTATTTAGCCCCCATAGGAGCCCTGGTGGGGCAGCCGGGTGAGTAGGATGGACAGTTGGACGGACAGCCAGCCCGGCTGGCCTGACTTACCCCAGGGTGCCGTCGGCCAGCCAGCCCGCGGCGCACACCGCGGAGGTGCACTCCCGCACCACCCTCCGCAGCTCCTCCGCAGACGCCAGGTGGGCACCCCTGCTCCGGCAGGAAAGCCGAGCCGCCTCCAGGTCCAGCCCCTGAGAGCCGTTCTGAGACTCCAGCACAAAGAGCTTCCCTGCGTGGAGACAAGCACGGACACAGGCTGACTCGGGGATCCAGGGAATGCAATCTCAGCACACTTACTCTAGCAGGCACCCGCTACAACTAGTTCTCTACTTGCCCGAAGACCCAGCTGCAGCACCTACCCCATGGCACGCATCCCTGGGACTAGGTGTTGACAGTCACACTGGTGTTTTGTTTTTTTTAAAAATATATTTTTATTGATTTTTTTACAGAGAGGAAGGAAGAGGGATAGAGAGCTAGAAACATCGATGAGAGAGAAACATCGATCAGCTGCCTCCTGCACACCCCCTACTGGGGATGTGCCCGCAACCAAGGTACATGCCCTTGACCGGAATCAAACCTGGGACCCTTCAGTCCGCAGGCCGACGCTCTATCCACTGAGCCAAACCGTTTCGGCAGTCACACTGGTGTTTTAACCCATTTTTCCCTCTTCTCTTTTAAAAAGGGTTTTTCTGGATAAGCCCTTCAAATATTCTTTTTTTAATTTTATTGATTTTTTTTTTACAGAGAGGAAGGTAGAGGGAGAGAGAGTTAGAAACATTGATCAGCTGTCTCCTGCACCCCCCCCCCCCCAACTGGGGATGTGCCCGCAACCCAGGCATGTGCCCTTGACCGGAATCGGACCCTTGATTCTGCAGGCTGACGCTCTATCCACTGAGCCAAACCGGTTAGGGCTCAAATATTCTTTTTTAAAAGGTTGGGTTTGTTTTTTTTAAAATATATATTTTATTGTTTTCAGAGAGGAAGGGAGAGGGAGAGAGAGAAACATCAATGATGAGAGAGAATCATCGACTGGCTTCTTCCTGCATGCCCCCCACTGGGGACCAAGCCACAACCTAGGCACGTGCCCTTGACCGGAATCGAACCCAGGACCCTTTAGTCCATAGGCCAACACTCTATCCCCTGTGCCAAACCAGCCAGGGCTAAAAAGGTTGTTTTAAAAACACCACGTGGCAAAGCTCAGTGCCCTGTTTCCCTGAGTTGGGTTACTTGGTTCCAGGGCACTGATTCGGGCCTCAGCTTTGCCTTCTTTTGCCCGCCCCAGCCCTGGGGTGACCGCATACATAACAGGTTGCTCCCTTTCTGTCTGACCACGGCCTCTATCACATGTCCCATTTTCTCTGCCACTCAGTTTCTTTGCACACGCTTCTCTCTACTTAGACACTCTTTCTTCCCTCTCCTTGACTAGTTATACTTACTCATCTTTCAGATTCTCCTACACCAAGTCAAAATCTCCTAGTATATGCTCTCACGGTACCTCTGTCCTTTAATCTTATGTATCTAAATTGCAATGTGAGAGTAGGAGGATGTTGCACGGACATGCTCCCAGGAACAAGCTGGAATTACAACAGAAATATGGAAAGGCTTCCTGAATAATCAATGGAAAACTCACAGGAGAGAACCCTGATACCCAAGAACCGAAGGTGGAGATGCATAGAGACTGGTAGGAGGGGCGGAGGCATGAAAGGGCTGGCTGAGCACCCACAGATGGCAACTGAATTCCGGAGAGTTATCCCAGCTGTGGGGGGTAGGGGGTGCCACTGGGAACTCTGGAATCTAATCCCAAAGCTGGGCTCCCCAGCAGAGAGCACCAAATTGAGGAGGGTATCCACATAACATCTAGCTGTGAAAAGCAATGGGGTGCTGTCTGCTAGGGAGTGGCAGCTGAAAGTTCAGGCACCCTCTTAAAGGGCCAACGCACAAAAATTCCCTGTGGAGCACAACAATTCCCCCACCCATCTTGTGCTCTGGCAGAGGGAGGGTGAAGTGGACTGGAGCTGTGAGAGCAGAACCCAGGACTGGGGACTTGGGGGATAGAGCTCAGAAGGCAGACACCCCAAGTTTCCTGGCCTGAGTCATTCCCTCATCCAGGGGAGGACATCTTTCTCACATAGACATCCGCCTTGCCTGGGGGGGAAGACAGTTGACACACCCTATTGGAAAACCCTTGCCCTGAGGTCACTTAAGAGATTAAAAGAAACAATTAGTCTCTAGGCAGAAGGAACTGTCCCTACCTGTTGAAAAAAAAACTCTCCCTACACCTGAGGATGATTGCCTGGGGCAATCCAAGTTGGAATCCTATCTGTCTGTAGACAGAAGCAATCTCTGGAGGCTTTGAGTCTTTGCCTGATCCAATTAGTCAGAAACAGCATTTAACACTGTCCTGCACTAGAGATTGAGAGGTATAGAGGACCTACCTAAAACATAGTCACAAACCAAAACAGACAACCAAAATGAGGAAACAAAGAAACAACCCCCAAATGAAAGAACTAGAGAATTCTTCAGAAGAAGAGATAAATGAAGCAGAGATAAGAAATTTATCTGAAACAGAGTTCAGAGTAATGATGTTAAAAATGCTTAACAGTCTGAAAAAAGATATAGTAACTATGAAAAAAGAACAGTCTGAGATAAAGAATGACATAACACATTGGAAGGAATACACAGCAGATTAGGGGAAGCCAAAGATTGAATCAGTGAATTAGAAGACAGAGTTGAAAATATCACTTAATTAGAGAACCAAAAAGAAAAAACAATTAAAAAACAGGAGGACAGCTTAAGGAAGCTGTGAGACAATGTGAAACATAACAATATTAGAATGGTAGGTGTGCCAGAAGAGGCAGAAAGGGAGAAAGGAATAGAGAAGGTGTTTGAAGAAATAATGGCAGAAAACTTCCCTAACCTGATAAAGGAAAAAGTCACACAAGTTCAGGAGGCACAGAGAACCCCAAACAAGAAGAACCCAAACAGACCCATGCCCAGACACATCATAATTAAAATGCCAAAAATTAAAGGCAGAGAATCTTAAAGACAGCAAGAGAAAAGAAAACTTACCTACAAAGGAGCTCCCATAAGACTGACACCTGATTTCTCATCAGGAACTCTACAGGCCAGAAGGGAATGGCATGAAGTACTCAAGGTAATGGAAAGCAAGGATCTGAGACCAAGATTACTATATCCAGCAAGGCTATCATTCAAAATAGACGGTCAAATAAAGAGCTTCCCAGACAAAAAAAAAGGCTAACGGAGCTCATCACCACCAAGCCAGCATTACAAGGAATGCTAAAGGGATTCCTGTAAGGGATTGCTGAGAAGAAACAGAGAGAAATCTAGCCATACAGAATGAAAATGGCTCTAAATAAGTACCTCTCAATAATAACCCTAAATGTAAATGGATTAAATGCTCCAATCAAAAGGTGTAGGGTAGCTGAATGGATACAAAAACAGGACCCAACTATATGCTGTCTGCAAGAGACCCACCTCAAAACAAAAGACACACACAGGATGAAAGTGAAGGAATGGAAAAAAATTTTCTATGCAAATGGAAAAGAAAAAAAACAAACACTGGAGTAGCAATACTCATATTCGACAAAATAGACTTTAAAAGCATCATGCTAAGCAAAATAAGCAAGTCGGAGAAAGATAAATATCATATGTTCTCACTCATTTGTGGAATATAATGAACAACATAAACTGATGAACAAAAATAGAGCCAGAGGGGGGAAAATATTCTAAAATATAATAGAAGTAATCCTGTTATTTGCAGATTTTTAATATTTCCTACAACTTTTGTGATATCATACTATGTTAGTACAGTTTTGGTAATATTATACTTAAAAAACCTTTAAAAAATCGCAATGTCACATTTCATTCATATAATTATTTGCTTAATGCCTCTCTCTTCCATTGGATTTGATGTTCCCTGATAGCAAGAACCTGTTTCTCCTCACCATTCTATCCTCAACAGCAAGGACAGTACTTAGCATATAGTAGATACTCAGTAAATTACCTGTTGAATTATGAATCTTTTTCTGTAATCATTACCCAAATAGTCATTTACATTCAGTTCATATGAAGATTTTTCAGTTTCAAAAGTATTTTAAAAGTACAGTGGCAGGTCTCTTTTATGTATCAGATGCATATATAAATTAAATGTTTTTCATTTGAATTTATCTCATTGACTTATTTCTTAATAAGTCAATGTTTTAATAGTCCATAGAGTTTTTGATAAGCCCAGTTCTCTCTCTTCGAATGTCTGTAAAGCATCACAGGTGGTTTTTTTTTTTGTGGTTTTTTTTTGCATCACAGTTTAGAAGAACATTTCTTCGTCCTCCTTTCATTACTGTTGAATACAAATTAAATGTGGAAAGTGGTGGTAGTTAGGCATATATTTAGTAAAGAAAAGAATCCTTTCATAATATGGGTTATAATTCTTCAATGGCTCTACTATAAAAGTTGGAGCTCAGCAAATGGAGTTTCTTGAAAGCAAGTGTACCTGTAACCTCCCACTAGGGAAGGGGGGAGAAGGAAAGACGGAAGAGGGGAAACAGGCATTTCTGGCAAGTGGTGACAAGGAAGCGTGCTTGGGTGCTGTTCTTACTGTCTCCTTGTCCAATGATATTTCTGCCTTCCATTTTCTGTGACCCACATCCAGCCAGATAGACACAAAGTATTGATCCATATCCATCTAGCATTGCACTTAAGCAGTTATAATGGGGTGAAACTCTAAAGCCTTGTAGATTGCAGAAATATTTCTTTAAAAGGAATTAAAGTTGGTACAATAGTATACATTGTTCAAAAGTTAACATTAGCTCCAATTTATTCCACTTGGATTCTTTAAAATCAGCTTAATTTTCACGACTCAATGTCAGGCAAAAGGAAAAAATACCAGAATTAACAAAGGATTGACTGCTGATATGGGATTTTTTTAAATGAAATTAATTTTTAGGAATTAGATAGTGGTGATGGCTGCACAACATAATGAATATACTAAAAACCACTGAAGTGTACCTTTTAAAATGGTAAGTTTTACACGAATTATATCTCAATTAAAAATCGACCGTGATCACTAGGAGCCTTTGAAGTTAAAAATGTTTCCTAACCCTTTCTCTGAGGACATGGAGAAAAAAGACATTCATTCTCAATTATGAGCAAAGAGTTCGTCAAGTTAGCACTTGGGACCAAGAGCACCAAAAACTCTACGAAAATATCGGGAGGTTTTTCTTGCTTTCCTCTTCCCTAAACGCCATGCTTCTTTTTGTCATCTAGTTTCACCCAACACTGTTTGCTAAACACCGATGACATTTAAACATATACAACACATCCTAAATAAGCCAAGGACTCTTCTCCTGCATCAGTCTGATTTGTCTCAAGCTTGGGTTTACTAGAAACCCTTCATGGCTTCTTTTCTTTCGGACCCTCCTGCACCAAATCAATGGGGTTTTGTTCCAAAATTAAAATACGGTTGAGTTAGCTTTTGAAACTGAACTGATACAAGGCTGTGATCCTGCTGATTTAAGGGAACTCCTGAAAGCTGAATTCAGTTCAGAAAACAAACAAACAAACAAAAAAACAAACAAGAAAAGGTGGGCCAGTAACCTGGTCCTTACTTATATGGAGCCTCACGTTCAACGACATCCTCACCGCGCAGTCTGGATCCGGCCGCTCCATCATTTATCCCATTTCCCCTGCCACTCGCAGCACAGGGACTTTGCACGTGCCATTCCCTCTACCCCAGGCCACTCTTCTCTCCCCTTTGCCACGTTGATGCCCACTCATCCTTCAGGTCTTCCTGGACCAAGCTAAAACCACCCGCCTTGCCGTCAGGAGCACATTTAATCCACGTGGAAAATTACCTCCCTGCAGAGGAGGGTCTAGGGCACCCCAGACGTGATTTCATGTTAGAGACCTTTCCTGGAGATCGCGGGAAAGCTCCTGGCGGGACTGCAGGACCAATGCTCTGGCTTTCCCCGGGGTGTGATGGAAGGATTCGGGGGCCAAAGGGAGGCGTTTGGGGAGAGCTGAGACTCGGTGGGCCGGCAGAGGATGCAGGGGCGCAGGACCGCCGCTCACCTCGCTCTCTCCCAGGCTTGAGGTTTTCCGGGCTCGGCCGGATGGGCACCCCAGCGAGCTTCGCTTTCCCAAACCCCACGCGCCACCCCGGACCCCGCCGCCTCCCGGACACTCACCATCCGCCCTCACCGAGAGGCGCGGCAGACCGAGCAGGAGCAGCGCCGCCGTCCAGAGCCGGGCGCGGGGGCCGGGTCCCTGGGCGGCCATGGTCTGGGCGGCCACGGGCGGGCGGGCTCGGGTGCGGGCGCCGGCTGCCTGCGATCGGGGCTGCCTGGGCTCCGGGCTGCCTGGGCTCCGGGCTGCCTGCGATCGGGGCTGCCTGGGCTCCGGGCTGCCTGGGCTCCGGGGCTGCCTGGGCCACCGCCCGGCGAGCACCCCTCGGCTCTGCGCGCTGCGCGCTGCGCTCTGCTCGCGCGTCTCAGGCTTCGCGCCCGGCGCGTGGAGAGGGAGGAGCGCGGACAGCCCGGGAGGCTGGGGACGCCGCCGGAGCCTCAGGGTTGGGGCCACGAGCTCCCGGGGGTCCTGTCCGTGGCGCCGGGGAGGCGGCTGTAGCCCGGCTCCGCCTCCGTGCTGGGCACCTGGAGGCCTCGATGCCAAAAGGGGCTGCGCCGGACAGCTAGCTCCCAGGGCGCCGCCGGGGGCGGAGGGTGAGGGCGCGGAGAGCAGAGTCGCCCGGCAGGGGGGACCCTCGCCGGCCTGGGGGACCCTCGACGGGAGGGTGACGCAGCCCCAGAGGCCGAGCTCCTCCCGAGGACCGTTAGGAAAGGGATGCCTCACTCCGTCCTCTGCCTGCTGACTTCCCAGCCGGCGTCCTGTAGGGGAGGGAGGTTTTTATGAAAAAGAAGAATCAGGCTTGCCAACCTCACTCTAAGGAGCGAGACCGCACGGAATAACGAGACTCTTCCCTAAAAGCATAGCTTGAGAGTCGCTCCCGTAGGGGCATCCTCGGGACGCTTCCTTCTTTCTGACCTTTCCAGGTACCGGGTAACATTCTCCCCCATCCCCCGGCCCAGAACACCAGGAGCGCGGGTGGGGCTGGCACCTTCACGCCACATCCCACACCAGGGCTGCTTGACCTAGAAGCGGGAGGGGGGCGAAGTTCGGTTCTTTCTGTCTGGGCTGGGAAACTCCATTCTAAACAAGTGTCCTGCTGAATTCGGCCACAGGGGCCCCTGCCAGGAATGGACTCCATCTTCCATCTCACCCGGCCCCGACTCCCCCAGCATCGGCACCATTGGGCGAAGGGAGGCATTCTTCCTAGGTAGAGTGATCAAGATCCGTGCTGTTATCACCGGGACACCGGTGGCAAGCAACAGTTTATACACATATCTGCTGGGTGCCCACAGCGTGCCTGCCCCGGTGCTAGCTAGACCCCAGTGGGGCTATAATCCGCCCTAAAAGCGCTCCCACTTAGATCAGACAGACCGGACAAGGGATTGGTGCTAAAAGGAGCAGATGATTGTCCACATGAGAATGATGGAGGACACAGACATTGGAAAATTATCTACTTCCTTTCTAAGGTAAGAAGGGAGATTCGAACCCACATCTGATTTCCCCGCAGGTGTCGTTTCCAGCTCACCCAATTTTTTTTTTTTTAATATTTTTTATTGATTTTTTACAGAGAGGAAGGGAGAGGGATAGAGAGCTAGAAACATCAATGAGAGAGAAACATCGATCAGCTGCCTCCTGCACACTCCCCACTGGGGATGTGCCTGCAACCAAGGTACATGCCCTTGACCGGGGTCGAACTTGGGACCCTTCAGTCCGAAGGCCGACGCTCCATCCACTGAGCCAAACCGGCTAGGGCGCACCCAATTTTTTAAAATATATTTTATTGATTTTTCACAGAGAGAAAGGTAGAGGGATAGAGAGCTAGAAACATCGATGAGAGAGATACATCGACCAGCTGCCTCCTGCACACCCCCCACCGGGGATGTGCCCGCAACCAATGTACATGCCCTTGACCGGAATCGAACCTGGGACCCTTCAGTCCGCAGACCGGCTCTATCCACTGAGCCAAACCGGTTTCGGCTCACCCAATTTTTGAAGTGTATAGAAAGCTGTCTCCTCTCCTTCTTCCTCCCCAAATGTCCACCACAAGCCTAGTGCTAGTAATTCATTCCTTTGTAAAATAAAAATTGGTAAAAAATACAAATACTCTATAGAGTGTTGGATGCGGTGAGGCCTGACAATCATTCGCACACGAGCGTAAGTGAATTTACTTCGATGCTTCTCTTCCAGCAGCCAGCTGGTGACCTAAGGGATGGGACTCCTGGGTCTGGGTTGCAGGGGACTTTTAAAGCCTGGTTATTGCTGAGAATGGAGGGGAGGGGCCAGAAGGCAGCTGCAAGAGCTGCTGACTGACACCCCGGGGAGCTGCGCCTGCTGTCTACTTTTCACATGCTGGGTCTCCTGGAATCCTTCTCTGATCTTCTTTTCTTTTCTTTTCTTTTTTTAAAATATATTTTTATTGATTTCAGAGAGGAAGGGAGAGAGATAGATAGAAACATCAATGATGAGAGAGAATCACCGATTGGCTGCCTCCTGCACGCCCCCCACTGGGGATCGAGCCCACAACCCGGGCATATGCCCTGGCTGGGAATCGAACCGGTGACCTCTTGGTTCCCAGGTCGACGCTCAACCGCTGAGCTACACCTGGCTGGGCCTTCTCTGATTTTCTTATTTTCTCTCCCCAGGGTTGTGAGGATGCCTGAATACATGGCACCCAACACTGGAGAGATGAGACCAATGGCAGTTTAATAGCCACATACACTCAGAGCCTAGGGGAGGAGGACTCTGCATGCCATGCAGGGCCATGCAGGGGTTACACTTGGGAACAGAGGGACCAGCTAGGGGCTCTGGAATATAGGCTTTGCAGTAATAAGAAGGCCAGGTGAACTCTGGTTCCCGTGGGAGGATGTGATTGTCTGGTTTGAGTAATTCCTCAGGATGGTGGGGAACTGGAGCCCTTTTACTCAGAAAACACACACACACACACACACACACACACACACACACACACACTGTGCCTGGTCCCCATGCTAAGAAGGGTTGTTTGGCTAGGGGACCTTATCGGTGGGAGCACAATGGGGAGAAGCTCTTGAGGTTAGCCCTCCGAGGCCCTTCTGATTTTACCAGGTGTCAGGACCTCGGGGAAACAACTTAAGAGCTGAGCCTCACATCCTTGTTTGTTAAATGGGGATCCTCATACCAGCCCCACAGTGTTCTTGCTCTTTTAAGATGAGAGGTCCCAGCATACTGTAAACACCGTGAAGTAATGGGTTAAGCAATAGGTTCATAATTCATTCTCTTTATTACTTGGGCGACACCACCAGGAAAGAAAGAAGGTGATCAGTCAAATCCCTTTTTTAAACATGTGAACGACAGAACTTCTAGCACACAAACTACAATGGTATTTGCCAACAGGAGACTAATCCTTGGAATGCTTTCAGAAGAATGTACCCGGGTGTCTAGGGTTGCTTGTGGCAAACCAATCCGTAGTCTATGGATTTCTGAGGCATGGATGCCTAGAAATACCAGGTGAGTTAGGTAACCGTCTAAATAGACAGGGGAGATATCCCATGACTCAAATGGCTCCTTGTGTAGTAGGTGTCACTGAAGTGTAGACAATAACCAGTTATGTGAAAAAAACCTATAATGTGATAGAGACCCAACTAGAGAAACAGGAAATAAGAGCAATCTAGAAGAGACAGAGACGATGCAGGGGCAAGAAAACTTCAACACAATAACCTCACTGCCCTCAGAGGAAAGAGAAGATACTACATTTAAAAAATAGAATAAGGTGGTGAGCCAAAAAAAAAAAAAAAAGGAATATTCAGAGTGGAAAAAAAAAATCTTGAAATGTGAAATATGAGACCAGAAATAAAAAAAACTCAATAGAGCCGAAACTGGTTTGGCTCAGTGGATAGAGCATCAGCCTGCAGACTGGGGGGTCCCAGGTTCGGTTCTGGTCAAGGGCATGTACCTTGGTTGCGGGCACGTCCCCGGTGGGAGGTGTGCGGGGGGGGGGGGGGGGGGGCGGGGGGCGGGGAGGCGGCTGATCGATGTTTCTCTCTCATCGCTGTTTCTGGCTCTCTATCCCTCTCCCTTCCTCTCTGTAAAAAATCAATAAAATATATTTAAAAAAAGAAAAGAAAGAAAACTCAATAGATGAGTTGGAAGATAAAATTGGGAATATGTCCCAGAAAATAAAGCAGAAAGACAAAGAGGTGGAAATGAGGGGAGAAGAAAATAACACCCAGGAATGCCCTCTCTGCCTGCAACCCGCCTTGACCTCCCCACGTGACCCCTCGAAGCATACCATGTACCCCCTCCGGGAACCTGAGTAATAAATTCCTCTATTTCACTTTCCCTTCCATTCTTTTGTGTCTCTACTTAACAAATGTTAATATAACAAAGCCACAGCATTCTGTGAAAAGTCCTAAGTCCATCCAAAGGTTTCTGAAAATTTCTGACCTATTTGAGTTTCAAATTCCTGCCCCCATTTCTGATTCTCCCTTTATTTCTGCCCCCCGGTGACCACTCAAATGTGGAATTCAAGTTGGAGAACCTTAAAAACATGTTTTTAAACCAAAACTCTATTCATTTAAGGCTTTTACTGAGGAGACAATCTTTTATCAAAGGTTTTAGGAAAGTGGTGAGGTTTTGTTTGTTTGTTTGTAATAATGCAAACAACTTAAAATGGAACACAGCAGCCCTCCCCCTTATCCATGGTTTCTAGTTCCATGGTTTCAGTTATCCACGGTCAACTGTGTTCTGAAAAGATCACATTGAAAATTCCGGAAATAAACAATTCCTAAGTTTTAAATTTCACATCATTCTGAGGAGCATGATGAAATCTTGCACTGTACTGCTCCGTCCTGCCCTGGATTTGAATCATCCCTTTGTCCAGTGTATTCATCCTGTATACAGGACGCTCCCGTGAGTCACTTAGTAGCTCTCTCCGTATCAATCAGATCGACTATGGTAGTATTGCAGTGCTGTGTTCAAGTAACCCGTATTTTACTTAATAATGGCCCCAAAGCAGAAGAGTAGTGATGCTGGCAATTTGGATATGCCAAAAAGAAGCCATAAAGCACTTCCTTTAAGTGAAAAGATGCAGATGTATAGGACAAAATATAATATGCATAGGGTTTGGTACTACCCACAGTTTCAGGCATGCACTTAGGGCCGTGGTCGGCAAACGGCGGCTCGCGAGCCGCCGTTTGCCGCTCTGTTGACTAATGAGTTTGCCGACCACTGGCCTAGCTGGCCCCATTCATATCTTATTATGTCCAGACTTCTCCTGGGCACAGAGAGTCAGATGCCTTACTATTGATCATAGTTATTTAACAGTGAAGTAATGGATAGTGATTGTCCTAAATAAACTTAACATAGTACTTTGGAACTGGAAATTTACTTCACAATGTTATATGTCCACTAAGAAGTAATTACCTTTTATTGATCACCTATGATAACCAGGAGCTTTAAATCTATATTTTTATTTGTAATCCTTACAACTCTATAGTCAGCTTGCAGATGAGAAATGGCATTTTTTTTTTGGTATGGTAAAGGTGGAAATTTATTGAAGAACAAGTACAGACTCCCACATGGGGAGGGGGAAAGAGTCCCACTGAGTCCCTTTTTCCTACGGTTTATAAAGGCTGCAGATCTTTGTACCTTGATATCCCCTCTGATTGGTCACCTCCCCTTCTGATTTGGTCACTGTAGCAACTCCTGAGCGCAAAGGTTGACCTCACATGGGACACCTGAGGCTCTCCTCCCTCATTGTTCTCCTGTTCCCTCTGGGCTTTCTTCCTCCTTCCCTTTATTCTGTAAATGTGTACCTTTTGCTACTCCCAGCTCCCTTATCTTATAAAAATGTAACTTCTGCTGCTCCCAGCTCTCTCGCCTGATGGAAATGTACCTTTTGCAGCTCTGTAGCCCCTGTGATTTTTCCATGGCCCCCTTGATTTTTTAAAATTACCTAAACCTGCTCTAACTGGTTTGGCTCAGTGGATAGAGCGTCAGGCCTGCGGACTGAAGGGTCCCAGGTTCGATTCCCGTCAAGGGCATGTACCTTGGTTGCAGGCACATCCCCAGTAGGGGTTGTGCAAGAGGCAACTGATCAATGTTTCTCTCTCATTGATCCCTCTCCCTCTCCGTAAAAAATCAATAAAATATTTTTAAAAATTACCTAAACCTGCCTATTTCACCCCCAAAACTCCCATTTTACCCCAAAATCTCCTTTCAGTCCCCCCCTCTGATTAGGAAACCCCAACTGCCGGGTCTGTCAAGAAATGGCACTTTTTTCTGTGTAGGTTCTGCAAATTGCCCGAGGTCACACAGCTTGTATGGCCTAAGTGGGATTTGAACCCACCTGTATATGATGCTAAAGTCTCTACTCTTACCTTCACAGAATGCTGCCTGTTAGATACCCTGTAAGCATTTCTTCCCATTAAATTAGGATTAAATTCTAGAAAGGCAGACTCTTATGCTGACATTCTGTGTCCAGGGGCGAGAAAGAACCCATAAGTAACCTCTTGAACACCTTGTGACTCTACAGCTTAGGGCACTGCATTATGATCATTTATTTATGGGTCTATCCCGTCCTATGGGGGTAGGAGCAGGGTCTTACCATCACTGGAGCACCAGTGTCTACCTCAGCCACTATTCAGTGTCTGGCACATCGTAAGTCCTCAATAAATGTCTGGTAAGTGAACGAAGGAGGTATTTTCCATGGTATTGCAGACATTCCACTTCCCATAGTCCATCTGGCTGAACACGTGCTCATCTTTCTTGCCTCAATACTAGCACCATCTTCTCTGTGAGGCCTTCTTTATGATTTAGTCCAGTCTCTCCACTCTCCCCTTTGTGCTTTCACTGTACCCTGAACAGATATCTTAGGAACTATTGTTCTACAGATCTGACTCTCCCTCTAGTCTGAATGTCGTTGACGGAGATCCTGACTTTTATTTTTTTAAAATATATTTTATTTATTTTTTTACAGAGAGGAAGGGAGAGGGAGAGAGAGTTAGAAACATCGATGAGAGAGAAACATTGATCAGCTGCCTCCTGCACACCCCCTACTGGGGATGTGCCCGCAACCAAGGTACATGCCCTTGACGGGAATCGAACCTGGGACCCTTCAGTCCACAGACCGACGCTCTATCCACTGAGCCAAACCGGTTAGGGCGAGATCCTGACTTTTCTATGATTTTTCTCTCTGGGGTCTTGAGAAGTGCCTGGTTCATAGTAGGTTCTCAACCTATGTTTGATAACTTAATAAAAAATTAACCCCTGATCTGTTGGCTTAACTCATCAAAGGACCCCAAGGAGAGAGCATGTCAAGGATCATGGTATCGCTCTCAGTAAAATAAGGAACTTGCCTAGGGGGTCATATGCCTCTCTCCTCAGCATCTTCTTTTTAGAGCAGCGACCATGGCCTTTTGTGCTTTTCTGTCTCTGGTAGCTAGTACAGTGCCTAGCACACACACACAGTCAGCTGCGATGAATGGAAGGAGGAATAAATGAGCCTCAAAAGCAGTATATACCAGCCAATGTAGGATTTCAAACCTGATGGATCTGAAGCCGTCTCACAAATCATCTGCCACCAGCCTGAGGCCACAGAGCTGAAAAACCACTGCACAATGTAGCCTTTACTTGCAGGCTGCCTTCGGGGCTGTGGAGGTTGTGGGCTGGGTCCTGAGTAAACACGGGCTGCACTGAAGAGCCATTGTGGGCGCTGGTAGTTCTTTCAAGTTCCTCTGGGGTCTGCAGTTGATTTGCAGCTGGAGCCAAGTCCCTGCCAAGGCCCTCTCCCTTTTTGCAATTGAATTATTAGCTAAAAGAGAACCTTCCAGGGTGTAGGAGTTAGCAGCGGCCTGCCAAGGGTAAGGAGCTTTTGTTTACCCAGAGTGTTTGCACCTAATCTAATGAAAAGTAGGAATGAGCCCTCAGAAAGCAATTCAGAAGTTCTGGCCACAAAGAAAGACAGGCTTTGGACTTTGGCAGGAAGGCAGTTCAGGGCAGCCAAGGACTGGGGCTGCAGGTCTTACACCCCCCCGCCCCCCCAGGATACGACTTATTTCCAGGTGGGTGTTATCCACGGGTTGCTTCTGTGCTTGTTTTTCCGGGGACCCTAGGCAGGACCCCAGTGCTCCCATCTCCCACGTATCCCATCTCCTCCAGTTTGAATCCTGCAGCTGTCACTGAAGACTTGGATCCTTACTGAGATGCAAATGCCACCGAGAG
Organism: Cnephaeus nilssonii; assembly: GCF_951640355.1. Taxonomy (NCBI): domain Eukaryota; kingdom Metazoa; phylum Chordata; class Mammalia; order Chiroptera; family Vespertilionidae; genus Cnephaeus; species Cnephaeus nilssonii. The sequence continues at coordinate 12,619,328 of NC_137088.1, read as the reverse complement.
GGACAGCTCTGCAAAGGGGTCAAGAACTGAGTTCACATCTGATTTTTGCAACGTTATGGAACCATGAACACGTCACTTTACAAGTCTGGGCCTCTGTTTCTTTACCTATAAAATGCAGATGATCGTGCTACCTAACATACAGGGTTCTTGGTATTGGAATTACTTTGTAAGTCAGAAAACTTTCTACAGATAAAATGATGTCTGTAATAATTTCTGCATGCAGGCTACTTAGCACATTGCATTGCTCTGTAAGCCACTTGAGGGCAAGGGCTGTGTCTTATTTTGTATCTAGCTTCTATCTCAGTACGTGACACAGAGTAGGTGGCCAGTAAAGGGCAGGCTAATCTACAGCAGCAGGAGAGATAAGCAAACTCCTGTCTTCTGTCATGTCTAACATGAAGATTCTTTCTTGAAGGAGCTCATCTTGGCCCATTTGTTGATTTTGATTTTTACTGAACTGTAACAAGGCATGGGTATTTTTAATTTTACTTTGAGCCCTAGCTGGTTTGGCTCAGTGGATTGAGCGTCGGCCTGCAGACTGAAGGGTCCCAGGTTTGATTCTGGTCAAGGGCACATACCTTGGTTGCAGGCTTGATCCCCAGCCCTGTTGGGGCATGTGTGGGAGGCAAACAATTGATGTATCTCTCTCACATCAATGGGTTTTTTTTCTCTCTCTCTCCCTTCCCTTCCACTCTCTCTAAAAATCAATGGAAGAATATCTTCGGATGAGGATTAAAAAAAAAAATTAGTTTGAGAAGAAGTGTGATAGAAGGGCCCAATATACCTGGCCATGAGAAAACTGGATTCTACTCTTGGTCTATCATCAACCTCTTGTTGGGTTAATCATTATTTTACCCTTCATTTCTTGTTCAGGAAAGCCCAGCAATAGAGACATGACTTCTAAGGAGACTTCCGTTATTCTGTTTGGGTCCAATGGCCCCTTTTCTCATTCTTCTGTGTTTAGAATGTCTCCTTTGGCCAGGCTGGAGTCTCCAGCCCCATGCTCCCAACATTTGTCAGAGCATGGGACAAATGTGGATCCTGCTGGAAAGAGAGTTATCCTGGGGTTGCTTAGTCCTGCCATACAAGGCCATCTGGAAAGGCAAAGAGACTTCAGCAGGAAGAGGACAGTGTTTTATGGAAACTGCCCAAGAACTGAGCAAAGAGCTGTAAGGGATCCCAAAACAAAGATGCATCCACAAAAGACAAGGGAGCCCAAACAGGTGGGGAGGAGATGACTTAATGCCAAGCAAAGTTGTGTATTTCAAAAGTTAAGTGTCTAGTGCCAATTTCTGAAACAAATTGTATTTGTAAATTTAAGTGGTAGTAGGACCACACCTTAAAGTGGAAAAAAAACATGGACCCACTGGGAGTTGGGGAATAGGGATGATTATCCCCATTAAATAATTTTCAAAAGAACTCTATACTTGTGCTTTGATCACAATCCATGTATCCTCTTTGTTCAACATCCCAACTCATATGCTTTAAATATATGTTTTTATTCACTTGGAGCCTTAGTTCACTGTCTGAAGATATATATCAAGCTACGTGCAAATATTTTCTCTTTTTAATATTATGTATTAGAAGGTAAAAACCACTCACCGCTGGGTTAGCAAATCAACAATTAGGTTAAGTCATCTATAAATAACAGTATATACACTTCTATAGGAATATACACGTGACAATTTTCCAGGCACCTAACTAAAATTGACTTGAACTCAGATAGGTAATGGGAAAAGGGGAGAGATATATTTTGCGTTTCTCCTCTGTTTCCTGCAGTGAGTATCAGAGTGCTGAATAGAGAAACAAGTGGGTTCTGCCATTTGGTAGTAGTGTGACCATGAACAAATTGCTTAGCTTTCATTCATTCATTCATTCATTCATTCATTCAACAAACAACTGATGAGCAAACAAGAAGTTGAGCAGCAGTCTCAAGGAACATTCACGTTGGAGGAGGTTGACTAGCAGAGTCTAGAGCCGGGTTGGAGTTAAGAGAGAGCAGCCACAGCACATGGGAGATACTGTATAGGAATATAGCCCCTGAGGAGCCCCCACACTCAGACACTGAATTAATGCCCAATTAAACCCCGTGGCAGGCCGTCCCTACTCTGGGAAGACTTGCATTATCTGCATCTTGGATTGCTAGGCGCGCCATCTGCTGCCTCAGGGCCTGTTTACTTTTTATGCAATCCATAAAAAGGTGGCCAAGCTTGCTTTAATTTATTGAAAAGCATAGAAATAGCCTCGGGGGAATAATTAGAAGCCCACTGTTTTTCATTATATTGTAAGACAGCATATTTTCCTGTCTACTGCCTTTTAAGAGGGCCCTGCCAAATAGTCTGTGTAAGAGTCAATGAGCAAATAAAAGGAGCGCTCTGTAGCTATTTGGACTTGGTTTTTAAGGAACTTTATCTTCATTCACATGAAAAAATAAACAAATTCTCAACTTCAGCTTCTCCAGGTCCCACAAAAATGCACATTGTGTGCCTACAGAAGCAAAAGGGGAAAAAAATGATGGAAAAAATGACTCAGTATTTGGAGCAAAATATTCTGCTACCAGTGAACAGAGGGCACTGCATGGATTGATTAGGTGGTGATATTGACCAAACTATTGGGGGGAAATGGAGCAGTAGGATCTTTTGAAATGCTGCAGAGGAAAAGCTACTATAGACACAATATGTTAAAAATAACCCCCAAATGCTAAAGAAGTTGCCGGGCAAAATGATGTTCTTACCCAAAGGTCTTCTGTTTATACTCCAAAATGCTCTTTTCACCAGTATAACTCTACTTATTTTTCAAATTTTTAACTATAGAAGTCAAAATGAATTCATTCACCTTATAAAAAAAATCAAGATGTTATATAAAAGCCAAAGTGCCCTTTGACTACCAACGGAACCAAACATATACATATACCCTACCCGGGATATCCATCATTATGAGTTTAGCGAGTATTATCCAAACAAGAATAGGGAAGTTCAAGACATAATGTTAAGAAAACAAATAAATTTACTAAATACACATTATGATAGTGGTCATGTAAAAAATATATACTTTAGACAATACTAAAATATATACTTTAGACAATACTATATAGTACCTATATCTATAGGTACTATAGATATAGTACCTATATCTATATCCTATTTATTTGTGCTAATGATATCTGTATCTCTACAGGACATAAATAGAAAAGGTTTAAGGGAATTTCACTTCTGGTAATGGTGAAGTAATTTAGGTAAGTCTCTGAGGATAAGAACAATTTATAAATCTGTACAAAATCTGATAACATCTACTTAAAGGCATCAAGCAGCTAATAACATCGTGTACAATTGTTAGGCTAGGACCCATGGACGGGCAGCAGCTCAGAGAGATGATCCTATTGATTAAAACCTCTTTTCTTTTGGGGGATAATTTACTTATTATAGAAGGGATTGTTGAGAGGATGAGAAACTGAAGACTCTTTGGATAGCCTTGTCAGGCTAAGGAAACAGGGAAAGGACATGGTTCAACCAAGAAGGGGTGTTCCTTTGCTTTGGGATCTCAATGCACCACAGTGGTAGAAGGTTACCCAAGAAAAGGCAGGTTCTTGCAGAAATTGCAGCTCAGTTTTGAATAATTTTAGTCACTGAATTTGGCTGAAGGTTTGCTCATATTACTTGAAGTGTGTCAAGTGCCTACCAGAAATAAATAAAAACTTCTCTAGAGGAGGAATACCTCATTCTGTAGACAAATTACAAACAATTTTGCAAATACATATCTGGCCTACAATTTAAAATAAACAGGCACACAAAAGACAAAAAGAAGAAAAAGAAGAGTGAAAGCAAAAGCAGTTACAGACTTTAACTCTATTCATTATATTCAGGGAGATAAAATAAGAGCCTGCGAAATTTGGCAGAGAACTAGGAACTATAAAAATTTCAAAAAAGTAAAGTCTGCAACTAAAAATTAAAACTGAAATGAAAACCTCGGCGGGTATTTTTAATAGCAGATTAAATATCGCTGAAGAGAGATTTAGTGAGCCGGAGTGTGTGTTGAAAGAAAATATCTAAAATGAAGCATAGAGAAACAAAAGGAAGAAGATATAAAAAATAAAAAAGGAAAATTACAGACATAGAGCATGTGTGAAGATCAAACATTTGGTAGTTTAAGGGCTAGAAGGGAAGGAGAGTAAGAATGGGACAGAAAAAGTTTGAAGATTACGGCTGAGAGTTTTTCTCAATTGATAAAATTTATCAAGCCATAAATAGTAGAAGACATACAAAGCCAAGAAGGATAAATGCGAAGAAAGCCATACTTAGGCACATCATAGTAAAACTGCTAAAACTCAAAGGCCTCCCCGCTCCCTCTCCCCCTCCTCCGCCCAATCAAACTTAAAGTGCTAAAGAAAAAAGAGAGATTACCTTCAAAGGAGAAAGAACAAAACCTACAGATGTTTACCCATAGAAACAATGGAAACCCAAAGACAAAATAACCATAGATTTAAATGACAGAGAGAAAATGACTGCCAATATAGAATTCTATGCTAAGTAAAATATTCTTTGTGAAAGAATAAGGAACTTTTGTGTTCAAAAACTACAGGACATCAGCGTACCCACATTAAAATAAGTACCAAAGGTGTTCTTCCGGCAGAAGGAAGATAATCCATAAAGGAGAGAGAGACACATGGACTGATTGCCTTCCTTTCGCACGCATGCCTGACCGAGGCCCGAAGTCTGCAGTCTGTGGGCCGAGGCTCTGTCCACTGGCCAAACCAGCGAGGGCAGAAGTATCAGTTAAGATTAGACTGAGTACTTCTGAGGTTGACCAAGATGGAGTATGTCTACTTCAGACTGTATGTCTTATTGAAGCAAAATACTGTGGGGCAGAACAGGAAAAGCAAGTACCAGAGAACTCTGAAAAAGCATTGGACAAAATTTAATACACCGGGGTGGGCAAAAGTAGGCCTACAGTTGTAAGTACGTGAAACACAGAGTTTATTCTTTAAAAAAAAAAAAAAAAATATATATATATATATATATATTTTATTGATTTTTTACAGAGAGGAAGGGAGAGAGAGATAGAGAGTTAGAAACATCGATGAGAGAGAAACATCGATCAGCTGCCTCCTGTACACCCCCTACTGGGGATGTGCCTGCAACCAAGGTACATGCCCTTGACCGGAATCGAACCTGGGACCCTTCAGTCCTCAGGCCGATGCTCTATCCACTGAGCCAAACCGGTTTCGGCAGAGTTTATTCTTGTATTATTATTATTTACTCATTACTATGTCTTTGTACTATAACTGTAAATCTACTTTTGCCCAGTCCTGTATATTCAGTAAAACGAGGCACAACAACAACAGCAAAAAAGTCCCAGAAAATTAGGAATAAAAGGCAAGTTCCTTAACTTAATAAAGGCACCTACAAAAAATATACAGCTAACATCATGCTTAATGATGAGATATTGAATGATTTCTCCCTGTAACCCAGAAATCCCAGTCCTGGTTATCTATCCAAATGAGTTAAAAATCAATGTTCACACAAAAATCTGTATGTGAATGCCAATAGCAGCTTTATTCAAAATTTTTCCAAACTGGAAATAACCCAGATGTTCAACAACAGGTGACTAGATAGGCAAAATGTGGTATGGCCATACAACAGAATACTACTCAGCAATGAAAAGGGAAGAACTATTGATTCACATAACAACATGGATGAGTCTCAATTGCACTTTACTAAATGAAAGATCCAAAAGTCTATATATTTTATGATTCCATTTATATGGTATTCTTTTTAAAAAAATATATTTTATTCATTTTTTTACAGAGAGGAAGGGAAAGGGATAGAGAGTTAGAAACATCGAGAGAGAAACATCAATCAGCTGCCTCCTGCACACCCCCTACTGGGAATGTGCTCGCAACCAAGGTACATGCCCTTGACCGGAATGGAACCTGGGACCCTTGAGTCCACAGGCCGATGTTCTATGCACTGAGCCAAACCGGTTAGGGCGGTTTGCTTCCACTTTAAAGAATACAATGTAATTTAAAATGTATTTCGTTGTAAGCTTGGAAGCAGGTAAACTGGAATATAAGCAGCGGTTACCTCAGGTGCTGGGGTTTAGCATGGTTTTTGTTTTTTCATTCTTGTTATAGTTCACTTAAAACGTCTTCACTAATCACGTATTCCCTGTGTAAACTGTTTCTTACATAAAGGACACCTTCATTTTTTTGTGTTTCTTTTTCAATTCCATAAAAACCAGGCAGCCTGCGGCTTGGTTATCTGTCAGGTGAGGGACATCAAGGTGCTCTGGGTGACGATGGACCGACCAGGTGCGAACTAGGGAAGGCGACGAGGCCCCGCCCAGGAGTCCGGGCCCGAGGGGGCGAGGGGGCGGTCCAAAGGGCACCACCCTGAGGCGTCACGTGCGCGCCGTCGGCCAATGGCAGCCTCCCGAGCCCACCTTGGGGACGGGGCGGGGCGCCCAGCTGGCGTCACCAGGACAACGGGCGTTGCCGGCGCCGTGTGACTCCGGGCTGTGGGCGCGCTGGCGGCTCTCCGGCCATGGTGAGTGTGCGGCCCGCCGCCCCGCCCTTCCCCGCCCGAGCTGGGTCGCCGCGCGGCCGCCCGCTAGGTGCAGGCGGGCGGCGGCGGGGTCGCGGGGAGGCCGGGCCGCGGCCTGCGAGGCTGTGTGGGGCGGCGGGGTGCCGGGCTTGGGCGGGCCCGGGGGAGGGGGGCCCGGAGGACGCGGAACGCCCGCCTGCCCCCGGCGCCCGCGGACCCGGCTTTCTCTGCCCGCGAATGTCTGGGTCGCTGCTGGGACCCCCCTCCTCCCTGGGGACCGCCGGACAGCGTGACGCTCTTGTGGCTTTGGATTGCCTGGGAAGCCACCCAGAGAGGGTGTGGTTAAAAAAAAAAAAAAAAAAAAAGGATGTGTATCAATATCCTATATATTCCTATATATCCTATTTCTTGCAGGCTCTGTGCTTCTGCCTGTCTCGTTTCTGCAATTATAGATTTAAAAAAAAATAGAATACATGTGTATTTCTTTCAAATTCATCCTTCTGGCAGGTTGTTTTTTTCTTCTTAGTACGTGGAAATTTAAACTTGTGATTTTGGAGATTTTCCCCTCCTTTTTTTTTTTTTTTTTAAATAATGGGGGCATGAAGCTGGCGGTTTTTAGCTGAGAGCAGCACCCGCAGGGACTTAATGAAGAGTAGCTGTGAACGTCGTGAGTCACTCCTCTACCCAGTAACTTGAGTGGGCACACCGCCTGGCCCCCAGGAAGCAGCTCGCTTTTTAAAACCTGACTTGAAGGCTGAGGTGTGGACTTAAAGAGACAGGACTCAGGAAATTGCCAACCAAAGGTGTGTTTCCCCCCCCAGAGGCCCCCCAAGGCTGTAAGAGAAGAGAGGACTCTGCGTGGGGACACGCCTTTGGTGGACTGTAGGGTATTGGTTTAGAGGGGGTGGGGTGGTAATAAGGAGATGCCAGTTTTTAAGAAACAGTTTTGCGGTGGTTTTGTTTGTTTGTTTGTGTGTTTGAAACCATCGGTGATTTAGTGTAGATCAGTGGAAGTATGAATAAGCGGAGACTGCAGGGTGCCTTTCAAGTGTCAGTTGGCTTTCTGGAGGGAGAACCTACCATGTGGGGCCCTGGCGGGCTCTGGCTTTTCTTACTAAGGAGAGGCATCGTCGGAAGAGAAGGTGGATAGCCGGTGTGTCTCATTGACTCTGAGAAAACAATTGCCAGGTGAGCAGCTTGTTGGTAACAGGAAAAGCACACCAGCCACAAATAACACAATGTCATTATTTTGTGTTTCTCTTTAATGCAGAACTGCTTTAACGTGACAAATTCACGGAGCCAGAAAGACTTTCAGAAAATGAATTTTACCAAACTCTTGTGTTTTAAATCTAGCAGTGACTTGCTTTTATATGTTACTAGAGGCCCGGTGCATGAAATTTGAGCATGGGTAGGGTCCCTAGGCCTGGCCGGCAATCAGGGCTGATTGGGGCCTTCCTTAGTTCCGTGCCGCCCCCTGGTGGTCATCGCATGTCATAGCGAGTGATTGAATTCCCGGTGTCTCCGTTGAACTCCCTAGGGGACAATTTGCATATTAGGCTTTTATATACATAGAAGATTGAAAGATATGCAAGAAAAGCCCTTACAGATACAGTAGGGAAAAAGGAGGCATATTCAGGAATTAGTGTGTACAGCTCTCTGAAATCTCGTATTCCTCCTATTGGCCATTTTCTTTTTCTTCTCCTTCTTCCACCCATTCCATTCTGACCCACAGTCCACCTCAACTCACTTGTGAATTTTGGAGTTGTATTGATGCTAAAATAAAAGCATTTTGCTGTAGTATATTAGTAGTTGCTTTGCTAGACTTAGAAATGCTTTGCTTGCTCTGACTGGTTTGGCTCAGTGGATGGGGCATTGGCCTGTGGACTGGAGGGTCCCAGGTTCGATTCTGGTCGGGGGCACATGCCCAGGTTGCAGTCTTGATCCTGGAGGGGGGTGTGCAGGAGGCAGTCTATCAGTGATTCTCTCTCATCATTGATGTTTCTATCTCTCTCTCCCTCTCCCTTTCTCTCCGAAATCAATAAAAATATATATTTTTAAAAATGCTTTGTATTGTTAAATGTTAAGAATTTATTTCATGGAAGGAATTCAGTTGAGTGAAAAGCTGATGCGTGGGCTCCAAGGAAGGTGGGAAATGAATGGTTGGTATAGGAGGGGACAGGAGGAGGCTGCCTGCATGATCCCCAAAACTGTATTCAAGATTATAACATTACCCTTCATTAAACGCTTGCTTTTAAACACACAACTTTAAAAGTTTATATAAATGACTTTGCATGTGAATTTTGGAATTCTGTTTTAACTGTTTCTCTATGAAATTTTCTGCAGTTAAGCCTCTTGTTTCTATTGCCTCTATAAAAATGACAGCTGACATTTATTTTGTATATTCTATGTGTGAGATATTTTTCTAAGCACCTATGTTGTATTTAACCATCACAACAACCCTATGGAGGAAGATATCATTTTCCCATTTTAGAGACAAGGAAATTGAGGCACAGAGAGGTAAAGTAACTTGCCCAGGTCACCCAGCTGATAAATTGAGCCACATTTCAAAACCAGGCACTTTGTCACAGAACCTGCTAATGTAAACACTGGATTATACTGTAATATATACTGTATCATTATATGGTCCCCAATATGTTTGCCATAGATATGTTAGGAAATTACTTTTCTTTCTTACTTAGATTTTAATTTTTTGAGCACTTATGAATAATTGTATTTTGTTGTTCTTGGCACTGGAATAGATGCTACAGAATAGAGTATCCTGGCCTAGCCTTTCCCCCTTCCCTCTCCCTCCCCTCTTTCACAAAGATGAAATGAGAAGGAATTGATGAAGACAGGTTATTAGATTAGGGTTCATATTCATGGCTGTAATAGTATTGAAAATTCCTCCTGTCATTTCAGTTTGTGTTCAGGAAATGACACCTACCTTTTGTGAATCACAAAGACCAGTGTCTTACATAAAGCCATTTAGACTTGGGGGATAAAATGTTTAAAAAGTAAAATTTTATTTTCCAAGTTTTTTTTTCTAATAGTAATTTTTACATTTGTTTTAGTTGTATGTTCTAAAATTGTTGCAAAAAGACATCAAACAATGGTTTAAATTTTAATTCATGTGGGTCAAAATGTGCATTAGAATATTTATTGCCATCAAGTTTTTGTTATTGCTTAATACTTGATCATACAGTCTTCCCATTTTCATTTATTCTCTTGGGCTCGCCCCTGTTTTGGCACTTTCCTTTCTGTGCTGGTGTTGGAAGCACAAGGTGGAGGGGGAACTTTCCAATAAAGTATACCTGACGTCGAAGGACAGTTTTGGTCTATTTGCCATATAGTCAAGAGAGCTTGTGTAATGCAATCTCTGTTAATAGATTGTGAAAAGGTTTCTCGTATTTTTTTTTACTCTTGACAGTCTTGGTCTCCCTTTTTCTTTATAGGCATACACACACACACACACACACACACACACACACACACATGTATATTTCAGAGAGGAAGGGAGAATGAGAGAAAGATAGAAACATCCATGATGAGAGAGAATCGTGGATCGGCTGCCTCCTGCACGCCCCCTACTGGGAATTGAGCCCGCAACCTGGGCATGTGCCCTGACTGGAAATTGAACCTATGAGCTCTTGGTTCAGTGGTCGGCAAACTGCGGCTCGAGAGCCACATGCGGCTCGTGAGCTACGGTTTGCCGCTCTGTTGACTAATGAGTTTGCCGACCACTGTCCTGGTTCATAGGTCGACACTCAACCACTGAGCCAGGCTGGCTGGGCTTGGTCCCCCTTTTGTCTGCACTGGGGAGCATAATTTTTAGTACTTAATTATAACAATAATTCTTTTTCATAGAGCCTTTCACTTGCCTAGTTTTAGGCTGATTATTTCACATCTCATTTAATCCTTCCAATATCCCTAGAAGATTGACATCATTCCCATTTAACACTCTCAGATAGATTAGGCAACTTGCCCAAGGTCAAATAATTGGCCAGTAGCAGAGCCAGGATTTGAACTCAACCGGTCTTCAAAGTCTGGCTTCTTAGCTATTATACCATGGCTTCTTTCCAAACTAAAGAATGTGCCCAGTGCCTGGTTTGAATGTACTACACCAAGATTAGGAGTCTCAGGGTCTTATCAGCTGAGCCAGCAAGTTCTTTTTTATTTTATGACAAACTATTTGTAATGTCTAATGACACCCTGAAGGTTTTACTTGACTACCCTCCTCACCACCACCACCACCACCACCACCACACCCCCCCGCCCCGCAGACCAACAAAACTCAGATATGGACAGCCATGGATTGGACTACACTTTGACCTCTGCCTTCCCTAACTCATTTTGTGTCTCACCTCTACCCTGTACTGTCTACCTCAGCACTGCCACTTCCAGCACTGGAGTGGCTATGAAAGAGATGGGACTGGAGCAGAGGTGTCTAAGGAAGTGGAACAGGGCAGTCACTGGGAAAGTTTTTGTGGAGTCAGAATTGTACAACATGTGGCCTTTTGTTTGTGTCTTCTTTCATGTGACATAATATTTCAAAGGCTCATTTCTGTTGTAATATATATTAGTACCTCATTCTTTTTGATTGGTGAATAATTTTCCATTGTATGGATATACCACACTTTATTCATTAGCTGATGGACATTTGGGTTATTTCCACTTTTTGGCTATTATGAATAATGCTGCTATGATCATCCATGTACAAGTTTTTGTATGGGCACATTTTCATTTCTTCTAGGTAGTTACCTGTGGTTGGAATTGTTGGTTCATGTGGTAACTTTATGTTTAACCTTTGAGGAACTGCCAGACTGGTTTCCAAAATGGCTCTACCAGTGTAGTGTATGAGTGTTCCAATTCCTCCACAATTTACAAACACTGTACACTAGCATCACCACCAACGACATGAGTAATGCATCACACTGCGATGTTATGATGGCTGTGATATCACTAGGGTGATGGGAATTTTTCAGTTCCATTATAATCTTATGGGACCACTGTTGTATAGGTGGTACTTCATTGACCCAAGTATCATTAGGCAGTGCATGACTTTATTTTGGCTATTCTGGGTCTCTTGCATTTCATATTAATTTTAGGATCAACTTTTAAACTTTTCAATAAAAAGGCAGCTGGCATTTTTATAGAGATTTCATTAAATCTTTGGATCAGTTTGAGAAATGTTGCTAACTTAACACTTAAATCTTCCAATTCGTGAACATGGGATGTGAGTATATTTGTCTTTTTAAATTTCTCTCAACAATGTTTTATATAAGTTTTCAACATATGTCTTGCACCCCCCCCCTTTTAAAAAAATTTATTTCAGAGAGGAAGGGAGAGAGAAATAGAAACATCAATGATAAGAATCATTGATTGGCTGCCTCCTGCACACCCCCTACTGGGGATTGAGCCAGCAACCCAGGCATGTGCCCTTGACTGGAATTGAACCTGGGACCCTTTAGTCCGTAGGCCAACGCTCTATCCACTGAGCCAAACGAGCTAGGGCTGTCTTGCACTTATTTAGTTAAATTTATTCTTAAGTATTTTATTCTTTTTAATGCTATTGTAAATAAGATTGTTTTCTTAATGTCAGTTTCAGGTGGCTCATTGCTAATATGTGGAAATATAATTTATTTTTATATAGTAACTATCTTGTATATTGTATATAGTATCCTGCAACCTTGATGAACTCCTTGATTAGTTCTGATAGAATTTTCTGTGATTTTTTTTTTTTTAGAATTATCTATATACTGGTACAAGATTGTTACCTGTAAACAGAGATGGTTTTGCTTCTTCCTTTCCATCAAGATGCCTTTTATTTATTTTCTTGCTTAATAACCTTGGATAGAACCTCCAATACAAGGTAGTATAGAAATGGATGTTACCATTTTTATAAAAACGGTGAAAGGGTATAAACTATTCTTATAGCTATCAATATTGAAGTGGGGTGGCTTCATGAAATTGGTATCATACCTATAGGATAGTGATTGGGGCTGTTCTGATCTAAGAAACATGTAACTTAAAAAAAAAAATTGATCGAGGAGCACTAACAGTTTTCCTTTTTTTCTTTTTCTTTTAGGTTTTCTCAAATAATGATGAAGGCCTTATTAACAAAAAGTTACCAAAAGAACTTCTTTTAAGGTAAATGTAGATAAACTTTAGATAAAGAACTCAGATTTGATTCCGTCATCAAATTCCAAGACAATCTTCTTTCTCACTGTGAGTCCGTAGCACAGAAAAACAGCCAGAATTAGCCTAACCGACTTTTTGTTTTTGTTTTATAGAATGCTGTTCAGCTTGTTGTTAAATTTTACTTGGTCTAATCCAGAATGTACTAAGTATGTACATAGCATTGGTCTGGATTCTTTTTGTAATGTGGTAAGTATTGTAATAATCTTCAGTAGGGGCCATTGTCTTGGTAGCAGTAGATAATTCCAATGTAGTCCATAACACGAGGAGAGACTTTTCAGGTTCTGAGCTCCTGAAGTCCTAGACATTTAGTTGTTTTCTGATAAATTGGTTTTAAAAGAAGTACACTTACTGAGCATTTAAAATGTGCTCAGCCCCAATATTGATATGTTTTTCTCCATTTTATGAGAATGGTGTGCTACTTGACAGTGAGTACTACAGAAACTCTGCTTTTTGTCCTTGGTTTCTGGCATCCCTGAATATGGAGCAAGTGGTATTTTCCTTGTCATTTTTACCAAGTAGAGCTCTCAACCAACATTTGTTGACCCTGTACTGCAGTTTCCTTCAGTACTCTGCAATCATCAGCTAAATCTTATTTTAGTTTGGTTGTTACATTTTAGTTATTAGTACGTATATCCATGGTAATCTTTGAGTAGCATTTCCTAGACTCTTCTCTTATCCTTGATGTTCCTCCAAACAAAACGAAAAAAAAAAATAGGTTTTGTGAACAAATAAGTATGGGAAACGCTAGGTTAACAAAACCAATTTCTTCACTGCCTGACTTCTCAGAGCCTTAGTAAGCCAGTAGGCATAGCGATGCTCCCTCATGGATAGCTGTGGCATTTAAACTCGCCATGGCACCCTTTTAATATTCCATGGAAAAAATTTTGGGAAATGCTGACACGCAGTAAGAGACTGACCAGATGACTCCATTCCCTGGCTGTGCTAAATCTCTCTCTAACTTCTGGGGAACGAGTATGAATTCTGTTTACATATTGGAATTCATCACAGAGTCATTGTAAATGCCACAGATGACTAACCTCTGCTGTCCACAGTGTGTTAGACTTTTTTCTTAAGCCAGAAACGGAGTGAGGACTTAGCTTCTTTGTGGTGGTGATCACATTTCCGGGGCTTCCGAGGGTGTCTCATTAGTCATCAGGTGTTGTTTGTCACTGTTGTCATGAGCTCACTCTACTCTGTTAATAAAAAGGAAAATTAACTCATGACAGGATCATGTGAAAAAATGCATCAACTATATTTTATTTCAATAAAACAAATAGTTGTTTGGGTCAGACAATATTTTTGGCATTTTTAGGGCATTTTAAAGTTAAGCAAGTGGTAACAAGGAAGGAATGATATGTTTATCATATAAACCCACAAGGTCTTGGTTTAGCGTCATAAGCCACTAGAAACAATATGGCTGGGTTAGGGTGGGCAGGCTGTTGGTAGACAACGTAGGGATGCCATCCACAACACACTACCAAATGGATGGTGTCCCCTATTGTCCAGTGTTTTGTTCCTGGTCTGCACATGTAGCACAGACATCGAGCTGTAATACGAATATGTCAACTTTACTCTGAGGAATCATAACCAGCTCCAGGCTGACCCATCTTAGTCATTCATGGGTGTGATTAAACTCCACTCGTGAGCGCTGCTGCTGTCGGTGACTCGAGGCTGCTAACTTAGTATGCTTTCCCTTCTGGTAGGTTTAGCTTTTATGCCGTACTCAGTCATGGAACAGTTTCTATCTATTGAGCAAAAAAAACCAAAACAAAGCGGAATTATATTGCCTGGCTGGTGTTGCTCAGTGGTTGAGCATTGACCTATGAATCACAGTTTGATTTCCAGTCCAGGGCACATGCCCAGGTTGTGGCTTAATCCTCAGTGGGTGGTGTGCAGGAGGCAGCCGATCAGTGATTCTCTCTCATTGATGTTTCTATCTCTCTCCCTTTCTCTTCCTCTTTGAAATCAATAAAAATATCCTATATAATAAAAGCGTAATATGCAAATTGACCCTAACGGCGGAACGACCAGAACGACCACTTGACCAGTCACTATGAGACGCACTGACCACCTCTTGGTCTCTTTCCCCGGGTGGGTGGCAGGGGATGCGGGTGGCGCCAGGCCAAGGCCCCCGCCCTGCCAGTCACCCCACACACACAGGGCAACCCTCGGCAGGGGCGGGGCCGGCGAGTGGGTGGGAACACCTGACCTCTCAGTCCCTTCCCCCTGGCTGTCAGGCTCCGATCGCCCAATGGTGAACGGGGAACCAGGGTGGGTGGCGGGTGGGGGCGGCGCTGGCTGCGAGCAGCCAGGGAAGATGGCCCCAGTTGTAGGACAGGCCTAGGGACTGTACCCACACACAAATTTCGTGCGCCGGGCCTCCAGTATTTAACCTTTTGCACTCGGATGTCGAGTGTGATTCGACACGGTTAGCATCGGTAGCAGCTCTTTTTATACTCTTTGAATGTATCAATAATTTGAAATATAAAAAATCCAAATAAATAAGTTTGTATGAAAAGAAACTCCAGTTTTTTATTCTATTGCCGTGCTTTGTAAAATCTGGGGTATTTAAAAAATTAAATCCCGAGTAGAATAAAGGAATCTAGAAAAAAGCAAGCAAGTGCAAAGGGTTAATAAAGGGGAAGGGAATTATATTACTTTCTGTGCTAGTGTGATTTCTGAACTGCTGTTTTAGAACGCGTAGTTTTTTTGGGTTTTTTTTGACTTTTAAATATGTATATATTTTTATTGATTTAAGAGAGGAAGGGAGGAGCAAGAGATAGAAACATCAATGGTGAGAATCATTGATTGGCTGCCTCCTGCATGCCCTCTACTGGGGAGCAACCGGGCATGTGCCCAGACCAGGAATCATACCCGGGACCCTTCAGTCCGCAGGCCTAAGCTCTATCCACTGAGTCAAACTGGCTAGGGCTGATTTTTTTTTTTAAGTTGAAATCTTTTTTTTTTTTTATTTCTTTATTGATTAAGGTGTCACATATTTGTCCTCATCCCCCATTCCCATCCCCCACCCCCCTGTTGTCCTTAACCATTGGTTAGGCTTGTATGCATGTACACAAGTCCTTTGGTTGATCTCTCCCCCCTACCCCCACCCTCCCCTACCCTCACTCTGAGGCCCGACAGTCCGATTGATGCCTCCTTGTTTCTGGGTCTGTTCTTGTTCATCAGTCTATGTTGTTCATCATTTCCCCTAGATGTAGAACTCGTAGTTCTTTTAAAGATCCATGATGGAGCTAGCTGTTAAGAATCCTGGAGTTACAGTTTTTGAATTATGCCACAAGGCTCATACATAGATCATTTTTTTTTTAAATTGCCATTTGAGAGCAAATATACATAATGTATCTATTCACTTGTGTTCTTTTTTTTGTTGTTGTTCTTATTTTGGTATCTCTACGGGGGATTTAAGTTGTCAAGTGCTGCCATACAGGTCGTCTCTGGCTCACGAGTCTCAAAACTAACTGTAGCCAATCACGGTATTTTAATTTGTGTTGGCCTTTAAACCATTTCTGCCATTTTACTCTCAGACTTTCTATTACAAGTAATAGTAGCTCTCCCCTTGCCTGGCTAACCTTTCTGAGCAAACTTCTGAAGGGTTTGAGCCGGTTACCAAAGCAGCCATCCACCTCCAGCCATCAGTCAATTCCCTAGTCACGCGAGCGCATGCAATGGTCTCCACCTTGTGAGCTTAAGTGTTGGTTATTTTTGCTCAGTTAAATGATGCCTTCATACTTGGTTTGTCCTAGGCTTATGTCTTGGCTTCCTACTGTAGGCTTCTTTGTGACAGTGCAGGCTGCGGTTCTGTTCTTGTTGAATTCCTGCTCCCTGGCAGTCTTACTTCACCAATAGGTGTGGTTCTTTGACTTGAGAATCTTGCTTGTAGCTGAGGTCATTTTCTTTTCTGCCATTTTTACTACATCTGTTACCACCCTCTTAAATCTCTACCAGCTCCCATCACTGGGCACATCAAGTGAAGCCACAGCTTCCCCTTTGGAACCATTCACAAGCATGACCTGGGATTATGTGCTTTTCTTCATCTATTTATGTTACTTTGAATCACTCAGAAAAATCTGTGAGTTTTTTTCATCAGATCATCTTCTTGCTAGTTTTAAGACAACTCAGTGTTATTAACTCACATATTTCTTTTACCACCCATTTTCAGTTTGTTATTTAACACGTTTTTGTAATTTTGCTTTTTCTACCCAGCTTTCACTCATAAATTAAAGGTATTCAGGTTCTCCTCTCTACCCTTCGCTCTCACACAGTTCAACCATACAGCCTGTAATTTCACTCTTCCTTGGGAGTCAGATATGTAATGCTTATAACAATGGGGATATTTAATTTGTTGTTATTGGGAGTAAATATTTTTAAACATTCTAAAAACACAAAGCTCTTGTTAGGTACAATAATGAAATCTCTTTTTAGAGACATTTTTAAAAACTTAAATCACCATTTTTTATGTCATTTCCTTCCCTTTTTAAATGTATGTGGATACATGACATAATTAAGCACTAATAGTGTTTGTTGGCTTGAGGAAGGAAGGTTTGATTGCCCCAAAGAGGATTGCTGAGCCTAATAATTCTGAGCAAATGAAATCAACTACACAATTACATCTAATTTGCCAGTTTAGTAGTTTGCCAGAGAAAATTATAAAATGACTGGCGCATAAATTTCCAAATTTTCCTTTTCTAAAATTTAGGAGCCAATTCTATGGGCAAAAATAATTGTGGCTTTTGTTGCAATCATTAAGTTACAGCCCAGTGCTTATGTGTAATTTTGGGATCTTGGGGAGCAGTGCGGTGAAGGACTCATTCCTGTTTGGGGCATCATGAGTGGGTGTCCTTGCCTGCTGGTTGGTTTCAGCACTCCATGGACTTTTTCAAGGACTGGTGCCTCCACCTCCTGCTGTCTGTGACACCTTATATACATTCCAAGACAGCTGAAAATCGTACCTAAGCTGCTTTTTTGGGGGGTATCCGCAATTTCGAGTTTGAGCATCTATGCAGATTTTTCTTTTTTGTTAAAGAGGTTTTTTGTTGTTCATTCATTTTCATAGTTGTATTTGCCTTGCATAAAGCCAATACAAGACTGAATTAATGTGTTGAATCAGATACAGAAGCTTAAAGGCCCATTCTTTTTATTACCTCTGTATACTATTATTAAAAGTAGATTAACTCTTAGAAAAAGCGTTTGAAGAAGTATGAACAAAGGAAGAAATAAAATGGCCGATAAAAAGATGCTCAGTCAGGCCCATATTTAAGTATAAAGTCTAAATCAAAATAATGAGTATTGCTTATCTAACTGGTAAAAAAACGTAGTTTGATGATACCAGGTTTTGGCAAAGAGGTAGGAGACAGATACTTCAGGCACTTTAGAGGTGGGAATATATATGTAACTGTTCTGTGGGGGCCACTGGGGGAAAATTCTAAGTGCTAAATGTACATCTTCACAAATTCCATTTCTAGGAATTTGCTAACAGCAGATGTATTAGCAAAGATGTATATACAGGGATGATTACTGCAACTTTTTAAAAAACTAGTTAAATTGGATTACAGAATTGGATTCCTTCTAATTCTTGGTTAATGATGCAGTTCATCATTGATCCATCCATTGCCCTTTCTCTCTCCTCACCATCATATTCATATTATCAGGAACTTACAATATGTTTACTTATGCTTAACTTTATTTAAAAAAAGTGTATCTTCTGAAACATGGTTTTCACTCAAAATTATGTTACAGTGATCCATGTTGCTTTGTTTGGCTCCTGCCAACATCCTTGCAGATGTCTCTGGTACAAATATACAAGCTTCTCTAGTAGTAGAATTGCTGAGGGTCATAGGTTATACAAATATTTAACTTCATGTAGTAATATTAAATTGTATTTCTAAAGTGGTCTTACCAGTTTGCATTGATAAGATGTGTCATCCTTTCCAACATTTAGTGTTGTTACATGTCTGAAGTGTAGAATAGCATCTCATTGTTCTCTTGATTTGAATTTTCCTGAATTCTAGTAATGTTGAGCATCTGTCTATATGTTCACATGTATTTTCCTTTGCCTATTGGGTTATTATTGATTTGTAGTTCCTCCCCCCCCCCTTTTTTTCTTGTTTTAAATATTACTGAATTTTCTGTATTTTGTCTTTATCCAATTTTCTATATAGTGTCCCAATTTAATACTCTTTATAAGAGGGCAATTTGGGGTTTTAATGATTAAAGCTAATATTTTTATTAAAGCTATGATTATTATTACGATTTTCTAAATTGTTATGGCTTGAATTATTCTCCCAGAACTATTAACTTCTTAACTCTTACTCTATCTCATCTCTCACTCTTTTCCAACTTCCTTGCATATCCTGGCAACTGATTTATTTCCAGTCCCTGAAAGTGTCATTTTCTAACTTGCTCTCTCCCATATTCTTTCTACCTGTTGATAGTCTCTCTCTTTTGCTTATGTTTTCTTCACCTAGTTGAACCTAAAGCTTTTCCTAAGTTCAAGGCCATCTTCTTTCCCTCTTAAGCATTTTACAATTTCTGGTGTTAGTCCTGGGTTTTATGTTCCATAACAGAGTAAAAAATCCCCTAACCTGGGGAAGGAAAAGGAAATCCAGATCCAGGAAGCCCAGAGAGTTCCAAATAATATGAACCCAAAGAAACCCACACCAAGGCATATTATAATTAAGGTGTCAAAAGTTAAAGACAAGGAATCTTAAAAGCAGCAAAATCAATCAATCAATCAACTTCTTAGGTATAAGTATACAAGCTTCTTTCTGGGAGATAAGTATTCATATTTCCAGCTCTGATACAGGTTTCCTGTGCTGTCAGCCACTAGGCAGATGTGACATATTTTAGACTTTTGTTCTAGAAGCACCCCACTCAAGGTATCTCTGTATTAGTATAGTTACAGTAGGCTCATGTGGCATACACATCTAATATACATCTAATGTCTTTAATACAACACAAGTGTACTTATTGCTCACCTGATAGATGAGCTGTCAGTTGCTCTCTGCAGTTATTGGGGACCGGGCTGAAGGAAGCTCTGCTGTCTTCAACCACAGCTTCCCACCAGCCAGCTCACTTCCCATGGCTGGCTCTCAGTTATGTGCCTCACGTACCTGCAGGGGAAGCGGGGGAATGAAGTGTAGGTGTGTATCCAGGAAACAATTGTCATCCCGGGAAGTTGAACATTGGCACATTCTGTGACTGAGCGTTGCCACTTCTGGGTATGCTCTAAGGAAGCTCCTGTAGATGTACACCTGGTGACATATAGAAAAATGTTCATCAGAACACTATTTGTAATACCAAAGATAATGGAAACAACCACATATTCATTAACGTATGTGGAATATGAGAAATGTAATGTGATGCATAATGTGTGATGTGAATTATAAATGTGTAGAGAAATGGACTGCAATCTCACAAAATGGCATGGACAAAACTTAGTTATAATGCTGAGTGGAAAAAAGCCAGCTGCAAAAGTCTATGTACAGCATGTATTGTTTTTATAAGATTAAAAATCAAGCACAAAACTACCTGGTATACTGCTTAGGAATGTATACATTGTGATAAAACTGTTAAGCACAAGGAACAAATCACATGGGCATTGACTGGTTGAGAGGTGGAGAAAGAAACAAGGGAGGGACACAAAGTAGGTGCAGTGATGCGGGGAATGGTCTAGTTTTCAAATTTGAGTGGTGACTCCTGCAGTTTTATTACTCGGGACTACAGAGTGTCATGTAGTCTTTTGTATGGATCAAATATTCCAACTAAAACCATTGTGAAACGTCTGAAAGGTACGAAGAGGATCTGCTGCATTTTATTTTTCCCCTTGATGCCTTCTGATTACTGGGTTTTGTCCCTGTGGCTGGTCCTCTTGGTGCTGCATCTCCCCTGGGCTCTCCTGTAGGGTCAGGTGTCCCTCATCTTCATGAATATTTTGTTCCCATTTCTCATTCAGAACTGTTCCCATGTGCTGTGCTCCAGCCTCTTACTGTGTTCACTGTTTATTTCTCAAAGGACTTTTATTAAGCTCTAGCTGGTTTTGCTCAGTGGATAGAGCATCGGCCTGCGGATTGAAGGGTCCTGGGTTTGATTCTGGTCAAGGGCACATGCCCGGGTTGGGGGCTCGATGCCCAGTAGGGGGCATGCAGGAAGCAGCCAGTCAATGATTCTCTCTAATCATCGATGTTTCTCTCTCTCTCCCCCTTCCTCTATGAAATCAATTACACACACACACACACACACACACATATACATACATATATACACACACACACACACACACACACACACATATATATATATATATATATATATATATATACTAGAGGCCCAGTGCATGATTGAATCATGCACGTGTAGGGTCCCCTACACGCTTTCGCTTTTGATCGCGGGGGAGCTGGGTGCCTGTCTGCTGGTGCACCAGGCCTTTCGGAAGCCTCCGGCTCGGCGGCGGCTTCCGAAAGGCCTGGTGCCGGAGCGGACAGGCATCCAGCTCCCACGCTTTCGCTTTCGATCGCGGGGGAGCTGGGTGCCTGTCCGCTGGTGCACCAGGCCTTTCAGAAGCCTCCGGCTCGGCGGCGGCTTCCGAAAGGCCTGGTGCTGGAGTAGACAGGCACCCAGCTCTCCCGCTTTTGATGGTCCACGGTGGGACGTGAGCTCGCTGCCCCAGAGGCCCCTTCTGTTCTGCAGCACAGCCATGGCACAGACGCTGGCCCAATCGGCTACCCCGGCCACCGCAAGTCCCGCCCCCTGCGGCTCCCCCTGGCCCAATCGTGGGCGTAGCGGAGTGATGGTAATTTACATATTACCATTTTATTAGGTAGGATACACACACACACACACACACACACATACACATACATATAATACATATTTTTAAAAAGGGCTTTTATTAAACTTCAGAGTTACTTTCTTCATCCTTTGTTGTAATTTGATTCAGTCTTAATACAGTCTATCTGGATTTCCTGTCCATTGTTGACTTTGCTGATCTCTCCTCTCCAGCTCCATGCTGCAGTTGTCTAACTGGAAAATTTCACCTTCCCATCAATCCATTTCTATTTTAAAAATTAAATCTTTCGTCCTCTAGGAACTTGATTATGGATACTTTAATATCACTAGCATTAAGGCAGAAGTGGAGTCATCATTGTTCCAGCCTCCTGCATTTGCACGAAGTCATTGCTCTTTCCTTTGACTGGACTCTTGTTGTTAAAATGCCTTTTAAATAAATTTAGTCAGAAGCTGGCTGATTTCCTTTCAGGGTGTGTTTTAATTACTATTTAGTGCTCAGTATTTATGATGAAACCTTGATTCATGAATTAGTAAGAGGATAATTGGAACCAAGCCATAAACTGTCTATTCTTTATCAGAAAATGTAATGATTACAATTTTAATAATGAACTAATTAACTTAGCTTTGACTTCCCTTAAAAATACGAGGGTCCAAACCAAAGAGAGACTGCCCATTCATGTGAGGCTAGTTTTGCTCTTCTGGAGTCATTTTCTTTCTTTAATCTTTTCTTTATTAGATTTTAAATTAAAGTGCTTGATCATTTTAGCAAGTGACACAGTAAAAGGATGCATAGAGAAAAGGTAAATCTCCCTCTAACATACTTCAGCTCTCACATTCAGATAACAAGTGTAAATAGTGGCCTGCTTGTGGAAACATTTCTGAAGTGGTAAACTCTTAGTGCAGGCTCATCATTACTGTTATGTGAGAGTTCACATGAGGTTCCATCTGATTTCCTTCCGGAAAATCGGAGCCTTTGCCTCATGTAGTTCTGATGGGGTTAGACTATAGGGAGAAAACGTGGTGGTTTCGTTTCAGAATCTGCTCATCTCAGCAGTTCAAGTTTATGTACACGTTTCTCTCACAGTTGAGTTCTTTGGAGATGCGCTTAAAAGAAGACTCATGGAACTTAAGGTTTTCTTTTATATATAAAATCACTAAACCAATACAAGACAAATTTAACATTTGCTTAAAGAACAATTGTTTTCACTAATGTACCTTGGTGTATGAACACAGGCTTTGTGGGCTTTACGAAAAAAATTATTTTCTGTATCCACACTTCCAAGACCAGTCATTTGCACAAAAGAACTGAGCCTAATGTTTTTATCTTAGGGCAGTGGTTGGCGAACTGCGGCTCGCGAGCCGCGGTTTGCCGCTCTGTTGACTAATGAGTTTGCCGACCACTGTCTTTGGGGATACTCTAAGTAGGCAGTTCTCTGAAGAGTGTGGGCAGGGCCTGGCATCACTCTTGGTTATCCTAGCTGACCCAAGGTAATCATATTCTGGGGCTTATTGCCATTCTTATCCTACAGCAGAACCAGTGATGTGCATGTGATAAAGTTCTCCACACTTTCCTAAGGTTCTGTTAAGGTTCTGCTTCCAGTTGAGAGACACTGTTGATATTTCTATTTATTTTAAGAAATTGTTCTCAGTGTGTATCACCCCTTCAGTCTAACATTTGTTCCTGATGATTATTTTTTTTGGGGGGGAATGTTTCTTGAGTACACTGTAGCAATTTCAAAAACATCACTTGATACTCAAAATAATCTCTTGAAGTAGGTAAAACAGTTTTAATCACCTTCATTTTATAGGTGAAAAATCTGAGGCTCAAAGGTTGAATGAGTTAAGATTCCACAGTTGTTAAAAACGTGAGCTTTGGAGTATGAAGGGTCTGTGTGGGTCTGAGGCTTCAAGGCCTATTGACTTTGACTCTCATGTTCTTCCTTCTTCTTTTTTTTTTTTTAATAAATCTTTATTGTTCAGATTATTACAGGTGTTCCTCTCCCCACCCCCCCCCATTGCTCCCCTCCACCTGATTCCCCACCCCACCCTATGCCCTTACCTCCCGCCACTGTCTTCATCCATAGGTGTAAGATTTTTGTCCAATCTGTTCCTGCACCCTTCAGGCCCCCTTTCCCCTGATAATTGTCCATCCCCTCCCTTTCTATGTCCCTGATTCTATTATATTCACCAGTCCATTCTGTTCTTCAGATTTTTTATTCACTTGATTTTTAGATTCACTTGTTGGTAGGTATGTATTTGATGTCTTTTTGTTGTTCATAATTTTTACCTTTACCTTTTTTTTCTTCTTCCTCTTCTTAAAGAATACCCTTCAGCATTTCATGTAATCCTGGTTTGGTGGTGATGAACTCCTTTAACTTTTTCTTGTCTGTGAAGCTCTTCGTCTGACCTTCAATTCTGAATGATAGCTTTGCTGGGTAGAGTAATCTTGATTGTAGGTTCTTGCTGTTCATCACTTTGAATATTTCTTGCCACTCCCGTCTGGCCTGCATAGTTTCTGTTGAGAAATCAGCTGACAGTCGTATGGGTACTCACTTGTAGGTAACTAACTGTTTTTCTCTTGCTGCTTTCAAGATTCTCTCTTTGTCTTTTGCCCTTGGCATTTTAATTATGATGTGTCTTGGTGTGGTCCTCTTTGGATTCCTCTTGTTTGGGGTTCTGTGCGCTTCCTGAACTTTTAAGTCTATTTCTTTCACCAGGTGGGGGAAGTTTTCGGTCATTATTTCTTCAAATTGTTTTTTAGTATCTTGCTCTCTCTCTTCTTCTGGCACCCCAAAAATTCAGATGTTGGTATGCTTAAAGCTGTCCCAGAGGCTCCTTATGCTATCCTCACACTTTTGGATTCTTCTTTCTTTCTGCCTCTCTGGTTGCGTGTTTTTTGCTTCCTCATCCAGATCTTTGGTTTGACTCTTCGGGTACGGTGATCTACAGTTGAGTTTCTGTATATTCTTTATTTTAGACAGTGTATGCATAATTTCTGACTGGTCCTTTTCCATTTTTTTGGTATACTCATTTAGGTCTTTGAAGGTCTCTTCAAGTTTCTCAGTGGTTTTTAGAAGATTCTTGAGTAACCTTATAAATGTGGTTTGAACACTGTGTCATCCATTAGTTTACTTTCCTCCATCTCTTCTATTCGTAACATACTTTGGTGTCTCCGCATTTTGGCTGCCTCCCTGTGTTGATGGAGTGGCTTTGTGTGGTCAGTGACCTATAGGGGCTAGTAGCTCAGCTTCCCCAATCACCCTAGGTGGTCGCTCTTGGTACACCCCTTTGTGGGCTGATTGGAAAGTCTTGGTGTAGTTAAAAGCCTTGATTGCTGTTGGTGCACTGGGAGGAATTGACCTCCAGGCCAATTGGCTGTGAGGACCTGCTCTGTCTATAATGGAAGCGCTGCTGCGCTGGAGACATGCTTATGGTACAGGGCTTGTTTTAGTGGGGCTTTGGTGCTCACTGAGTCCGCCTCCCGAATGTGTCACTTATGGATGTGAGGAGTTGAAATCTGGTGTCTCACACTGACCACTAGGTGCATTGGCTTCTGGATCTCCAATGGGGTGCAGTTCAGCTGCTGTCTGAGGCTACCCTGCAGGAGCTACAGCGAGAACTGCCTTCTTCTCCTCCCTGCTTAGAGCTTGGAGGCCTTGGAGCTGTCTGTACCGGGTTGCAAGTTTACTAGTTTAAACTGCAATAGAGAAGGCCATTCATATGAAAAAGCCGCTGCTAGGAGCTTGGGTGTGTTTGTAGATTGTGCGGGGCGGAGTCTCAGGGCGTCACTAGGCTAGGGTGTGGCAAACAGCAATGACTGGCAATGAGCCACCTCCGACTGCGTTCCCTCGCCTCTGACCGCGTCCCCGCCGTCTCGCGCCCCGGCGCAGCCAACAATTCTACCTCCACGCAGCTCTGCTAGTAGCCACCCTCACTCCGACCCGATGGCAGACAGCCCAGTCTCTCCCCAGAAACTGGATTTCAGAGAGATTGGGGGCTTGTCTCTCTTCGGATTGAAGAAAGCAACGCCTACCTCCAGCTGGGCTCCGCCGCCAGCTCGTATCACCCGTGCGCTCCCCTGTACCTCAGTTTTTCAGCGTTTGTGCCCTGCTTGCTCCCCTCTCTTTTCGGTCTAGTTGCAGAGGTTCCGCTCAGCTAGCTTTCCCGTGGTTCTGGGTGAGAGACGTTCTGTCTTTTAGTTGTAGTTTTGGAAATTGTTGTGGACAGCAGCAGCCCAGATGTTTATCTACGCCGCCATCTTGGATCTTTCCTGTTCTTCCTTCTTTGTAAGCAAAAACTTGTAGTTGAACAGATTATTCAGCACTATAAGTCATATGTCTAATCAAATAGCTCATGTACCTAGTGTTTTGTTGCTTCTGTTGTTTTTTGCTACAGTAATGGAAGTGAAGGATAGTTGGTATTCTACCCTGTAGAGCATTCTATGTACAGGGTGTCCCAAAAAATGTATACACACTTTAACAGCTGATGCTCAGTTTTGAAAATGAAATGTATCTTAATAAACACTGCCTTTTATAATTATTGAAAGTGTGTGTCTATATGTTTTTTGAGACACGCTATATTACACTGTTAATTGTTATCAAAGAAAAGGAGCACCTGACTTCTGGATTCTGTAACCTTGTAATTGGGCTAGCATGAAAACACAAGGAAAAGCAATGATTATAGTAAGATAAAAAAGTAAAAACATAGTTCAAGAAAGAAATAATCTCTGTGTACTCATAACTGGAGTGGTTAGCAGACTGTCAGTGGCTCTGACTTCAATGCTACCGTGAGAAAGGAGATGAGGCTGTGGTGCTGCTTGTGGGTGCATTGCCTTAGGGTACAGCTGGTGCTTTATTACTGTTCTTCCTCGAGCCCACAGATTTTCACCTCACCACTGATTGTTTCTCTGAAGAATTTTGAAGAATTTATAGGTGGCTGTTTGCCATCTCCCCAACACCCCCACGATTCTCTGTGGTTGAGTTTGCACGCGTTCATATGCATGCTAGGACTCCAAACTGGCAAACTGCAGCCTAAGCCAAGTTCCTGAGTCATGTGTCAATGAATGAAATAAATGCCCTGACTGACAGAGCCTGAGACACTGGCAATAGAAAGAGTGACAGAGGAGTTAGAGTGGTGGGAGATTGAGGTCTGGCCCTTGAAAGCATCCCCCCCCCCCCCCCCGGAAATTCCTTCCTACCTCAATTGTGGTAACTTCACCCTTAACTAGAAAAGCATGGCAGGTCCTGGCCAAGCTGGTTAGAGTGTCCTGATTCACCAAAGTTGTGGGTTCAACCTCCAGTCAGGGGAATCAACCAACGAATGCAAACCGGTGTGTCTGTCTGTCTGTCTCTCTCTCTCTCTCAAATCAATATTTTTTTTTTAAGCACTGCAATGGCAACTTGGTTATCAATACATATGTACAGGGGCATATAGAGTGGATGTACTTCTGGACTTTGTATTCGGTTCCATTGGTCTGTCTGTCCACCTTAATAAGACCATTTTAGATTTATGAAGCTTTATAACAAGTCTTGATGTCTGGTAATGTAAGTCCTTCAACCTTGTTCTTATTCATCAAGATTACCTTCTTGGTTCTTTGAATTTCCACTTACGTTTAAAATCAGCATATCAATTTCCACAAGAAAAGTTGATTAAATTTTTAATGGGATTTCACTGAGTTTATAGGAACTTAGGGAGAATTGAAATCTTTATAATATTAAGTCTTCTAATCCAGAAACTTACCAATAACTACAAGAAAGGAAATCTACAGACCAGTCTCTCTTGTGAGCATGATGCAGAAATCCTAAATCAAATCCAGCGATATATATTTAACATATCATGGTCAAGTCTAACACTGATTTAACATTTTAAATCAATGTAATTCATATTAATAGAACTAAGGAATAAACCTTATGCTATCTCAAAAGATGAACTGTGGGACAACTATAAGAGATGTAACATGCACACAATGGCAATCCCAGAAGAAATATTTGACGCAAAACCGCGAAGTTTTCAAATTTAGTGATAGGCACCAAACCATACTGTCTCAAACCATAGATTCAGGAAGCTCAGAGAACTCCTGAAAACAGCAGCAATTTGTTGAAAGAGTGAGAGAATCACTAATCAGCTGTCTCCTGTTCTACCTACTTCAAGGCAAATACCGGCCTATAATTTAACTTTTTTATAACACCCGCATTCAGTTTGGTATTAGGTAATATTGGCCTCATGAAATTCCCTTTAATCTATTCTAAAAATATTTTAGCTACTTTGCTTCAAACATTATCCCTCCTACATTTTCTCTATATTCCTTGTCTATAGTTTCCTTTATATATACGTTGAGTCATCTAATTCCATCTTCTGGGTCTCTTAATCTTTCCTATATTTCCATATCTTTATTTTTCTATGCTGAATTACTAGTATATATAAATTTCCCATATCTATTTTCCAGTTCTCTAATTACCTTTTCAGCTTCATCTAATAGATGTTTAATCCATTTACGGTCCCTTATGGTGGATCATTTCTTTAGGTATTTTGTAATACTTTATCATGACCTCATTTTCTTTTAAATCTTATTATAAATATGTTTTTATTTAATTCAGAGAGAGGAAGGGAGGGGGGGAGAGAGATAGAAATAGCAACGCCCCCTTCCACACACAGACTCTGGTATTTACCTTCCAGGACTCTAAGACCTGAGATCCTATGCCTGTCCCTGACCTCATCCCATGCACCTGTGTTCTAGAGAAGCTGTTGTTTTCACTGTCACTGCCCACAACTGAGGCGCACACAGCTGTTGGTCACTATGCTGTCCTCAGCAACCCATCCCCTCCACTGCCAGGATGTCAGGACCCAACCCAGGCCCCTGCCGGCACGGCTCCTGCCTCCTCCAGGGGCTTACTGGTGTCAACTCAGTTTTTGTGTGCTTCGCTCTGTTTTTCTTTTTCCCATCTTTCCCATCTTCTGTGGCTTCTTAGCTTTTGCTCACAAAAAACTGGTCACTTATAGACCTTGAGCTCCACCTTTCTACCAAAATAGGTTTTATCATCGAACTTTTCTTGGACACGTTGTTTGAGGCTCAGGCATCTGAGCCTGGTTAGGGCATCTTCCACCAAAAGAGGGGTTTGCGCTGTGAGGCAGGGCACAGAATTAGAAGGATTCAGCTCTTACCAGGCTCAGTTCCTGGGAGATTGGTCTTTGAATAGAACAAGTTTATAGTCTGACTCATGTCCATGCCTAGAGCCAGGGAAATTAAGTGTAATGAGTTCCATTTTAAGGGGATTTGTGTGTAGGGCATCTGAAACAGCTTGGGAACATGCAAACATTTAATATTTCACAGTAGTGTGTAAAATTATAGCATACTTGTGTGTTGCAAATTGAAGAATCTTGAAAGAAAAACTATGATCTATCCAGATAGCTCATATCTTTCAAGTTAAAGATATATCCTGAAATGTTAACACTGTTTCATTCTTTGTGTTTTTCCCTTTCTTCCTAGAATATTTTCCTTCTTGGATATAGTAACTTTGTGCCGATGTGCACAGATTTCCAAGGTAGGTTATCAACCAGATTTTTCATCAGTAACTCTCAAACTTTATTAGGATGAGGATGAGTTTCAGTTCAAGTAAATAGTTAAAAATTAAAACGTCATCTTTTATATTTAATTTAACACACTGTTGTCATCCTATATAATAAAGAGGTAATATGCAAATTGACTGTCACATCCTCACATAAGATGGCCTCCACAAGATGGCCTGCAGGGGAGGGCAGTTGTGGGTGATCAGGCCAGCAGGGAAGGCAGTTAGGGGCGACCAGGTCAGCAGGGGAGGGCAGTTGGGGGCAATCAGGCTGGCAGGGGAGCAGTTAGGCATCAATCAGGCTGGCAGGGGAGTGGTTAGGGGGTGATCAGGCTGGCAGGCAGGCGAGCGGTTCGGAGCCAGCAGTCCCGGATTGTGAGAGGGATGTCCCAGATTGGAGAGGGCGCAGGCTGGGCTGAGGGGACCCCCCCCCCACCATGCACGAATTTCATGCACCTGTCCTCTAGTAATTCCATATCCTATCTAATAAAAGAGTAACATGTAGATTCACCATCACTCCAACACACAATATGGCTGCCCCCATGTGGTCAAAGATCCTGCCCCTATGTGGACACAAGATGGCTACCACAAGATGGCCAGCAGGGGAGGGCAGTTGGGAGGGACCAGGCCTGCAAGGGAGGGCAGTTGTAGGCGATCAACCCTGCAGGGGAGGGCAGTTAGGGGTGACCAGGCCGGCAGAGGAGGGAAGTTGGGGGCAAACAGGCTGGCAGGGGAGCAGTTAGGCATCAATGAGGCTGGCAGCAGAGTGGTTAGGGGGTGATCAGGCTGGCAGGCAGAAGCGGTTAGGGCCAATCAGGAAGGCAGGCAGGCGAGCAGTTGGGAGCCAGCAGTCCTGGATTATGAGAGGGATGTCCGACTGCCCGTTTAGGCCCGATCCCCAGTGGGATCGGGCCTAAACGGGCAGTCGGACATCCCTCGAGGGGTCCCAGATTGGAGAGGGTACAGGCTGGGCTGAGGGACAACCCCCCCTCCGTGCACAGATTTCGTGCACCGGGCCTCTAGTTTGATAATAAACTTAATGTATATCAAGAATATAAGCTTGAAAACACACAGGTTGAATCAAGACTTTCTTTAATGGTCTCAATAAATGTATCTTTTTCACCCCAATCCCTCCTCCTTTACTCCCACCTCCCAGGCTTGGAACATCTTAGCCCTGGATGGAAGCAATTGGCAAAGAATAGACCTTTTTAACTTTCAAACAGATGTAGAGGTAAGTTAACTGTGCTTTAGACAAAAGACTTTTTTTATTTTATTTCTTTATTGATTAAGGTATTATATATGTGTACTTATCCCCCCTTAACCCCCCCACCCCACTCCCAGACAAAAGACTTTTTAAGAAGATAAGTGAACTGCTCCTTCTTTCCTGCGTTTTTATTGTGTTGCATTTAGATTTAATATTAACTTGGCAAAAGGTAGAATAGAGTGAGGAACCTAGAACATATTTCCATGCATCAAGACCAAAATTCTGCTTGTATTTTACTTTGCTCTGTATTGGTAACAGATTACTTTTTTCATATTTATTATCTGAGTTTTATCACTTAGCTTCTTAAAGCCTCACACCTGCCTCGTTAGCACCTGCTTCTGTGATTTAATATGAGGGGGCCATTGACAAAAAATTGTTGATCTGAAAGATCCACTGAGAATTCTAGTTCATCGTCAAGAATGGAGAAAGGGCCCAGCCAGTGTTGCTCAGTGGTTGGGCATCTACCTATGAACTAAGAGGTCACGGTTTGATTCCCGGTCAGGGCACATGCCTGGGTTGCAGCCTTTATCCCCAATAGGGCACATGCAGGTGGCAGCCGATCAGTGATTCTCAACATTGATTTTCCTATCTCTCCCTCTCCTTTTCTCTCTGAAATCAATAAAAATTAAAAAAATAAAATAAATAAAAAAGACTGGAGAAAGGGCAGCAGCACGAGCCAGGAGTGATGCGAGGTGTCACTGAAGTGTCACTCCAGCTCGGCCACTTGAGCCAGTGCCTTAGTTTTATTGCCTATAAAATACTCTTTAAAGCCTCTTACAATTCCAGGATTCTGGTATATTTATCTGGAAATATGTATACCTCTGTTTAAGAGTAGTAAACCTGACCAAATGAGAAGATTTTATTTTATAACCGCTTTAATATTAATATTCAGTTTCTGAACTTCCTAAATTTCAGGTTATTATTGTTAGATAAACAACATGAAAAACAAAATTTCTCTCCAACTTTCTTGGTTCAAGGGCCGAGTGGTGGAAAACATCTCCAAGCGCTGCGGTGGGTTCCTGCGGAAGCTCAGCTTGCGAGGCTGCATTGGTGTTGGGGATTCCTCCCTGAAGTAAGTCGAATCTCAGTGACTCACCAGCCACAGCAGGTTGTAGCTGACACTTCCATCAGCGAAAATACACCAAGCATATTGTCTGCTTTTCTTCTGTGAAATTCTTTCCTGGTGATTTGCTTAGAGCAGGGTGGGGCCATTTGGATATTTATAACATCATTCGGGGCCACACAAAATTATCGGCTTAAAAATCAGCCTGCTATATTTGGTCACACATTTAATTAACTCACCCCCAATGCCTTGGCAGGGCCAGGCCCCATGATTTTGCGGGCCTCATACAGCCTGCAGGCCGGGCGTTCCCCACCCCCTGGTGTAGTGTAGTGGGAGAACCATGACTTCGGAGTCAGTAGGGACAAGAACCCCAAGCTCTTCTGTGTGCACATTAAAGTTTGAGGAGCACTAGTCAACAATAACATACTGTACGCTTAAGATTTCGTTTAGTGAATATATCTCATGTTAAGTGTTCTTTGTCCAATAATATAAAATTTTAAGTTTGAGGAGCACTGTTCTAAATGTGAATGGTTATATACGCCCTCTAGTGG
Source organism: Cnephaeus nilssonii (assembly GCF_951640355.1). Classification (NCBI taxonomy): domain Eukaryota; kingdom Metazoa; phylum Chordata; class Mammalia; order Chiroptera; family Vespertilionidae; genus Cnephaeus; species Cnephaeus nilssonii. The sequence continues at coordinate 12,587,346 of NC_137088.1, read as the reverse complement.
CTGCCCAGCAACTTGCAGGGAGTTTTTAAATGTGTTATCTTTTTAGAACCTTTGCACAGAACTGCCGAAACATCGAACACTTAAACCTCAATGGGTGCACAAAAATCACTGACAGGTAAGTAGGGAAAATTAGTTTGGTGACTAATTGGCTATGGGGAGACAGAGAGGAGAGAAACATGGTTGAAAATATCTTTAGTGCCTCTGCTCGTTTTCAGCACGTGTTACAGTCTTAGCAGATTCTGTGCCAAGCTGAAACATCTGGATCTGACCTCCTGCGTGTCCATTACCAACAGCTCCTTAAAGGGGATCAGGTAAGAGGACCTGTTGTTTGTGGTCAAGAGAAGCACCTTGGTGTGTGACACCTTTCTAATGGTCCCCGGGGTCCTCTCTCCCCAGAATTGCTTGTGATTTACTAAACTCAATGTTGGTAATGCATTCTCTACAGGCTAGACTGCACATGCGTGGTTGTGTTTCTTGTTCTCTCAGTGAGGGCTGCCGGAACCTGGAGTACCTGAACCTCTCGTGGTGTGATCAGATCACGAAGGATGGCATCGAGGCCCTGGTGCGCGGCTGCCGAGGCCTGAAGGCCCTGCTCCTGCGGGGCTGCACGCAGGTACCAGGCTGACGCAGCCGCGCTTACTACCGAGTATCTACAGTTAGGGGTGGGCACTTCATGAGGGCCTTGCTGTTGCATTTTCCTTGGTGCCCCACTGTTCTCACCTGGTTTCATCCTCTTGTTTTCTCCGTCCCAGTTAGAAGACGAAGCTCTAAAACACATTCAGAATTACTGCCATGAGCTCGTGAGCCTCAACCTCCAGTCCTGCCCAGTAAGTAGCGTGCCTTTCCGCTGTGCACCCTCCCGCTCGTGTCCTCCCTCAGAAACTGCTGGGGGTCCCCCTGACGCACCCAGGCAGGCAGGATGATCGCCACACCTGACCTCTTATCCTGTGTCCTTCTGTGATCTGTCCATTTGCCACAAGACGAAACCACACTGTAAACAGAAAGGCCCGTACAAAGCCTCTGACACTTCCCCTGTAAATGATATCGCTCGGGGTTTTGGGTTATTGAAGATATTAGGAAGGCTGTCACTAGCCTCATCAATTCATGGTAAGGCCTCAGCGTCTTCTTTATTTGTTTATAACCTGGGGATGACGACACTTCTCACATTGTCTCAGTAAATGAAAAGGAACACAGACATGAGAATGCTGTAGGAATAAGGGCAGGGCATCCTTTCCAACAGCGCGCCAGCCCGGGAAAAGCTGCGGTTCCTCTCCCCTGCCCTTGGAGACGCCGTAACTGAGGAGGATGCTTTCTAATCTCCTGGTTTCTCAGGCGAGAAGTCCCTTGCATTCGGGATTTAGCGCATGAATCATAAATCTCTAGAGTCCCTGATAATGGGAGGTAAAGGAGAAACTATCTTCTGGACTTACGTTGACCGATGGGCCTGCAACTGTTCAAAGTCAGACCTTGAATTGCATGTAGGCTAGCACTCGCCGTGACTTGAAATCCTATATAATAAAACCCTAATATGCAAATCAACCAAACGGCTGAATGACGCGCACTGACCACCAGGGGGCACATGCTCAACGCCGGAGCTGCCCCCTGGTGGTCAGTGCGTTCTCACAGGAGGAGCGCTGCTCAGCCAGTGGCTGGCAAGCGCAGTGGCAGTGGTGGGAGCCTCTCCTGCCTCCATGGCAGCGCTAAGGAGCAGGAAGCAGGTGGGCAGTAAGGAGCGAGAGGTCCTGGACTGTGAGAGGGTGCAGGCCAGGTTGAGGTACCCCCCCCCCGTGCATTATTTTCGTGCACCGGGCCTCTAGTATAACAAATGCATTTTTAGCTCCACCTAAATTAGTATATTTAAATAAATATTTTGAATGTTGACTTATCAATAATTTAGTGATTTAATTTTTCCATTATAGACACATAGCATTTATATGGTAGACAACTAAAGCATTAATCTATAGAAACTCAACCAAAAATTAATGTCAATTAGCCAAGTCTCATGAGCTTTTTATTTAATCTGATTTTTAATATAAGTTTATGATTTTTTTTCTGAAAATCCAATGAATCTGGGAAGGTAAGTGGAATTTTAAAATATCGCTTTCATTAGTAATGCTATAATATTTTTAAAGCTGTGCAGAAATAACATAAATACCCGTCTGCCGAGTACATCACTTTATTTTGTTTAAATTACTAGGCTGCAGTGCTGGTAACTGGCAACCTAGACCAGTGGACCATCAGTAGATCCCACGTTTCAGTTTCCTGTGCCTTCTGACCTGCCTTCCTGTTTTGGGTTCCCAGCGCATTACGGACGAAGGCGTGGTGCAGATCTGCAGGGGCTGCCACCGGCTGCAGGCCCTCTGCCTGTCTGGCTGCAGCAACCTCACGGACACCTCTCTCACAGCCCTGGCGTTGAACTGCCCGAGACTTCAGTGAGTGCGCATGCCTTCTGCCTTGCAGCTCACACTGTGGTGGGCCGGCCAGGAGGGCTTCCGTCGGAGGGGAAGGGCTTGCCAGCTGGTGGGACAGGTGGTGGCGGCGGGGGCAGTGGTTATGCTGTTGTCGGATGGGTCAGGGCGGGGCAGTGTGGCACCCAGTTCATTTTGGAATGTAGGGGTAGTGCTAAACTGTCCACCACCAGGGAATAGGAACCTTAATGTCTTGATGGACCGACCGCACAGGCCCACCTGATTTGCCTCATCCTGTTACTGATATCAGAGCGATCTGATCGTGAGCAGGATGACAGCCTCTCTCCCAAGTGTCACCAGTTTCTCCTCTAAACCAGCTGCTAAATGGACAGAAGGCGGGAGGGGCAAGGCAATCCTAATCGCCCTATTTGTCATCTCTCAGCCAGAAGAAAAGTTTTGTTTTAACAAAAAATGATTTATTTTTTGATTGGCCACATAATACAGTGAATATTAAGTCTTTAATAATGACAACAAAATACTAATCATAGTTAACATCCGTTGAACTCTACGTGAGGCATTATCTCATTTATTAATGTTCTGCGTTAGGCATTATCTCATTTAATCCTCACCACATCTCTAGGAGGTAGGTACTACTATTGTCACATGTGTTGCAGAGGAGAAATTGAGACTCAAAGAAAACCACATAATTTGTCCTGGATCACATGATGAGTAAGAAGTAAAACTAGAGTTTGAACTTGTGGAGTTTGACGTCAAAACCAGCAATCTTAGCCCCTCTCTATCCAATAGGCAGAAAAAAGATGCTTGTTTAATTATTATTTTAAATATATTTTATTGATTTCAGAGAGGAAAGGAGAGGAAGAGAGAGAAACAACAATGATGAGAGAGAATCATTGATCAGCCGCCTCCTGTATGCCCCACACTGGGGATTGAGCCCGCAACCTGGGCATATGCCCCAACCGGGAATCAAACAGTGACCTACTGGTTCATAGGTTGACGCTCAACCAACCACTGAGCCACACTGGTCGGGCTTGTTTTATTATTTTTTATTTGCTAGTGGAACTGATTTCTCATGCTTGTATCAGTTACATCTCGTATAAAGGTTTTCTATTTTTGTCTTTTGCCCATTTTTTTTATGTTGTATTAGGGAAGATTTTAGATATTTTGATATTTCTGCATAAAAGGAATCTATGGGATTAAAAGTGGTCAGAAAGGAGGTTAAAATTATTGCTATAAGAGTATTTAACTTAAAAATGTTATCTATGCATTCCTCCTGTTAAGCATGGGTGTTGAGAATTAACTCTGTCTCTCACTGGCTATAAATTTTTAAGTTTTCCTATACGGTAACTGAGAATTTCAGTAAATGCAGTATTTATCATGATTTTGTTGAGTAAAAGTTCATTTTAATGATGTTTAAAGACAACAATATGGGGAAAATGTTTGAAAACAACAGCAGCAACAATGTACTGTACTGTGGAAGATTCCTGGACTTACCGTCCCGAATTTCAGATGGGACTTTGGGATTCAGGGCAGGTCCCATTCCTCCCTAAGCTTTGTTCTCCTCGTCCTTCCAGTGGGGACAGTATCTGCATTTACAGCCTTAGGGCTGTTACCAGAAGCAAGAGTGTGTCTAGGAGCAGAAGGAACTCGAGTGTGCGCCACAGAGGATGAGTTTCTGTTGCTGACCAGTCGCTGCTTTTTCTCCTTATCCCAGGATTTTGGAGGCTGCCCGGTGTTCCCATTTGACCGATGCAGGCTTTACACTCTTAGCTCGGGTAAGGCGGAGGTTTCAGAAAACCAAACCAAACTCTAATTCACCTCCCTCATTCAAAGTGGCTTGGAGTGGTTTTGGAGTGAGGACAAAAGTAAACAGGCACCAAGTAGAAGAGTCCTCAGGGTGTGTTGTGCCTTTTTTCCAGCTGTCAGAAAGCTAGGGCGGCCCTAGAGGGATTTGTAGCGGGTCTAGACCTCTTGCACGTGGTCAGGTGGGACCACAATAGAGAAGCCTCCTCCCTGGGAGGAATTGGCCTTCCTTACACAGACCCCGACCGACTCAGCCTCTCAGCGCTTCCCCTCACTGGGCTGAGCTCTGCCTCTGCGAACGCAGACCCCTGGCCTGCTGCCAGTAACCCTTCCCTGGGGCTGCTGGCACACGCCTCCTGCCCCACCCTCACCTGCCCAAACTGTGGCTCGGCGCCCACCTGAGGCCCTCAAAGGACCTGATCTGCGCTGGCATCTGTGAAGACTGGGCAACTACCTTTCCAGGATGCGAGGAGATGCAGCCAGGGCAGCCCTATTCCCATTCCCAAATGGGTGGGATTCAAAGGGCACCTGCTTATGCCGGCTGACAGGGCAAGCCCCCAGGACTGCCCTTACACCAACTGCCTGGTGAGGGATGTCTGTGGACTCTTTCAGAATTGCCATGACCTCGAGAAGATGGATCTGGAAGAATGTGTCCTGGTGAGTGGACCCCCTATGCCCTGTAGGGCTGCCCCTCAGTAGCCAGGCACGCTGATGGGCTGTTGTTCACAGCCTCCTTGCCCAGCGTAGGGTCAGGGCTGGGGAACGCATGAAGGCCCTGGCAGTGGAATGTGTAAACTTTGGACTGCCCTCAGTCATCAGCCAGCCACAGCCCAGAAGTTCAAAGTTGCTCCATCTTTTGCCAAACATTAAAAAAAAATAAAAAATTAAATTCTTATTTTCACAGAACTAAAAGAGAAAAATAAGCTTGCATGTCCAGGATGAAGTGATGACATACAATCCTGGGGGACCCTCCTTGCCCACTCCCCCTTTGTCCAAACCCTACCCACGGCCCCCTTAGGCTCCAAGAGACTGAAGAAAGCTTTGAGTCTCCAGCAGTGGGCAGACGAGGTTGCTGATGAATGAGAGGCCCCCTGCCTGAGTGCTGGAGATGAGTCTTTAATTCTCTTTTGCTCCTTGATGCTCATGTTCAGAAGCCAGAGTCAGGTGTTAAGTTCTGGTGTAGAAGCCACACTAACCCAGTGTGTCTCTCTCCAGATAACCGACAGCACGCTCATCCAGCTCTCCATTCACTGTCCTAACCTGCAAGCCCTGGTAAGTCTGAGTGGGTGTGACCCTGTTCACCTCACCACAGCAGGAATCTGGGTTTCCTTCCCGTAAAGGTACCATCGTTCTTGGTTCCAAAGGTCTATAGGTTGGGCTAATGTGGGAGACAGGGTATCTAAATGTTACTGTTTCCCTTTAGGATAGGAACCTAATTTAGGGGCCCATGCCCTTATCACTTAAGTTCCTGTTCATGTCAGGTAGAGTGAGAATTAGCATGTTAACATGATATAACCTCAGGTGAAAGATGGGAGGCCATCCTTGAGTTATATTTGCACTTCCTATCTGCACATAGATAATCCCTTCTCCGTATATGCATGTATATGGAAAAGGAACTAGAATATATTAAAAAGGTCCAAAATGAGCAGTGGAAAGTAGCAGTGGCACCCCATGCACCTCTCACATCCAGCTGTTTGACTGGAGTGGGGAGTGGGATGGAACCCTGTTCATGGAGCAAGGCCCTGGACACTGTGCTACCTACACTCTCATTCAATCCCACCCACAGCCCGGAGTGACTCAGGCATGTGGGCATGATTTTATCCGAGGGAAAAAGAAAAAAGGAAGCTCAGAGCCGTTAAGGAGCCTGCCCAGAGGCCCCAGGTCTTCCCAGTCCTGAGATACACAACAGATTTCCTTACGCCAGTGTTCTCTGTCGTCCCTGAAGCTGGCTCTGTCCTCAGAGGCTAGAATTTTTAACATCACCAAAGCTCCATTTGGCCTTGTTACTCTCCACACCAGTTTCCTTATTTTCACATTCACTCTGGGACTTGAGTTTGGGGTAGGAAAAAAACTAAAAAAAAAAAAAAAAAAGGAATTTGGGGTCAGATTTCAGACATCAGTCATGAATCTACCTGTACCATTCTCTAAGCTGTTTCCCACCTACATATTACAGATAGTTTTGTAGTCTGACGTCTCTTCTCCCTAGTTGGTTCAGAGTCCATATAAGTGAGATCATAAGGTATTCATCTCTGACATTTCACATAGCATAATGCTCTCAGGGTCCATCCATGTTGTCACAAATGGCAAGGTTGTGTGTTTTTTTTTTATGGCTGAATATGCCACTGTGTATGTGCATTTATCTTACATTCTCTTCACCCACGTATCTGATGGTGGACACTTAGGTTGTTTCCACTTCTTGCCTGTTCTCAATGCATGTATCTTTTTGAACTGTTTTCATTTTCTTCGAAAACCGCAATAGTGAAATTGCTGGATTATCTCTAATAACTGTATTTAAAATTTTTTTAAATGAACCTTCTAGTTTTCACTAGTAATTGCACCAATTTATATTCCCACCAATGTAAAAGAGTTCCCTTTCTCCATGTTCTCATCAATACTTATTTCTTGTTTTTATAAGTCATTCTATCAGGTTTGTGTTTTTATGCCAATACTGTACTGTTTTGGTTACTATAACTTTGTAATGTAGTTTGAAATCAAACTGCATTGGAGCATGCCACCAGCTTTGTGCTTCTTAAGATTGCTTTAACTTATTAGGGTCTTTTGTGGTTCTATGCACATTTTAGGATTTATGTTCTGTTTGTGAAAAATGCCATAGGATTGCATCAAATCTGTAGCTTTGGATAGTATGAACATTTCAATATTAATTTTCTAGCATGGAATTTGTATCCTCAATTTCTTTCATCCATGCCTGTTTTCAGTGTATAGGCCTTTTACATTCTGGTTAAATTTATTTATAGGTGTTTTATTTTTTTTTCATGCAGATATAAGTAGGATTTTTAAAATATATTTTATTCATTTTTTTACAGAGAGGAAGGGAGAGGGATAGAGAGTTAGAAACATTGATGAGAGAAAAACATCAATCAGCTGCCTCCTGCACACCACCTACTGGGGACGTGCCCGCAACCAAGGTACATGCCCTTGCCCGGAATCGAACCTGGGACCCTTGAGTCCGCAGGCCGACGCTCTATCCACTGAGCCAAACCGGTTAGAGCTAAGTGGGATTTTCTAAATTTCTCTTTCTGATAATTTATTAGTGTATAGAAACACAACATTTTTTTGTAAATTGCTTTTGTGTCCTGCACCTTACTGAATGCGTTTGTTAGTTCTATTGTGTATCCAGTTAGAAGCCTGCCCATCAGGCTGTAACTAATAGGCCTCTTTCACTAAAAGACTGAGCTCCTGTTGGTTCTGTTGTGCCCTGGAGGTGGCAGCTGTTGAAGAACTCTTTCTCTGTTGGTTACAGTCCTGGGGCCACCAGTGTAAGCCCATGGGCCGCCAGAGCCAAGAGATGTAGGTGTCCCCCGGCGGCAGCCGCAGTAACTGGGGCCCCAGATATGCAGAGACAACGGTGCCCACCAGGAAAGGAAAAAAGCCGTTTTAAAAAATGGCATCTTCCAGGTAGAGAAAGGCAGGAGTGCAAAGATGGCACCCACTAGTCTCCATCACCAGAGCGCGCCCCAGCGTTCCCCCAAATGCGTGTCTAATCAGATGCCTACCCCTCAGGCTGGTGCTCCTCTCCCCATTTGCCCAAGGTCCCTCTACTGGCCCTTCCCACGCTGGGCCCTTTATGATCTGCTGCAATCTTGTGTCTTTGAGCCTGTTTGTTTTCAAAGCTAGTTCTTTTGGGGGCCTGTCACTCAGGTGTAGGTCTTAAAAGTCAGGGAGTGGGGGCAATGTGGGTTTTTAACCCTTCCCTCCCCAAGGAGAAGCTCCGGGTTTTGGTGCCCCCTCTGACTCTGGGTCCCGCACTGCGAGTGGTGTTTATGGTGAGATTGTGTCCCAGCCCCTCCTACCTGCTTTGTCACGGGCCGTCCCTCATGGTCCAATGTGTAGGAGGCGCTAAGCCAGTTTTTAGGCTTTTTTTTTCAGAGGAAGTTGTTCCATGTGTAGCTGTAGATTGTACAGGGGAGGTGAGCTCAGGATTGAACCAGACCATCCCCGGCAATTCCGACTTGCTTTTATATTCAGGAAAGAGAGAGAAACCGCTCCCCAGCTGCAGCAGTCCCACGGCCAAGGGCCCAGGCTTTGGGTTTGGCCCTGTAGATAAGCGGTTGCTCCCCTGCTTTTCCCAGGCCGTAAGCATTGGAATGAGGGTCTTGCAAACGTGTTGTCCTCTCCCTGCTGCAGAGCCTGTCCCACTGTGAGCTCATCACAGATGATGGAATCCTGCACCTGAGCAATAGCTCCTGTGGCCACGAGAGGCTGCAAGTACTGGAATTGGACAACTGCCTCCTCATCACCGACGTGGCCCTGGAGCACCTGGAGCACTGCCGTGGCCTAGAGCGCCTGGAGCTGTACGACTGCCAGCAGGTGACCCGCGCAGGCATCAAGCGGATGCGGGTAAGTGTGGGACAGGAGCCGTACACCTGGCACAATTTCTAAGCAAGCAGCAAATACACCAAGAATCAACATGCATGTTCCAACACACACACGTCTAAATGTCTCCTGAGGCTTCTTAAAAATTCCTTAATCGGACCCCAGCCTGGGTTCCAAGTAGTCGGGTGATCAGCACTCTTACAAGGAAAGGGGCCTGAGGTCATTACCGGTAGGAGGTAGATGTGGTCTTGGCTAATTTCCAGGTGAGAGCACTTAATAGAATGTGGCTTGCTTTCTACACATAGTTCATCTGCATTGTTTTCTTGAACATGCTAAGTTTTTAACTTTGCATTTACAGGCCAAAGCTGCCCCAGGATGCTACAGCTGGTGGGAACTCCACTGGGGGCCAGTGACCACACAGGGGCAGAAATAGTCTTAGTTTTTCCTTTGTCTTTGGAAGGTGCTGTTTTAGGGGATGGATTATGTAAACAGGAGTAGCTCTAGCCTACCCCCGAAATTCTTTTTGCACTATTTGCCTAATAGTAAAGTGAAGCCAATTCCCCGTGGAGAACTATGGGCTTTTTCTAGGACTATGTTTATAATTCCAAAAATATCAGTCAAGATTACTCCACCTTTTTCTTCTGTTTCCAGGCTCAGCTCCCTCATGTCAAAGTCCATGCCTACTTTGCACCCGTCACCCCACCGACAGCAGTGGGGGGAAGTGGCCATCGGCTGTGCAGGTGTTGTGTCATTCTCTGACAGCAGCTGCGGGGCCAACTCCAGAGAAGACCCGAGTCTTCCCTACCTTCTCCACGGTCACCGAAATCTGTTGATTCTCCATTGGGAAAGGTATTTACAGGTAAAAGACTTCTGTAGGGATTGCAGTAACTTTGGCGATAGTTTTGACTTTAGTCTGCTGCGATACAATCAAATCAAAGCCTTGTCAGTAAACACACAGCAAGAGTGGTTTCAGTGCAGCCAGGACCATGCAAGAAACCTGGTTTCTTAACAAGGTGGGTTTATCTTCCTAGGGGCAAGAGTTCTGTTCTCAGCTTTGTCAGCATTCCTCAGACCATCAGTGTTAGCACAAATTGAGCAGAAAAACCAAGCTGTTGATTTTTTACCTGATAATTAAGATAGTGGCCTACTTTAATTCACAACAATTCCATTTTGATTAGCAGGGCTTTTCCACTTTGACGCACCTTTATCAAAGTGACTGTACTGCAAATTCGTAATACCTAATAGTTTTGTATGTGGAAGGCATGTTAAGAAGTTTCTATGAGACACCAAAGAAATGAGGACTCTACACTGGGTGAAGCTGGGTCTTCACCTATTTCTGTCAACTTGGGGACCAAAACCAAAAACTCAACAGTAAACTCAGAGTTCATGTTGCCTGATTGGAAATTAGAAGCTCTGGTGTACGCTATAGCACACAGTTTTATTATAGGAGAAAAGCTAATGGGGGACCTTAAAAGCAATAGAATTAAATAAGGCTTAAGTTATAATAAATTAAAAATAATGAGTGGATGCATGTAGAACGGGTGTAATTTTTTCCAAGTTTATTTTAAAATCTTAGAAATCAAGTTACACCAGAACTAGTCAAAAGTTTTATACAGTTAAAACTCAGATCAGTCAAGTGTTGGCACCTTTTAGACTCAAAATATAAAAATGAATAAACCATTGCAATACTTAAACCAGAGGGTTTTATTGCTATAATCTATGGCAGGGAAATCTGAGCAAAAACACTTTCCAAATTCAAGACCTTCCTAATGTTACCTAAGCATCTGATAAGATGATCTAGTTTCTGCCTGTGCTGTCCACATTGGTGATCTTTATTAATTAAAATTAGGAACCCATCACCACCCTTCCTAGCAACCACTCCTGGACTGGAGTCCAGAGCTTGTGAGAAGCAGAAGTGAAACAGCAAACAGGGTTTTCTTTTCCCACAACTAGCAGTATTTCTAGACGGGCAGTTTTAGAGGTATTCAGGACACAGTACCTCAGCTGCTTCTAGGAAGAGAGGGCATACATAGAACCCCAAAAGTCGATTTAATGGGATTACCAGAATAAGCATTCAAGTCTTGATGATTTTATTGCTTTATGATATACTCTGGTGTTCACAGGTCTAAAAATTGTGTGTATACCACAGTAGTTACTTAAATATACATTTGCAACACCGTGTGGGGGAGAAATGACTGATGCTATTTAAATAAAACAAAACATATACCACAGACCTGCTTCAGTGATTATGAATTAGTTTCTATTTTATGTAAATGGGCCTTCTATACATTATCTCCCTTGAGCCAGGACACAATCTATCACAACTACTTTATTCACTGCTCAGTGACCCATTTATAAACAGGAGAACCTCTAATAAGAAAAGTAAGTTACTGGAATAACATTACCTCTCCGTTGCAGCAGCTTTGAGAAAACCACCTGGGTCTCAACTCTTATAACATTTGGACTGGTGTGTCCTCAGAACATACATGTGGAGCCTCTCTGTTCTGTGACACTGGCAGGAACTGGGATTTTAAATGACACACACACTTGCAAAACAATCGGAAAACATTTATTATACTGAAATGTATACATCCTACTATTAAAAAAACAAAGCAAATCTGCTGGTGCCATAATTTGTTTCACTGGGACAGACTAATGCTCAACACCACTTGGTGTGTGATTTCAAGTTTGACAAGCTTTTAACTTTTTTACCCCACTTCTAAAATCCTATGAGGAATTCAGAATAGCACACAGCATTGACTGACATTTATTGTTCCATAAGTCTTGAGACTCAAAAAGGAATGCTAAATCGACAAGCAAAACTAAAACAATTAATAGAAACTCTCTTCTTTCCCAAGTGATTGGTACAGAAAACATGTGCTCATACAAAAGCAAAGGGAACATGACAGAAAGGAAGGCTCTCCTGCTTTATGGCCTGTAAGATATTTTAAAACCAAAGATGGAAACAGACACCCCCCACCCCTTAGGAATAGAACAGTCAAGCTTTAAATCACTGAAGTAGTTCATCTTCTGGGAAAAGATATTAAATTCAAAATGACTCATTCCTATTTCTGCCCAAACAAAGAAAAGGATCAAATAATACATTCAAAACCAAGACACCTGGGTAAATGGACAGAGATGCTATAATTAAAATGGAATTGAAGTTTAAAAACAAGTTGGGTGTTCTATACCACAGGCCTCACCAATTCTTGCTGAGGAATTTTGGGAAAGGCTTTAGATAAAGGGAAGAGATAAAGAGTAGGAAAAAAATTGCAAAAACAGTGGGTTCTCTTTGATAAGTACAGTGGCTGACAAGTTGGTTTTGTGAAAAGAGACAAATTTTTTCTAGAAAAAAGAAACTATATGTGGTATATAAAAAGGCCTCTAAATAATCACCAGAATGTTTACTCATGATTGTACCAAAGCTCAATATTTGAGAAGTGTAAGCAGTTTACATGATACAATTTAGTGTTTGATTTATGATGTCTAGTGTTCCAAGATTAATTTCAACTTGTTGATAAAGACTCCTTGACTCCATGTCGGAACCTATACTTTTTCTCCTGCTTACCTATTTCCAGTGTCTGGGGTCGGGCTTTAAAAATGTTTAAGAGGGAGGATGGTGTGGGGGTGAGTTGGGAAGGGCAGTCAAAGACAGAGGGAAGGAGGAAAAAGAAAGAAAACCACATAATTTAAAAAAGGCAATGGGGCTTTAAAAATGAAAACCAGAAATAAAATGCTAAAAATGGAAGCAGAAGCAAAAGTTTTTCAATAAATCTGTGACAAAGCAAAAACACAAAGTCTTTGTACCTATTAGGATTTACACTGATCCTCTCACCAAGGTACTCTTGATAATGCAGCTCGCTTCCAGCCAGTCTTCCTGCGTGGCTCTTCCCAACCTGGCATGATCACGTGAGACGCACACCCTTAGACACGCTTCTTCCGAGAAGTGCCAAGCCTCTTACCTGACCACCAGTCACTGTATCAGCACATCGCATCTCTGCAGACAGGCTCCCTGCTGGCTCCACAACAGCACTGTCCCCAGCCCAGGTCAGCAGGAGGTTCAGGCCAAACTGGCACAGAAAGGTAAATGCCCACAGTAGGTTTTTACATTCATTTCCAAACCGCATACAGTGTAAAACGACAGCCAAAGCTGCTTTGAGGAACTCTTATCTACTGGCCTCTGCCAGAGAGGCAGGCAGCCCGGCCTGCACCGTGGCCCCAGAGCAGGCGTGCTGTCCCGACGTGCTCACTCTCACGAGGATGCTTGGCTATGGCAGTGACAGTGAGGAGATTCGCCTCTTGTGTTTTCAATATGAAACATTCATACAGTAAAATCCAATCCCAAGACTTCTTGGATTCAGTCTTCACACACTTTTAAGCGTGACTTTATTTGGTAATGAATATAGTTCAGACTATATAAATCACTTCAAAATTATGTGGATACCTCCACTATTTTCAACTGCAGAAAAAGGAAAGAGAAATTACAAATACAGCTTTTTTTTTTTTAGCCAGACTTAGGAAAATCAGGACTATTAAATTGAAACTCCCAGAAACTGACAACCTCCTCCCAGTTCATCTGTTATCTTTAAGTAATTCTACAGAAAAAACGCTGGTTAACCTGCTCCGGTTCCTCTTCCCTAAGGTAGCTTCGTGTACATATTTGCTTTTTGGTGTCTGGCCGATACTCCCAACAGCACCTGCGCCTATACTACTTGCCAGTGAGGGGCTGGAGGAGGGGGTATCAAGACACACAGCAAAGCGCTGTCGGCAAGGGGGGAGGAGCGGGAGGCAGGACAGTCAGCTCTCTACAAAACAACAAATAAATGGAGGGCTTCTATCCACCTTTTCTAGAAATGATTTTTGAACTCCACAGAGGTAGATCTGAAACATTTAAAAACACATCACTGCCCAGCCGGGTGTAGCTCAGTGGTTGAGCATCGGCCCAGGAATCAAGAGGTCACCGGTTCGATTCCCGGTCAGGGCATATGCCCAAGGTTGCGGGCTCAATCCCCAGGGGGCAGGAGGCAGCCAATCAATGATTTTCTCTCATCACTGATGTTTCTCTCTCTCTCTCTCCCTCTCTGAAATCAATAAAAATATATTTTTAAAAAATAAAAACACATCACTACTTTTGCCTGATGCCCTCGTGTTCTCAGGAAATGCGGAGACGCAGTACAGGCATCCATCATGGAACAAATGAATTTTTTCATGAGCACAAATTCTGAAGAAGGTGCACTGAGATTGGAGGGGATATCCCATGATGCCCGACATTGGGAATGTCCACCACTTCCTCAGAACATAACCACACAATTAATTCAGTGTGCATTTCCTTCTTTAGATAATGTGAGTTTTGTAGAGTAAAAACTATATTGCTCTGAGAACAAAAAATTGAGAAGGGTATCAAGCTGAAGATGTCTGTGAAAGTAAAGGATAAAGTGCATCAGTTTACAGTTAAACTCAGCATTGCAAGTAACTTGATGGCACATGCAACATGCCAGGCAAAAAGTGAAATGGTAATTTTAGTACTGTTTTGGGCGAATCCCTTCAAGAGTGTTCTTTGAGGTGCAGCTTCTGTGCTAAGACTAGATTTAGATTTGAACCTGTCAGACTTTTAAAAACATAATTTTGCATTTAAAAATCCCTTCTTGCAGAATACTGTAAACAAAATCTTTAAAATGGCAATAACTACATGCTTATCAATAATTACTTTAAATGTAAATAGACACATGCACCAATAAAAAGACATAGGATGGCTGAATGGATTAAAAATCATAACCCATCTATCTATATGCTACTTCCAAGAGACCCACTTACAATTGAAAGACAGGCTGAAAGTGAAGGGATGGAAAAATATTCCACACAAACAGAAATTAAAAGGAAAGCTGGACTAAGCAATACTTATACCTGACAAAATAGACTTTAAAACAAAAAATGGAGGCCCTGGCTGGGTAGCTCAGTTGGTTAGAGCACAGTCCCAACAGGCCAAGGTTGTGGGTTTGAATCCCTGGTCAGGGCACATACAAGAAGCAACCAATCAATGTATAAATATGTGGAACAACATAATTTTTCACGAGTCAACTCAAGAAGAGGATAAAACAATAGTAAACACCTAATACCCAACACAGGAAGGCACACCTAAATATATAAGGCAATTATTAATGGAAATAAAGGGAGACATCCACGGTAATACAATAATAGCAGGGGATTTTAATATCCCATTCACATCAATGGATAGATCATCCAGTCAGAAAATTAAAAAAATAATGGTCTTGGATGTCACATTAGATAAGATCGGCTTAATAGACAATAGAACATTTCACCCAAAAACTACAGAATACAGATTTTTTTTCCAAGTGCACATTGAACATTCTCCAGTTTAGATCATGTTAGGCCACAAAACAAGCCTCAATAAATTCAAGACTGAAGTCATACCAAATATCTGTTCCAACCACAATGGCATATAACTAGAAATCAACTAGAGGGAAAAAACTGAAGAAAAAAACCCCACAAACGTGGAGGCTAAACAACATTCTAATATACAACCAATGGATCAAAGAGAAAATCAAACAAGAGATAAAAAACCATTTTGACCCCTCCCCCCAATGAAAACACAACTTTTTTTTTAAATTTATGGGATGCAGCAAAAGCAGTACTAAGAGGGAAGTTCCTAGTTATACAGGTCTACCTCAAGAAAAATCCCAAATAATCCAACTACACTTTTAAAGGAACTAGAAGAACAAACAAAACCCAAAGTAAAAACCCTTTCTCTTTTCCTAACCCTTTCAATGCGACTCACTTGTGCCAGGTCTTGGCCCTCTTTCAACCTCACTCCTTAAAGGACATCAATGATTTCTACAGCTTTGAATCACCACTGATATGCTGAAGGTTTCCAAACTTACATCTCAAGCCAAGGCCTGAGAAAGATGTAATTAAATGCCAACTTGACATTGCTACATATCTACAATGGAACTCGGGACTGTTTTTCCCCATCCAAACCTACCTCTACCGGGACCACTGTCTGCCCACTCTTTCAAGAGTCACAACCACTTAACTGGAGTCCAGCAGAACCCTGTCTATAAATGTAAGATACCATCACCGCTCTCCTAGGTGACACCTCCTGCCTCATCTTCCCACCTTCCCACCTGTCTCCAGAGTTGCAAGAGTGAGGGAAAAACCTAACTGTATCACTCCTTTGTTTAAACAACTTCACTGACTTCCCAGTGCATCCAAGTCAAATCTAAACTGCCTCACCAGGTCTTACATACCAGACTCTGCTTCTCGCTTTGTCTCCATCTTGTTCTGCTCATCCCTCACACACTGCATAGTAGCAACACGGCCTTTTAAACCTCCTAAGAAGCCAAGGTCTTTCCTTCGCACACTGCTTTGGGATACTCCTCATATGGTCGATCCCTTCTCACTCTTCAATTATCAGCATTAACCTTTGCACTCGGATGTCGAGTGTGACTTGACACGGTTAGCATCAGTAGCAGCTCGAGAAAAAAGCAAGCGAGTGCAAAGGGTTAATGATACCACCTCAGAGAGGCCTTGCCCAACAGCTTCATGTCCCCCTACCCAGATTCCCCTCATCCATAAATACCCTACACTTTCCCATTCCTCCATGGCACTTAAAATATTTGTAATTATGTGCATCTGTTGGCCAATTCTGCTTTGCTTTTCCTACTATAGTAAGTTCAAGATTTGTTTAGCACCACAAGCATGGTGTCTGACAAAGGTGCTCAGTAAAAGGTTGGCTAAACGAACTGAGAATCTGCGCCCCCCCCCCCCCCCCGGGTCATCAGGATTGACTTCTCTTCCTTGTTGGCTAATTTCTATTACAACCCTTAGAAATATTCTCTGAATTCATTTTTCAAACTCTTCTTAAAATTAGTAAAGCCAGCATTTCAAAAATAAACACACAAGATGAGTGATTACAAGCACACACTATTTTTCATGCCGCCAGCATTTCAAGACACATGCACACATTCAAAGTACCTTTTACTGTGGAGAATAAAAAACAACTCTCATCTTGAAAGTTCTGAACCATCTAGAAGGAGAAAGCAGATGTGGTTAAGATCCAACGGTCCCTTTGTATCTGGTTAAAATTTGCGGTTAAAGGAAAATAGTATAATCTATATATTGCTGCACAAGCACAGGACTCGACGGCCAGAAGGCTAGCTAGCGGGTGAACGCAGGTGAGTGGTAACACTTTACACCTGCTGCCCTGGCAGCAGTGCCTGCTCATGATGGTCCCCGAGGACCTAGTCAGCCGGCCATCTGACCCCCTGGGGAGCATCCCTGCTGGGTCCTGGGAGTAACTGACAAAAAGTCACGGCATAAGTGCTCTTCTATTATTACTTGCTTGTCACTGAACACTGGAGGAAAAAACTATACCTCTAGCCTTACTGCTTTGTAAATTAGTCATCAACTAGTGGACAAAAGGAAAACCCATCCAAATGCCCCTCTCCATAAAAGCGGTGAAAGCCCCACTAACCTGCAGCCCCCCTAAGGGAGTGTCTGAGTTGCAAGGGGAGGGAGAGAGCCAGTTATCCTTGATGTGTATTCCTTAGGATCACCAGCATACCTGAAACTCTTGGTTATATATTCTTACAAATTTTGATCCCAACTCTTTGAAAAGGATTTTCATGAGTACTTGTAACAGAGGTCACAGAATTTTTCTAGTTCTTCAGCGATATAACAGTATGAATGGGAAAAGCAAATGGGCATGTCAGTTCGAGTTACCTGATCACTAACAAGAATGTGAATACCAGTGGGACCCTGTCTGTAAACCTGGTTAATCTGGTGGAAAGGAATATTAAACACCAACGCAAGTTTTCGAGCAACTTCTGAGGCAACCATTTCTTCCAAGTAGATTGCATGATAAACTGAAATTAAAAAAAAAAACACAACAGCATTTTAGCAGTAATCTTTTATCTGTTTTCCACCTGGATCTATAGGAAGATTACATATAAACATTAAAATAATTTTGTACAAAAGGATCTGCGGTTTTAATTTTTCTTAAAAATAAACAGGAGTTGACTGCAAATGGGCCCGGGGACCTTTCTGGAGTAATGAAACGGAACGGGGTTTTGGTGATGGCTGCAAAACTGCATTTACTGAAACATCACTGAATCATATCATTACAACGGGAGGCTTGTGGTATATACATTATACCTGAAGGAAACTTCAAAAAACGTGTTTCTAGCAATATAGTTTAAAAACCAACAAAAACCTAAGGTCACAGTTTTTGATTCAGTAAGCCTATGAATGGGAGTTCATCCATTTACCCTAAGGAATAAGAGCCCCCCTGCCCCACCCCCACCCCCCCCCCGCCGCCATTAAACACAGTATAAAAGACAGTACTCGAAAAGCTAAGGGTGTGGACCATGAAGCCTTCTGCTACCCTACAGAAGGTCCCAGGTGCAGCCCACGTAGTATCCTGTGTTTCTTTCTGGAACATGTAACCTAGCAGCGGCTCTGTTGGCACAGCACCAAGCACATCTGCAGTGGGTCTGACTCTTGTAGGTCAAGCTCAATTATTAGTGATTCAAGCCAGACATTGATCAGGAGTATCAGTGCCAGAGCTTTGCTTTCCCAAACAAGGGGAACCTCTGCCAATCATACACCATGAAAAGCTTAGAATTTGGAACTATAATTAGGGGAAGACTATAGAGATGATGTAGAGCAGGGTCACCAAACTACAGCCTATGTGGATCAAACCTGCCCTCCACTTGTTCTTTCAAAAATGAAATGTTATCAGAACATAGTCACACCTGCCTTCTACATACTGTGGGTTTGATGCTACGATGCAGAGCTGAGTGGGGAAAAGGCCCTATAGTCTGTGAGGTTGAAATATTTACTACCTACCTGGCCTTTAACAAAAAGTTTGCTGACCCTGATCTAGGATTAAATTTGCCTGTATTTCCACATACACCTACACAACACTCATGTCTGAGGATATACCTTCCAGAATATTACGATCCTGACCATATATAAATGGTGGAGAAGAGCTTGATGACCCATGCAGAGCTCCTTTAGAACTTTTAGCCTTTAAGACCAAGACTTTGTATATTTAGTCTTAAAATTAACAGCTTTTGAAGTCAAAATGACACCAAATGGGAAAAATCGTAACAGTAAATGCTTTCCTTGGGACTTTTACTAAAATTCAAATCACAAAGTAGTTTTCAGAGCTCTATGCAATTTGAGGGCAAATAGCTGTCTCTGAATTCCATGGCACACTTCTCCCTGGACAGTTCTTAGTGTGTTGCCCTTATTTTGTTTCAGAATGTGGGAAGAGGGGAGAGATGACCACATACCCACTTTACAAACGAGAACACATACGCTTTAAAACATTAAGAATATACATGCTTTTTTCCCCCCTTCTACAGACCATATTAGGAGGAGGGGAGAGGGGGCAGGATTTTTACTTCTGCCCCGATCCACTCCATTACACAATCAAGGACACCTCCCAGCACTCGGATGACCATGATGTAGAGTATGCTTAGTGACACAGCTCACAGTGCTGGCCAGATGCTTGTCTGAGACAAGTCCACACACTCAGCTCTGACACATGCGTGCATCTTTACTCAGGTGATATTTTAACTTTTCTCCCACAGTCAGTAAAATGGATTTAAAAAAAGAAAACAAAACCCTCCTCCTTTCTGGTCAAGATGCCAACGTCATCATACTCATTGCACCTGAGGATTTTTCTTTTTAAAGGCAGCAAGCTAGTCTTTCGCTTGTTAGATATTTCTGGCGTAAAGAGCCATATAAAAAGAGCTCTACCATGTGGCGGACATAACTGAGACAGGCCGATAGTTCCTTACTCTCCAGAAGACTTGGCCCTGGAGCTCATTGCTGCCAGGACTCCCACAACAGCAACTCGACAGAACTAATGGGACAGGGGTCCTTCAAAGCTCCAGTTACACCTCGGTGTCAGAAAGGGAGTGACAGGAAGCTGAGATACCCTCCATACCCACCGTAGGGTGTCCCACTGCCATTCTCGGCTCCACTGCCTGCAGCCTGCTGCTGCCCTTGCAGCAGTGAGCTGCCCGGCTGCTCCTGACAGACATAGATGGTTAAGCGGGGCCTAACCGACCTGTAATCACAAGATGCCACTCATGAGCCAAGGAGAGAAAGCTGCCTCACCACATGTACAAATGACAACTACAGGAATCTAAGTTCTATTTCCTTATGAGAACTTTACAATATTATTTCATTATACAAAATAAATTACTAATAAAAATATAAAAACACACACCTCACACCAACTATCACAGGTGGTCTAATCTGATGATCCAGACTCTAAACCACTGAGATGGTCTGTCAGATGCTGGTAAATTTAAGTTCCAAGATTAAGTCAGCAATTTAAAATCAGTAAGATTCAGTTTTAATGGAATTCTCACACAAGTCTAGAAATAGCAATAATAGTATATGAATCTAAAAATCCAGCAGTTACGGTTCTTTCATTTTAATTCACAATCAGAAGTTTACATTTTTAATAACTGTTTAGTAGTAGTCATATGACCTTGAAAACCATAGATTCTGTATAGCTCACCTAAATGAGAAGTTTGTTTTCTTGGCAACAAACCCAGTCGTCTTCAAGAAATCAGTACTGCCCATGTGCATTTCTACCAGTCTTACAGTCTATCTGCCCTCATCAGTGCCTGCATCAAATCTGGGCCTGCCCTGAAGGTGTACACAAAACAGTCTTCTTGTGAGCGCGACACTGCCGAGGCTCGACAGCGCACACAGGCACACGCCAACCCAGTGTGGAAACCCCTTCTGCCCCAGTCCCCACACAAGGAAAGGTACATAAGACATTCCTTTTAAACACAGTATTTTACCTTGACTTCAGTGAATTATACAGCCGAATTCCATCGGCTGCCCCACAAATTTGTACTAAATCTTCCTTTGTCAGTTTTAATAAGTCGGCACCTGGAGAACAGCATAAAGAGATTCCTCTCAAAGAAAAGGAAAAAGAACGAGCAGTTTGGTGGCTTTATGACATGTGTCTTCAAACAGTTAGATGACCTTCAAAACCATCACAGGTCTCCTGTGTATACACAAATACACACACAGACACACAAACATACACCATCACAGGTCTCCTGTGTATACAATATACACAACATAACACACACACACACACACACACACACACACACACACACACACACACGTTTCTCAGAGCCAAAGACAGTGCTGACTCTTCCACGTCCTGTATGAAGAAGGAGCTTAGAAGCCCAGAGGCTGATAAATCTGAACAATGAGCAGAGCCGACAGGAGTGTCTGTTCCAACACGGGATCTCACCGCCTGCATTATTCTGGGTGTGCTTATTGTGTGCATAAACATGATTCTGACCTCAGATAATTTACCCTGAGATCACCCAGACCAATCTTCTGTTTTACAAAAAAAGAAAATGTAAGTCCAGAGTTTTGGGAACTTGCCTAAAGTAACACGAGTTGGAAGGACACCTAGGTATAGGCAGGCCTCTCTCTGCACCAAGCAACGTCAAGTCAAGCACTCTGTAACCAGCAGCCAGTGTTAATACGAAAGCATGGCAGAGAAACAGTAATATACTATAAGATTCCCCCACAAATACTTGGTAAGTGTAAAGGACATATCTAGATTTGCTATGAACTACAACACAAAAGGGGAGAGGGAGTGGCTAAGAATAAGACTGATCAGTAAAGCTGGTCATTTCTGAAACTGGAGATGGTTACACGAGTCCATCGTTTCTTCTCTCTACTTTTTATGTGTGAATGTATCCTGTAATCTTTTGTTTTTTGTTCCCCTTTTGTTAACAAGATGTAGTTTACTGGGAGAAATGAGATGCCCTCTGGGATTAAGGCATGACTTCCATGTGACAAATATCCACTTACCTATTCGACTAGATAAAGGGGTTATCTTTCTTTTTTTGAGGGCTTGAATGTGAGAGCCTAATAACTTTACAAGTTTGTAAAAGAAATAAAGACCAGAGAAGCACATTTCTTGTGAGGCACTAGCATTGATGGAGTCAGTTAAACAAAGAGAGGCTCTCTCATCTCTCTACTGGGGACAAGGACATGCCTCTGAAAACAAGGCTCCCAGTTGTGAGCAGAGATGAGTGTGTGCACATCCTTAACCCTCCACAGAACTGGACAGATACTCATGTGCACAACCCTCTCCGAAATGTGAATGCCCAGGAGGCTCAGAGAAGGAACTCAATCTCCTCCTCACCATTCTATTGTTGGGAAGATCACAGGGCAAAGGCCAGAGGCCAAGCCACATGGTCACTGGTCACAGTGGAAAGAGCTTAGAACTCTCTAGATCAGTGATGGGCAACCTTTTGAGCTTGGTGTGTCAAACTTCGCCAAAAAACTGAGCATAACTCGGGTAGTGTGTCACTTTGAGGAAAAAACTAACTCCAATACTCTAGTCGCAAATGTTTCATCCTCAGGAGCAGCAAATGTTTCATCCTCGGCATGCGGCCGCGTGTCATCAGAAATGGCTACGCGTGTCAGTGCTGACACGCGTGTCATAGGTTCGCCATCACTGCTCTAGATGGAAATATGTACCTAATCTAACAGACATAATCTAGGACCTCCCTCAGCTCCAACGGTCAGAGTTTTATGTGTGGGTTTTACTCTTCATCTGTCTTCTTTTTTAAAAAAATATATTTTTATTGATTTCAGAGAGGGAGAGAGAGAGAAACATCAATGATGAGAATCACTGATTGGATGCCTCCTGCATGCCCTCTACTGGGGATTGAGGCCACAACCCGGGTATTTGCCCTTGACTGAAATCAAACCTGGGACCCTTCAGTCCACAGGTCAACACTCTATCCACTGAGCCAAACCAGCTAGGGCCATCTGTCTTCTTTATGGGAGTTCAAGATGCGTTTCCCTCTCACACACTGAAATTTTTAAATTTCCAGTTTCTGCTTAATCATAGAAAGGTGGCTGGTAGCACATGACTTTCATCCAGTACTTTAGAGAGACAAAAAGCTACATGTGAATGGCTAATCACCCATACAAAAGGAAGCCACATTCTTTGTGAAATCAAGCTTTCCTCTTGGCCGGGTATGTGCATACGTTCTGTCCTCTTAAAAGGCTCCAGCTGCATGTTTATAACCACAGCACTGCAGGCACTTTCCTGTGGCCCAGTGTTTCTCAGGACATGCTGGTCAGTGTCTTGTAGGAAAAGGGTCCCAGGGACAAATATGTTTGGGGAAAATCTCCCACCTGGTGTATCTATTACTGTCCCTCTAAATAGTTTTCTCCTGTTAAACTGCTTAATCCCTGTTAAAACCCCAGTAAATATTCTCTTTGCTTACTATGCAAGACTACACTTAAGTACTATAAAAACCATCCCCGAGCAGTTCATGCCATGCAATACTACACAGCAATAAAGAGGAGCAAACTACTGATACACACAACCACCTGGAGAGACATTACACTGAGTGAAAAGAAAGCCAATCTCAACAGGTCACATACTGTACGATTCCATTTATATAACATTCTTAAAATGACAAAATAGTGACAGAACAGATTAATGGTTGCCAGGGATTAGGGATGGGGGGTTGGGGGTTTAGGAAAAAGGGAAATCCTTGTGATGGCGTAGCTCTCATCGTATCTTCAGTGGTGGTTATCCAAATCTATGCATGTGATATATGACATACAACTACAATGTCAATCTCATGATCTGGATATTGTACTGTAATAATGTGAGTGAATGATACCCTGGAGCATCTCTGTACTATCTTTGCAACTTACTGTAAAGAAAAAATTATTTAAAAATAAAAAGTTACTAAATGAAAAAACTGCATAGAACTCTATGTGCCTGTACACAAATGAGGGCACACAGGACTGGTGAAGAAATAGATTGTACTGATGTCAGTTTCCTAATTTTGATAGTGTACAAATAGGTGTGCAAAGTATTACCCCGGGGGGGAACTGGGTGATAGGTACACAGGACTACCTGAGACGTATTTTAACAACATCTTATGAATTTATAATTGCTTCAACATTAAAAAAAAATAAGGTTAACTGAAAGTACAGAGAAAAATATGCACGTGCATGTGTGTGCTTACACATGTACATGTGTGTACACACACACAAACATACCTGAAAAATTGGAAAACAGTCTTGTGTAGGAAGAAAATCTGTTTTTGAGCAGCCACTGCTGTGTTTCCTGGGTGGTGGCTGAAGGCTGAAGTTGCTATTAACAAAGAAAATGAATATAAATAGAAGAAACTATTCAAACTTATAAAAACATAACCCAGGCCTCTAGCATGTTATAAATAACATTGAAACAAAACACAGAAATCCTCCAAATTTGAGGTAAAAGAACACCCAAGAAGAGCATTAAGTCTGACTACTCAGTGACCCAACCATTGACTCAAGCTTCTGTCAGAGCCTTAAAAATACAGGCCCCCAAAAGCATCTGATAGTTGGAGGAACAAGACACTTACTTCACTAGAGGTTTGTGAAACTCCATCTCCCTGATGATTTGGGGAAGAAGAATTGCTGGGGAAAAGGGAGAGGGGAGGAAAAGATAGTTATTATTTATATATTTATATAAAATCAAGATATTAAAGACTATTAAACTAGGTAAACTTAAAAAAATTACTGTGTGACAGAGCAATATAAATTTGCAATAAGAATGTTGGCACAGCCCTAGCTGGTTTGGCTCAGTGGATAGAGCATCGGCCTGTGGATTGAAGGGTCCTGGGTTCAATTCCGGTTAAGGGCACATGCCCAGGTTGTGGGCTTGATCCCCAGTGGGCGGCATGCAGGAGGAAGCCGATCAATGATTCTCTCTCATCGATGTTTCTATCTCTCTCTCCGTCTCTCTGAAATCAATAATAATAATAATAAAAAAGAATGTTGGCACAATTGGTCAGGGGTGAATATGATGAGATTAAGACAGAAGACTTCCTTTATAAAAATATATATTTTTTAATTAATTTTTTACGGAGAGGAAGGGAGAGGGATAGAGAGTTAGAAACATCAATGAGAGAAACATAGACCAGCTGCCTCCTGCACAACCCCTACTGGGGATGTGCCCGCAACCAAGGTACATGCCCTTGACTGGAATCGAACCTGGGACCCTTCAGTCCGCAGGCCAACACTATCCACTGAGCCAAACCAGTTAGGGCAAGACTTTCTTAATTTTTGCCTTTTCTTTCTCCATCTGTGATAGTAAAAGATTCTAGTTCTGTGAAACAAAAGGGTTCCAATTATCTCCAAGTGAACAGGAAAATGAAGGACACTCATTCATTTTAGTTGGGGGGAGGTGGGGGAATGTAAGAAATCAAAAAAGATAAACAATTGAAAGTAGCTGCAAAAAAATCTACTTTAAGAAAACAATGAGCTATAAAGGAGTGGTATGATAATTCTAAATCAAAATGATATCCCTTTTAATACATTTATCCATTATTAGAGGGCAGAAGTCAAGAGAACAAAAGAAACAATCGCATACTACTATCCTTTTGTTTCTAAGGTAAACAAAACTGAGAACCAACTGCACAGCGGATGTGGCCACCGCCCTGGTCCTGGCTCTGACTCCTGTCTTAGCACTCATACAGAAGTTTTACTTAGGTTTATTATGTTGATTGTTCAGCATCCTCCTCTACCCACTAGAACTTAAGCTCCTCAGAGAGGGATTTGTCTGTCATTTAAATGTCACAGCACCCGGAACAGTGCTGGGCACACAGTGGGCTCTCAGAAACAGCCAGGTAACTAGTGAATACACGAATTCACAGCTTACCTCTACTATCATAATCGTTTTCTAAGATGATTCAGGCTGAACTTGACCAAAAGAAGAGCCCCCTACATGGCAACATGCCGGTCTCCTGGTCTCGTTCCCGGTCTCTGAGCCCAAGATGGTTTTTCTTCTCTTAAAGCACAATAACTTAAAAGGCTGCCTCATCAGCTTTTCCATCTCGGAGGAAAAGCATGTTTGTGTCCCCTCAAAATCATATATTGAATCTTACCCACAGTATGACAGATAGTATTAGGAGGTGGGGCCTAAACCTGCTATCAACAGGGAAGTTCTGATCTGATCTGTCACTATTCCTTCAGCCAACCCCTAAGAATGCAACGTCCTGTGGGGCACCACTGTGGCACTGTGAGAGGCCCGAGACACAGCTTCTGCTCCCACCCGCCGCGCACTAGACTCTGATTTGCACATCAAGGCCAAAGAGTAGAACAAAGTCCACCATTCCCATTTCTAAAACCACTTAAGTTCTTTAAGGGTAAAGAGTCATTTAAAAAAAAAGTGTATCTATTAGGAGGAGAAGAAATGGAGCAGAGAAATAACCCTTGTGTAGTATGGTGAGCATTAAATTAAAGACAAATGTACTTTATAATGATTGCAATCTTAACATACTGATTCATAGTTTCACCTTAAAATCTCATTGTTCTTTCTCTGTCCACGAACCTCAATAATGTTCTTTTTATCTCACAAAGAATATATCTTGAAATGCTCCCCTTCTACAACTTCCATAGTTTGTGAGTGTGTGAGGCACAAAGGGCCAGAAGGAAAAGGCAGGCAGGTGAGGAAAGGTGATTTTCTCCTGAAATCGAGGAGGCTATTTCCCATGACCACATACTTCAGATAAACAAATGGAAAGGTAGCTGTAAATTGGGAGAAAGGGAAACAGAGGAGCGTGAGCATCAGTCAGCTTCAGGCACATGAGGACACAAAGCAGATACCTGTCTGGGACGCTGCAGGTGCTCTGCTGTGGGGAGGTGAAAGTGGGTGCTGTGGAGGGACTGTTATTCACATAGGCTGTGGGGGCATCGGGCCACGGAGAACACTAAGGATAGAAACAAAAATTAATTAATAATATGCTTTTAAAGGGTGTGGAAGAATACTTTGTATTTCACAATCTAGTCTGGCCAAACAAGATTATAAAACACAAGACATCTGACACTCATCAAGCAACAGCATGGGAACATATCATACTTCCTTCTATGTGGCAAGGAAAATTTTTACCTGCTATATGTGTCTAGACACTGATTAATTTTAGAGAAGCCCAGAAGTAATGATAGCAGCAAAACGTCATCAAGGCATTTTAAATGTATATTTATATACAATTTGCTTTCAAGAACTTTTTACCTCCCTCTTTATCAATTCTCCAAAAGGTGCTTATCAAGGTTTAAGAATAGCAGAGGCAAGAAAGGATTCATAAGCAACATCTGACATCACACGGTGACCAAGACAGTGCCTGTCCTTCCTAGTGCTTCTTCTGCCCTCACCAGTACCCACTTGCTTCCTTCATTTCTCTAAGATTAATAATCCCCAAGTAAGCTGAGACCATTCCAGTGCCAAAATACACCTGTGTATGGTACTGCCTATTCCTATCTATCCCATGTGTTTATTTCTTATATTTTCTGGACAAGGCATGGTGAACTAAAGTGTTTTTCAGCTCTAGACACAATTCTGACCAAAGATAGCTACAAAGACACAATGACATCAAAAGCATGCTGACAGGCCAGCATGGTGTCAAGTAAAAGTCTTCAAGCCTGAGCTATGGAGGGAATCCAATCACTCACCCCACATATTCTTCCTAAAACTAATCTGCTTGAGGATGCCCCTGGTTTCAAAGGTCCCCTTTCATAGTCACTCTTCTCCTACTTTTCACAAAAAAGGCTTCGGATCTCACGATGGCTAAACATGGGGTATAAGACTCTTCCAAATTAAAGCAAAAAAAAAAAAATTCAAAAATTTAGGGTAGATACTAAGAAAGTACATGACTAAAAATGGGGAGTTAGTGGAGAGTATGAGCAGATAAATGGTTTTAGAAGGAGACTTGACTTGGGGTGGTAAAAACACAATAGTGTACACAGATGATGTACTGTGAAATTATGCACCTGAAACCTGTATGATTTTGTTAACCAGTGTCACCCCACTAAGTTCAATAAAAAGGAAAAGAAATAGTCTGTGGGTTAATATTATTTCTTTTGCCTCTCAAACACAAAATTTTTTTTTAAAAAATTCTGTATGTCTGGTAGCTTCCAATTATTTGCTTTCAAAACAATTCTGGAGGATCTACCATTCATTAGCTGACACAGTATTAAAATAATCTACTAGGGTCATATAAAATCCATCACTGGGATATTTGGCAGATAACTCAAAAGGAATTTCAAAACCTGAAAGACACTGCCGAAAGAAAAATAAATATCTAAATAAACTTTCTCTTATCTAAATAACACTTCTATTTTTATATTTAAAAAATTCTCATCAAAATCTGTATGGCCCTGCCTGGTTTGGCTCAGTGATTATTGTGTCATCCCAGGTATCGAAGGGTCTTGGATTAGATTCCTAGTTGGAGCACATTCGAAAGGCAACTGATCAATGTTTCTTACATCACATCAAGATTTCTCTCTCACTCTAGAATCAATGAAAAAAGCACGCATATTCTTGGATGAGGATTAAAAAATAGTGATTTCTATGATTTGTTGTTTTGATAAGTTGGTTCCAATAATAAAGCTTAAATTTTTCAACTGACTAAAGAACCTATGGTCACAGGACATTTTAACCTTTTGCACTCGGATGTCGAGTGTGACTCGACACGGTTAGCATCGGTAGCAGCTCGTATGTCGAGCCACACTCGACACGTAGTTTCACTGTGTCTATTTTTCCAGTATCTTTTCTTGTTTTCATTAGCATGAAAGGACAAGTAAAATGTAAATGCCGTCTCAACTGATGCCAAAAAAGAAAAAATGAAAAACCGATAACGCATGTGAAATTTATTAGGAAACTAGTACATGATCTTGTTGGAGAATTCAGAGATGGTACACTAACTTTCAGGGGTAGATTATTATCCACTAACTTAGAGCAACGTTTAGATGGAAAGCTCCATATAATCACACCTCACCCTAACAAAAAACACAAAGATTGTGTTGTTTGTTCTAACAGAAAAATCAAAGGAGGAAGAAGAGAGACGATTTATATTTGCGAAACATGTGAATGTAAACCAGGTCTTCATGTGGGTGAATGTTTCAAAAAATATCACACCATGAAAAATTATAGAGATTAAAATTACTCTTTGAATGTATCAATAATTTGAAATATAAAAAAATCCAAATAAATAAGTTTGTATGAAAAGAAACTCCAGTTTTTTATTCTACTGCTGTGCTTTGTAAAATCTGGGGTATTTAAAAAATTAAATCCCGAGTAGAATAAAGGAATCGAGAAAAAAGCAAGCGAGTGCAAAGGATTAAAACATTTTCAGGCATAATAGTATGTCCTATCACGGTAAAACTATTTAAGGGGAGTGGAAGAGAAAAACAGATCAAGAAGGAAGAGCAGAGTAAAGTTTCATGAACTTTTAAAATGAACAATGGTGGGTGTCAAATTGCTATGGTAGTGGAGTCTACAGAATACACTTCAAAAAGCAATGTAATAGGTTTATCTTAAATGCAAATACTCATTAGGTCAGAAAATGGTCTCCTTTTGCAATGATTTAAATGTATGATGAAAACTTTCAGATGTCAACGTAAAAATGTGGAAGGGAGTATATTTTTTCTTAAAACTCTTGAGCATGGAGCCGAAACCGGTTTGGCTCAGTGGATAGAGCGTTGGCCTGTGGACTGAAAGGTCCCAGGTTCGATTCTGGTCAAGGGCATGTGCCTTGGTTGCGGGCACATCCCCAGTGGGGGGTGTGCAGGAGGCAGCTGATCGATGTTTCTAACTCTCTATCTCTCTCCTTTCCTCTCTGTAAAAAATCAATAAAATATATATATATAAAAAAAAAACAAACAAAAAAAACTCTTGAGCATGGAAGAGTCATGACCACTAGTGTGAAGGAGCTAAAAGACTGTGCAGCACTCTGGGGCAGAAAGGAAGTCTCTCCAATGGTTACAAGAGCTTAAAGCAACTGACAGCCATCAGAAGCATCGATACAAGGAAAATAAAACAGAAACCCCGAATCTTATTTACAACTGCCCATCATGTATTCTTCAAAAATGGGGAAAATAACTGCACTTATTGTTTCTACTACTATCAACTTTCAAAAAAAGGAATTTACTGGCTGGACAGCATTGCTAAGCATATTGCATAGCATACCAATTTCACTATAAACTTCACACAACAAGGCCATTCTTTTACTTTCCACCTTAGGAAGTAGTTACCTCCTCGGCTTATACAGTTTGAGGAAACGTAAGAGCTTGTGAGCCAACTGACAGATCAAATAACTATGGGTGTGCCCTGCTCATAGCCATCTCCACTACCCAGAAGATCTTCCTGCTACACCATCCTCCTCAGATACTAAATACCACCATTAGCAAGGGTAACTGCAAAATAATATAAACCTTTTAATGTCAAGCCTCCCAAAATCTGCCTTGTAATTTTTGCCAGCTGTCTACCGAGAAAATGAAGCCATCAAAAGTTTCAAGTTAGTATGGCAGTGCAGCGACAGCGACACCAAATTGCCTAAAACTTCATAAACATATCTATTTTCACTTACACATCTAGACTCTTAGCAGTAGAGAAGTAGAGCTGTTAATAGCTGACATCTGAAACTTGCCCAATAAATAAGAGACTCGATTCACTTAACACAGTGGTCGGCAAACTCATTAGTCAACAGAGCCAAATATCAACAGTACAACGATTGAAATTTCTTTTGAGAGTCAAATTTTTTAAGCTTAAATTATATAGGTAGTTACATTGTTATTAACTTAATTAGGGTACTCCTAAGCTGGCCTTTGCTAAAAACTCAAGGGGCCAAAGAGCCGAAAGTGGCTCGCAAGCCACAGTTTGCCGAACACTGACTTAACAGTAGAAAACTAGTGTTCAATGAAAGCTGGTTCTATGGGGAAGCCTCTACTTTTAGAAAAGAATGGATTCAAAGTTCTAAAATGGCCACCAAGCACCAAGACCTGCCTGCGTTTCATAGATTTCTCTAGCAGTCTCAACCCAGGAGGGTAAAGGCAGAGTAAAGAAGGAAGAGCAGGTCATTCTGCCCTGTCTTTAAAAGCGAAGGTGCAGGGCCTGTGTTCCTGAAGGCAACCTGTAATCCATTACCTGGCCTGGACCCTTATAGTCACGACACTGGTGCACTGGGAACAGAGTCCCTCCTCAGGCGGACTAGAAAATGATGACCCACCTGAGACTGCAGAAATTGGCAGCCCTGATTTGAGCCAGTAAAATACAGCTCAGAGGCAAAGAAACAGACACACTAAGTAAGGGTTTTGTTGTGCAGCAGCTCTTAGGAACCAACCACAGTGCCTGTATTCCACGTGGGAGCATTTCCCACAGCACCTTTTAACTTTAACAGATGAGTCTGGATATTCCTCTTTACCGACAGCCACCTGCAACTATCCAAGACTAAGAAAAATGTTGCCTTCCTCTGTAGGCACTCGAAACAATGAAATGCACCAGACTTTCTTTTTAACAGGTACCCAGCTTTTTTAAAAACAGATTTCCAGGTGGAGCTCTAACCACCCTTAGGAATATCTTAACCAAAGCAAATGCAGCCCGGGCAGCAAGCAACACACACAAGGAAGATGTGAAATCCCAGGCTCCCAGGCCAATGAACTGCTGACGTTTTGCATACTTTAGACTTGAGTCATTAATAATTTAAAAATAATTCTACCGTCTTCAGATTAGCTCTGGGCTCGAATAGATTTAATTTATTAATTATGAGAACCCACTCCTTTTAATTAGTGAAGTAGTTTCTAAAAAGAGTGGAAAGTGATTCAAGTTACCAGTATTTCCCCCAAAAAATTTAAGAATCACTTGTTATTCTTCAGCTGGAAAATCATAAGAGGCTAAAAACAAAATCAGATGGAGTATATAGTTGTTCCATACAACCTTTGAGTGGCATTAAAAAAACCAGTTAAAATGCAACAAGTGTACTCCCCATCCTTTCAGATTAGTCACTTACAGTTTTATTGTACAGAGAAGCATTTAAAACATTTTCAGTCAATGCTTTTAACTTGGAAATGATGTTCTAGTGATTGTGCTTGTGACTTTTGTAGTCTACAAATAATTAGACACGTTTCAGAGTGAAAAATTCCATTTTTGTCACCTTGATAGGATGAACACCGTAATGATAAATAGTGTAGCCATTAATACAGCTGTTTAAGAAAAGGTTTAATACTCTGTGTTTACATTTACTGTGGATATATAGCTGATCTAGACTGTTAGATGGAGAGTTGTGTCATAAAGGAAGAATTTGCTATACTCAAGCAGAGAAAGCTCATATTCAACCAAAAATCCCCTGGCTGTATGTTGGGGGGATCCGGATCGGAGTATAGCAAGGTGCACTGCTCTGGCCTGAAGCACAAGTTCATGATGCAATGCAAGTTCACGGTGCAGTGCAAGTTCACAGTGCATTGCTGAGAGGAACACTGATGCAGTCAAGGCCATTTTCCTACCAGTGCTGCCAAACAGGCTTTTAAAAGCACAGACAGACACACATTCTTACACTACATGCAGGGAAATGTGACACAAAGTATTGCATATGTTAATGTCAAGCTTGCTGCCATCATTTCTCTAAATATCCATGACATTTTCTTATCAGTTATACACATGAGGAAGCAAACCCTTTAAAATTAAACAAAAATGCTAACTATTTTACTAAATAATGTATTTTCCATTAATTTCAGTGCTCTTAAAGGAAGTGTGTGTGCCGAGGAGGGAGGGAGAGAAAGGGAAGGAGACAGGGAGGGAACACATTTCTGAGTGTCGTTTTTCCCTCTAAAACCACCCAATAAGGTCAACTTTGTTTTAAAGTGTTAGATTTAGGAAATTTTCCTCAGCAAGGAACAAACAGAAAGCAGGAAGTCTAAACAAAAGCAAATTAAATCAAGACAAGGACATCAAAAACAAATTTGGCTTTACTTTTCCGTGGAAGTAGGTCCTATATCTAACACTGCACAAGGTTTCCTGCACAATGAAAGGAGAAGAAGTCCCTTACACTGCCTCGCTTTGCCAGAGAATCACCGTAGTCTGCTGGCAAAGTCCGCTTGCTGGACTTTTTCTGCTCATGTTCAACTGCATCTTCAATTATAGGCTCAAGCCTCATCTGGACAAACACCAAAGATTGGGATCAATGTCTTTTCATTATACAAAGAAAGATCCAATACCCTGTTTATGTCTCTGCAGTCCAATTAAACAACTGCATGATTAGCAGGATTCAAAGTTAAAGAAAATGCAAAACCCCAGCAGTGACAAAATCAAACTTTCTAGGCCCCGGTTTAATCTCTTGCCAACTTCAAGGTTTTTAAGGTCTGTTTCTGAGACCTGATTGGGATTTCAGCATCTTCATTCAAGATCCCACCCAGGAAACTAATCCATTAAAATCCCAGAATTTAAATAATATATTTCCCCCACAAATTTCACAAAGAATATATGTCAAACTACCCCCCAACCTTCCCCAATCCCTTCTTGGCAAAACTCATCCTTATAAATAGTGCCAATATGCAAACCTCTGCTTCTCTCCAGACACCAAAATGCTGCTCTGCATTACCTCTGTGAGGATTGTGGTATCATAGGATGGCTGATACTTTTCTTTTTCGTGAGCAGTTCTCTTCTCCATCTTCTCTCGGTCAGTTTTTTGCTTCCGGTCTGCACCTTTAGGCTAAAAAACAGTAGATTATTTTGTCCATCAGGGTACAAACAACTTTATAAGCAAAACTGGGCCTTAATTACTGGAAGCCTGGTTTCCATCTCTTACCTTAAAAACTTTGATTTGGCAGCTAGCTGAGTGTAGATGATCTGTATATTCTCCATTTTCATTCTGCTTAAAGGTGTCAACCTGGATCCTAAAAGGCACTCCCTTTTCACCTCCATGCTTCCGTGGAGTAAATTCTGTGCTGATGCAGTGTACCTGGACAATTGGAGATGGATTCAAAGTACCATCCACTGGTTTGTCCCTCTGGATGTCCTGTCACCGCTATAAACGTAAGTTCTTTTAAAACAAACTCCCACATCGTAGCCAGGTATCTGTTACGGACTTCTCTGATGGTTTTTAATATATGGTTTTCCTTTCACACAGCCAGCTGGGCCTTTCTGCACTTTCTGGGAATGAGCTCTTCTTCCCCATTCCAATGCCTCTCCTCTGACGAAGGACTTGCTCTGATCATGGGTACAACAGTACAGAGGCTTCCTGCCTACTTCCCCTACCTCCACTCCAGACCATATACTGATCTCAGACCCAGCTAAGCCTTGCACGTGGCTCAATCCACGGCAATCTTGAGCTCATCATTCAGAGCTTCCACTACTGCCCTCTACTGCGAAATACCCTAACTACCCATTCAATCATCTTACTGTTATTCCAACCTCCATCAACTTGGAATACTTTTGCCTGGGGAACTTCCACAGGCCAGAAAGCCCACCACTTGTCCTACCTGTATCCATCTAAACTCTTCTGTCAACCCTTCCAAGGGTCCTAAGGGCATGTTCCATCGCTCTGCACCCTCACCATGGAGACAGCTTTAGGATACTTCACAGGACCAGTAAACAGATTTTTGTAATTTCAGACTGATACACATCCTGTCTTCTAGTGACTCTCAAAGTGAAAACTGATCTCTGAAGGAGACTGTGCACAACCTGAGACTTAAGGCCAGCTCCTACATCACTTTCATTCACTGTATGTCTAGTTATCCTGTTAGACAAACAGTATGAGAAAATATTCAACAAATATGAACCATGTTCTAGTGACTACTAACTGATGGGATATAGTATTTGCCAAACCACAAAAATTCAAAATACCAGATTCTTTACTGTTCACAAAAACCACAGTCTACATAGGCTGGTCAGCAATTAAGCAGTATGTTTTTTCTACGTAAGATTACCTACTCAGTATTTTTAATCTTTCCAATTACAAATCTGAACATCTTGGGTATTAGAATTACCATGCGTTTTACTGTATATATTTTTTATATATATATATATTAAACTTCCATCTCTTAAAGATACAAACTGAGTACTTATGGTTGACATGAAATGCCTGAGAGTTGCTTTAAAGCAGGGGTCCTCAAACTTTTTAAACAGGGGGCCAGTTCACTGTCCCTCAGACCATTGGAGGGCTGGACTATAGTTTAAAAAAAACTATGAACAAATTCCTATGCACACTGCACATATCTTATTTTGAAGTAAAAAAGCAAAACGGCAAAAACACCCGCATGTGGCCTGCGGGCCGTAGTTTGAGGACGCCTGCTTTAAAGTATTCCATCAATAACTTAAAAAGGGGAAACTACTTGTAACTGTTGAAGGAAGGTGATGAGTACACAGAGAATTCATTCTTATTATTCTCTTACTTTTGTGGTTTGAAAATTCCAGTATTAGAATGTTGCTAACAGAATCTTAAAGCAGTACACTTTTTTTCAGTCACATCCTTTTATATGTCAGCTTTGGTTCCAAAGAAATGCATCTTATGAAAAATGCACGTTTTGATTACTGTTACTACCAGTGGTAAAAGTAACATTTAAATAATGCTTGACATATCAGCTTGCCTTCACATGTGTTAGTCTGTAATAACAGCTTTAGTGTATTAACTCCAATTTAAGTATATAGTGTATTTTTAAAAAGACACTGCCAGATAGTTTACAAATAAGCTTTTAAAGAAATTTATATCATGCATCAAGAACTCAACCTCAAAAAGAAAAAGAAAAAAGGAATTCAACCTTATCCATGACCGTCTAAATGACGAGGCTAGTATATGTCTAGTAAAGTAAAAATTCCAAACCTGAATGAAAGCAGATGTGCGTTTTGCAGGGTCCCACAGAAATTCAACCGCATTTAACTGGCTTGGATTTGTCCTTGTGTCAATTATTCCCACGGACATTGGAATATCTGTATTTTAAAAAGAAGTTACATAGAAACTCATCTACTAAGAATAATTTAAAAGCTTATAGCTTACTCTAATTATGTTTTAGTGAAAATGTTATACCTCTATGCTGCACTTTGTTTTTCCATGTTCTCTGTGGTCAACCATTTTAACATCAAAACCCACCTAATGAGTATCAGACTTTCTCCCACCATGGTTTCTATTCCATTTTAATCAGAATATGATGGATAGTACCCAAAGGAGAATTAAATAAATGGTTTCCAACTCATAATATTACTGGCTCAGGGTCTTTCAGTTTCACCAAAACTCTACAGTTGGTCCTCACACAACATGGGTGGGAACTGCACAGATCCATTTATGTGTAGTTTTTCAATAAATACTGTAAGTGTATTTTTCCTTCCTTATGATTTTCTTAATAAGATTTTCTTTTCTCTAGCTTAAGAACTCAATATATAATACACATAACATACAAAATATGTGTTAACTGTTTATATTATCTGTAAAGCTTCCGATCAATAGCAGGATATTAATAATGCCATTTTGGGGGAGTCTAATTATGTGCAAATTTTTCACTGCATGGGGGTCAGCCCATACTCCAGCGTTTGTTGTTCAAGGGTCAACATTTTAAACTATAAAACAACTCCAGGCACACAGAATCCACTCACACCAAAACACACTCCACACAATTATATGTGGTGCCAACATGGGTAAAACTAAAATGCCTTTATATCTCCCTCCATGGTCTTCTGACGGTCACTGTACCTAAATCAAGAAGTCTATCTCCTGGGCGATTCCACTTCCAACCTTCGAGTTGCTGATGCTCTGTATACTGTAGCCGTCTGTCATGGAATACGACTCTTATGATGCTCTATGGAATAAGTGGGGGAAATGAGTACTTTTAAACTGTTCCAGCTAAAATGCAGAAGCATTTTCACTTCTTATGCATTCCTATAATAGAAGAGCATACAAAAACAAATTCTGCTTTAAACAGTTTGATAAAACTGCTAATTTAAAATAACAGTTAATAACTGAGTGTCTGTAAAACGATAGTCATCTGGGGAGAAGAGGGGACATCTGCACCCACCCTGAGAACTTATAGGCAAAATTCACTCTCAACTATTTTACCTGAAAGAGAGTGAAGGAAAACCAAACCAAACCAAAACACATCAAGGTAACTTTATCCAAACACTCAAGTCCTAAGGAAAGACTTTTAACTTCACAAACTCTAGGCCAAGTCTCTGTTCTCCACCTTTCATCCTTTCTTCACCTTCCACAGGTTTGGGGAGCCAGCTTCTATTTCATTCCAGGGGCCAGAATTAAAGAGGTCATCAAAACACATTCAGATGCCAAACTTGTACTAATTAGTGCTTCTGACACATGTATAAATAATTTTCTCAGACTATGCTGCAATAAGATAATCATATTTTCTTTTTTTAAATACATATTTTTATTGATTTCAGAGAGGAAGGGAGGAAGGGGGAAAGGGGGGAGAGGGAGAGAGAGAGAGAGAGAGAGAGACAGACAGACAGACACATCAATGATGAGAGAGAATCATTGATCGGCTGCCTCCTGCACACCCCCACTGGGGATCGAGCCCACAACCCGGGCATGTGCCCTGACTGGGAATCGAACTGTGACCTCCAAGGTTCATAGGTCGACGACACTCAACCACCAAGCCACACGCTGGGCAAGATAATCATATTTTCATAGGCTCTACTGGTTCGAATAGGAAATAATTTGTTAGCAATACATATAAATACTTTAGTGCGTCTGCCTTCCCCATCCCACAAATAATGTCCAAAATGTAGCTGATAAAGTTTATGTTATTTTTAATATTATTTTCAATCATCACCAGAGGGTATTATTTTCTCTCTTTTTTAATTTTATTTTTTTCTTTATTGATTAAGGCAGTGGTCAGCAAACTCATTAGTCAACAGAGCCAAATATCAACAGTATAACAACTAAAATTTCTTTTGAGAGCCAAATTTTTTAAACTTAAACTATATAGGTAGGTACATTGTTATTAACTTAATTAGGGTACTCCTAAGCTGGCCTTTGCTAAAAACTCAAGGGGCCAAAGAGCCGCATGTGGCTTGCAAGCCGCAGTTTGCCGACCACTGGATTAAGGTATTACATATGTGTCCTTATTCCCCTATTGCCCCCCACACCTCCACACATGCCCTCACCCCCCTGGTGTCTCTGTCCATTGGTTAGGCTTATATGCATGCATACAAGTCCTTTGGTTGATCCAGAGGGTATTATTTTCCATTGATTTTCAGACACAGTGGAAGAAAGGGAGGAGGGGGGGAGAGAGGGAGGGAGGGAGGGAGGGAGGGGGAGGGAGGGAGGGAGGGAGGGAGGAGAGAGAGAGAGAGAGAGAGAGAGAGAGAGAGAGAGAGAGAGAGAGAGAGAGGAGACACATCAATTGGTTGCCTCTTGCACACACCCTGACCAGGGGTGGGGAGCAAAACTGCAACTGAGGTATATGCTCTTGACCAGGAATCAAACCTGTAACCCTTCAGTCTGTGGGCTGATGCTCTAATCACTGAACAAAACTGGCCATGGCTGGATCCAGTTTAAAGGACCTCAATGCAAGACCCATCAAGCCCTATTCATTTTTTTAAATTAGTTTTTACAATTAAAACAATTTTACACCCTTTAC
This sequence comes from Cnephaeus nilssonii, assembly GCF_951640355.1. Taxonomy (NCBI): domain Eukaryota; kingdom Metazoa; phylum Chordata; class Mammalia; order Chiroptera; family Vespertilionidae; genus Cnephaeus; species Cnephaeus nilssonii. The sequence goes on along the minus strand of NC_137088.1, from coordinate 12,549,118 downwards.
ACTGACTTTGTTTTTAAAAGTCAACATCTCAGAGTCATCAAATTTAACTTTCACAGTCACAGGAGAGTTCACCCATATCTTCTCTTAAAATATTACTAGGTCAAGCCCTAACCGGTTTGGCTCAGTGGATAGAGCATCGGCCTGCAGACTGAAGGGTCCCAGGTTCGACTCCGGAAAAATATATATTTTATTGATTTTTTTACAGAGAGGAAGGAAGAGGGATAGAGAGTTAGAAACATCGATGAGAGAGAAACATCAATCAGCTGCCTCCTGCACACCCCCTACTGGGGATGTGCCCGCAACCAAGGTACATGCTCTTGACGGGAATCGAACCTGGGACCCTTCAGTCCGCAGGCCGACGCTCTATCCACTGAGCCAAACCGGTTAGGGCTAGGTCGAATTTTAATCAGGTGTGGTATAGCTGGTAGATTTGTCCAAAGTTGAACCAAGCTGGTTAGGACCAAGGGCATGCCGAGAAAATCTTCACATTTCTAAGTTTCCTAGACACTGGAAAATGAGAGCTATTGTCTGGCTCCTTGAGCAGACCCTTAGCTATTTGCCACTAGCGTCCAATCAACCAAAATAGGGCTTGCTCAGTGATAACAATGCTGATGACTTCATAAAACAATTCATCTAATCAGTGAATGCCAATATCTTACCTTATAATAGAGAAACATGCAAATTGACCGCACCTCCGCTATGCCCACGATTGGGCCGGCAGGAGGCTGGGGGCGGGACTCCGGGTGGCATATCCACCGTTGAGAAGATCAAGATGGCGGTGCCCAGTGGCCGGGCCCATGCCGCCGCTCCCGGGGGTGCCTGGGGCGATCAGCACCCCGGGGGGGCGTGGCCGAGCCCATGCCGCCGCTCCCGGGGGTGCCTGGGGCCATCGGCACCCCAGGGGGCGTGGCCGGGCCCATGCCACCACTCCCCGGGGTGCCTGGGGCGATCAGCACCCCGGGGGGCCGTGGCCGGGCGATCGGCACCACGGGGGCGTGGCCGGACCCATGCCGCCACTCCCCAGGGTGCCTGGGGCGATCAGCACCCCGGGGGGGCGTGGCCGGACCCATGCCGCTCCCGGGGGTGCCTGGGGCGATCGGCACCCCGGGGGGCATGGCCGGGCCCATGCCGCCGCTCCCGGGGGTTCCGGGGGTCGATCGGCCACCTGGGGGGGCCTGGCCTGGCCCCTCTCGCCCCTCCCAGGGGTCCCGGGGGGGCGATCGGCCACCTGGGGGGCGTGGCCAGGCCCCTCCCGCCCCTCCCGCCGCTCACGGGGGTCCCGGGGGTCGATCGGCCACCCGGGGGGGCGTGGCCCGGCCCCTCCCGCCCCTCCTGGGGGTTCCGGGTCGATTGGCCACCTGGGGGGGCTTGGCCGTGCCCATCCCGCCCCTCCCGCCGCTCCCGGGGGTCCCAGGGGCCGAGGCTTTCCGGGCCTTGGGCACCAGCGGGGAGCCTGCACTGATCGCAGGAAACCACTGGGGGTCGGCTCCTGTGATCGGTAGCAGGGACGCTGGGTGCGGCGAACCCAAGGCCGGGAAAGCCTGGGGCGGAGGCTTTCCCGGCCTTGGGCACCAGTGGGCAGCCTGCAAGGATGGCAGGAAACCACTGGGGGTCGGCTCCTGCGATCCTTAGCAAGGATGTTGGGTGCCGCGGAGCCCAAGGCCACCGTCCGGGGCCAAGCCCCGACCCTGAAAAAGGCAGAAGGCGGTGGCCACAGTCAAGGCCTGGGTCCCTGGTGCCGGCAGAAAACTGGTGCAGGCAGCCAGGTGAATGAAGGTCTATTGCACGAATCTTCGTGCAAACGGGCTACTAGTCGGGGAATAAAAAAATAAGATCATTCCACTCATCCTCTAGGGAAATGAGCAAATCCACTGATTGAACACAAACATGACAGACCCAAAGTGCAGATGGATCCTTCTGATCCAAGTATACTGGGAGTCCCCGAGTGAGATGGGGAAATCCGGGAGCTCACTCTAGGTCAGTGGTCGGCAAACCGCGGCTCACGAGCCACATGCCGCTCTTTGGCCCCTTAAGTGTGGCTCTTCCACAAAATACCACGTGCAGGCGCACACGTACAGTGCGATTGAAACTTCGTGGCCCATGCGCAGAAGTCGGTTTTCGGCCTGGGCGAGTCTATTTTGAAGAATTGGTTCTAATGCCAAGCCACACTCAAGGGGCCAAAGAGCCGCATGTGGCTTGCGAGCCGTTGTTTGCCGACCACTGCTCTAGGTTGACAAGACAATGATCCAATGGAGACCAGACCCCTTATCTTTTCCTTCATCTTCTCAAGGATTGAGGGCTTCCTGTCCCAGGAGTGGGAGGAATACTAAAACATGTCAAAGACCCTCCAGGTGCTGAGCACCTGGCTTACCCAGACACCCCAAATTTGCTAGCTTTAGTATTAGTATCCACTGTCCCTACCAAGGCTGCCTTTTACATGCTCGCCCTCTAAAGAGGCAGATCTACAAAGGAGAGAGTCTTTCCAATGGAATGCCTCTCCATAGTGAGGGCCCAGCAGCACCTGGGCCCCATACATGCCTCTCTGTGGGGAGATGGAAGGATCAAGAGAACTCATGCTTCTCTTTTGCTAACACTTAGCCACACTGAAGTTTTGCCTTTTCCTAATTAAGTTTCTTCCATAAACCTTGCCCTGTAATGCTATGGAATTGGTAATAAACCGTGGTACATGATAAGTGAGGCTAGAAGGACCCACCATGCACGACAATGGAGGGGGTGGGGACAGTTCTGAAGATATATCCTATAAGCAATGGGTTGGCAGGCCAGTGGTTACACCTCCTATATCTGGAATGACTGCCTTCTTCATTCATATACATCAGTAGGGTAAAGAGAAATTTCAAAATTTTTTTAGAGAAATATTAAGAGGTGAAATAAAAGGACCTTTTGAAGTTTCATTTTAACACATTTTCCCTCATGTTATCTTTTACTTTTAAAGAGAAACTTTTTTTTGTAGTGGTGGTAGGTCTTTGCACACATAGCTGCAAGTAAATTTCATACGGTACGTTTCCAAAGGGCTTTCACATTACGTCAACAAGTTAGGAGCTTTAAAATAGTGAAGTTAAGTTTTTTATAAAACCTCTTGCAGCAAAACTGCTTTTTAAAAATCACTACAATATCTATTAGGAATGTAAAAGGATCGGCCTTACCTTTACCAATTTTCCAGTGATCTCAGGCATATCTCCCATTTTCCGATTATCCAGCATCCGAATTTCATAAGACTGACCTATTTTTAAAGAAATTGTACATTAAAAACAATCCACATAACGAACATTACTGTGTTTAATAAAAATATTAACTATCTTTCAAAATATAAAATTACACAATGTTCATTTGCTGGAAAAGCAAATTCAGGTTTATTACCTTTCTTTTTCCTGCAACTCATACTATCCTTTCCTTCTTACACTATTACATAAGACTATAAAGAATTTCTGTCAATTTATTTTCATTTTTATCTATTACTCTTACGTTAAATTTACATTATACATATATCCATTACCTGAGACCAACTTTTTATAACAGCTTTTTAAAAAATATATATATATATATATATAGTCCTAGCTGGTTTGGTTCAGTGGATCGAGCACTGGCCTGCAGACTAAAAGGTCCTGGGCTCGATTCCAGTCAAGGGCACGTGCCCAGGGTGCGGGCTCGATCCCCAGTAGGCAGCCAATCAGTGATTCTCTCTCAATAAAACATTCAGAGGAAGGGAGAGGTAGAGAGAGAGAGATAGAAACATCAATAATGAGAGAGAATCACTTATTGGCTGCCTTCTGCACGCCCCAACTGGGGATCGAGCCTGTAACCTGGGCATGTGCCACGTGCCGTGACTGGAGTTCATAGATTGACCATCAACCAAACCACTGAGCCACGCTACCCATGCAACAGCTTTTTTGAAATATAATTTACATGCCATAAAATTCACCCTTTTAAAGTATACAATTCGTTTTTAGTACATTCAGAGCTATGCAACTGCCACCGCTACCAATTTTAGAACATTTTCATCACCCCAAAAAGAACTCATATCTATTAGCAGTCACTACTCATCACTCCCATCCTCCGAGCCCCCAGCAACCACTAATGACTCTACTTTCTGTCTCTAAGGCCTACTTTGGACACTAGATATAAATGGAATCACACAATATGTGGCCTTTGTGACTAGCTTCTTTTACTCAAGAATGTTTTCAAGGTTCATGCATGTTACAGCATGTATTAGTATTTCATTCCTTTTTACTGCCAACTATTATTCATTGCATAAATACACCACATTTTATTTGTTCATTCATTCATCAATTAATGAACATGTGGGTTGTTTCCACTTTGGGCTACTATGAACAATGACATTAAATTCAAAGCATTTATTTTTAAGGTCCTAATATAGAACTTTAAAACAAGAACCAGACCTAGCCAGTTTGGCTCAGTGGATAGAGCGTTGGCCTGTGGACTGAAGAGTCCCAGGTTTGATTCAGAACAAGGGCACATGCCTGGCTTGCGGGCATGATCCCCAGTAGGGGGCGTGCAGGAGGCAGCCGATCAAAGATTCTCTCTCATCACTGATGTTTCTATCTCTCTATTCCTCTCCCTTCCTCTCTGAAATCAATAAAAAAATATATTTTAAAACAAGAACCAAAACTAACCTCAAGGAAATAAGATTACTGTGCAAAATGAAATTAACAAAAAATTACAATTATATGTGTCTCATCTCTAGGGCAAAGAAAACTAAGGAGAAAATAAACAAATGGGACTACATCAAAATAAAAAGATTCTGCACAGCAAAAGAAACCATCATCAAAATGAAAAGGGAGCCCACTAGATGAGAACATATTTGGCAATGATACATCTGATAAAGGGTTAATATCAAAATATAAGGAACTCATACAACATAACAAAAGGAAGACAAACATTCCAATTAAAAAATAGGCAAAGGACCTAAATAGGCTCTTCTCCAAAGGGGACATACAGATGGCCAAGCGACATATGAAAAAAATGCTCAAAGTCACTGATCATCAGAGAGATGCAAATTAAAATGACAATGAGATATTACCTCACACCTGTCAGAATGGCCACCATCAACAAATGACAAGTGCTGGCGAGGATGTGGAGAAAAGGGAACCCTACTACTCTGCTAGTGGGAATGCAGACTGCTGCAGCCATTATGGAAAACAGTATGGAGTTTCCTCAAAAAATTAAATATGGAACTGTCATTTGACCTAATGATCCCACTTCTAGGAATATGTCCTAAGAAACCCAAAACACCAATAAGAATGTTTGCACCCCTATGTTCATAGCAGCACAATTTACATTAGGTCAAATGACAGTTAAGATCTGGAAACAGCCCAAGTGTCCATTAGTAGACAAGTGGATAAAAAAGCTGTGGTACATTTACACTATGGAATACTATGAAGCAGTGAAAAAGGCTCCCTTACCCTTTGAGACAGCATGGAGGGACTTGGAGAGTATTACTAAGTGAAATAAGCCAGTCAGAGAAAAGCAAGTATCACATGATCTCACTCATATTTGGAATCTAATGAACAACATAAACTGATGAACAAAATAGATCCAGAGACATAGAAGCATGGAACAGACTGCAGAATCTCAGAGAGAAGGCAGGGGAAGGAGGGTGGGTTGAGACCAACCAAAGAACTTATATGCATAACCCGTGGACAAGCTCACTTATATCATGAGGTGTGAAAGCATCAAAGACCTGGCTGGAGCTATAAAACAGGGGGCAGCCTATTCCAGCTAAATCCCTGCTAAAGGGAGAGCCAGCTGTGTTTACTCCACCCTCTCGTGGTTCCATGTTGGGATTACAGGTTTTTACTTCACATAGTCAGACTGAACGCTTCTCGTTACCTAAGAACAGGTGCTTAAGGCATAACCAGGAAAACACCAAGTTTTTTAAACTCTGAATTTCTATTGTTCAAAATAGTACCAAAACGGATACTTTAAGGCATCAGTACAATTGGAAAACCTGTTCCAATTTCTATCTTACTGAAGACAAGACTACACAGAATTTACTTTTTATTTTTTCTTTATGTTACACAATGGCAGGTGAGCAATGATCTTTAAGGGGAGGCTACTAGGAGTACTAGTAACCAAGCTATGGCCAAACAACGGTGCAGAGCCCCTGCAATGTGCCCACCCTCCTATGAGGAAATTGTCCATTTAAGGTGGTTGAGAAGGGAAGCTCTCATATTTGCCTGAATATTCAAAATAAAAAATGCAGCATGGTCCCCAGACTAGCAGCATCAGCATGACAAGGAAACTTATCAGAAATGCAAATTCTCCAGCCCCACTGAATCAGAAACTCAATGGAGCTCAGCAATCATGTTTTGACAAGCCCTCTATGAGATACCAATGCTTGCTGAAGTTGGAGACCCTACAAATATCTAGTCAGCCAATACTATTTCGAACAGAAAGCGTTCAAGACCTTCTCCTGGGAATAACTTAATACTCAAAAAGCTGTGAGTAAATGGTAAGAATCAACCATCTTTTCTTAGAAGCTGAACAAATTCTGTAGGATATGATAAACACTCTTCCAAAGAGAAAAATGGCCTAATTTGGGATGGCTAATTATACATTTGCATCATTTTGCATAAGGCTCATTTAATACAATGATATATGAAGCACTGCACAGTATTACAGATAATAAGATTTCAAAAGTCCTTTTTAGTTCAAATTATTTAATTGTCTATGGTAAAATTAAGAACTAAGTCTATCTAAAGCTGTTTAAAATAAACTACAATATGATTACTTTACAAGTAACCAAAATTCACTGAAGTCATCAGGTTTGACAGGACTGTAAATCTCGCAATGGTCTAGGGCAGCTCTCACTCCATTACATATGTATGCTTCACAAATACACTGATGTTCACATATACATATGTATGTTCCACAAATACACTGATGTTCACATATATCCATTACATATGTGCATACAGTCAATATATTTGAATATACATATATGCACACATTTTATATACATAAGCCAAGAGCTCAAGGTTCATTAGATGCCCATTTGAAGACCCAGCTTTGACAGAGCTTTGAAAGATAAGCTAAGGAGGCAGTACTGCAGGAAGCAGAGTCTTTGTCTAAAGCCGTGGTCAGCAAACTGTGGCTCACGAGCCACATGCGGCTCTTTGGCCCCTTGAGTGTGGCTCTTCCTCAAAATACCACGGCCTGGGCGAGTCCATTTGAAGAAGTGGCGTTAGACGAAGTTTAAGTTTAAAAAATTTGGCTCTCAAAAGAAATGTCAGTCGTTGTACTGTTGATATTTGGCTCTGTTGACTAATGAGTTTGCCGACCACTGGTCTAAAATATATTGCATCCCATAGCCATTTTTAAAATAAGCCAAAATTTTTTGTTAACATCTTAATTTCAAATTTACACAGAACTTACAAGATCACTACAAAGAACTACGTATTACTAAAGAACTATTAACATTTTACCATCGCTTTATCATTTTCTCTTTATACTAGAGGCCCAGTGCACGAAATTCGTACACGGGGGCGGGGGTGTCCCTCAGCCCAGCCTGCACCCTCTCAAATACTCCTTGAGGGATGTCTGACTGCCCATTTAGTCCCAATTTCGGTAGCATCGGGCCTAAATGGGCAGTCAGACATCCCTCTCACAATACAGGACTGCTGGCTCCCAAATGCTCGCCTGCCTGCCTTCCTGATTGCCCCTAACCGCTTCTGCCTGCCAGCCTGATCACTCCCTAACCACTCCCCTGCCAGCCTGATTGATGCCTAACTTCTCCCCTGCCAGCCTGATCTGCCCCTAACTGCCCTCCCCTGCAGGCCTGGTCCCCCCCAACTGCCCTTCCCTGCTGGCCTGATCACCTAAAACTGCCCTCCCTTATAGACCTGGTCCCTCCCAACTGCCCTCCCCTGCTGGCCATCTTGTGGCAGCCATCTTGTGTCCACATGAGGACAGCCATCTTTGACCACATGGGGGCAGCCATCTTGTGTGTTGGAGTGATGGTCAATTTGCATATTACTCTTTTATTAGATAGGATATACGCATCTGCTTATGGTACCAGTCCCACTTGCACCCGCTGCTGGTGCCGGTGCCAATCACACTGCGCTGTCGGTGCGGGTGAGACTGGCACCGTCAGGTTGTGGGAGTGGCAGCAGCAGGAGCGGGGCTGCCGGCAGACAGGGGACCGGGGCTGCACGGGGGCGCAGAGGATGGGCTGAGACCCGCCCCTGTGCCCACCGCAGCCTCATGGCCCACAGTTCCTTTCAAGGTGCACGAATTCGTGCACTGGGCCCCTAGTGTAATATATAATGACTTTTATATCATGTAAACCACCTAGAGCAAGCAGTAAATTAAACATCCTAGTCAAGTACACTTTTTCTTTTTTTTCTTTTTTTAAATATATTTTACTGATTTTTTTACAGAGAGGAAGGGAGAGGGATAGAGAGCTAGAAACATCGATGAGAGAGAAACATCAACCAGCTGCCTCCTGCACACCCCCTACTGGGGATGTGCCCGCAACCAATGTACATGCCCTTGATCAGAATCGAACCTGAGACCTTTCAGTCCGCAGACCGACGCTCTACCCACTGAGCCAAACTGGTTTTGGCCACTTTTTCTTTCAACACTGCAAATAAACTTTTGCTTTGGCTATGAACGTCCTTGTGCTGAAGGGATACGCCTCTGTTTCCAGTCTTCAATCCAGGTCATTACAAGTTTCTCCATGTCTGATACAGACTCTTCTGGAATTTTTGTTAGTCTCATTGCCTTCAATAAAGCAGATCCTTGAATAGCTTCTGTCACTTTGTTTTTGTTTTTCAAGATGGTAGCTATGGTGAAATGGGACATGCCCGACTAATGAGCAATAACCATAATTAATTTTCCACCTTTGTAATCCTTAATTTTATTTTCCTTTCCAGGCCAGTCACTTGATGTGGCCTCTTACTGGCAACATTAGCAGTGGATCTTGTACACAGGAGCCATGATGAACAAAACAACATGAGATTAAATCAAGCACAAGAGAAAATGATGCTATTAGGAGACACAGTAAACACAAGATGCACGAGGCTGCAGCCGGGGTAACACAATTCACTGTTTTATGCTAACTTTTTTTTTAATAAGCAGGAAGAGTACACTCTAAAATAATGATAAAAACTATATAAACTAGTAACAGTCATTTATTATCATGACTATACATAATTGTGTGTACTATACTTTTATAGCACTGGCAGAACAGTAGGTGTGTTTACACTAGCATCACCACAAACGTGGAAATATTAGATATAGGCAGTATTTCTAAGGAAATTATGTAAAAATTCATTGAGCTATATATACTCTTTAAAAAAAATTTTTTTTTTTTTATTTCAGAGAGGAAGGGAGAAGGGGAGAGAGAGAGAACTATTAATGATGAGAGAAAATCACTGACTGGCTGCCTCCTGCAGGCCCCACACTGGGGATGGAGCCCGCAACCTGGGCATATGCCCTGACCGGGAATCGAACCGTGACCTCCTAGTTCATAGGTCAGCGTTCAACCACTGAGGCATGCCAGCCAGGCTGAGCTCTATACTCTTACTAGAGGCCCGGTGCATGAAATTCATGCACGGGGGTGTCCCTCAGCCCGACCTGTACCCTCTCCAATCCGAGAGCCCTCAGGGCATGTCCTGCTGACGGCTTAGGCCCGCTCCCTGTGGTTCTCTGCTCTCTGCAGGGCTTGCCTGCTCCACACCATAGCGATGGGCAAGCAAGCCCTGCTGGGTGCTGCCTGCAGCTGCGCTTGTCTGCTCCCGGGTCGCCGCGGCAACAGCCAAGCAGGCCCTGCTGGGTGCTGCCTGCAGGCTCACTTGCCTGTTGTGGGTCGCCGGCAGCTACCACCAAGCAGGCCCTGCTGTCTGCTGTCAAGCTGCACCGCTGGACCTACCCTCAGGCCCACCCTGAGGTTGCCTGTCCAGCCCTGCCTGGCTCCCCGGCCCCGCAGCAGCTGCAGCCACTGAGGTCTGGCCCTGCGTCCCTCTTTGGCCCTTGAAGCAGCCTTGGTGGCTGCTGACCAGGTCCTCCCCAGTGCAGGTGCATGGAGGCGGGTCCAGGCACCGCCGCCCCAGACCCGCAAACGCTGATGGGCCGCTGCCGCCCCCAGAGAGACCCCGCCGCGGCGGCGGGGGCGGGGTCTCTCCGGGGACGGTCGCGGCTGCGGGGTCTCTCCAGGGATGACGACGGCGGGGGCGGGGTCTCTCCGGGGGCGGCAGTTGCGGCGCCCAGACCCGCCCCCATCCGCCGCCACCGCTCGGACCCGCGAACGCTGAGGGGTCTCCCCTCAGCAGCGACGGATCCGGCCATTGAGAGGCCACCCCGAGTCCCACCCCCCAGCCTCCCGCTGCCCAATCGTGGGCATAGCGGAGTGATGTTTATTTGCATATTACTCTATTATTAGATAGGATGACCTGTGCACACTACTGTATATATACTTCAGTAACTTTTAAAAAATCTAAGATTGACCAAATTGATATTGAGCAAGCTGATTAACTGCTCTAAGCTTCAGTTTTTAAATCTATAAACTAGATTAATAGAACTTTTCCTGGGTTGTTGTGGAAGATAACACATATAAGGTATTTAGTACAATGCTTCATACACTGTAAGCACTCATAAATGTCAGTCTAACAAATCATCACTATAGATGGTGGACTGCAACTTTTGTCAATATAAACTATCTTTTTCTGGCTTAACAATAATAGTGATAAATTATCAATATTTTCCCCCAGACCCATGAACTTTGTGTGTGTGTGTGTGTGTACTCATTCATCCCAAGGTAAGGATGTAAAAGAACTTATTCAATCATTCTCCAATAAGAAAAATTCAGGATATTTTCTTTTTTTGTCATTAGAAATAAAGCTACAGTGAATATCCTTGCCTCTACATTGTTCCTTCTAATAGTTTTTTGCCCCAAACAGATTATCATATAAACTATTACAGTTCTTTCAAATATGAAACTTAAGTCTCAAATAATTGAATGCTTACCCAAACACTAATTCAACATTATACTAAATCAATATTAGTAACAAAATTAGAGTACGGCTATAAGTGCTACAGATAGAATTACCTAAAATAAAACCTCAGCGATTCTAAACTTATACATGAAATGAAAAGTTAAAAATAAGCTATTCTTTCATATTTCTGAATGTTATCAAAAGGAAATATACCTAAATGTTAATTTGTTATCTTGGTGAGATGCAACTGCTGTCAATCTTCAGCTTTATACCTTGACATATTTCCCAACTTTTCTACAATGAGTACGTACTATTTTATAACAAAATATTCGCATTTAAAAAAAGTTTCACATGCTTTCACTTTAAGTATCCAACAAATTAATTCCTGCATAACAAAGTACGTTTGTTTACACGTGGAAGTCACACTGGCCTGTGCCCAAAACTGCTAAGAGCACCAGAAAAAAATCTCTCATACTTCCCAAAGGTAAATTCTGCCCCGCCACATCTCTATTCTCCATCCATTCTTCCCACTCTCACTTTTCTATCACCAAAATATAATAGACTCATAAAGTATAAATAAGATATGTGTAGACAGGAGAAACCAAGATGGCGGCAAAGGTAAACACCTGAACTGCTGCCTCGCACAGCAATTTCAAAACTACAACTAAAAGACAAAACAGACATCATCCAGAACCACAGGAAGGCTGGCTGAGTGGAAATTCTACAACTAGAAGAAAAGAGAAAAGCACAATGAGACTCACAGGAGCTGCGGAAGTGCAGAGGTACGGAGGCACACGCACGTAAAGGGCTGGCAACTGAGTATGCAGCTGGCTTTCCCAATCGGGAGGGAGACACAAGCTCCTGACTGCTCTGAACTCCAGTTCTGGGCAAGACTCTGGGGACCCAGACTCATACGGGGAGAAACTGGACTGTCTGGCAGCAGGCAAAACTCGAGGGCAGCTTTCTCTCAGAGGTGCTTGCAGCAATTACCTCGGGACACTGAGACTCAGGGGCCTTTTAGGGCAGGGTTGATGGGAAGCCATTGCTGTTTGCTCCGCCCTAAGACTCCGCCCCATCCAAGCGGAGTGTAGAGTCTTTTGCATATGAATGGCCTGGTCCTTTGAATTCTAAACTTACCTAATAAACTACAGCTGAGTCAGAGAGACCCAGAACATCCAAAAGAAGGCCCAAGGCCCCACAGCAGCTTGCATTGCTTCACAGCTGGGCCTCATTTGGGCACCTCCAAAACCCAAACAAAGAAGAGGAATCTACAGATCTCTCCGTAGCTCCTGCTGGGTGGCCTCAGGCAGAGGCTAAATTAGCACCTCCTTGGAGACCCACGAGCCAGTGTACCCAGAGGTCAGAGTGGGACCATCCAGATTACAACTCCTCAGATCCATAAGGGACACACTCAGGGGGCAGACTCAGTGAGCACCAAAGCCCCACTGAAGCAAGTCTTGACCCATAAGGGTGTCTCCAGCACAGAAGTTCTCCCATCATAGACACAACTGATCCTCACAGCCAATTGGCCTGGAGGTCAATTCCTCCCAGTGACAACAACAACAATCAAGACTTAACTACAACAAAGCCATGCACACAGCCCACAAAGGGGTGCACCAAGAGTGTCCACCTCAGGTTAACTGGGGAGGCTGAGCCACTGGGCCCTATAGGACACCTAGCACACAAAGCCACTCTATCAACTCAGGGAAGCAGCCAAAATGAGGAGACAAAGAAACAGGTCACAAATGAAAGAAATGGAGGAAAGCAAACTACTGGATATAGAGTTCAAAACCATGGTTAAGTTTTTCAAGAATTTTCTAGAAAAGGTGGATAAATTTAGTGAGACCTCAAGGATATGAAAAAGGACCAACTAGAAATTAAGCATACACTGACTGAAATAAAAAATATTATACAGAGATCTAATAGCAGACTAGAGGATCGCAAGAATCAAGTCAAAGATTTGAAATACAAAGAAGTAAAAAACACTCAACCGGAAAAGTAAAAAGAAAAAAGAATCCAAAAATATGAAGATAGTGTAAGGAGCCTCTGGGACAACTTCAAGCATACCAACATCACAATTATGGGGGTGCCAGAAGAAGAGAGCAAGATACTGAAAACCTGTTTGAAGAAATAATGACCAAAAACTTCCCCCACCTGGTAAAAGAAATAGACTTACAAGTCCAGGAAGTGCAGAGAACACCAAACAAAAGGAATCCAAAGAGGACCACACCAAGACACATCATAATTAAAATGCCAAGAGCAAAAGACAGAGAGAGAATATTAAAAGTAGCAAGAGAAAAACAGTTAGTTACCTACAAGGGAGCACCCATACGAATGTCAGCTGATTTCTCAACAGAAACTATGCAGGCCAGATGGGAGTGGCAAGAAATATTCAAAGTGATGAATAGCAAGAACCTACAACCAAGATTACTCTACCTAGCAAAGCTATCATTCAGAATTGAAGGGTAGATAAAGAGCTTCACAGATAAGAAAAAGCTAAAGGAGTTCATCACCACCAAACCAGTATTATATGAAATGCTGAAAGGTATTCTTTAAGAAGAGGAAGAAGAAAAAGGTAAAGATAAAAATTATGAACAACAAATACATATCTATCAACAAGTGAATCTAAAAATCAAGTGAATCAAAAATCTGATGAACAGAATAAACTGGTGAATATAATAGAATCAGGGGCACAGGAAGGGAGTGGACTGACAATTCTCGGGGGGTGGCGGGGGGGGGGGGAGAGGGGTGTGGGGGATGCGGGAAGAGACTGGACAAAAATCGTACACTTATGGATGAGGACAGTGGGGGGGGGGGGGGGTAAGGGCAGAGGTGGGGGTGGGAACCGGGTGGCGGGGAGCTATGGGGAGAGAGGGAGAGGAACAATTGTAATAATCTGAACAATAAAGATTTATTTTAAAAAATAATAAAATTTTTAAAAAAGGATATGTGTAGACAAAATTTGACATGATTTATTTTAGCCACAGACTCCATCTTGACACAGCTTATGTCTATTTTCAGCACGTACATGCTTCATGCCGGAGACCCAGGTTCCTTGCTAGCTGGACTTCTAATTCATTCTCAAATTCCACATTGAAACCACTGTTACTAAAAATAACTGACATCCTTTCCTACTTGCTCCCCCTTTGGATTTTATCTGAAAAACCATATAATAAATCTTGTTCCATAGACTCTCATGCAAATCAGTCTCCACAAACTATAACTTTGTTGGCTCACAATAAGTTTCCTACAATTTTTGTGAACTAAAGTTATATAACTTAAGGGAAAAAAAATATAACTCAAAATGACTTCCAGTATTCTAGGCAGTCAAAACTTTCATTTAGGATTCTTGTAAATTCTAGCATCAAAATATGACACAGCCATACTAACCTTGGTTCAGGTAAGTGAGCGTTTCATCATGCAGTTTTACTGCTGGAGATGTTGCGGCACACATCACATACTGAAAGGGTGGGTTTTTAGTTTCATCATCCAATGGAAGGCTAGAATCTTCCTGCTTGAAAATGGGCAATGCCAAGACATCACTGAAAAGCAAAAAAAAAAAAAAAATCAACATTGACCTTACTTTGGGTTTAAAATATTTAAAAGCATGTAAAAATGTTTAGAGGTAGTTTCTTTTAAAATTTAAGTTTAGAAATGATACATAGAATAAAAGAATTATCAATGCTAATCTGGCTCCCATAAATGATAATATTAAACCTGTTATCTCTAGTGTGGCTGTGAGAAGGGAAGCAGCTATGATTAGGTAGCTTAAATAAGAAGTATTTAATAGTAAAGTCCATGCTACTGATAAAGGCTAACAAAAAATGTCACTTACAAAGTTACTTCAAAAAAATTTTTAAACACTTTAAACTCCATATCCTTCTTATAAAAAAAAAAGAAGAAAAAAAAAGAGCAAGTCAAGAGTGTGTAGCTGCCTGTTTTGAAAGGCAGGAACTATTGCTGCCAAAGGTAGGTCACATTAGCACCATGAAATCACAAAGAATCATTTGATTAAAATGGTACTTTACAAAAAGTTTCCTGCTAGGCTTGGCAAGTGCTGAGAACATAAAGCTTCATGCTTAGTCTAAAACAATGGCATCTTCTGAGAAGCAAACAGTGGCAGTAAAAACAACTGCTATTTTTTCTCCCAAGAATAACTTGGGGCATTAATTGGGAGGCAAATGGGAGGGAAGGTGGGGGTGTCTTCTGGGGCACTGTCTATATTCTGTTAACCTGGGAGGTTAAACATACGTGGATGTTTGGCTTGCTTTTAATTTTAATAATTTAAAAACAGCTGAGATTTAAGTTACATATCATAAAATTCATACTTTTAAAGTATATAATTCAGTGGGTTTTAGTATATTCACAGAGTTGTGCAGTCATCATCACTACTTCCAGAACATTTTCATCATCTCAAAAAGAAATCTCGTACCCGTTGGCAGTCATTCCCTGTCCCTTTTCCCCCTACCATACTCCTAACCCCTGGCAACCACTGATCTACTTTGTCTCTATGGATTTGCCCATACTGGTCATTTAATCAAACAGAATCAGGTGGCCTTTTCTTAATCTGTTTTGAAGGTCCACCCATGTTATAGCATGTATCATTACTTCATTCCTTTTTATGGCTGAATGATATTCCATTGTATGGATACACCATTCTATTTATCCATTCATCAGATGATGAACATCAGGGCTGTTTCCAATTATGGCTATTATTCATAATGCTGCTGTGAACACTTGTATGTTTCTGTGTAGACATGTGTTTAATTCCCTTGGATATCTATATCTATCTAGGAGTAGAATTACTGGGTCATATGGTAACTATGTTTAACTTTTTGAGCAAGTGCCAGAGTGTTTTCCAAAGTGGCTGCACCATTTCACATTCCTACAATTAGCGTATGAAGTAATTGACATAATTCACTAAGATGTACATTTACATCTTGATAATTTTTCTATATTCATTTTTCAATAAAAAAATAATAAAATATTCAAATGAATAACTACTATAACACCAATATCAACGGCTTGTCTGAATTACTTTATTTCCCTTTTTGTTTTCTGCAAGCTGTTGACTAACTCAGGTATTTGGCTGGCCCATTTTAAGTAAATTTAATTTACAAACAAAATGTGGAAATGAAATGGGAGGAAAATTCTGCATTCCCTCCTTCTCGGATACATTTCTATTAAATCACTAGACTTATTATTCAGAAACTAGATTACCACTAATTCTACTTCTCTTTTATTTATACCCAAGAATTATAAAAACACTCTTCTGCACACAGTATAACTGAGGAACGCAGTCAGCGATCTCCCCCAGCCCTCCTCTGGAGTTCTTCTCAACACTGTGACCTAGGTAGGGGCTTAGTTCCACTTAAGTGGAACAGATACAAAAAAATGAGACTTATGAAGACTCAGATCAGTTGTCTTTATGAAAAAACAACCATACCAGCCACAATGGCTCTACAGTAGATGAAAATATGTATATACCTATGTCATATATATATATATATATATATATATATATATATATATGCATTTAAAATCCTCTTGGTGAGAATATAAGTAAGAATGAAAGCTATGACTTAGAAGTATTAGTTAATTATACTGAAAGGTGACATGGGGAATGCATAATTTTAAGATCCCAATGCTAACTCTGTGGGTTGATCAATAAATACACGCCATCAAAATATGACATAAGATGGGCCTGCGTGGCTCAATGGTTGAGCATTGACCTATGAACCAGGAGGGTCACTGTTTGATTCCTGGTCAGGGCACATGCCCGGGTTGCAAGCTCGATCCCCATTGTGGGGTGTGCAGGAGGCAGCCGATCAATGATTCCCTCTCATCATTGATGCTTCTCTCTCTCTCCCTCCCTTCCGATCTGAAACCAATTAAAAAAAAACCCTAACAGGTTTGGCTCAGTGAATAGAGCGTTGGCCTGCAGACTGAAGGGTCCCAGGTTCGATTCCCGTCCAGGGCATGTACCTTGGTTGCAGGCACATCCCCAGTAGGGGGTGTGCAGGAGGCAGCTGATCGATGTTCCTCATCAATGCTTCTAGCTCTCTATCCCTCTTCCCTTCCTCTCTATAAAAAGTCACTAAAATATATTTTTAAAAAAATTATAAATAAAAAGGAAAAGAGATCTTTCCCTCCTCTCCAAGCAACCAGACAGAACAAGCTATGTGAATACACAAAGAAGGCAGCTGCCTATAAGCCAAGAAAAGAAGCATCAGAATAAATTCTACCTTGCTGGACTTCCCAGATTCCAGAACTGTAAGAAATAAAAGTCTGTCTTTAAAAATAATAATAATAAAATATGACATAAGACTGCATAAAAATGCCCAGCCAGCATGGCTCAATAGTTGAAGCTTGACCTATGAACCAGGAGGTCATGGTTCAGGCACATGTCTGGGTTGTAGGCTCAATCCCCAGTGTGGGGCATGCAGAAGGCAGCCGATCAATGATTCACTCTCATCATTGATGTTTCTGTCTCTCTCTCCCTTCCTCTCTGAAACCAATAAAAAAATAAATAAAATAAAAAATAAAAAGTTAAAAAAAGAAGGTAATACCTAGAATAAGTTCATCAAGGTCGTGGAGGGAAAAAAGGCAAGACACAAGAAAAAATTTTTTAAATAGATACTATATATAGCATTCCCAAGTGATTCTTCCTATCCAGAACGATCATATTCCCACTACCTTGAGAAGACTTCTCAATTATTAATTGGTAGGTAGCAAAGGGTGCCACAGAAAGAGGGGGGTCAAACCCCAGCTCTGGAGGTTCAAATCCAGCTCTGCCATTTGTTGAGTGATACTATGGCAGGCTATTTAACTTCTCTGAGCTCTAATAATGGGTTTGTTTTTAATTTAGAATATTTTAACTATCCTAATTCTAGGCGCACATTAGATCAAAGGTTTTCAAAGTGTGGTCCGTGTAATCCTGGGGAACCCGAGACTCTTCCAGGGGGTACAAGAGGTCAAACCTATTTTCAGAATACACTATTGCCTTTTTTCACTTTGTTGACATTTGTACTCATGGCACAAAACCAATGGTGATTAAAACTGCTGGTGCCTTGGCATCAATCAAGGCAGGGGCACCAACTGTACTAACAGTCATTGTTTAAAATTAACTTTATTATATATTAGTCCTTGGGTAGGTATAATGTATTTCGGGGCACACCTAAGTGCAATGGTTGTCTCAACGAAATGATTCTAGCACTGGGATCTGACCTAGCAGTTTCTCTCACAGAATATTATTTTTAATTTGAAAGAAAAACTGACAAACTGAATATTCAGATCTGGGTATTTAACAAAAATTTCCTCAAAAATGAATAAGTGAACCCATCGTTTACAACTGTGATATTTGTTGCCAATGATAAAAATCTGACCCCTCCACCATGTGCTTTCTCTGATAAGATAGTGGCCACATTGATTTTTTGATACCGCATAGTGAAAAGCATCAACATTTAGAAGATCTGCACAACTCAGAAAAAACCACTGTTTTTTTCAAATTAACAATGCATGCACATTTCAAAATCATGCAGGGTAAGAGATCAGATTAAGTCCAAGACAGACCAATTGATTCTAATGTAACAAGACAAAAAAAACACAATGACACAATTGCCAATTCTAAGTTGCAATTTTAAGAAACCACCACTTGTCAAGTGCTGGTATAATATCAAAGAATATCTAACATTACTTAAAAGGGCTATTAAAATAATCTTCCTTTTTCCAACCCCATATGTATCTGAAGCTAGACTTTCTTCATGTATATCAACCAAAACAATATATTCCAAAAGCAGATGAGAATTGATTTGTTTTCTAAGTGAGATATTAAAAAGATGTGCAAAAAGCGTAAGACAATGCCACTCTTTTTCACTAATATTTTACTTAAGAGAATAATATTTTAAATAGGAAACATTGAGAGGGAGAGGAGATAAAGTAAAAGAGAAGGAAAGTAGGAAAAGGGGCCTTGAGATTATTAGGAGATGGCTACTTCCCACTTCCCAGTAATATAAAGGCCTTTGTTATTTTTAAAAAATATGTATTTTATTGATTTTTTACAGAGGAAGGGAGAGGGACAGAGAAACATCGATGAGAGAGAAACATCGATCAGCTGCCTCCTGCACACCCCCTACTGGGGATGTGTCCGCAATGCCCTTGACTGGAATCGAACCTGGGACCCTTCAGTCCACACGCTCTATCCACCGAGCCAAACCGGTTAGTGCTAAAGGCCTTTGTTATTTTAAGTAAATTTTTAAATTTATTGATTATGAAAGGACTACAAAAAAACACAGCATACTATTCTATTTAGAGACAAAGTAATTTGAGATTGAGACAAAGTAATCCATAAATGAGTGAAAATGACACCAAGGAGTGATCTTACTCAAAGTCATTCTGCTAAAATGACAAGAGATCCTCTGAACTCAAAACAGTATTCACAGGTATATTCTAGCTTTGCTTCCAAAATTTTATTTTTCATGTTTAAAAACAACAGCTTTGACCACTACATATCAAGATTGTCAAAGAGAAGGAGACAAACACTAAGCGCAATGATGTCTGAGATTGAAACCCAGATCACAAGGACAACAGACGAAAAACCGTGAACCACATAAATTCTGTACTTTACATAACAGTACTGCACCATGGCATCTTTTAAAACTGTACTCTGGCCCTGGCGGGGTGGTTGGAACATGGTCCCATATACCAAAAGGTTTTGGGTTCGATCCCCTGTTAAGGCTACATAAGGAAGGCAACTGATTTGATGTTTCTCTCTCACATCAATGTCTCCTCCCTCCGCCCCCTTCTCTCTCTTAAGATTAATAAAAACATATCCTCGGGTGAGGATAAAAAAAATTGTACTCTGGTTATGGAAGTAGGAGGAACTGGGTAAAGGGTTCATGTCAACTTGCTAGACTATCTCTGTAAGTTGTAAATCTAAAATCATTTAAGAATAAAAAAATTAAGTTAAAAATGCGGTTGCACTTAATAAAAACTAGTTCTTTTGTAGTCCATATCTCAAGATAACAATTTTACAAACTCCAAAAAACTCAGCAAGTTTTTTTTTGTTTTGTTTTGCTTTGTTTTAATATATTTTATTGATTCTTTAGAGAGGAAGAGAGAGGGATAGAGAGTTAGAAACATCGATGAGAGAGAAACATCCATCAGCTGCCTCTTGCACACCCCCTACTGGGGATGTGCCCGCAACCAAGGTACATGCCCTTGACTGGAATCGAACCCGGGACCTTTCAGTCCGCAGGCCGACGCTCCATCCACTGAGCCAAACCGGTTTCGGCAACTCAGCAAGTTTTAAAAGAGATTGCCACACCAAGGTTCAACACAGATCTGTTTCATATCCATCTATTAGTCATGTACCAAAGCAAGCAAAATAATTGTTACAGAGCTCCTAAATTCAGTCACAGAACCTAAAGCAAACAAAGATGAGGCATCAGATGGTATTTCCACTAATAGCAAATGTTTAAGTATGTCTTGGCAAATTGACAGGTGTCACCTTAATATCAAATTTATGAGACCCTATCAATAAGCTGTCACATTTCAAACAGCCCTGAACGAAGGATATAAACAGCATTGAATCTTGTTTTTAGTGGGGAGAGGGGACACTATAATTTTTAAAACAGAACACAAAATCTATGGACGAATAGAATGTATGTTAATTAGTTGACATTTGTTAGTCTATATAAAAGTTATTTCTTGAATATAAGATTTCAATACGCAGCAAATCTTTCTAGAGGCAATCAAAGCCTATTATTCATCTATCTTTTGGAGCAGGGGTTGACTAACTACATCCCAAGGGTCAAATACAGCCAGACTGTTTTTGTACAACCATGATCTAAGAATGGTTTTCACACTTTTAAAAATGGTTGTAAACAAACAAAAAAGCGTGATAGAGACGCTCTGACAGGCAAAGCCTTATAATTTATCTGGCTTTTTTTTTTTTTTTGCCAATCCGTTTGAAGGTAATACATTTAAAAACCAGTATGAACAATATGATCTGAAATCAATATGGTTTCAATCAATAACTTATTAAATTCTTATAATTCAGCCAAGATTAAAGCCAGAACAAGATTTTAAACTTTGAAATGAAAAGTTTTATAGGAATTATTGCCAATTCTGGAAGTAGTCTCAGGCACCACTATAATACATTTTTAACATTTCACTGATCCTAAAATTTTTCTATACTTCCAAGACATGTCACCTACTCAAGAACCCTTTGTTTTATTTAGCATGAGACCAAAGAAAAACATCTGCTATTAATAGCTACATAATAAACCATATCCTTAGTAATCTTTCACTAACTTAAAACTGATCAAGTTGAAATTTTCCCATTACCTCACAAAGTCTGTACACTGGCATTTTAACCTATCAATCAATAGAGGAAATTTGTCTTCACCTCAAAGCAGTTTTGATTTAGCAAATAATTTGTAAACTATGAGTGCATCTCCTACAGAATCTGTAATGTGTAACTTTTGCTTCAAAATAGACTTATACTACAGGGAAGTTTAACAGGGCAGACCAATGTCCTTTGTAAGGTAATAATTTAATATCAAAGTTTTTATGTGTAGTCTAAAGAAGTTGCATTATTTCTTTTTGGGGGAAGGGGGTTTAATCCTCACCCAAGGATATTTTTTCCATTGATTTTGAGAGAGAGAGAGAGAGAGAGAGAGAGAGAGAGAGAGAGAGAGAGGGAGAGAGAGAGGAACATCTATGTGAGAGACATATCGATTGGTTACCTCCCACATGCACCCGGACCAGGTCGGGGATTGAGCATGCAACACAGGTATGTGCCCTTGACCGGAATCGAACCCAGGACCCTTCAGTCTGCGGGCCTTGCTTTAACCACTGAGAAAAACGGCCAGACCGGTATTATTTCTTAAATCCTGAAAAGTAACATGCTACAGATTATAATTTCATGTGAACAATGATGGAAAGAAAATTACCAGTGGTCCAAATGACCCTACTAGAAGTTTGAGTTACTTAGTTACCTGGTCCTTACTTCACAGAACATGAATGACCCAGATTTCAGATGAGTTTCAGCCTTCATTCAGCATGTGGGAGCTGAGCCTTCATTTGGAATGGTAGTGCCACTGACAGGCCACTGGGGCCAATCACTTAACATCTATGAGCTTAGGTTTACTCACTTATAAGGAAAGGACTGGTCTATTGGTTTTCTAGGGTCTCTTCATCCATCTCTAGAATCCTGATGTTGTAACAGAGATTTTAAAAACTCTATGTAACCTGCCTCATTTTCTATAAAATCTGAAGCAGCTCATATCTCACAACAATACACACAGAAGAACACAATACACAAAAGGAGGGGAAAAAGGGCAGCAAAGGCAATACCAGAAATTAGCCTCAACATATCCCAATACTATCCACCTACATCATTTAATGCAAATATATTTTTAAGTTAAGTCAGACAATTGAGAAAAAGGATCTCTTTCAAGCTAGGTACCATAAAACCTGAAGAAACCATTTTCTAAAAAGAAGTCTTTAAAAATCCCTCTTGTTTTAAGTCATCCAAAAATCAAATACAGTAAGCATACTCCACTTTGAAAGGAAAATGCAAAGCTGCCTACAAAGTAAACTTTTATCAATAAGTCACTTTTCAGCCCTCGCCTGTTTGGTTCAGTGGATGTAGAGCATAGATGGGCCTGTGGACTGAAGGGTCCCAGTTTCCATTCCTGTCAAGGGCACATGCCCAGGTTACAAGCTCCATCCCCAGTAGGGGGCGTGCAGGAGGCAGCAGATCAATGCTTCTCCCTCTCTCTCTCCTCCTTCTCTGAAATCAAGGAAAAAACAAAGTCACTTTTCAAATAATTTCAAGTTTAGCGCAAGTTTACTTCTTGAACTTGAGAGAACAAATGAAAGAAGGACAAGCATCAGTCGCCCTTACTTCCCATTTGACACCAGAGGAAAAGAGACTGCCATGCAGTGAAAGGCCACTGGGCATTTCCGAGACCCACCGGGCCGCAGAGAGCTCCAGGTCCAGGTGGGGAATGCGATGCAAACAAAGGCAGCACAGCTTAAAGCACTCAGACTTTCTCCAGGTCAAGTCAATTTTGCAATTTCCTAAATTTGAATCTCAAATAAAGGGTCTTGAATTTGCAAGAGGCAAGGACTCTCATGGGTTCCTCTTAGTTTTTGAGGAGCAAACGGATACCCAAAATATATGAAAAAAATAACCAAAATTTGCCTTCAAAGATACTTGAACATTTTAGATTAAATGACACATACCGTATCACCAATAACCAAAAGCATTCAAGGGGAAAAGTTTCCCCATGAGAAGTGTTGTAAAAAACACAGAATTACAAAGATATCACACATTACTTTAAAAAAAAAGTCAGGGAAAGGTTTAACATCAAGATTTTACTTCCTTTGCACAAAATAAAAGTTCATTAGTTGGTCAAATCACTAAAACAAACAGAACTCTTGGGGGAAAAAATAAAAGCTCAAAATAACTCAATAAACAATGCTCTCAGCAGCAAACTTACATTTTGTCATCACTGGTAACTGAGAAGCAACTGAAGAGACACATTGAATTTGTTTCACCTGCCCTCCTATTCCTTGTAGGGCAAGTCCAGGTCTCCGGGAAAAGCCGGAGGCCACCTTTTTCCCCAGGCAATCGCTGCCTCTAGTACTCCCATCTGGGTTGACCCTATGACTTTCAGTAGCTCAATTTCCTCAACAACTGAAACAGTTGTTCCAAAACAACAAGCCACCTCATGCAGTTGCACAACTGCAGAGAGAAGTAGTGCCAAGTTCAGAGAGACCAGCACAGACAGAATCAGGGTCAGAGACTGGTGAACGAGGGCTTTCCTTCAAGCACTTCCTCTAACACCTCCATCTTTCTGAGAGTTACTTGTTTATAAGACTTAAAAGCCTAATTACTTCAGGGAGCAGCCCCCGCCAACCCAGGCCTACACTGACCCAGAAGTCTTTCTTCTTCAGGACATGTGTCCTCCCCAAGAGCAGCAGTGACATGGATGGAGGCTGCTGGGCACCTGGACAGCACTTCAGGGCATTCCTTTAAGGAACACATTTGGAAATAAATATCTCACTTTAGTTCGCATGAACAAAAAGCTGCCAAACCATCGCGTTTCCTACTTTAAATGGGGCGACTTTATAGTATGTAAAACGGAATTTCAAAAAAAAAAAAAAAAAGCAAAGAAATAAAGAGCTGCCAAGTTGACAGGGGTTAAAAGAACAGTATTGCTCAGGATCAAGGCCGGAGACGAAACTCAGATCAGTTTCAAGCCCTCAAATTTCAACGAAATGAATGGCTGCCGATACAGGCGGTGAAGACTCCACAAACTTATTGTTTGTGGTGCATTCACCGTATCTTAAAGGCGTCTTCAAAAGGAAGCAAGCAGCCTAAGAGGGTAGTCCCCAAAATGAAAAAAAATTTCAATTTGAGACAAAGAACCGTCACTACTGCTGATGTGCTTTTCTCCCCTGTGGCTATTGTCACACGGAATCACGTGACTAAAATGTGCAACTAGGAAAGACTACAATGTAGAACAGAGTAGGTAGGAACCGATTATCCAAACTTTGGAGAAGTACGTTCCCCATTGTAAGTCCTAACATTTCGTCCCGTTTTCCAGCTCTAAGTGGCCCGTAAATCACTTGCAAGGAAATGAGACCCCTTCCCCATCAACCCAAGCCATCGTTTGTAACAGCCGGGCGTGTTTTACAGCAAAAAATGAAACCCTCGGCCATGCCGGGGCCCAAGGTTGCAGGGCCGCGCTCCCAAGCCCGCCACCGGGCTGGGCAGAGGCCTGCGAGGCTGCACGGCCCCGGCGGCCACGCGGCAGGCCCGGACCCCGAGCCGGGTAGGCCCGGGGCACCGCTGATCGCAGCCGCGCCTGGCAAAGGCCCAGGGTCCTGCAAGCCTTTCCCCAAGGGTACGGAGGCGCCCGGCCGGCCCAGGCCGTCCCGTACCTCATGCTGTAAGCGCCGGCGCCCAGCTCCTGCCCGATGCCCGTAAGGCTGGCGTCGAAGTCGTGCACCAGCCCGGACTCGATCACCTCGTCCATCTTGAGCACCCAGGCCATCTTCCGGCCTCGCCGTCACCCGGCGCGCAGCGCGGCGAAGAGGCCGGAGCTCCGCGGAGCGTCCTGGGGGAGGGCGCGGGTGAAGCCTCCGCGGCGCGGCGAGTGGTCACCAGCGGCGGCCGGGGCGGCGGCCGGCACGAGAGCGGCCGGGGCCCCGCGGGCAGGGCAAGGCGAGGAGCTCAGGCGGGAGCGGCAGGGCCGCCGGCAGCGCCTCCCTCCCGCGGGCGCCGGCCCCGCGCCTCATGCCGCCGCCGCCGCCCACCCCCGGCGCCGCTAGCGCTGCAGCCGCCGCCGCCGCCCGTCCCGCCCCGGGGCACCCGGCTGCATCCTCCCCGGGACTGCGCGGGGAGGGGCGGGAGTTCAGCCCGCTCCGACGACCGCGCGCGGGGGAGCCCGCCCGTCCCCCGGTTCCCCGGCCTCGACCCCCGGGCTTCAGCCCGCCCGCCCAGGCTCTACCGCCCCGGCCAACCCCGCCGACGCCGCTCCGCGGGCGCGGACGATGGCTTCGCCACAGCTCCGGCTCGAGCTCACTCGCCGCTTCCGCCTCCTACGGCTCCGCCCCGGCCCTGCCCCCGCCCCCGCCCCCGCCCCCGCGATTGCCCCCCGGCCCAGGCCTGCCCCGCAGGGCCCGCGCACGGGACAGTCCCGGCGCTTCCCGGCGGAGGCACTCTCCCTTCAGGGAGGCACGACCCCGCCCACACGGCAAGTTCCCAGCCCCGGCGGCCGGCTGCCCTTTCACACCGGCCCAGGAAGAGGCGGTGCCAAAAGGGCTGTCTGTTTTCGTCCATCCTGAGAAGCTAATTGATTGACAGGCGAACAGGACAATAAAGGCAAGTGCTTGGTCGAAACTCCCGTGAGCCTCTGTGCCCCTGTACTAAACAACCAATCAGAATGTTCTTCCTCTTGGGCGGGTTCCAGGACTGAATTTGCTGCCAAAAGAAGGAGTTCATTGGACCGCACTAGACCCCACTTCCTGTGGTGCATTACTCCTCTATGGTCTTTTGGGTTGTCTTTGGATTTTGCTCACACTACCGAAGAGAAAGCGGGTGGGAGTCTTAGCCAATGGGCTCGCACCTTATTTGTGGACTGAAAGGCCCATTGGGCAGAAAAAGCTTGATTGACATGAATATAAGTCAATCAGTGGTCCCAATAAAGGGTTCTGGAAAGAGTTCCCACAACTGCTGATTCCTGGGAGCAGTATGGCGAGCTGGAGTTAAACTATGGGTTCGTTAGCAGTAACAGCTGGCAATCGTGTTATTTATTGTCTTGCATTTATTGTACTCGGATTCACTGGGCTTAGCTAGGAGCTTCTTATTCAGGGTGCAGTTATATGACTGGGGCTAAGCCTCAAGGGCTTCTGTACGGAGGGACACAGAAGAAATAAAATGGTGTTGGTATAGTCATTCTGCCAAATGAAAATTAAGTTGGTTGAGGTGTGTGTGGTAGGCAATTAGACATGAGTAGAACAAGGACGTTGGGCCAGGTATAGAAAGGTCACCACGGTGGAAAGTCCTTGGAGCCTAGCAGAGGACAATTGTAGGGTGGGACCTTGCCCCCAGGGTGATCTTTCCTCCCCTAGCATATCGCTGGTCCTGTGGTTTGGGCTCCCTAGAGATAAGATCTAGGCCTCAGTTGTATTTCAGCTCCAGGCCCAGGAAAGCAACAAAATCAGACAAGCCACACCAAAGCTGACCTCAGGACCAGCTGCATTGAATAATGACCCCCTGCTCTGGTGCCACAACCCTGCTAGGACACACCTGGAAAACTGCTGACCATTCTATTGAAATCTTCCCTGGGGCCTACCCCAAAGTCTCCACCCTTAAAACCCTTAGGACAAAGGACCCAGCAGGCTCTCCCTCCCTGGAGCATGCCCACACCTTTCCCTTAATCCTTTCCCCTTCTTCCCCTTTCCCATCCCCCAGACGTGTTACCATTAGCTTCCTCACTCCCAAACTCAAAGGGCCCTTTCTTTACTTGTATAAATGTTCTCTTATAGTTGGAGTCTTGGCTCTGAATTCTTTCCTAGCCAGAACTCAAGTACCAGGGTTGCTGAACCCAGGTCTGGTCTGACCCCATAGGTGTAACACCCAGTGCTGTTCCAGCCACCTACAACAGAGAAATGGAGACAAGATTCTATTCTTGTTTTAACTAGCCTGGGAACGTAAACTTTCGACATTTACAGTCCTGCTTAATGCCTGCATATACATCAAACCTCAGATAAACCTCTGATTACCCCCTGGAGGACTAAGGAAAGAGTATCTAGACATCCTGGAGGACTAAGGAAAGAGTATTCAAGTAGCCATACCACCTGACATCTATTATCCATACTGCCTGACATCCATTGTCCAAACCACCTGAGGATTACAATCTTGGACCAGTCCAGAGGCTAAGAATGCAGGACTGATTCTTCTCAAGAATGTACTCTTAACTATAAGAAGCTTTTCTTCTTTCTTCAGAACATCCTGGATATTACCTACTTGTGTGTTTAGTTTGCAAACCCTAAGACCCTTGAATAAATATTTATTTTTAGCCAAAGCTTTCTGATTCATTTACCATCAGTCAACAGTACTCACATGTTTATAGCTCGATCTTGGTTGTTGTCTGGGACCTCAATTGGGGCTGCTGGAATTCCTACAACAAAAATCCTGTAAGGTGGGTTTACCCAGAACTCCCCTTACTAACTTGATGTTTTCTCTTAGTACTTTTCCATCCACTGCCTCCCGACCTGCACCTGGGCTCTAAATGCCCATTTACCCATATGGAGTTCAGCCCAGTCTCTCCCACTGCAAAATCACATTGCAGTGGTCCCTATACCTATTGTGATGCTCCTGAATAAAGTCTGCCTAGCCATCTTTAACAAACGTAGAATTTTTTTTTTTTAACACTGAAGACCCAGGACCAGAAACTATTGCAGAATCTTTATTCTGTAGCGTATTTTATTAGTCAAACAGCCACATAATCAGATTGATGGGAGTAGAGTGAAATAATTTGGAAGTCATGTTTTAAAATTTCTGAAATCCACACTCTGGCTACAAATGTTTTACATTTGATGACCTTGACAGTTTTGAGGAATACTGGTCACATATTTTGTATGATGCCTCTATATTGGAATTTTTCTTATGTTTTTCTCATGTTATTGGCTTTGAGGAAGAAAACCACAGGGGTAAAGTGCCCCTTTATCACAAATAGCACATGGTTTACCAATGTAGATATTGACTTTGATCACCTGGCTTGTCAGGTTTCTCCACTTTTTTTTTTCTAATATTGGTAATGTTTGTCTTCTCTCTTTTTCTTGGTTAGCTTGGGTAGAAGTTTAACCTTTTCA
Source organism: Cnephaeus nilssonii (assembly GCF_951640355.1). NCBI lineage: Eukaryota > Metazoa > Chordata > Mammalia > Chiroptera > Vespertilionidae > Cnephaeus > Cnephaeus nilssonii. The sequence goes on along the minus strand of NC_137088.1, from coordinate 12,520,751 downwards.
AAAAAACAGCTTTTTATTTTTGTTGATTTTTTCTCATAATTTTGTTGATTTTTCCTATTTTCAACTTCATTGATTTATTTTTTGTTATACTGTTGTCTTGCTTTATACAGTATATTGTTCTCAAGAAGACTAATGCCTTCCTCCTTTTATTTAGAAGTCATTGATCTGTTTGATTCCAGGCCCAGAGGATTTCCCCCATTACCTTTAAAGTCTAGTGGTTTTCCGAGGATATGTCTAATAATTATTTCAGAATAATTTCTCCAGGTGTGCCTTTTGATTATGTTGATTCATATCTTCTTTTCTTTCTGGAAGGTATTTTTGGATTTTAAATATTTATTTTTTTAAATATTTATTCCCTTTTATTGTGTGTGTGTGTGTGTGTGTGTGTTTGTGTGTGTATGTTTAGAAACTCCAACTGTGTGGATGATGAATCACTTTTGCCTATTTTCTACCAGTTACTTTTTTTGTGATTACTTTTACCGCTGACTTATTTCATTTTCTTGAACGTTTTATTTCCTCAATATCTCTTATTTTTCTGTGAAAATTGTTTTATCTTGGATACTTTAATTTAGTCTTCTTTTCTGAGTATCTGAGATCTTTCTTGAATTTTTCTTCTATGTCCTGTCAACTCTACTTAATATCTTTCTGTTTTACATCCACACATATTCTGAGTTGTTTTTTTTTAAATATATTTTATTGATTTTTTACAGAGAGGAAGAGAGAGGGATAGAGAGTTAGAAACATCGATGAGAGAGAAATATCGATCAGCTGCCTCTTGCACACCCCCTACTGGGGATGTGCCCGCAACCAAGGTACATGCCCTTGACCGGAATCGAACCTGGGACCCTTGAGTCCGCAGGCCGACGCTCTATCCACTGAGCCAAACCGGTTTCGGCTATTCTGAGTTTTTGAATTTTTGATTTAAGGTGTTTTTGATTTACAGGTGTTATCTGTATGTTCATTTTTGTGAAGATAGACTTATTTGGGAGTATTGAATATTGTCTAATAGGAATCTTTAACTTATAAAGTCACAATAGTATTCCTTTGCCTCAGCCTTTGTAACACACTAAACACAGAAGCATTTTTCAGGCATGGGCATCACTATATGCAAACTAGGGTTCTAGTTGCATGAATAATGGTTCTTAAGAAAGAGCTTTCTTCTGTGTCTATTTACATTCATGCTCCAAATTACAAAAGCATTAAACTTGAGGCTCTCAGGCTAGCATGGTGATAACTGATCTTAATAAAAGTGGTCACTAAGAAGTTTTAAGTCTCCCATTAAAAATATATATATTTTTTAATTTCAGAGAGGAAGGGAGAGAGATAAAAACATCAATGATGAGAATCACTGATTGGCTCCCCCCACTCCTCCCCCCCAGGGATAAAGCCCACAACCTGGCATGTGTCCTGACTGGGAATGGAACCATGATCTCCTGTTCTGGTTCATGGTCAGACACTCAACCACTGAGCCACACTGGCCGGGCTCTATGTTGTTTTATAACTGGTATGAAGTCATGCAGGTTAAAACTGGTGAGCAGCAAGTAAATGCCGTTTAGACAAATGTTTGGCAGAACATGGTTGATAAATATTGAGAAACAACAGGTCTAATTTGCAGTATTAGATTAAGTACTGCTCAACTCTTTTCTTGGTGAACTTCATTTATAAAAATAAGTCTACAGCGGGTGGCCGAGGAGAGGTCAATGGGGGAAAGAGGAGACATTGTAATACTGTATGTAATACTTTAAACAACAAAGGATTTTTTAAAAAGGGTCTACAAAAGAGACTGCGTTTCTGGAAAAGCAGTGTGCAAACTGCAGCTTCTCAGGCAATCCATGGAAAGCTGCTGGACAATTAGATCTTCAAGCAATGATAGGGTTATATTCCACTCAGGGTTCACAAGAAGTCACGTTGTGGGGGTGTTTTTCCACACATCTCATTGAACTAGGACTACATTTTTGGAAAGAGGCTTAACAGAATTTCAGTACTTAAGTGTCCCAGACTGTGGCTGGGCACTGATATGAAACATTGCAAAGTTAGATAATGAGCACTTGTCAAAATCTTATCACATGTTTGATAGCAAGGGAATCATTTCAAAAAAACAAAACCTGGCTCCTCAAACATTCCTGAAGGGGGATCCCCTTGAAAAATTTTAAACAAGGTTGGCAAGCTAATGCACTATTTTTAGTCACATTGTAGCCTTTTATTTTTAATTTTTTTAATTTTTATTTAAAAAATATATTTTATTGATTTTCCACAGAGAGGAAGGGAGAAGGATAGAGTGCTAGAAACATTGATGAGAGAGAAACATCGATCAGCTGCCTCTTACACACTCCCCACCGGGTATGTGCCCGCAACCACAGTACATGCCCTTGACCGGAATCGAACCCGGGACTCTTGAGTCCACAGGCTGACGCTCTATCCACTGAGCCAAACCGGTTAGGACACATTGTAGCCTTTTAATAATTTGGCCATTTAAACCTGGATCATAATGTCCTAGGGCAAGCATGTCAAACTCACAGCCCACAGGCTGCATGTGACCCACAATGGATATTTTTTGCAGCCCAGCCAATATAACGGTATGTAAGAAACGTTTTAATAAAAATTTCATTAACTTAATTTTTACAATATCCTGTCATACATTATCTATACTAATAAAAAGGTAATATGCTAATTAGACTGGGAGACCTTCTGGGAGAACTTCCGGAAGTCTTTCCGGACAAAGCAATGGTGGCGGGGCCGAGGCAGAGGTGGTTAGGGGCGATCAGGCCAGGAGGGGAGGGCAGTTGGGGGTGATCAGGCCTGCAGGGGGGCAGTTGGTGGCAAGCATGCTGGCGGGGGAAGGCAGTTGGGGGCGATCAGGCCTGTGGGGGGGTAGTTGGGGTGAGCAGACTGGCAACAGGGGACAGTTGGGGGCGATCAGGCTGGCAGGCAGAGTAGTTAGGGGCGATCAAGCAGGCAGGCAGGCGAGTGGTTAGGAGCCAGTGGTCCCAGATTGTGAGAGTAATGTCCGACTGCCGGTTTAGGCCCAATCCCTGGATCGGACATCCTCCAAGGGGTCCCAGATTGGAGAGGGTGCTGGCCGGGCTCAGGGACTGCCCCCCCCCCCCCCCCCCCGTGTGTGCATGAATTTCGTGCACCGGGCCACTAGTTATTAATAATGAACTACAACGTTTGCTAGACTGATTACTATAATCGTGTTGCATTCATTTCCCTACATGCCTTATGCACAAGTGCACCATTTCTCTCCACTAATAACTAGCAGCGAATATTTTAGCAGCCGATTGCCACGTCATTAGTCTTGGACTGATTTGTTTGGTGTGTGAAACAGGAAATATTTCCCTTTCAGAGAACAAGAAAAATAGGTTGATTTGTGCTACACTTATTCATTTGTGCAGTTATTCAGTGTCTGGTCAGTTAATGCTCAAGAAAAAATATTTTCATCAAAATGTTCTATTATTTTATGTTAACGATTACTCATTTATTTCAGCCCTTTGTATTCAGCATCTATTGAAATAAACCTGTTTCTATGAAAACTGAAGCTTTTGTGTTTTTGTGGCCCACATAAACTTAAACCTTGTTTATTTGGCGCATGTTAGTCTTTGAGTTTGACATGCTTGTCCTAGGGCCACTTCCCGGAGTATGGACAATGTTCCAGAAATATTGAGTAATATGGTGTGTTGCCTGTCTTGAATGGGGGTATTTTTCCTTCTCAGTTCTTCCTTTTGGCTAAGCCACATTATGGGGCTACCTTGGCTACATGAAGAATTTCTTCATAGATTTTTTTTTTTTTGCGCTAGATTATTGATTGGTCAATTTTGTTTTGCTTTTCTTTTTTTCTTTCTTTTTAAATACATTTTATTGATTTTTTACAGAGAGGGAGAGAGATAGTTAGAAACATCGATGAGAGAAACATCCATCAGCTGCCTCCTGCACACTCCTCACTGGGTATGTGCCCACAACCAAGGTACATGCCCTTGATCAGAATCAAACCCAGGACCCTCGAGTCCACGGGGCGACGCTCTATCCACTGAGCCCAACTGGTCAGGGCTGTTTTGCTTTTCTATTACTCAGTTCACTCATTTCTGAGTTGCCTGCCTTTAGATGCCTGCTGCTTAGTCTACGTTTCTAAGTAGAGTTATTCAGCTTAAGTGACTTTAATTGTCAACAGTAGTTAAAGCAAGACCGTAAAGAACAGGTCAAAATCAAACCACTATTTAGATTAAAAATGATTATATAAAACATATCAAAGGTATGGAACATAAAACATTACTAAGAAGCATTCAATGTTTAAAATGCCTTTTCATCTTAGAGCTATAATATATACATGCATACATAGCTATATATACTTAATTGTGGCTGCTATTCCTGATAAATCTTTTCTCCTCAGATGCACTTATAAAATTTATTGACACATGAGCTTTTTAAAAATCTAGTTATAAGTGACTTGTCACACAGTGAGACAGAAAAACAACTGATATGTATTGTTAATTTTTTCAAGTAATGTTATGTACAGTTTTATTGCCAGTATATGCACAACAGTAAGCATAGAACTATAAATACACAATGTAATTAACAGTAGAAAACAAAATTGTTACAGGTAAAGGGGAGGAGATACAGAGAAACTTCCTGCTGCAAGAACAGAAACAAAGGTAAAAGCCGATGACAAATCCATTCAGTACTCTTAAATTCTTTACATACATTTCTACATTTTGTTCAATTAAACAAAGTACAGATAACTCTGTAACAACAGCAAATGGCTTCCCTAATAGCTATTTGCATTTCCAGTCAAATTCACTTAGTTAGGATTAAAAAAAAGTCAAGATGAGCAATCATTAGTATTCTGGTTCCAAATTATCTACTTTGCCTTTCACCAACACTGGTAATTTTTGCAAATTGGCTGCACATGAAAAGAATAGATGTAGCCAAAGGTGATTTAAAAACGTAACAGAAAAATCACCCTTTAGTTTTCCAAAAGACACTATAGGCAGCAGCTCAATTAAAAGTATTAGCCCTGAAGAGGTAGAGAATTTGAGCCCATTATACAAGATAATAGCCTTGGCACCATCTTCTCTCTCATCAGGATCAACGTTTTCAAGTAAGAATTTCATGGTAAAAGGAAACCAGGTTCCACCATTTAAACAAAAGGTGCTGGTCGACTCCCATGTCTCAATAATTAGTTTGTTTATTAAATGAGAAACAGAAGACTGTCAAGGACACACATGCACTTGATTTTTTTTTTTGTCTGTTTCCATTATCAAGTTTATTTGTAAGTGAATTTGATATTAATAAATATAAAAAAAGCATCATTCACAATAAAGATAAACAAACCAAAAACCCTGCAATGAAACCTTCCATTTTAATAAGTATTAAGAAAAAAACAGGCAGATGATTTGGTGCAGCTTTCTTAAGGGATCATAGAGGGGACATGGTTTTAAATAAAGATGGCAAGATCAGTAACCAACAAACAATATCAGTTTTACAAAACTGGCTGATTCTGTAACATTTCTCTTTGAAGTCTTAGTTTTAAAACTACAGACCACCCCAAAGAAGTTATAGCTAATGACATGTATCACAATCACACCAACAGAGTCCGGCTGTAGCTCAAATTAGTCCTGCTGTGTTTCACGTCATTTCAATATTACTAGCATAGGACATGATAGGAAACAAAACTCAAAGTAGCAATTAAAAAATATTATCCTGCATTTGAATAAAGGCAAAAAATGTTTTAGACTGTTCAACTTTTAAAGCTTTAAGCATTCCTGTTTAACCAGCATTAAAAAAAAATTATACAACCATAACACTGGCAAAGGTTAATGGGGAAGACAAAGAAGTACAAACAGTGAAATGATAAGTTAGATTTAAAATTACTTTATATTGATCAACTGTTGTTAATACTGCTTTTTCTTGGATTTGGGATAACTATCATAAAAGTTACATGCAGACTGAGGAGAGCCCTCTGTTACAGAAAATACAAAACAAAACAGAAAACTAAAACTAGGAAACAATGGTAAGCTCCAAAAGATGCATTTGAAAATTTCCTTCCATTGATGAGGGTGGCCTGTGTCTTTCCCTGGAGAGACCTGGTTCACTTCCACCGGCTTCACTAACTTTGCCCAGGGACATCAGTAGTGGGATCAGCTCCTCCAGAGCCTGTTTGTGCACGTTTGATGTAAAGGTTCAGTAGCTTCATCTGCAGATTGAAAGCAAAGCAAACATGTCATTTGAGCAAGCTGCCCTAATTTATAGTATAAGGTTTATTAAAAAATTATATACATAGTAGAGGCCCGGTGCATGAAATTCGTGCATGGGGGAGGAGGGAATGGGGGTTGGGTGTGTCCCTCAGTCTGGCCTGCAACCTCTCGCAATCCGGGACCGCTGGCTCTTAACCGCTTGCCTGCCTGCCTGCCTGATTGCCCCTAATCACTCGCCTGCTTGCCTGCCTAATCGTTCCTAACCACCTCTGCCTCGGCCCCTGCCACCGCAGTTTCATCCGGAAGGATGTCCGGAAGGTCATTCGGCTGTCCAGTCTAATTAGCATATTACGCTTTTATTATTATAGATATGTGAGCTTTAAAAGATAAATTTTGAACAGAAGGGTTATTATAATGCCCAAGTTATTATTGACGATTAGAAATTATAAAAAAATGTTTTTGATTTGTTCACGATTTAGTAATCTAGAATGTCCTTTCAAAAACTATTGTAGCCCTAGCTGGTTTGGCTCAGTGGATACAGCATTGGCCTGTGGACTGAAGGGTCCTGAGTTCAATTCCTGGTCAGGACACATGCCCGGGTTGTGGGCTAGATCCCCAGTGTGGGGTGTGCAGGAGGCAGCTGATCAATGATTCTCTCTCATCATTGATGTTTCTATCTATCTCTTTCCTTTCTTCTCTGAAATCATATATATATATATAAAACTATTGTAGTGGTAACATAAAACTTCAAGTAAATTTAGAAAAAGAAGTCACCATTAAAACAATAATGACAAACATTTAAGTACTATTTGCTATACAATATACTAATTGCCTTATCTTATCACTTTTTATCTTCAAAACAGAACGTGTGAGTCACTCACTGCCTAAGGTCTCAGAGCTAAGAAAGAAGTGGGCCAGGATATAAAATTAGGCACTTGGGTTCCAGGACCCAAGATCTTAGACAATTATGCCACTGTCCTCCTAATAAAAATGTTTTTGAGGTGGGGTGGTGATCACACAGTTCAATGTATGGATAATGTGTTGTGGGGGTTGTATGCCTGAACCCTGTATGATTTTATTGGCCAATGTCACCCCAATAAAGTCAATTAAAAATGTTTTTTTCATTTCTCATTTTGCAGTGTTTACAGTATGAGACCATATTTTTATAGTTTGTAATCAGAGCATATACATTTTTTTCATCTGATGTCATTTCCAAATATTTTCCCCCTACCTACCTATTGTCTTCGTATGCAACATTATTTATTACTGGCTGCCTAATATCCCGATAAGGTGATTAATTTTAATCCTCCTGTAGGCAACTCTGAATTATCAGGACCTAACTTAAGCTCCTAACAAAAGTTAGGATCCATTTTTCTTTGAAAACCACTTTATTATTGAAAGTTTTCTTTTTTAATATTAACTCTTTGATTCAAGGGTTTTTAACCCAGTGTCCATGGGATTTAAGGACTCACTGCATCCTCTGAAACTAGGTATAAAATTTTCTGTATGTATGTATTTTTCTTGAGATTAACCCCAGAAAGGTTTAAAAACCAGTGCCTTAATCTATGTATAACTTGTGAAAGGCGTATACCTGAGCTCATTTTCCTTTATGTGTATTTTTCTCCCCTTTTGCTATTTTAAAAATAAATATGATCATAGTAACGACAATCATTTGGATTTGGGGAAACTCTTTAACTAAAGGCAAGTGTCTCCTATTAACTTGTTTATAAGCCACAGTTTAACAATCATAATCTATCCTTACCCCCTATAACAAATTTCAAAATTTTGGTAGTATCAAAGAAATGAGAAAAGCAAGACTTATTTTTTCAACATACCAATCAAAGTTGTACACTTATCTGGATCAAAATAAGAATGGAACGAGAACAGATATTTATCATAGTTCATAGGGGGAAAATTTAAATATGTTCAAGTGGTCCATATTTTGGGAGATATAAAGTAATTCATGAATATATAACCCTGTCTATTTTTAATTAAACAGTCTTTGAGGCTAAGGATTTGGTTGTAGGAGTGGCAAAGAAGCTGGCTATTTTAAATAACCAGAATCTATAGGCATTTCTTTCATAGCAATCTACCAGCCACCCTACCAAACTGCCTGACTTCCCCTGAGTGGCAAATATGAAAGGAGAAACAGCTAAAATGCAAATGGTAGGAGGAATAAGTTGAATGCTCAAAGCATGACTTACTAAAAGCTGAATACAAAAATAAATTTTGTATTAACACAGACACACACACAAATAAATTTTGAAGAATGTACCATGGCCAGCATCCTTAGAACAAAGCAGCTCTACTTACTTTACTGCCAGTAAGCTGACTGAGATGTGGTTTTAGTTCATCCCCAATTACCGCATGAACAGCCACCAGGCAGAAGACACAAGCTTTCCGAACACTGCTCTCTGAATTATCATAACCCTAGGGAGAAAAGTCCGTATTAGCACTCCTGGGGGATCTGAGAAAAGCACGATTCCAACAGAGACAGAACAGGTAACTCAAAGATGAGATCTCAAGCTTTAATGACCGATGAGCTTTTCAACCTTTTCAGGCAGAGACATTCCCTTCTTGCCTTCCATCTCCCCTTCGGCACCTCCACTGTTAGCCTTCCTTCCCTTTATTTAGCCTGGAAAGCTGCAATTCTCTGACTCTGAGGCTGCCCCTTTGCCAATCCACCCTGCAAAAAGTCTCCAGATTAACCTCCCTAAAGCATTCAGTTTTATAGAACTCAACAGCTCCTCACTAGCAAATAAAGTCTCCTTGGCCTGGCAGTCAAGATACTCCTATAATCCAGGCTGAGTTAAGCTTAGTATCTGTCCCATCCCTACCACTGCTCCAAACTATTCATCCAAACATTTATTCAGTATTCATGATATGTATGACATATACATGATACACACACACACACACACACACACACACACACACACACACACATATATACACACACACACACATATACACACACACACATACACTAGAGGCACGGTGCACGAAAATTCGTGCACTTGGGGAGGGGGGGTCCCTCAGCCCGACCTGCGCCCTCTCACAGTCTGGGAGCCCTTAGGTGATGTCATACTGATGGCTCAGGCCCGCTCCCTGCGGGGAGCAGGCCTAAGCTGCAGTCTGGCCTCCTTCTGTGGGAGAAGACCGGGTGTATAGGGGAAGGCGCCGCCCCCATCATCCTGCCTCCCTCTGTGGGAGGCTACCAGGCGGCCAATTAGGGAACGGCGCCAGCTGGCGAGGCCCCGCCCCACCCCACCCACCATCGCCCCTCCACCGAGGCTGGTTGCTGCTGCCTCCCCTCCCCCCATTGCCGTCCCCTCCCTCTGCCCACTGGCACGCACCTTGGCTGGCCTGGCGCCGCCTGCTCACCAGCCCCGCCCCCCACCAACTGGTCATTCCGCCGTTTGGTCAATTTGCATATTACGCTTTTATTATAGAGGATTCTATTCTTAGTATCAAAGCATAGACCAAGAAGAAAGATATTTGGATCTGATCTTCAAAGATCGCACAATTAAAACTTTTAGGGCTTAGAATAAAGTCACAAAGATAATGCACAAAGAAATAAATGATTAATTCTCTTCAGGAGGGGGTCTTAATATATACACTATTGCATTAAAATCACATAATAGAATATTATTTATTGGATGGCAGAAATCTCATAATCTATGAAGTTAAGCAAAGCATGTTATAAATTCCATATTTGTCATAATGTTTATATGAATGGGTTTGTGTGCATAGAAAAAAAAACTGCATTACATTTATGACTATAAATTACGACCTATTTGAAGAGGAATCTGGTAATACCTAGGAATTCTATTTCTAGATATACACATATAAGTACAAGAAATTTCGCTGTAATACATATTTAATTAAAAAAATGGAAACACCCATATTTCCATCAACACATTAATGGATAAACAAATTGTGGTATAGCCCTAGCCAGTCTGGCTTAGTGGATAGAGCGTCGGCCCATGGACTGAAGGGTCCTGGGTTCAATTCTGGTCAAGGGCATGTACCTCAGTTGCAGGCTTGATCCCTGGTCAGGGCGCACACAGAGGCAACCAATTGATATGTCTCTCTCACACTGATGTTTCTCTCTCTGTCTCTCCCTCTCCCTTCCACTCTCTCTAAAAATCAATGGAAAAATATCCTCAGGTGAGGATTAACAACAACTACCACCACCACCCCCACTCCCACAACCCCCCCCACAAATTGTGGTATAAACATACCAGTAAATGGAATATTATTCAGCCAAAAAAACAATGAAATTGGAATACATCCTACAACATAGATGAACGCTAAAAACATTATGCTAAGTAAAATGAGCCAGCCATGAAAGGACAAACACTGTATGATTCTACCTCTATGAGGAACCTAGAAAGTAGAACAGAGGTCACCTGGGACTGAGAGGAGAAAGAATGGGGATCATTGATTAATGGGTACAGAGTCTCCATTTGGGATGATTAAAAAGTTCTGAAAATGAATAGTGGTGATGGTTGTGTAACCTTGTGAATGTATTTAATGCCATGAAATTGCACACTTAAAAATGACTAAATGGTAAATTTTATATTATGTATATTTTAACACACACACCACACCTGCCTACTGTCTTGGATGTTCAGAGCAAATAGGCAGGCGTGGTCATGCCATTAGTGTTGCCTGGAAAAGTCCCTAAAATAACTGAATCCCAAATCTATCGTAACTTATCCCTCCAAGCTTAGCTGCTTACCTGTATTAGGCCTGGCATAATTTCTGGTAAAAGCAGATTAAGAGTTTCCTTGGACACTCTCTCTATCACTTTTGTTTGCATTTTGATTGCAGCAAGATTAATGGGGTAATCTGCAGTTTGGATGATAGGACAAAGCACTTTGATGCACTGCTCTGGACTGATTGAAGTGGCCAACACGGATGCAGCTTCCTCAGCTGATCTCACCACCTAAAACAAAGAGGAAATTGAGAAGGGAAGTAATAAAAAAATATTTTTTATACTGTGTCCTGGAAGTACAAACTTCATGAAATAGGTAATTGGACATAATAACTGGAACTTGATTTGAAAATATTATAGTAAACAAATAAACAAAAAGTAAGAGTATTGATAAAACAGGGTTGGCAAAATGTAACTGTTGAAGCTAGGAAATGGATTCATGGATCTTTATTAAATCATTTTTCCTTCTTTTGTGTTATTTTAATGTTGGCTAAAACGATTTTAAAATCATATTGTGGTCTAGTTGTGCAGGGAAGTGAAGGCTCTATTTACCTAGACTACAATGTGGAGTCTTTTGTATCAGCCACGGTGAGATGCTGCTCATTATTAGTGTCCTCAACTCCAGGAGTGCTATGTCCCCCTTTACCACATAATTACAACATAAAACATTCAATACGTTATCAAGTAACATGCTATTCCTCCTTCTGTTCATAATGATTTTCTTTCCTTCTGTATTGGGCTTGGGCTTCTTTTTTCAATAAAGAGAAGAAACAGTTGTCCACCTTCTTATTAGAATCTGTAATCTCTAATGACGGTCTTGAAAACATGTAAAAATTATTGCTTTTCATGCTACTTTGGTAGTGTCTTCCTTATGATCTCAATCTGTGAGAAGTGCTCAGAAAAGCACAGGGAAAAATACACTGGAAGTCAGAAGACCGAGGGCTAATTTCAGGTATAACACCTTAAGAATGTTAATTTTATCTTTTGTAAAAATAGGGATGTTACAGGCATTATTTGGGTCAGAAGGTGGGTAACTAAACTATAAATATTAGTTTTTTAGACATTCAGCAAGATGTTAAACACCAGCTGAAGAAATCTGAATAAAAATCCAGGCAGATTTAGAAGTTATGATTCAGTCTCCTCTAAGGGTCACAATCATATCTTTTGAAAAGTGAGTTATAGAGGCTTTCAATTTCTTCATATCCTCACCAACACTTCTTAGTGCCTTTTTCCTTGGTCTGTGTTAAGTGGTATCTCACTGTGGGTTTTACCTGCATTTTCCTAAGACTAAGGATGTTGAGCATCTTTTTGTGTGCTTATTGGCCATTTGTATAACTTATTTGCAGAAAAGTCAATCCAGATCTTTCGCCCATTAAAAAAATATATTTTTATTGATTTCAGAGAGGAAGGGAGAGGGAGATAGATAGAAACATTAATGATGAGAGAGAATCATTGATTGGCTGCCTCCTGCACACCCCCACAGGGGATTGAGCCTGCAACCCAGGCATGTGCCCTTGACCGGAATCGAACCTGCCACTCATCAGTCTGCAGGCCGATGCTCTATCCACCGACACAAACCGGCCAGGGCTTTTGCCCATTTTTTAATTGCGTTGTCTCTTTGTTGTTGGTTTGTAAAAGTTCTTTATATGTTCTGGTTGGTAGTCCCTTATCAGACCCATCATTTACAAAATTTTTCTCCTACTCTGTGGATTGCCTTCTCACTTTCTTTATAACATCTTTTGAAGTACAAAAGTTTTAATTTTGATGAAATCCATTTATCTTCTTTCTTCTTGTTGTTGTAGGTTACTTGTACTTTGCATTCTATCTAATTACTGCCTAATCCAAGGTAACAAAGATTTATACTTGTCTTCTTATGAGATTTTTAAAGTTTTAGCTTTTACATTAAGTATTGATCTATTTTGTCTCACTGCTATTTTAATGTTCCTTTTTGACTTTTGCTCATGTCTGTTTTACCAGACACCTAATGCTATTGCTCTGGTGCTTTTCCTTAGAATTGCAGTTTCTATTTGAAATTTCCTTTTCTAATTACTTCTGAGATTTTATAAAAATCCTCATGATTATCTTATCAACGTCACTGGTGGTAGTGGCAATATTAGACTCTTCCAGGCAAACTGTCCTCATTATTTTATTTAATAATCTTAAAAAAATATTTTTATTGATTTCACAGAGAGGAAAGGAGAGGGAGAAACAGAAACATCAATGATGAGAGAGAATCATTGATCGGCTGCCTCCTGCACGCCCCCTACTGGGAATCGAGCCCGCAATCTGGGCATGTGCCCTGACTGGGAATCCATCTGTAACCTGGCTCATGGGTTGATGCTCAACTGCTGAGCTATTTAATAAACTTTTAACAGATATCCAGCTCATATAGGCAATTTACCACTTTAAAATAGTAATGATTCTTATCTTCATTACTTAAAAAAACAAACCAAAAACCAAATTCTTATTGATAAGTGGAATGTGAAAATAACTTTGGTGAACGCTAAGTAAATAACGAAAAGTGAAATGAAGGAGAGAATGATTAATTTTATTTCCTAGAGGTAGCCATGATATTACAATAATTCATTTAATACGAAGGAATATATGCCTGTATCTCAATTAGACATTACCTTGAAAATCAAGGTAAGTGTTCATTAAGGAAATGATGGATAAGGATACTTTTTAAGCAACATTTATGTTTTATGCAATATAGTAGTCCCCCAGTTTTCTGGGGGCTCAGTTATCTGCACTCAACCATGGTATAAAAATATTAAATGGAAAGTTGCAGTAAGAAATCATACATTTTAAACTGCACGCTATTCTGAGTAGCATCATGAAATCTTGCATCATCCCACTCCGTCCCGTACAGGACGTGAATCATCCCTTTGTCCAGCATAGCCTATGTTATATACACTACCACCTGTTAGTCACTTAGTAGCCAGCTCAGTTATCATATCCATTGTTGCAGTATCAGTGCTTGTGTTCAAGTCGCCCTTCTTTGACTTAATAATGGCCCAAAGCGCAAGAGTTGTGATGCTGGCAATTCAGATGTGCCAAAGAGAAGCTGTAAAGGGCTTCTTTTTAGTGAAAAGGTGAGTAGAGTGCAATAGGATATTGTGCAAAAGACCACATGCACATAACTTTCATTACATTATATTGTTATAAATGTTCTATTCTATTATTAGTTATTGTTGTTAGCCACTTACTCTAATTTATAAGTTAAACTTTATCATAGGCATTTATGTGTAGGAAAAAAAACCATAGTAAACATAGGGTTCGGTACCATCTTCAGATTCAGGCATCCATTGGGAGTCTTGATACATAACTCCTGAGGAAAAGGGGGGACTGCTGTAATATCAGAAGTACTAGGAATAAAATAATAATCATGTAAGTGTCAGGTAACTTACCTCCTTATGAGGATCTTTATGTGCTTCCAATGTTTTCATGACAGTCAGTTCTGCATAGTTTTTAAATCTTGCTGGTTGATGCCTTAGGATTTCTTTTAAAACTTTTAATGCCAAAGCCCTGATTGTAGGCTAAGAAGAAACATTTTAATGTTTTTAATATTTCGAGTTATAGATAATCTTTTACATTTCCCATGTCTGAAATGTAAGGATCTTAATATTGAGGTGAGGGTCGGGGGATCATAGACAACTGCATAAAGTATGTGGAATATTGCATAATTAAGTTTTCACATCTCTAGTTGGAAACATACACACATCTTTAAAAAACTGAGAACCAACTAAATACTATTAAAAAGGAAGTTTTACTTCTGAACTAATTTAAGTAAGCAAACAAGTAACCTGTACTCTCCCGTAAAGACCTGTCAGCAGCCCCAACCGGTTTGGCTCAGTGGATAGAATGTCAGCCTGCGGACTGAAACGTCCCAGGTTCGATTCCGGTCAAGGGCATGTACCTTGGTTGCGGGCACATCTCCAGTAGGAGGTGTGCAGGAGGCAGCTGATCGATGTTTCTCTCTCATCAATATTTCTAGCTCTCTATCCCTCTCCCTTCCTCTCTATAAAAAAATCAATAAAATATATTTAAAAAAAACAAAACAAAAAAAACCCAAAAAGACCTGTCAGCAACTTCTCATATTTTTGCCATTGTCAATTATTCAAAATCGCTGGGCTACTTGGTTTATAAGAAAAAGCACTTTACAGTGAAAACTTCATGCAGAAAGCAGCAGCAGAAGAGACTCGTTTTCCCAATTTCCAAATCTGTGTAGTGCTTGGTTAATTGGCAGTGACATGCAACAGAAGGCAGGAAAAAACAGGCGATTATTTACATACTAGAGGCCTGGTGCACGAAATTCATGCACTTTGGAGGGTCCCTCAGTCCGGCCTGTGCCCTCTCGCAGTCAGACATCCTTAGCACTGCTGCAGAGGCAGGAGAGGCTCCTGCCATCGCCGCTGCACTTGCCAGCCATGAGCCCAGCTTCTGGCTGAGCAGTGCTCCCCCTGTGGGAGCACACTGACCACTGGAGGCAGCTCCTGCATTGAGCGTCTGCCCCCTGGTGGTCAGTGCGAGTCATAGCAACTGGTCATTCCGCCATTCAGTCAATTTGCATATTAGCCTTTTATTATATAGAATTATGCCATTTACCTCTTTATCCCCAAGGGTTTCAAGCAGTAAAAGTAATATTGTTTTGAAGTGTTCATCCCAAACACTAAAAGATTCTTCCTGGGTTAGTTTCATAAGTTCATAGAGGGCAATTTTTCTTTCTTCTACACGTTCATTATGGTTCGACAACTCCTTCAACAACTCCGCAACCAGGTCAGAATGGTCTAGGGAAAGATCTGTCAAAGGACATGGCTTTCATTTTATAACTTCATAGGTAAATTCTCACAAGTATGGGGATAACAACTTCATAACATGAAACAATGCTGGCTGTAAAACAAGAGAAAACTAAGTAATTTTCTTTTCCATTTATCTTTTCCAAAACACCAATGTTAGTTTAAAACTTTTTATAATAAAAATTCATGCTGAAACCGGTTTGGCTCAGTGGATAGAGCGTCGGTCTGCGGACTGAAGGGTCCCAGGTTCGATTCCGGTCAAGGGCATGTACATTGGTTGCGGGCACATCCCCGGTAGGGGGTGTGCAGAGGAGGCAGCTGGTCGATGTTTCTCTCTCATCGATGTTTCTAGCCCTCTATCCCTCTCCCTTCCTCTCTAAAAAAATCAATAAAATATATTAAAAAAATAAAATAAAAATTCATGAGATTACAGTATAATGAACCTCCATATACTGACCACCCAGATTTAACAATCATATTTTTACCATTTTTACTTCATCTTCGTGCACCCCCTTTTTTTCCTGAAACATTTATCACAAATACCAACTATTTTATCCTTGCATACTTAAGTATGCATTTATATGGTGGCATCCCAAGAGGCAATGATCACTGAATTTAAATGGTAGTAACTTGTTCCCACCACTATAAAGTTCCCTATCAAACTTTTCACTAATAGTTTCACCCACTGATTGTTGCTAAATCAATTATTTTATTAGAAGTTAAAAATGGGCTGAATTCTTCTGTAGAGAGTAACTTCATCAACTAGAGCTAAATACTCTGAAATATAGTTTGATAGAAGAATAAATACTTAATATTTTCCCTTTTAAATTTCAGAGTCAAGAGTTGGGCCCAATATTGTTAAGTTTTCATTTGTTTTTGCTTTTAGTTGTTGTTAATCCTCACCCAAGGATTTTTCCATTAATTTTTAGAGAGTGAAGGAAGGGAGGGAAGGAGAGAGAGAGAGAGAGAGAGAGAGAGAGAGAGAAAGAGAGAGAGAGAAACATTGATTGGTTGCCTCCCACACGAGCCCTAACTTGGGTTGTGGATCGAACCTGCAACCCAGTCAAGTGCCCTTGACCTGGAAATCCTTTGGTGTGCTGACTGATGCTCTAACCACTGAACAACACTGACCAGGGCTGTTTTTGCCTTTTCAAAGTATAATTATGAAATCATAAATTTTATGAATGTTAAAGGACACTTATGTCTCACAACAGTCATTAGATAATGCTTTGAATAATTTTTGTGGGAAAGACAGTTGTCCAAAAGTTCACATTAGAACGTTACAAAATAACAAAGTTCTTCCTAAATTTTTTTTAATTACTTGATTGATTAAGGTATCCCATATTTGTCATCAACCCCCCCCCCATTCCCATCCCAAACCCCCCCACACGCATGCCCCCATCCCCCTGTTGTCTGTGATCACTGGTTAGGCTCATATGCAAGCACACAAGTCCTTTGGTTGATCTATCTCCCTTGTCCCCACCCTCCCCTACCTTCCCTCTGAGGCCTGACAGTCTGATCAATGCTGTTCTTGTTCTTCAGTCTATGTTGTTCATCATTTCCCCTAGATGAGTGAGCTCATGTGATACTAGGAATACACTTATAGGAACCGAAAATGAGACAAGCAATAATGGTTATGCTGAGAGGCAAATGAATCAGTCTATAGTGAGTTTCTTTCTGGGCCAACAGTTCTTTTGAGTCCCGATTTCTATGTCCAACAGTTGTTTATGCGTACATAACAGCAATGATATTTCAGTTCTGGATGGTGGACAAATGGTGGCAATGCAGGTCCGACCTTCCTAAATTTTTTTTTTTAAATATATTTTATTGATTTTTTACAGAGAGGAAGAGAGAGGGATAGAGAGTTAGAAACATCGATGAGAGAGAAACATGGATCAGCTGCCTCTTGCACACCCCCTACTGGGGATGTGCCCGCAACCAAGGTACATGCCCTTGACCGGAATCGAACCTGGGACCCTTGAGTCCGCAGGCCGATGCTCTATTCACTGAGCCAAACTGGTTTCGGCCCTAAATTTTTTTGATGATAAAATACATAAGTTCGGACCTTGAGGGACTTGGGCAGACAGTGGCTTGAGCTTGTGCCATAGACTCTTTTCCTTACTAACTCCTTCTCTGAAACAAACAAGCAAACAAACAAAGCGCAGAATATGGTGCCTGAGCCTGGAAGGCACTTCCCTGGGCCATTCTCTCTCCTGAGTCTCCAGGAAAGACAGCATGGAGCGGTGTTCTCTGTTAGCCTACTTGGTATGAACATGCTGGCCTTTTGTGGGAAAGGGCTACCATTCTGCTGATCCTAACAGACCAGAGAAGGCTTGTGAACCTGGCATTTGGGAGAGGGCTGCTGCCCACAAAAGAAAAGCTCAGGAGGAAAGAGCACTCTTCCCCCAAATGCCTTAAGCTTGCACTTTGCCAGATGGTTCCCTATTGGGTCCTT
Source organism: Cnephaeus nilssonii (assembly GCF_951640355.1). Lineage (NCBI taxonomy): Eukaryota > Metazoa > Chordata > Mammalia > Chiroptera > Vespertilionidae > Cnephaeus > Cnephaeus nilssonii. The sequence continues at coordinate 12,502,589 of NC_137088.1, read as the reverse complement.
AAAATAAGCTACCATGTCTCATCCTGCCAGCTGCTTAGCCTCTGACCTAGAGCTACCAATGGCCTGACAATATAGGCCTCAGGGAACATACAACTACAAGCAGGAAAATGAAAAATATATTCCATGTAAGGGGATTCAGAAACCTGAGGGAAAAAAATCAAGTCCAGCTATTAGAACATATGACCTCAACTAGAGGAAAGCGAACTGATGATAGGAAACATGTAATGACAACATTCATTGACTATTAAGAGAAAGTTTGTTATGACAGCTTTCATGGAACTAAAACTACAGCACTAAGAACCTCTGTCCCCAAAAACTTATACACAGAGCACAAAGGAGAATCAAATTAGAATTTAAAATCTTGAGGTAATCTGGAAAGACTGATCACTAAGGAGAACCAAATTAGAATTTTGGGAGGTCAAGGAGAATTTATGCAAAATGCAAAGCAAAACAATGAAAAAGAAGAAATTTGGTTCAAAGATAAGATCTTAACTTGGAGGAAAATATTGTCCTATAATAATTTCATTTGTATAGACCAACATTAGAACAATATTGTTGGTTTAACAAGAACTACTACAGCAGGATGAATACATCTCTATAAGCCCCACAAAAACCACTCCTGGAAAGTTATCTGACTCCCACAGATGTTAGAGGATCATTCTGACAAGAGGGTTTCATTTCAGCTGAATAAATGGAATTCAAAAGAAAATGCTTTCAAAGGAACCCAGTTCTTTTCTCCATGAATATAGCCTTTGTAATTACTCTAGGAGATAAATTAGAAATGACTAGACATAGAATGGTCTAGAGATGACACAGGGAAATAATTTCTGCTGAAGAAAGCACATAAAATATTTGTTACAAAACTGAACTACTTATACCATATAAATTAGATAAACCTAAGGTACTGAATTAATTAAGGTAGAGTATACTCAAGTATATTTCCTCTGTGCCTGACACAAAGGGGCAGTGTGGTCATGTTAAAAAAAAAAACCCACAAAAAAACACAGGCTCTGGAGTCTTACCAAACCTCTGCCTCTTGCCCTTTGTGTGATAGGAACATGTTCTTAATCATTATGGAGGCTCAGTTTTCTTATCAGTAAAACGGGAAAGTAAGAATCACCTCCTAGTGTCATGCTGAGGACCTGGGCCTGGAATACAATAAATTCACTAAGGCTAATTTGCCTTGTGTCTTCATGACAAATGTTGGCACAATTACAATTCTATTTTTGTTGCAGGGCTCAAAAAATATAGAATACTAGTAGCCTGCACATGAATCTGTGCGCCAGTAGCTCTCTGCGGCCCAGAGGCCCATCCGCGGCCAGGAGTGGAACACTTGCCTCGTTGCTGTGGCGACAAAGCAAGCATTCCACCAGGCCACTCACACTGCCCGCTCTCAGTGGCCGCCCCCCCCGGGACTGGGGGACTCCGGTGGGGCTGAGAAGACTGGGCGCCACCATCTTGTGGCTATCGGCGCTGCCATCTCTGTGACAGAGTGACTGTTAATTTGCATATTACCCTTTTATTAGATAGGATTCTTTCAACTTGGCAAACTCTGATATGAGTCTCCCCTGGATACAGTAACATCCTAAATAGAGGCAGTATTCTGAAATATTATAGTCCCTGGTAAACTTTACAAAGGCTGTAATTAGACATGAACACTAGATGTATTTTTCCTGAGACTTGTTAATTTTGATAAATTTATCACTAATGTATCTGTCTGTAAATATGTACAGAGACATCTGAGTGAGACATACTTAGTCTCAGAATTTAAAAACAATATGCTTTATAGAATTTCTGACTTGAACAAAATAATTATCTTCTCCCAAAAATTTTAGGTTTTAAAATAAGAAAAAGAGAAGATATTTTGCATAATGGGGGTGGGGTATGGTGGCTTAAAGGAAAATCAAAACAGCAACAAAAGTCAATAAAATTTTTTAAAAAGGATACTATTAGCAATGTTCACAATACAATAATGGCAAACAAGGCTTCTCCATCTCAAAATTAGAAGTAAAAATAGACAATGAAAACAACTGGTATATGAACTTGGAGCAACTACTATTTGGTTAACTGAGGGCTTATCTATCTTTAAAGAATGATTACACAACCAAAAATGGCTACCTATGTTTCGGCAGTCTATCAAGAAGTATTATGCAGTGAAGAACTTAGGTTCTCAAGATCAAAAACATTCTATCCTGTTTAGGTTTCAGTTATATAACTTCCAAAGATGCCTTCCTTTAACAAATGGAAAATATATAATCCTTGAAAAAGGAGAAGAATATTAGACAATAAGGGGGTGATCTCGCTATATTGTCATAATTTTGACTTTGTGATATTTGTGCTATATTAAGTCTCTTAACATGAGAAGTTATTAAAAATATGATTCTTCTATGCCATAAAATATATTTTTCCATTTATAAAAATTACAAATGACCAGCACTGGGGATACAGATTCCTAAGCAGAATAAGGAAGATATCCACATTGAGTCTTCATTAAAAAATAAAATAAAAAAATTAATGGATTATGTCATTTGGTAGAGGGAAAATGTAATTCTTTATTATTAAAAATAAAATATCTGCAGTGTTTTGTACTTTTTAATCACTTTTTATACATTTTTTCCCAAACCTTACTGCATACTGTGATCAGAAGGGCAGGTGGTACAACATCTGCATCCCTTTTAAAGGTGACAAGTGAGACTCAGGGAGGTCAACCAATTTATCAAGCTTTGCAGTTTAGTAATGTTGAGCTTAGACTTAAGCCCATTGTAAGCATTAGAGCTTAGACCTAAGTTGACTCCAAATCTTTTTTTTTTTTTAATGTATTTCTTTATTGATTTCAGAGAGGAAGGAAGAGGGAGAGAGAGATAGAAACATCAATGATGAGAGAGAATCATCGATTGGCTGCCTCCCGCACGCCCCCTACTGGGGATTGAGCCCGCAACCCAGGCATATGCCCTTGGCCAGAATCGAACCCGGGACCCTTCAGTCCGCAGGTCGACGCTCCATCCACTGGGCCAAACTGGCTAGGGCGTGACTCCAAATCTTTTTTTTTTTTTTTTATTGAATTCATCTTTTATTCTTCTTTTGGCAAACAGATAATATGAACAAAAGTATACTGCTCACTATAGTTATACACACTCTGTCTTGCTTTACACAAGTTGTAAACATATTTAAGTGGATAAAATTCTTGACTTAACACATTCCAAAATTCTGACATACTTTTTGAGTTAAAGCAAAAGAAACCTTATGAAACTTCCATTGGATTATCATTACACAGCAAACGAAATTAGTATATCTGCTTTTAAATTAACATCTACCATTTTTTAAAGACTTCAATTTTAGGTTTGAGCTAAATGATTTTTATCTAAGTGACTCCAAATCTTAATGGTAGCTTTTCCCATATTTGTTCCTTGGATATATCTTATTAAAGCATATGTTTATGGCTTCACACTTAATAGGCTTTTGTAAAGAATGGGTATTCCACCCTAGCCAGATTGGCTCAGTGGATAGAGCGTTGGCCTATGGAACAAAGGGTCCCTGGTTCGATTCCAGTCAAGGGCATGTACCTTGGTTGCAGGCTCCTCCCCAGCCTGGGCCCTGGTCGAGGCTCATGCAGGAGGCAACCAACAGCCATCGATGTTTCTTTCTATCTTTCCCTCTCTCTTCCACTCTCTCTAAAAATCAATGGAAAAACAACCTCGGGTGAAGATTAACAACAACAAAGGGGAAAAAAAGAAAAAAAAGAATGGGTATTCCTTCAGAGTTTTGTCATTCTGGTATAAAAATTAATGACTGAAATGGTGTCTAAAGATAAGTTTATAAGCTACCATTGGTTTCAGTTATTTCTGGGAGGCCATTAAGGTTTTCTTCATTTCAAGGATGATCTTAGAATGATCACTGTTTCCCATTCTTGGGAAGATATCTACCAAACCATTAGAAATGAGCTCCTAGAAGATGGGATAAAACTTGACCACTGCAAAGATCCCAACTTCTTAGGATACAAAAAAAGAGCATCTTTTGCTTCATTGATGATCAGGCCTCCAAAACACAGGCAGTAACAGTATGACACAGAGCATACATACCATCAGGAAACTGGTCGGCATCATCATCAAACATAGCTTCCTTGAGGGCAGACTTGTTAAAGGGACTGATGCTGTCTGAATAGTTGTACGGATTATAATCTCGAGAGCGCGGAGAGGAGTGAGCAGGAATGGAATGGAGTAATGAGGCTTTATTGTCAAGGGCTGTTTGGCCTGAGTCAGTAGCATCACCTCCTGCTCTTGGGTCGGGCATCCCAGGACCACCACACATCTATTAACAGGAAGGGAAAGACAGCACATTAACTCATTTTCAAGTATCAATTCAAAATTCTAAGAAAAGGTTTCCCTACTGCTTAAAAGGTGATTTTATTTTATTTAAACATTTCTTTTTAAAAAAATATATTTTATTGATTTTTTACAGAGAAGAAGGGAGAGGGATAGAGAGTTAGAAACATCGATGAAACATCGATCAGCTGCCTCCTGCACACCCCCTAGTGGGTATGTGCCTGCAACCAAGGTACATGCCCTTGACTGGAATCGAACCTGGGACCCTTGAGTCCGCAGGCCGACGCTCTAGCCACTGAGCCAAACCGGTTAGGGCAAAAGGTGATTTTAAAAAGGTAACAATAGCCCTAACCGGTTTGGCTCAGTGGCTAGAGCATCGGCCTGCGGACTCAAGGGTCCCAGGTTCGATTCCAGTCAAGGGCATGTACCTTGGTTGCGGGCACATACCCAGTAGGGAGTGTGCAGGAGGCAGCTGATCGATGTTTCTCTCTCATCGATGTTTCTAACTCTCTATCCCTTTCCCTTCGTCTCTGTAAAAAATAAATAAAATATATTTTAAAAAAATAAAAAGGTTATAATAACCTGCTGAAAAAAATTTACGTACGGGAAAGCAATGAGTTAAAAGTTACATTCAAAATGTCAACGCTTATAGTAACGATGTAAATAAACCTGTTGTTGGATCCCTGGTCAGGGCATATACAAGAATCAGCCAATGAGTGCATAAATAGGTGGAACAACAAATGGATGTTTCTCTCTCCTTTCTCTTCTCTCTCTCTAAAAAAAAAATCAATCAACCAAAAAAATAATTATAAAAATTAAAAAGAAACAGCAAGGAGGCCAGTGTGGCTGAAGAAGACTCAACAGGGAGGAAAGTAGGAGGAGATGAAGCCAGAGAGGCAACAAAGGAGAAAAGTGTATTGTGGAGACTTCGGCTTTTACTCTGAGACAGGGACCTCCGAGGTGTGAGCAGAGGAGTAAGAATTGACTAGGAGGGCAAAGGCAAAATCAAGGAGGCCAGTTAGGTGTCTATCTATTTTAATAATCCAGGTGAGAGAATTAATGATGATGATGGCTGGAACCAGAAAGGCAGTGGTGAGAAGTGGTTGGATTTCAGATATATTCTGAAGATACTAGTACAATCAACAGATACCCTGACAGACTGAGTATGGAGGACAAGAAAGAGAGAGGAGACAAGAACAACTGTCTTGTCAGCGGAGCAAGTAGTGTTGCTATCAACTAAGATAGGAAAGAGCAGTTTCAGAAGAAAAGATTAGGAGTTTAAACAGGCACTTGATGTATGAATTTGGAGCTCAGGTCTGGGCTGGATGAAGTCATGTGACTTATTATACTCACAATAACTTCTAAGATGTACAGAAATACCCCTACCTTCCTAATGAAGACACGGAGGCTTAGAAGTGATTATTTGTCATAGTTCGGCTCCCAGTCAGGGCAATACCTAGGTTGCAGGCTCGATCCCCAGTAGGGGTTGTGAAGGAGGCAGCTGATCAATGATTCTCTCTCATCACTGATGTTTCTATCTCCCTCTCCCTCTCCCTTCCTCTCTGAAATCAATAAAAAAATGTCTATTATAAAAAGTAATAATCAGACTAGCTAACAGTTGCCAGGAAACAGGATTCAAACTCGTTATGCCAGCTCCCCACAATGTACCCTATCTTTGGGGAGAGAGGGAGAGTCTCAATCAAGCAGTGATTCTTACTAACCTGTCCGTACTACCACTCGCAGCCTCTGGGATAGAGAACTTTAAATGCGAATGGTTAGCTGGTTTTTAGCATCCAGTTTACCAGGCCCATTTGCCAGAAAGGCACGGAGAGAAAAACAATAGGAAAGAAGCCAGGAAGGCAGAGGGGGTAGCCCTTTAGAGATGTGCTGAAGCACTGCAAGGTTCTCCAATTTTGAAAACCCCGAGAAACCCTAGATTCCTTAGAAAAGAGTGGGATGGCTTATGTTGAGAAAAGTTAAGCTGTCAGAGAAAAGCCTAAGGCACTGGTCGGCAAACCGCGGCTCACTAGCCACATGCAGTACTTTGGCCCCTTGAGTGTGGGTCGGTGTTAGAACCACTTCTTCAAAATAGACTCGCCCAGGCCGAAAACCGACTTCTGCGCATGGGCCACGAAGTTTCAATCGCACTGTACATGCATGCCTACACGTGGTATTTTGTGGAAGACCCACATTCAAGGGGCCAAGGAGCCGCATGTGGCTCGCGAGCCACGGTTTGCCGACCACTGGCCTAAGGAATAAAAAGTAACTGCTCTTTGTATAATGGCAGAAGCAACAAACTGTACAATAATACTCACAAATATCAGAAAGAGATCATAATATTCTTATTGGAAGCACACAAACAACTGATAATGCAAATCACTGTCACTACAATAACAGGGAAAAAAACCTACGCGCCAAGTTTTGTCTTGTAAGATCCAGGTAATCTGGTTCAGGTGCCGTTCCTCGCCTCTTTCTTTCTTTTTTTCTAAATATATTTTTATTGATTTCAGAGAGTAAAGGAGGAGAAAGTAACATCAGTGATGAGAGAGAATCACTGATCGGCTGCCTCCTACACACCTTCACTGGAGACTGAACCCACAACCCAGGCATGTGCCCTTGACCGAAATAGAACCTGGACCCTTCAGTCTGCAGGCCGACACTCTAGCCACTGAGCCAAACTGGCGAGGGCTCCTCACCTCTTTCCTAATGCTCCACCTACACTGGCTTTCACCCTGGCCGTCAACTATGCATAGGGTGTTCTCATCTAATTGTCTTTACAGCACTTGCTATTTCTTTTAAGGAATTATCCTCTCCTTAATTTAGGTCTCAATGCAAATGTCACCTTCTGATTGAAGACTTCCTGACTACTTAATCTAAAATAGATTCACTTTACATTTTAACTTAAAACTCCATAGTACTCAGTTCTATCTGAAAATCTACAAGGAACTTGAGGACCTAACTCTGCCTTCTAAATATAAGACCCAGAACAACGGTATATACACAGTAAGTATTTGTGTGACCCCTGAAAAATTAAGTTTGCAAATGATAGAAAGCAAAGTTAAAAAAAACAACAACAACCCAGCCCTAGCTGTTTGGCTCAGAGGATAGAGTGTCAGCCTGCAGACTGAAGGGTCCCAGGTTCTATTCCAGTCAAGGGCACATGCCAGGGTTGTGGGCTAGATCCCCAGTAGGGGATGTGCCAGAGGCAGCCAATCAATGATTCTCTCATCATTGATGTTTCTATCTCTCGCCCTCCCTCTCTGAAATCAATAAAAATATTTAAAAACAAAAACAAACAAAACAACAACCCAAACCAAAAACTCTTAATGAAAAAGTCTGTAATGTAAGAATATTCAAATACTCACTGAATCTCCATCATCTTTTTTAGAATCCCTTTTCAATGGCTCATTCATATCTTCTTGACTACGGAAGCTGAAATTCTGAATTGCTTCAGTGACACCTCTAAGAGAGCTATAAATGTCTTCAGAGTTCATATTTTCTGTGTCATAATCAAATGCACTATAAAAAAGACATCAACTAATTTTCATTTATGTGCAGTTTTAAAATACTAACACATTTGAGGAAATCATGTAGGATATTTATAAAGATGGGATTAGAGAATGTGTATTCCCCAAAGCAAAACAAAATCCAACAGCTATAGATGGTTAAAGTACATGTCCCCTTGCCCTCCTATTAAGGACAGCTTACAATGACTCTAACAATGTCACAACTGGTTTGTTTTTTTACCTTTAAAGATGTTCTGATTAACCAGGGGCCAGCAAGCTATGCCCCTGAAATGTAATAATGATTTTTTACATGTTTAAATAGTTGAGAAAAAAAATCAAACTATTTCGTGACACATGAAAATTATTTAAAATTAAAATTTTAGGGTGCATAAATAAATGGTAGTAGAATATAGCAATCCTAATTTATTTGGGTATTGTCTATGGCTATTTTCACCCTATAACATCAGAGTTGAGTAGAAGTGATAAAGACTGCATGGCCACAAAGCCTAAAATATTTACCATATGGCCCTTTGCAAAAGATTTGCTAACTCCTGTGATTAACTCACTAACAACAGAGATAAATGTATTTACACAATTAAGAAGGCAGAAAATTTTTAACACTGAACATATTATTGACATGAATTCTATAATCACATTCTAAAATTCAACTGAAGCTGAAATGTAGCTATTAAAATTGTTACATAACAGGAAGAAATAGGCTACACGAAAAGTGTGCAACATACTTTTCTTCCTTATGCTGATGACGTAGCCTATAATTGTAATGAGTATGATGAAGCATGGTATGTATGGCTAAATAACAAAAAATCCAGCTAATAACTACAAATGGACTACTATGCAAATTACTTTTTAAAAGGATAGGAAAAAGGAAAAACTATTAGTTTTTTAACGAGTCAGAACTTCATCTGAAATACAGCCCAAGCTTGAATTGCACAAGTGTGTGAAAATTATATGTGTTATATTTTATATTAAGGACCAATCTCAGTTACATTTTCCTTAATTAGTATTACATAATGTTATCCCTTCTCTATTTTTGTTTTTGTCTGTAAGCTTTATTTTTTCCACTTTTAGAAGTGGTTGGCTAATATTAGATCTAAATATCCATCGTTATAACTTGCCCTCACCATTTTCACTAAGTAGTATAACTAAAAGACACAATTTGCAGTTTATTGGATTTGTACAGCATATTTGAGAAACTTAACTATGCTATTCAATGTAACAAGCTGTAATTTACCAAAGTTATGTCACTAACTTTCCTTTTGACTTATTAAAAAAATTCTGTATCATATACATTATTATCATTTAAATGGTTACTTTTGGAATAAATGTTATATTTTTTGAATCTACTAAGTTTCTATTTGTCTGAAACCTTTCAAGTCAAGTGGAAATCAAATGGAATTATATTAACATCTGTTTTTCAATAACGGGAATCTGCAATAACAAACCTTGATGGAAAATTATCCCTTTATTACCTTGGAGATAAAGTATTCTGTGATGTATTGGTAGGAGAAGTAAGAGGACTGGACCAGTTGGCTGGTGAACGTGGTGTTGGTCTTGTCAAAGGACTCCCCATGGAACTCTGATGGAGGGAGTCAAATAAATATTAACGTATGATAGTTGTGTTAAGTTCAATTAAAATGCTCTTAAGGCATACAATCAAGAAGTTGAACAATATGAAAGACATATTTATAGATCTACCATTTAAATATTCATGTACTTATCTCTGATTTCTGTAGAAAAAAACTTTCTCCCCATTTAGAAGTCTAACTCTTCAGTCTTTTTTTGTTCTCCTCACTCACTGACTTTCCATTATTATCAATATCTTTTCATCAAAGATTCAACACAATCCCAAATTAAGAATTTTAAATTAGTTTCCTGTTCTGAGCCAATTTCCTTTTTCTTTTTGTTAATCCTCACCTGAAAATATTTTTTCCCATTGCTTTTTGAAAAGAATGTATTCTATAATCACATTCTAAAATTCTGAGAGGAGAGGGAGAGGGGAAAAGAGAGAAACAGCAATGTGAGAGAGACACATCAATTGGTTGCCTCCCACATATGCCCCGACTGGGCAAGGATTGAACCTGCAACCTAGGTACATGCCCTTGACCAGGAATAGAACCCGTAACCCTTTGGTGTGTGGGCCAATGCTCTCAACACTGCACAACACCAGCCAGGGCTCAAATTTTATTCTTCCCTGAGTTTGTTTTACAAATGATTTTCACAAGTCACCAAAGGCATAAAAATCTGGTCATATTATAAATTTGCCTATCTCTTAAGATGTATAACAATCCCTTCTCCTTTTAAAAAGATAACTGACTTTGGTCCCAGGAAATTATTCTCCAGACTGTTTTTAACATTCAGACTTTACTTTAAGCTTGCCATAAGTGAATCGATTTGTTCCTTTAGCCATTATCAAAGGTCTGTCTTTTAAAAACAAGTTAAATTTTTTAGGCATATTACATAAATGATCCTATACCATTTAGATGTATATAACTGCATTGTTTCATTTACTCTAACTTTATTTCTCTCAAATAAAATCCAATATATCTAGCACCTTTGGACTGACAAGCCTGTAATTATTAAATATGAACACATCTTTAAAGAATATTTTTATTGACTTCAGAGAGAAAGGGAGAGGAAGAGAAAGATAGAAACATCAATAATGAGAGAATCATTGATTGGCTGCCTCTTGCACGCCCCACACTGGGGATCGAGCCTGCAACCTGTGCATGTGCCCTGACTGTGAATCAAACCATGACATCCTGGTTCATAGATCGACGCTCAACCACTGAGCCACACCAACCAGGCTGAACACATCTTTTTAAGCACTACCCTCTTTGGATTTATACATTAATTCTGGAATAAGTCATCCCTCTAGTCCTCAAATAAGATTGGTTCATCTAAATAGCATGTTCTAATTTAATGGCATGCAAAGTTGATGCCTTCATCTAAATTCTTGTTCACATTTCTTTCCTTGTTCATACTTTGGTCACCATTCACCACCCTAATCTATACCAAATTATAATATAAACATGACAGGCCTAGGGATTCTATTCTTTCTGGGACAACAGTTAATTAGACTTAGGAAATGCTGTCTAATGTAGATGCAAACATTACATACTAGGGTCAGAAATTTATTTCACGTAGAAAAAAAAAAAGCAGTAATTGTTAAACCAACCATCATATTATACTAGAGGCCTGGTAAACGAATTCGTGCACCAGTGGGATCCCTTGGCCTGGCCTGCGGGATCGTGCTGAAACTGGCTCTCCGACATCTGCCGTGGGGTTCTGGATTGTGAGAGGGTGCAGGCCAGGCCAAGAGACCCCATCGGTGCACGATCGGGGCTGGGGAGGGATGTGGGAGGTTGGCCAGCCAGGGAGGGACCGTGGTAGGGCTCCAGGGTGTGTTCGGCCAGTCTTGCTCAGTCCCGATCGGCTGGACCCAGCAGTAAGCTAACCTACCAACTGGAGCGTCTGCCCCCTGGTGGTCAGTGCATGTCATAGTGAGTGGTCGAGCGGCCTTAGCATATCATTAGCATATTGTGCTTTGATTGGTTGAACGGTCAACCAGACGACCAGACACTTAGCATATTTGGCTTTTATTATATAGGATAATAGCTAAGAAAATAACTTAAAAATACCTGGGTTCCATTGCCAGTGTTTCGAAGGTGGTTATAAAGAAGCTTGGTAGCACCATCCTGAAAAGTTTTTGGTAAAGCTCCTAATAACATTGTAAACTCTGGGGTATTGAGTTCAAAGAGGGAAATCAGCACTGAGTGCGCCGCCTAGAAAACAAAGACACACAGAGGTAGATGAATATATTTTGGTTACTCAAAGAAGACCATTTTCTTTACTCAATATTTCTGTTCAATAACAAGGCTATCTTTCTCAGAAAAACAGAAGTTCTTATACACTTTAAAATTTCTTTATTAGAAATTTTTAACCTATTTACTTGAGCATATGAAAAATATTAGCCATAGACATGTGGCAGGGATGTTGAAAATACTAACAGATACTTAAAAAAACATTAGAGCCTTGACTGGTGGCTCAGTTGGTTGGAGCATCATCTGGTACACCAACAAGGTTGCGGGTTGGGTTCAATTCATGGTCAGGGTACGTAAGGGAGGTAACTGATTGATGTCTGTCTGTCTCTCCCTTCCCTCCTTCTTCCTTTCTCTCTAAAGTCAATAACAAAAAAACATCCTCAAGTGAAGATAAAAAGAACATCAGAAAGATCTGATGATATAGGAGTGAATACTTCCAAAGTTAAAATATAAATCTTTTCCTTTGGTGACCAACAATTTATTCATAACTATTCTGAAGATTATGGGGAAAGATCTAGGAAAGGATGTGGGAATAATATAGGAAAATTTAACGAGGTAGATAGACAGATACATGACTAAATTCATCAAAAGATCAATAGATAATGCCTAAAATTAATAAGTCAAGAACAGTGTAAGCTCTTATTTGAAATACATAGGAAAATAAATACAAGGGGAAAGATTTGAAATATTTTGAATGGTTACAAGATTAGAGGTTAGAGAATTATGGCAAGAATAGTTTTTTATTCTAAGTTTGAACATTATGCTCATATTAAGTGGATAAAACTTAGAACAATTTAAAACAGAACAGAAGATTAAAAAAAAAAAGGTCTTCATATCACCAGGTAAATAACTCAATGCTAACTGGTAATGACCTGAAAATATTAGCTTCCTTCATTGGCAAACCAAAATGACTGACTTGCTTTTCTAATTTATCTTTTAAAATTTATATTAAAACATACCTTCCGAACTTCAGAACTTTTGGGTTCTGTTGTCCAAGTGATAAACCGAGAGACTGCCAAGCGAGTTTCACTGGAATTTACAAAATCTCCTGGATCCATCTGTTTGGCTAGAGTTTCTATATATTTAAGGATAGCAACCTTCACCTGCAGAAGTAAGCACAACGAGAGGACAATCAGATAGATGGTCACTGAGGGACACTGAGAACACTTCAAAAACAATTAGGTGATTATTTTTTGACAAATAAAAGATGAAAAAAACAAATGCAACCAGCAAAGAATTAAACCACCACCTACCTACCTGAGGTACAAGTGTATGACAATGTGGATTTTTGTTTTTCACACACAGCAGTACTTTTAAGTCCCAGACGTTTCACTGCCCGGTTTGATCAATTGCTGAAGACTCTCTTGACAGAATTATACACCTCTCCTTCAGTCTGCCTTCAGAGCTTATAAATGACTCTTGTCTAGACTCCCTGAGAGCCAGTCTTTATCAACTGAGTATAATTTGGCTTTTGGGAAAATGAACCAAAGTATTTTGAAAATAAGGCATTACAAATCAAGTGAGTAATTAAGGTGGGCAATATAGGGTTTTTGTCAAATAAGGCCCACACAGTGAGACCAGGTTCTTTAATAGTTCCATCAAGTGCTAGAACTACCTTCCAACAGAAGTGTCACGGAAAATTTTACACTAGTAAAACTGGAGAAAAGACAACACTTATGTGTACAAGAGTTATATGTACGTTTAAAAAGTCTTATCATTCTCCCAGGAATGATGTGTGGCTACATGGTGGGATGCAAGCACACAACTTCTTCCTTAGAATTAGCTGTTTTTTATCCTTATAAAAAGCCACGGTTAAATTATCTCCCTTCTCTCAGGTATGTTGGGGAAGAAAAAGAGGTTGAGAACCACTATTTTTATTTCATTCATTCATTCATTTATTTATTTATAAATATATTTTTATTGATTTCAGAGAGGAAGGGAGAAGGAGAGAAAGATAGAAACATCAATGGTGAAAGAGAATAATTGATTGGCTGCCTCCTGCTTGCCTCCTTGACTGGAATCGAACCTGGGACCCTTCAGTCCGCAGGCCGACACTCTATCCACTGAGCCAAACCAGCTAGCGTGAGAACCACTATTTTTAAAGTCACATCTTCAAACATTCCAGGATTTATAAATAAGGGCTTTCTAAGACTTTATTAGTATAGTCCACTTTAGAAATGACACCTGGCAGAGTGCACAGTCCTTAGATACAGAAGGTTCCAAACACATAATAAATGCTGCTTTCCTGACTTAAAAAAGGGAAGGTTTAAATGTTCGATTCAGAGAGCAACTTTGAAAACATATTGCCAAAGATTAAGGTAATCCATTTTTTTGTGCACTTTCTGCCCTTATTGTTGATATTAATGGGTAATTTTTCTCAGTCAGTCCAAATAAGGTCTCTGGAAAGTACCATGCTAATATACAGAAAATAAAATATTAAAATAAGGTTCTGCTGCTTGTGTATTTTCTCTTTTCTGTTTCCAGTAAGACAAACAAGACAGAAGGGATCAAATTACATATTTCATTTCCAAGTGAATGAATTTAAGAATTACAACTTCATGAAATGAATTGGGAAAAAACACACACCATGAGTTAAGTTATCAGCCATCCTGGGTAAAATGTACAATGGAGAAGAAAAGAGACTATGGTTAACTGTGCAGTTGCAGGCCCCTCTCAATTACAGCAGAACATAATATTCTGTATTCTTGAAGTCATGTAACCTTCTATCAATGTTAATATCTGAAAGGTGCTATAGTAAATTAAAAAATGAACATCAATGTATGTTGTTTTCAATTTGCTATCATTAATAATTGAACAATGAGATTCAATTAATGCAGTATCTTAGCAATTTATAGAGGTGTGCAAAGTTTTAAAAGGGTTTCACAGAATAGGTGGGTTTATTATAACAACAGGCAAAATAACCACAATGCACATATAATCATTTGAAAGTTTACATTTTAGTAGAATATTTCTCGAGATTATATACATAGTCTGTAACTTTAATAACAGAAACATGCATTCTTCTTAAGAGGAGGAAAAATAATCTAGTTGCTAGATCAGGTGTGTATAATTTTCAACATGTGTAACCCAGAAAAAGAGGTAATCAAATTAAATTTATTTTTTAAAATATTACTTACTTAAATAAAGTCACTCTGTATTGCCATTTCTCCCTATTCTATTCCTTCCTTTCTGATATTTAACCACAGCATACTGTGAGAGAGATAAAATTTTATACAAACATCCATCTTTTATCTGAAAGATTCATAATTTTTCAAAAGATCTCATATTTTTTATTTGTATTTTTCTATAAACTATTAAGTTTTTTATTCTTAATCCTGTCACCCATCTGAACATTACTTCTATTTTTGGCGTAAGGTATGGATGGCTCCATGTAACTTCTCCTTGCTATCCTAAAACATCAATTTAAGAGCTGAAGAGTGATTTTTCCCTATAGCTTTGCATATGTGTATATATAACATATAATGTGTGTGTATATGTGTAATATAAAATACATAATAAAAAAGCCATATAAACTGTTTGTGATTCCAGTCTCCAGTATAATGTTTCCCCAACAGGAAAGCTAATTTTAAGTTGTCACTTTCCTTTCTCTCTTCCCTTTGTGTCTTTCTCCTCAGTCCTTAGAAATTTTATTTTCTCCCTCAACTCACCTATCACCCTTCTTTCTCTCCTCCCCCTCATTTTCTTCTCTCTCTTTCTTTTTATCACCCTTATTTCTTAAGCTAATGGTTTAGACCTCCATTTCCACAGGCCCATGAAGCATTTCTACATACCTTTTTAACACTTGAATATCTACCACCTAAATCATAACCCTTATTACAATTTACAGTTTATCAGTTATTATAGATAATAATGATAAAATATTATAAGTTCTATATTGCATTATAAATTTAAAATATCTAGCATAATGCCTTGGACAAAGAATGAGTTCTAAAAATATTTATCAACAATATAAAGTAAATTATTCTCTTCTGCAGGTCACTTTTCAAAATTAAAACAGATGGAATCCCCTTCACAAAGCAGTTCTGAGAAAATAACATTATGTTGAGAGTAAGTCAACCCTGGTAAGAAACACAATTGTGATTTCAAGACACAATCATATTTAGAAACTTAAAGGAAATTCAGTCCTGGGCAGTAATGCTTGTGGAAATATATTTCGTGCAGAACAGAGCAGAAAAATATAAGGATTGTCAATGCATATATGCTTGTTATTTCCCTGACTTTACTCTCATTTAATAATACTCACTACAAAACATTTTACTAAAGAATGCAGGAGTTCTTTGGTTTATATTATTTTTTATTTTAAATTTAATACTTAGTTTTATAACAAATTGGAATTCACCTAGTTTTCACATAATTGGAAAATGTGTGCTAACAACAATTGAGAAAGTTAAATTCTGATTCTAAATATTAGGCACACATCAGAAATATCACATTGAAAACAGCAAAAAACATGTTACTATTTCAGTTAAGGAGAACAGCACTGAGATTAAACTTAAAAATTTTTGTTTACTAAAATAAATATAGATAAAAGTGACATTTCACCCAAAATACCTATTCAGACTCTAAATTTAAAAGAGTATTGGGAAATCACAAACATAAAATTAGATAAGACTTTATAGAGCGAGTTTGCATCACGAGCCCAGGGTTAGATGGCCATACTTTGTGTTGCTTTCTAAATGTGTACTCCAAGTAAGCTTTTCCAAAGAATAGCCTGGCATTTGAATAACATTTGAAATTAAATTATGTGCATGCTTACAGGCTTACAAAGGTTAGTAGTTGAACAAAGATGCATACAAACACTATCCGAAACACTGCAGAATTTGGAAAGAGAGTTAAGAAAAGAAATAATGCAAAAACAAAAAAAACCTTAGAGCTCCAAAAAGAGTGAAGCTGGTCCCGAAGTGCTGGCTTGACTGTCTGAAAGTTTATAAAAACAAAATCCACTGATTGAAAAGCTTCTCAGGTGACACAAATATACACATCAACAGAACTTTATTAATAAAACATTTCAACTCATTATAATCTCTTCAAAAGACTTTTAAGTTTTTACCTTCAAGCTTGGTGTTTGAGTCTGATCAACTGTAAATCTCATTAGAATATTAAACTGAAGATCATTTGGAAAAGATTCTCTAAAATAAGGGGAAAAAAGCAAAACAAAATAAAAATTAAGTCAGCATTTAGCAAATTTAACAGCAAATTATGCTTAAACCAAAATATCATGTCATTCAAAAAGCATGCATGAAGTAGTAAGTATCTGTATGCGGTATCATCTATTTGATACAATACACAATAAAATTTATTCCCTGGAAAAAATCTCAACATTTGAATTTATGTCCTGTGGGGGGTTAAATAGCAATACTATGTAATTAATGGTCTATCTTGCCTCAACTATAGATTTAATTTAAAACCTATTCAGGGGGGTGGGGTTGATGACAAATATGGGATACCTTAATCAATAAAGTAATTTAAAAAAATAAAAAATAAATAAAACCTATTCAGAAAAAGTTCAACATTATCAGAGATGTTTCCCCACACCTAGTATCTGAATTATAGATTCACCTTAAATCAATAAATGAAAAGAATATTTGAAATAAGTCACTTCAACAATCTATACAAGAAAGTAAAAATATAGCATTGGTTCAAAATCTTCTGAAAAAAAGATTCTGAATATTTTAATGCATAATAAAACATTCTTTTTAAACTTAGAAAATAATTTATTTCTACATTAAATTGAATAAAACCTTCAACTCGAGTTAGTAGATATATCTTAATTACAATAAAATACTACCTTAAATACTGAACAAATGTTAATGAAATTTTTATTAAAGAAAACAGTGTTTGATTTAAGGACCAATGTCGCATGAAATACACAAGTGAATGGGCCTCACTAACAATTTTAAAACGGAGCCTATGCAGTTCAAATGGTTTGAAAAGACTTACATATCTGAACTTTTAACACAGGAACTAAATAGTCCAATTATTATCAGGTAAACTTGAAATATATAAAGAAAATATTACCTTGTAATATCAAGGGCTTTCTGAACTTTTGCCTGAACAGACCCAAGCAAATCAGCACCCATTTTTTTTAGTAGTTGCGTCAGTAATACAAATAACCAATCTTGAAGATCATCTTTGTGGACTTGTATGAAGTCCACTAGTGTCTCCAAAAACATGCTGAATACCTACAGTTGATAAACAGGGGAGGAGGGAGAAAAAGGAGGAAATATTGACCTTTATGATCAATTCAAACTGAAATAGAAAGGAATACAGGAATCAGAGGCACAGCGATTGGCAGCCAAGCAGAAAAATAATCTCTCTTGCTTTTCATTGGACTCTGTGATACAAGAGTACATTTGAAATGTTATCCAACTTCTGCTGAAGTTCGACAATTAGCTATTCCATGCAGCATCACTTGGTAAAGAAACTTTGGCCGTAATGACTGGCACACCTATAGCTTAAATTGGTTAAACTGAAATCCATTTCATCTGAAATTTAGGGCAAGAAACTACCTATAGTTTCACTGGCCCTACACTCTTATGAAGAGTGGCACTGAGTCATCAGAAGATGACTATGCTGATAGCTACCTTAAAGCATAAGGTTATTCTGACATAATGGGCTAATTAAAGGCTCTTTAGATTTCTCAAAAAGTCAGTTGTCACAGACTTTTTGTTTTGTTATAAGATATATTACTTACTAAAACTGCCCCAAAAGTAATTTTAAATGATTTGGGATAACTATAACTAAAATATGTAAATTCAGGATACAAATTTACATCTAAATTTTAATGATTTTTAAAAAGTCCTACTCTTCATTTCTATTGATTGGTTTATACCTGGTTCCAGTATTAACACACTAGTTTAAAAAATTTTCTAAGATGAAAAACATACTAAGGGAAGGAATGCTAATATTCATAAGTGATGTATGTCATTAAAATACTTATGAAAAGTGACTTACTTAATGTGTATTATATCTCTTTACAAGAAATTCCACAGCATACTGGAAAATTTGTTTCTAGGTAAATAGGAAAAAAACTCTTAAGACAATGTCAGGCATGTTGTATTGAGACAATTTATAATTACAAGTTATAAAAATTATGGTTTAAAAAAGTTAATCTGAAAGTAACTATTTTAATTTGAAAATTAAAAATTTTGTTCTCAATACATACTTTATTTCTTTTATACAATTATATATAAACTTCCATTTTTCCTCATGTTAGAAATGAAGAATTTTTTCTAACAAAATTTTAACTAAGCTTTAACATTGTATGAATTAGAAAATATACACTTTCATTATTTGCTAAAAATGCTCTGTATTTATAAAAGCAGGAACTATGACTATGTACTTAAAATTTTCTAGTACTCTGATCCCCAGGCAACATCTGCTTCAAAATACTCTTATTCACAATGCAGAGTCATTAACTTTGTTCCACCCCCACAGCCACAGCCAAACAACCTGGCTTCTATTAGATTTAAAACTTGGCCTACTGCTAAATTAAAACCGTCTCTGGCCCTCAATTCAGGACTCAGAATACTGTTGAACTTCACTAGACCTACCCTCCGACAAATGCATGAATCTAACCTAGCACTCACTTTTACTGGTACCTGGCAAATCTATTCAGCCAGGTGTGCTGGAGATAGTTAGCACCTACTTAGAAAGTAGACTATTAAATATTCACGAATTTTGTGAGCTGGTTGGTAGCTTGAAATAAGCCATTGCGGGGGTACTTACACTTCTGAAATTATAGCAAACACTATAGATCAGGGCTTCCTGCCCTTCTCCCAAACCTGGTTTACCACTATACCACTCTCTTAATTCTTGCCTATTTTCCTGAAGACTCCAAGTTTAAGCTTTCACTATACCAAAATCCATTCTGAAAACTATACACATTCGAATGCCTAGGTCAACTTTCCAATTTTATTTGGTTCTTAGGAAACAGAACCAGAAAAGTGACTTCCCAAGGTTTCCACAGCTGGTTTTCGGTTGTGTTCCATTCATTCTATTGCTAAATAACTTAGCTTATCTACTTTACTGTCATTCAACATAGAATTCTCCATTCACTTTTCTCCTACTTTGATTTCATTTATAGCTATACTTCCAATAATTGTCTCTCTAAAAGACAGCCATTTTGCCGGCAGGCGTGGCTCACTGGTTGAGTGCCAACCTATGAACCAGGAGGTCACAGTTCGATTCCTGGTCAGGGCACATGCCCAGGCTGCCGGCTCGATCCCTAGTAGAGGGTGTGCAGGGGGCAGCCAATCAATGATTCTCTCTCATTGTTGATATTTCTATCTCTCCCTTCCTCTCTGCAATCAATAAAAATATATTTTAAAAAAAGAGCCATTTCCTTTGTAAGACTAATATTTCTCTTCTGTATTCTTGCTCTCTAAAGTATGGTCTCCTCCACTATATATTTATTCTCACTTAAATACTTTCCTTACGGATGCAAAAAGACACTGTCTTAAGAATTTCTCCTTCAATTTCCATCTTAATGTTCCCACCAATGACCTTTTAATCGTGAAATGTAGTAGCCTTTCATGAACTTAGTATGCTTGGCCATTCTGAAGCTTGATACTGCTTTACTCTTATTATTTCCTTCTTTCTTCCATTCTTGTTGCCAAGCATTTTCCTTTGCATCCCCAATGTGAGGTGATTTAAGAGCCAGTCTTCCCCCTGATTCTCTTTTAATAGGAAGTATGACGTTGACAGGGCCTTTCTGACCTAGCCTACTAGGTCCCATGACTTCTAGAACAGTTCTCTCTTTTGGCCTTCCTCAATCTATCAATCACACCATCATTGTAGGCACCAGGCCTTTCTCACCAAGTCTGGGTTTTTGTAGTAGCCTGTCTTTAGTTTTTCTATTTCTGTATACCAGGGTGAAAAAAGTATTTCTGTAATAGGCCAGATAGTACATGTTCTAAGCTTTTGCAGGCCACATGATGGTATTTGTCACAACTATTTAACTCCGCTGTGGCTGCACAGCCACAGTATGCAAACACATGAGCATAGCTGTGTTCCAATATAACTTTATTTACAAAATAGGTAGCAGGCCAAATCATGCTTCTTTCTCACCATAATATTGTAATATCACTCTTTTGATATAAACAAAATCTTTTAATGTCCCCACTTTCACTGTCTATAGGATAATGTCTCAAATGCTTAGAGACATCAGTTAGACATCTCCAAACTGACCTTGGACTATCTGGCAACACAAACTCTTTTTCCCTGAACACATCTCACTCACATTCCTGATTTCCTTCCATACTCCCCACTCACTCTATTTACACACAGTATGTGACTCACTACTACCACTTACATCCCAGCTTAGAAGCTTCTTGGATAATAGCCACTGATTCTTCCTACTTGAAACTTGTGGTGGGGCTAGCTTTTTGGTGCTTTTTAACTTTTTCTATATTTACATTATTTTCCCATTTGGAATATAGAAGATTTGAGAATAAAGACTATATTTTTATACAGTCTTGCATCATGTATTTGAACCAAGCTCAAGGTTATTAGAGGCTGAGGATCAAGTATAAAGTTGTTCAATGAATGTGTAGGAAAAGTTCCTTGAAGAGTAAGAATTACCTCCTAAGTGAAACTTGCTCTGTAATTAACTGGCAGCTAAGCTTTTTTCTCCAATGCAAGAGAAGATATGTAAGACTCCCTTTATCTCAGCTAAATTTAACTTCTTTTTCTTTCCTATAAACTTTCTGAATCTCCCACTTCTCTGGACTCAAGCTAGCCCAGCAGTCTCTTTCTCTCATGCTAACATATCCAAAGTTGATGATCCTGTCAAGCTACTGCTATTTCCTTCAAAAAGACTTCTCCGAGTCTCCTAAGTAAAAAGTTCTTTTGATTAAATATAATGTAAGTATAGCTGAATAAAAATGTATACATGGTATTGATAGTTTTCTATATATAGAACTATACTATTATTTTTCAAAATACTTATATCCTATCAATGGTACTTACTAACTGGTAATATATAGCTGTCGTCTACATGTATCAATCTAAAAAAATATATTGGGAATTTCACTAATATTTCTTACTTGATTGCCCTATCACAAAGAGTTTACTGTCAGATGTTGATAGTCTCCCATTTCCTTATCTATGATTAAAGGAGAAAATGAAAAGTGAATATGCTAATATAATACTAGGACTAAAAATTTGAAGAAAATGTTGAGAATCACTGCTTTGTTTGCTCTTAAGGAATGACATTATTATAATATTAGAAAGTACATATGGGGTGTAGGGAACTAAATTTTTAAAAGTAATAGTGAAACTTGGAAATGATGTTATTAATAATTCAATGGAGCCAAAGTTCAATGGAATCAACTTATGTTCCCACAAATCTCACAAATATAACTTATTGGGGGAAAAATCATAATATTTGAGCTATTACAATTGAGGCAGCCTTTTCTTAACCTTGCTTGTATCTTAGGTGTGCCAGTCATCAAATACAGAACAGAAGAACATAATCAAATTAGATTAATTAGTAGATTAAAAAGCACATCTCCAAACAGAATGACAGCTTGCATAACTGCGAATAGCATTTCGTGGATTGCAAAGGGTCCAACACTGCATGAACTCTTCGGGAGAGAAAATAGAGAAAAAGGGTTAATTGCACAGTCATGCAGTAAAGTTAGGTTTCCAACAAATATTGAACCAACTTACTCTCTATTGAGAGTTCCAACACAGGGGACAGCATGCAAAAAGAAAAAAAGAAAAAAAAAGAAAAACACACAAATTAGTCGCCATCAATGCAAAGTTCCTGTATGGAAGAAAAACACTTAGAAAATAAAAGTGACAAATGTTTTTCAGTTGTATGATAAACTCAAAATAGTTTTCAAAACAAGAGTTCAATGAGTAGTATGGAAAAAGAGCATGTGATTTTCTTGTCTCTCTCTCTCATCTCCTTACCAATGAAATTAAAAACAAAAAATCCCCTTTTTTTCCCAGACCCTATATCCTTGAGGCTCAACTTTTGGAAAGAATCGAAGACTAACAGACACCTGCCCCCATTTATGGATAATGCCAACATTTGCTCCCAAAGCATGGCATCCAGAATTTTTCTTTATTTTTTCCTCCTCAGAAGCAACAGATTTACAAATTATTTCTGTGAAGGCTTGGAACAATTACTATTGTTTGGAAGTAAAAAAATAAGTGTTTATACCACAACTTTTAATTTTTCCCAGATGAGTGTCATGGTCTCCTGATCCTAGGACCACAGGCAGCTCAGTACCTAGAACACTCTCCAGGAGACCAAATGTGACCTTCCAGGGCGCTCAACTGTGTCCCATTTTAGTAGTTCCAGGCTGAATTCCTACCCTCACTTTCAAGACTCAGGAGTGTGACTTCAAGAGGTAGAAAGGACCACACAGATCATAAAATGCCAACTGAAAACAAGCACTCCTTACACTTGAGGGGAAAATGGGTCTAGAGCAGTCAAAATAAAAATCATCCCTGAACTCCTTAATATTTCAAACTTATTAAATTTAAATTTAGTTTTTAAAAACTTATATTGTGCTTGCTGTGTTCTAAGGGCTTTATAGATATAATTCACTTAATCCTTGTCCCAATTATATGAGGTGGGAATTACTATTAACTCTATTTTACAGACTAGAGGCCCAGTGCACAAATTTGTGCGAGGGTGGGGTCTGGCTGGCCCACCCCGATAGGGGCTGATTGGGCGGGCCAGCTGAGGGAGGGGCCTCAGGCAGTTGGCTGGCCAGCCCCGCCCCCAATTTGGGTGGGAGTGGGGGGTGATCGGGGGTGGGGCCAGTTGGGGGGAGGGGCGGCAGGCGGTTGGCCAGCTGGCCCTGCCTCCTGGTCGAGGGGAAAATTTGCACATTAGGCTTTTTTATATAGGATTAGGAAACCAAGGCACACACTGTTAATAAGTGTTGGAGGTCAAATTTGAACCCAAGCAATCTAGCCCCACTATGCATACTTGTTATCACTGTGTGTACTGCTTCTCTTATACAATTATTAAGGGGCTTTAAATTATACATTTGTACTTCATGGTCTAAATTACTGTCACACATGTATTGTGGATCCCTTACTTCCATACTGGTATCTGAAGTAAAATAAATAAATAAATAAATAAATAAATAAATAATTTATCAAGTTATAGACATCAAATATTTTTAGCTTGCAAACTCTATTTACCAAATACCAAATACCTGGCACATTACTTCTGTCCCAGGAAAGAAATGCAGCATCTATTTCAACTATATTCAGAAAGAGCTCTTTTCTAACCCTTCCTTTCTGGGATGTCTGCACTGTACACTGGAGTTTGCCTGACATTTTAGTTGGTCTCATATCCTTACCCTAATATATCAAAGGAAAACATTCTGGGGGCTGAGCGGGTGACAAAGGGATGAAAGGAGATGGGACTTTCATGGATGCTCACAATTTGATTTTCTAATATCCCCTTTCTGCTGGGGACAGCAGGTGGTCTGCCATGTTGGGGAAGAGGACAACTTTCAGTTATCATGGAAGCTGGCTACTATCCAGAAGCTATTAGCATAGAGACTGATATGCTGACTTCAACCTAGAACATGGGAAAACACACCTAATCCTGCTCATGGTGTGAGGTACCTCCCCAACTCTAGGGCCCATTCTGAGGGCAAGGCTTCAGATGGTTTCTGCCCTGTGAGCTTGCAGAGAAGTGATTCCAATTCAGTGTAAAGAGTTAACCCAACCCAGGCTAGAAAAAGTGTCCCTGATAGCATACTTAAAGTTATAGGGAAAAGTGCTGGCACATGTGGGGAAATGAACAATTCATGCGGGGCTCAGATGAAGAAGCAATAACAAGCCAAAATGATAGGCTTTGTTCGAACATTTTCTTGAGCAGTCACTGAAGTGCTGTAAGCTGGTAGAGAAGGTTTATTTACCTTTGAGAAAGTATGCTAACTAAGGCAGTGTGTAGAATTCAGGGGTAAAAGGTGGGGAGGAAGTATAACAGGCAAAAGATGATGGTGTCCTGAATTAGCAGTGGGAACAGAGAATTATTTATTTATTTAAAAATATATTTTATTAAATTTTTTACAGATATTTAAACGATCGAATCAATTAAGATTGAGTGAAGCCCGGATGGCATGGTGGTTGAGCATCGACCTATGAACCAGGAGGTCATGGTTCAATTCCCAGTCAGGGCATGTGCCCAGGTTGTGGGCTCGATTCCCAGTGTGGGTGTGCAGGAGGCAGCCGATCAATGATTCTCTCTCATCATTGATGTTTCTATATATCCCTCTCCCTTCCTCTGAAATCAATAAAATTATAATTAAAAAAAAAGAAAAGATTGAGGGAAGTTTCTAGAATGATGCCCAACTTCTTCACTTAAGCAATGAGGGGATAGAGGTTTCATCGTATGAGATAAACCAGTGCATGAGAAAGAATAGTTTTGAAGCTGAAGATGACCTGTAGTCATGTGACTAAAAGTACATGAGGAAAAACAGGGGCTTTAAGGACATGTTTGAGAGTCATTAAAATGAAGCAGGTAATTTATTCTTCTGAGAAGGTATGAAGTTGAAAGCAGAGAAATAGGTATCTGCAAATAAGAGCAGAAGAAATGGTGTGAAAGAGACTAAGTCAGGCACAACAGAAGGGGAAAACCAGATCTCTTCCTCCTCTCCCACAGAACAGTCCTTAAAATAACAGAAAGAACACGTTGAATAAACAAAAAGGGATGGCAATCAACAAACTGAAATTTATGAGAAATTCCTGACTACGCTAATGAGACCATATTATCAAGACACTTGATACACATTGTATTTATGTAGTCGAACAACAACTTCAAAGTAAGCCCTCCCTCCATTTCAATTGGAAGAAAGGTAGGAAGAATGGGTTGATGGGTAGTTAAGTTTGCTGTTTTAGAATTAGGAAATGAAGTAAGAGGCCAGGACATCTACTTGGGGCATGAGATGGGTAGGGAGGTGAACAGGGCTTGATTTTTGAGGACAGACTATTTGACACGGTCTCCACGGAGGACAGAAGAGAAAGATGAGAGGAAGAGAATTACCAGGCAGCCCTGAATACTTAGACAAAAATCACAGATCAGAAACGGAGAATGGCTGGAATATATAGGAATGCACAGGGATGGTTTCACCCAGCAGGGGCTAGAGTATATCGTTCCAACCTTCAATCAGCAGCATGAGCCTCTCTAATAAAAGGTCTTTAAAAAAAAAAAAGGCCCTAGCTGGTTTGGCTCAATGGATAGAGCGTAGGCCCATAGACCAAAGGGTCCCGGGTTCAGTTCTGGTCAAGGGCACATACCTTGGTTGCAGGCTCCTCCTCAGGCCCAAAGCCTGGTCAGGACTCATGCAGGAGGCAACCGATCGATGTGTTTCTCTCACATCGATGTTTCTCTCTGTCTTTCCTTCTCTCTTCCACTCTCCCTAAAAATCAATGAAAAAATATCCTCGGGTGAGGATTTAAAAAAAATTGATTTGAGAGAGGGGGTAGGAGGGGACATTGGTTTGTTGTTCCACTTATTTATGCATTCACTGGTTGATTCTTGTACTAGTATGTGCACTGATCAGGGATCCAACCCCCAACCTTGGCGTAAAGGGTTGATGCTCTAACTAACTTTGCTACCCAGCCAGGACTTAAAGGGTCTTAACTATATGTTTCTATTTTAGTGTCAGTAACTTAAGAGTTGATACAGAACAAGAGCCAGCAAACTGCAGTCTGTAAAAGAATGGTTTATATTTAAAAAAAATTTAAGTCAACAGGTCAGTTAGTGACACATGAAAATTATATGAGAACTAAAATGTCAACATTCATGAAGTTTTATTGCAAGCCAGCCATCTTCATTTATTTAAACATTGTCTATGGATGCCTTCATGCTATTAATGGCAGAGTTGAATAGTTATGACAGAGATAATTTTGGCCCACAAAGCCTTATTTACTATTTGGCCCTTTACAGACTCTTGATAAAGAACTAAACTGTATTTGAAAGAAAAGTATAAAAAACAGTTGCTTGATACGGGAGGTTGCAGCTGTTGACACTTTATAAAGATATGTTTTATTTATTATTTTTTTTAATTTTAAATATATTTTATTGATTTTTTTACAGAGAGGAAGAGAGAGGGATAGAGAGCTAGAAACATCGATGAGAAACATCGATCAGCTGCCTCTTGCACACCCCCTACTGGGGATGTGCCCGCAACCAAGGTACATGTCCCTGACCGGAATCGAACCCAGGACCCTTGAGTCCGCAGGCCGACGCTCCATCCACTGAGCCAAACCGGTTTCGGCCATATAAAGATATGTTTTAAAAAGGGGTGGGGAAATATCTGCTATTTTAATAATAGCAGGATATAATGCTAAAACTTGAAATCAAACCTTTAAACTCAGGATATAGTGATACTAGAGGCCCGGTGCACGAAATTTGTGCGGGGGGGCGGGGGGGGGGGGGGGAGGGGTGTCCCTCAGCCCAGCCTGCACCCTCTCCAATCTGGGATCCCTCTCACAATCCAGGATTGCTGGCTCCCAACTGCTCACCTGCCTGCCTGCCTAATTGCCCCTAACCACTTCTGCCTGCCAGCCTGATCACCCTCTAACCACTCCCCTGCCAGCCTGATCGACACCTAACTGCTCCCTTGCTAGCCTGATTGCCCCTAACTGCCCTCCCCTGCCAGCCTGGTCACCCCTAACTGCCCTCCCCTGCCAGCCTGGTCACCCCTAACTGCCCTCCCCTGCCAGCCCGGTCACCCCCAACTGCCCTCCCTTGCAGACCTGGGTCCCCCCCAACTGCCCTCCCCTGCAGGCCTGGTCCCCCCCCCCCAACTGCCCTCCTCTGCAGGCCTGATCGCCCCGAACTGCCCTCCCTTGCAGGCCTGGTCCCTCCCAACTGCCTTCCCCTGCTGGCCTGATTGCCCACAACTGCCCTCCCCTACTGGCCATCTTGTGTCCACATGGGGGCAGACATCTTTGACCACATGGGGGTGGCCATCTTGTGTGTTGGAGTGATGGTCAATTTGCATATTACCTCTTTATTAGATAGGATAGCCTGTTTATCCTAGTAAATTACATTACTGGCAGAGCCTCTCTTGGACAATCACCAAAAACAAGTTAAACAAAAATCTTCTAAGTACATTTGTCTTCACTGAACTAACTAAAACAACAAAAAATCAAACCAGACAAACAAAGCTAGATGGGTCACTAAAAACTGTTAAAAAATTCTACGAGGAAAAACTAAAAAGTACCCTTCCTGACAATCCTAGGGAGGGATGTAGCTGGTTCTCCATATCTATTAAGGGAGGCCAAATAGTTCCTTTACCAGCATCAAACTCAGCTTTATTTTATTTCCAAGAGACTTTTAAAAAGTGTTTCTCCTTATTTCATGTAAATTGTAGCATCCAACTAAACTATAGTATTGTCTTAACCAGATAATCAAAAATTATGACTTCAAGAAATAAACAAGGCTCAGTCTTCTACCTTCCAGGAGGAATCAATTATTAGAGATGTTTTAAAACTTTTCATTTTAAAGTTGTACAGATTATAAATTAAAATATATTTTTAGAAAACAAGTCCACATAGATCATAACTGTCTTGTCCTTTGTCTTATATTGCCAACAAAGTACATCAACAGTTAATTTGTTCAGAATTTATAAAAAAATTTGCATTAAGGCAAGTCCTACAGCTGTAAATAGTGGTACCAATGTCAGTATAAAATTGTACAGTTACCTACCTACAGGTTGAGAGTTATAAATTTTTAAAGTTTTATTAAATAAAGTGCTTTAATCTTTGTCTTTAATGGGATTTTTACATTCTTGGATAAAATAAATATACCTTCTGATAGAAGATAATATTTTAAAATTACTATTTTAAAATATTGGTAATTTATTAGCTGGATTTTAGATTAAAGTGGGATTTTAATATTTTTAACTAGTGTTGTTAAGTAATGAAAAGAGCAGAGATAGAAAAAAAAGAAAAAATGATATGTGCAACAATAAAATGAAAAAAACACACAGTAAAGTGAAATTCATTAATATTTTTCTTATAATTTCCTTTCCACATCTCCCTCTCATCTGGGTTAGAAATGCTCATGTAGATACCTGGTGTCTGTCCTAAAGGAAGATACATAATAAAGTTTCACCATTGTCAAATACACTGCTGAAAACAAAATAAATGAATACATTTTACAATAGTACTGTCCATCAAAGTAAAGCAAAATTTCACAGTACATATGCAGATTATGTAGAAGTACTTAATCAAATATGTTTTAAACGACACTAAAAACTGAACAACATTCTTAAATTTTTATGGACTATTTCAATATACAAATTGCTTCTTTCAGATTACTATCGAACTATGGCTAAAGCCATTTTTTTGTGTTATTTAATAAAATTCTTTTCTATAAAACTGTTCTTTTAAGATAGTATATGTTTACATTAATGTTGTAATAATCACAGAAGAGAACTGCATAAAAAGTTACAAACTTACCCCAATTATTTCCTTTATAAATAGTGGAATGTTTTTAAATACAAATACATATACTCATCCTGACTAATTTATAAGAGTTCTGCTTGTTAAAATTCCCTTCAGTTTGTAGTCTTAGACAATCACTCTTCCAAGAAGCTTAAATGATTACCAGAGAGCAACTTCTAAATTATGTATGATATAAAACAATTTCAATTATATTTAAAAAGATTATTACAATTCTAGGGCAATAATAAAAATGGCTTTTTTTTTGTTTTGTTATTATTTTATTTCTTTTTTGGGCAATATACAAATGACACCTACAGGAGTAAATAATCTTAAATACTAAAACATACCTTGCCATGAGGATCAGCAAACATTCTTGTGAAAATTTCACATAGTCTTTTCAGTTCAACTCGACTGTCAAAATAATAAAGTGGCTAATTAATACCTTGTTGTAGGAAGAAGTCACTTAAAAGTAACCTTACATATAATTGGGCTTAAAAAAAATAAGCCCTCAAAACTGAGGAATTTGTAGGATTTACTTGTTAGAGCTAAATATAAATTTATCAAATACAACAATAATTCTGTTGCAACCCACTTTATTGTAAAAGCTGAAAGTTATAAGAGAATAGAATTGTATTTTATTAATGTAGCATGACAGGGAAAACTGAACAAATGTCATTCCCAGAATCTTATCCTTTTAAATGCAAACATGTTTTCTTAAATTCTGTCATTTCAGGGCTAAAATCTTTCTCAACTATGCCATTTAAGATGATATACTGAACCTAGTATTACTCTAATCCTGATGGGACTGGGGACAATATTACAATGATTTATTGCAGTGACTCGTGAAGTATGATATGCAAACATTAAACTATATTAGACAGTACATAGAAAAAATTTTCATTTTAAATTTTATAGTGCTAATACTTCCTAAAATAAATACACAGCTAATAAAACCCTGATTTTAGGTATCAAATCAGAAAGTAACCTTTTATTATCCACCACACTCAAACCTACAAATTATCTGAAACTAGGTTCTTAAAGGGGAAGTCTATAGAGGTTTAAAACATTACACAGATAAAAGCAAAGAATTCAGGGGGAAAAGCAAGCAAAAGCTATCAGGAAAATAAACAAAACCAAAACAAAAAACAAAACAAAAAACCCCACCACAAACTAAAAACCCATATAAACTTCTCTCCTTAAAGAAATCATTCCAATTCCATTTCATATTACTCTAAGATTCACATATTACACAAACACTAAGCATATACCTTAATTTTCAAGTGAACATAAATTCTTTCCTCTCACTAAAATTCAGGAATGAATTTTAATAAACCAGTCAGCTTTAATATTATGTGCATCTTATTTATTTTAATTTTAAAAATTAGTAACATTTTTCATTTAACATCTATTTGTGAATAAAAAGTTTCCTTTTAAAATGTTTTTTGCCCTGGCAGGTATGGCTTAGTTGGTTGGGCATCAACCTGTGCACTGAAAGGTTCCTGGTTTGATTCCCAGTCAGGGCAAATGCCTGGTTGCAGGCTCAATCTCTGGCAGGGGGCACAAGGGAGGCAGCCAACTGATGTTTCATTATCACATCAATGTTTCTCTCTCACACCCTTTCCCTTCCTCTAAAATCAACTTTAAAAATCTTTTTTAAAGGTTTCTTTAGCCCGGCCAGTGTGGCTCAATGATTGCATGTTGCCCTATGAACCAGGAGGTCATGGTTCAATTCCAGGTCAGGGCACACGCCTGGGTTGCAGGCTGAATCCCCAATGTGGAATGTGCAGGAGGCAGCTGATCAATGATTCTTCCTCATCATTGATGTTTCTATCTCTCTCTCCCTCTCCTTTCCTCTCTGAAATCAAGAAAAAAAATATTTTTAAAATAAATTTTTAAATTGATGTCAGAGAGGAAGGGAGAGGGGGATAGAAACATCAATGATAAGAGAGAATCATTGATTGGCTGCCTCCTGCAGGCCCCCTACTGGGGATCGAGCCCACAACCCAGGCATGTGCCCTTGACCGGAATCAAACCCGGAACCTTTCAGTGTGCAGGCCGACGCTCTATCCACTGAGCCAAACCAGCTAGGGCAGAAAAAAAATTAAAAAAAAAAATGTATTTTATTGATTTTTTACAGAGAGGAAGGGAGTGGGAGAGAGAGTTAGAAACATTGATGAGAGAGAAACATCAATCAGCTGCCTCCCGCACCCCCCCCCCCCCACCACTGGGGATGTGCCCACAACCAAGGTACATGCCCTTGACCAGAATCGAACCTGGGACCCTTCAGTCTGCAGGCCGATGCTCTATCCACTGAGCCAAACCGGTTACGGCAGAAAAAAATATTAAAATAATGTTTCTTTAAGTAGAATAAGTGAATTTGAAAATTTCTTAGTATAATAGTACAGATCATCCGAAAGGCCTGAAGATTGGGAAAATATTTTAATACCACCTTCTAAATTCAGGACAAGTCTGTTCCTATACCAGTATCTCTAAAGTGTTATAGAAACCAAAGTCAAGTCAAAAAGTGCTAAATAGGACAACTATTTTAAGGCAACACAACTCACCTCAGTGTTCTCTGATTTTTTAGTAAGTTCTGCAAACCCAGAAGGCCTTCTTTCCTTTCTGACCAGTTGGAACTAGCACACCTATTGAGGACTTCTGCCACATCTTCGGTCTGCCGCATATACGTAGGAATACTACCATTTCGAGAACTGTAGGAGCGTTCTGAACAAGCACTAGACGCATCGCTGTTGGCATCATCATCTGAATGCATTCCATATGACTCATACCTTCTTCGAGCAGGTTTTTTCTGTTATATACATAAAGATTCTTATTAGGGGTAGCTAAAAGAACACTGGTATTTCACAATTTCCACTGATACAAAAGGACTGGTTTTTGTTTTAAAATCAGTACAAAGCATGCTGCTAAATATTTTAATAATATAATGTCAATATTTAGTTTTTCTTCAAAAAACATGTTTTAGGATTTAGTAGAAGATGAAATATTCTTTATGGGAAGTGGTAGAAGCAGAGTAACACTATCGAAGTTCAGATATGTAAGTGGGAAGTGATAAAAAATGTGGGTTTTCCTTCTTTCTTCTTTTCTTGGAAAACCAAGGACTACCAAATTATAAATGAGCAGAAACTGTACTGGAAATCTGAGTTGGTAAGAAGAAAATATTACCTTTTTAAAGGATGAGAATGGATTAGGAAATGGACAATGGATTAATTTAAAAACTCAGGTAAAGTTCTATTTTTCCTGTCTATATCTCTTTCCTCTCTACTTTCCTTTTACTTCCACTACCATTTCTCTTCCACTCCTTCTTCCCTTATACCCAACTCTCATGTCACCTTGAGAAATAAAATACAAACAATGATGAGAACCAGTTTTGCTTACTATTATTTATAGGAGGCAAGCTCCTTGAGGGTCCTCCAAGTTTTCCACAATGTGTCTATACCATCTATTTGAATAAATATGAGAAAGTATATTTAGATTCCTTTACATGTTTATTATTTAATACTAGAGGCCCGATGCACGAAATTCATGCAAGAGTGGGCCTTCCTTCCCCTGACTGACGGCACCGGCTTCCCTCTGGCACTCGGAACCAGGGCTTCCCTGGCAGCCCCGGCTTCATTCCGGAAGGTCTTCTGGTTTAATTAGCATATTATGCTTTTATTATTATAGATATGTAACTGCTAATTATACCTTGCATATCAAAAGTGAAATGAGAGAGTAAATGGATTATTTGATATTTCCTTGGGAAAATTAAAAGCAAATCTTTCTGTAATCTAAAAATCTGTTAAACAGAATAAGTGGATTTGAAAAGTGAGAGGTGAAGACATTTCTACAAAACAGGTTAAGCACTATTATTTAAAATAGTTCCAGATGGCTATAAACTCTCCAAATTCTAAAATCTAAAAGAAATATAACTTGAATCAAATTCAAATATTATATAATGACGTTTCCACCACTAAATGCCTTATATTAATTCAGAGATGCCAACTTAATTTAGAATAGCAGTAATGTGACATTTCCTGTGTCGAGCTCCAGGATTTGTTAAAGATATCAGTGTGAATGACATCATCTATTTGTATGAAGTATTCAAGCTTAAAGGATGAGAATCCCAATATCTACCTATTCTTAATCAAACATATAAAAAAAGACAGGATGTATGTCTAAAGATTTTATTCACTTGAAGTTTTTATAGTACACTATCATCTGTTAATGTGATAAAGGAAAGAAAAGGTTACGGTATCATAAGATTTCATAAAGTAGCAATGTCTATACCTTAGTCCGCATGTCTCCTAAGAGCTGAGAGCAGTAAATTTTTAAAGAGAAAAATTAAAAATAATGAAGAACATTTTGCTACACAGCACAATGAAGTAGGAATACATAATGCTCATAATCAGAAACATTAAACTTTTTAATATATAGATACATAAGAACAGCTTATTAGCAGGCTATATCTTTAATTGCACCAATTAAAACATATGTAAGCACAAAAATATTCCCTTAACCAGTTTTCCCAATTCAAGTCTTCCTATTTGGATCCTTTTGTTATTTCCAAAGTTAACTTTATTCCTATAATTTTTTCCAAGGTCCAAATTGGGCTTGGAAAGTCTTTTCCTAAAAACTGATAGTTATAACTGGAATACCTATACTATGCAAATAATGGAAATAGATAGAATCAATTTATTGGGATTCAGCTTTTAGCCCTGGTGGTTAAATATTCCCTATATAAGCCAAACACAAAATCTCAATATCTTAGTATTGTAAGTAATACTTCAAGAAAAAAACTCATTAAATTCATACAATTTACGTGAGCAGAATTTAACTGGTAAATCATCTGTTTAAAAAGAAACTAGAAAATATGAATTGAAAATCATAAATTTAAAACATCTGATTTAGTATCATCAAAACAAGATGTGATCAATATATCCAATGCCCAAGAAAACGAAGTTACTACTTAGTTACTTTAATTTATTTAAAAATAATCAAATGGCGGAGATAAAAAGAAAAATTAAGCACATATAGATTGTCAGAGCAGAATTACATATATTACTACATTTATTACATTACAGTGATGACAAATATTTTTTTAAACTTGTTTTTAAAATTTTTTTTGGCAAAACTATATTATATCAACACTGGTTAAGATTGAGCTATAGTTTTAAAAGGTACAATGTATTTTTTAATTTCAAAACAAAGATGAAGCCTTTTATAAGTTTTGAGATTAATATAATTTGAAAAAGGAAGTGTCATACTGAATTGACTTGGGAAACTGGCAAAAGCCCATTATTTTCATTGTTTCAAATGACACTTCCTTCATAATTTTAAATGAGAAAAACAGCAGTGATATATGTACCGCACTCTTATGAAAGAGTTTATCTGTACATTATGTTTTTATTATTTATTTATTTTTAAAATATATTTTTATTTATCTCAGAGAGGTAGGGAGAGGGAGAGAGAGAAAAATATCCATGATGAGAGAGAATCATTGATCGGCTGCCTCCTGCACGCCCCACACTGTAGATCGAGCCCGCTACCCAGGCATGTACCCTTGACCGAAATTGAACCCGGGACCCTTCAGTCCACAGGCTGATGCTCTATCCACCGAGCCAAACCGGCTAGGGCTGTATATTATGTTTTTAAAGCTCACTTAAATGTGTCAAGCATAAAGAGCCAGAAAGATATATTAATTAAAATGTATCTTGAAGTTGTACTTTCTATCAGCTCTGAAAATACAAATAAGTAAAAAACTAAACAAAATCCTACTCCGAACTAAAACAATCTCCAAATACTCAAGGTTAACTTACCCTTGAAATTATATGCTCATAGAGTATATATTCTAATCTGTGCATAAAACACATCACCAGATTAGACATCAGTATTTATATTTTTACTATCAGTATTTATATTTTACTATTTGATATTTGTTACGTACAAATATCAGTATTTATATTTTACTATTTGATATTTGTTACGTACCTACTAAGTGCCTGACATTCTGAGGTATGTGAAGACAAACCAGATGGGTTCTCCCCCTTAACTACTTTCTATACCATCATTACTATATAATTACTATTGGCCATCATTTAATTTCTGACCAATTAAGATCAAGAATTAATTATACTGCTTTTAACATTGCTCACATTTGATCTTCCTAGATTCAATCCACAAGAATTTTCCCACCTTCCTTCTGACCCTGTGGACTGGCTTACTCATACATTAGTTTCATAATTAGAACATCTATAAAGATAAGGAAATAAAGAAAAGTACCAAGGCATCCGCTACCGCCTCCTCCACATCAGAACCTGTGTTCAGGACTCGCATGGCACTGACAGAAGATGATAGTCGACTTGATTGGCTGATCCCATATCCTGGACCTAATTCATCAGAAGAAGGAAAACAGTTTAGAGAGAGTCATAAATGTAACAGTGTCAGGTTAGAAACTTTAAGATCCTTAAGGGGAGGAAAAAAGAAAAAAAAAAACCCAATGGGGAAAGCATTTTAAAAGCAATACAATATTTTCTGGTACATATAGTTTTTGGTCAATAAAACGGTAAAGGCAATTAAAATTGCTGACAATCTGTAAAAACTAAATTTAAAGACCAGTAGTTACAATACATTCACAATTAGAAGATGGAAGAAAGCATGGCTGGCTGACTAGGAGCTTACAAGTTTGTAGCATTATAATTAATCCAGCTCTCAGTCGGACATATCTCATCCACCTTGGTGAGACTAGAACAAATTTCAATCCTTAAACCAATAATGATTATTAAGTTCACTGAAGCCATACCAGGACTTTACAAGAGAAAAAACCCTCTAATTATTATCTCTTCTCCTTCAAGACAGGCTGAATTCATTCTACAACTAAGACATATCATTTGATATTTGTTACGTGCCTACTAAGTGCCCGACATTCTGAGGTATGTGAAGACAAACCAGATGGGTTCTCCCCCTTAACTACTTTCTATACCATCATGCACAATTAAAACACTTCATCCACCATTTTGGTTTTTTTTTTTTTAATGTACAAAGATGAGGTACATAACTGAGAACATAAAACAATTCTATATTTAAAAATGACATAACTTAGATTATACAAAAAAAATGTACATCTGCCAATGAAAAAAATGTTCAAATAAGGTTGCCAAAGGGGGGAAAATTAGTTGGAGGAAAATAAAAATACCACAAATGATTTATTCTCCAACAAATTAAATTTAAATAAAAAACAAATTAATTTTAAAACATGAATATTATTCAATGGAAACTGAAAAGGACAAAAATCTGAGATGAATGCACAGATGAGAGTGAAAATGTACTCATCCTTCACCTGAGGCCCCATACACATCGGGGGCGTAGAGGGCACCAGTAGATCTGGAATGGTGTCTGGAGGCTGGAATAACAGGACCATACAAACCTCATCTATCACCACAGAAACAAGGAATAGTGGCAGCACTACAGTCAGGCAAGGAGAGTTAGTTAACACTGGCATTACTTTGAATAGTTAAGGATCAGAACACTGCCAAACAGGGTAACTGAACATTAGCAATTGAACATCATCCTTGACATACAACAGATCTTACACCTTAGGGGACAGACAATCCCACAGGAGACAAAAAAAGTAAGTATTCAAATGGAAGGAAATGTCAAAAGTACAAGCATGAAACAAAAAAATGAACATTGTAGTTTAAAAAAAAAACCACTATGGTAACTAGTAATCAATAATAATCCTATCTCCTCCAATCCTAAACCCAATGAAAGTTATTACTATTCTACTTTATAAATAGGAAAGCTAAAGCGTAGAGAAAGATTAATTAACCTGATCAAAGCCACACTTGTATGGGATACACCTCAGTATCTTACTCTTTCAAGGCCTAGTATCTCACACTTACCATCTTCACATTGTTCAAAAGATAACATACATCATTTATGTTAACATAAACATTTTTCATATAGTTCATAGACTGTAAGTTCTACATTCAGTAGATTATTTAAATATTAAAGTACATTTGAACATCAAAAAAAGAACATTACAAATTTAATATTTAAAAAACCTGGAAATGTGTGAAACATCTCCATGCCCTTACAGCATGTTTCTCTAAATCTAAATTTACCATATTTAAAATTTTAGATCTTAAAATCCACAAGATCACTATAAAGTCAATATTTTTCATACATGTAGAAACAAATAAGTCAGGAAAAAAATGCATTTTGATATCTAACAAAATATATTACTTTTATTCTAAAAGTTACTCTTCTTCAGATATATTAATTAGAGCAGTTAAAATACTTTTCTTTCATAAATCACTCTTTCCTTTGCCACAGGAACTTAATGAATAAGAAAATGATAATAAAGATTGAGGGAAGGATTAAACAGAAATACTGCGGCACAAAATGCTTTATTAGAACTTGAAAGATGATTCATTTATTGTTAGTAAACATACTTATATATAGTTTTTTAAAGAAATATTTTTATTTATTTCAAAGAGGAATGGAGAAGGAGAGAGAGAAACATCAATGATGGGAGAGAATCATTAATTGGCTGCCTCCTGCATACCCCTCACAGGAGATTGAGCCCGCAACCTGGGCATGTGCCCTGACTGTGAATCGAACCAATGGCCTCTTGGTTCTTGGCTTAATGTTCAACCGCTCAGCTACATTGCCTGGGCATATATAGTTAGTTTTAATTTTACTCAATAGAAATAATTTCTATAATAGTGAGAAAGAGTTGAACCAATATAGCAATTCCTAATGGATGAAAATCTCTGCAAAACTTTAATTAGTAGTTATCTGTTGGTGAAGATAAGAGGGTAAGAGGCAGCACTCATGTGCTTGTCATAATTTAAGCATTTCTTAGTACTGGAAATAAATGAAAACTACGGGTGCAAGTTCCAGGGAAGTTCAGCTTTGCTCAGCTCTGATTGATTTGTGATGTTTTAGGGCCCTCACACTGGCCATGTGCTACCATACCACTGAATAAATGACAAGCTATGGAATCCACCTGCTAAATGGCCTCGATCACCAGCTAGGCCAAGGGACCCTACCTATGTATGAATTCGTGCACCGGGCCTCTAGTCTATAATAATAAAAGCATAATATGCTAATTAGACTGGACATCCTTCCGGACGACCTTCCGGACGAAGCCGGGGCTGCGAGGGAAGCCCGGGTCTCGGGTGCCTGCTGGTGGCTGGAGGAAAGCCCAGGTCCCGGTGCCAGAGGGAAGCCAGTGCCAGCACCTGGGGGAAGGAAGACCTACTCTTGCACGAATTTCGTGCATCAGGCCTCTAGTATGTAAATAAAAGGGCTATAAAAGTAAGTTCTTCTAAAACTATAGTATATAATTAGTAGACTTAATATCCTTAACTGAAATAGGATATTTCATTAGAATCAG
Organism: Cnephaeus nilssonii; assembly: GCF_951640355.1. Classification (NCBI taxonomy): domain Eukaryota; kingdom Metazoa; phylum Chordata; class Mammalia; order Chiroptera; family Vespertilionidae; genus Cnephaeus; species Cnephaeus nilssonii. The sequence continues at coordinate 12,464,068 of NC_137088.1, read as the reverse complement.
GAAAACTGCTTCCTTTAATAAAATTTAAGTGACTTAAATTGTCAAATGGAAGCTTTGAGATAAATCTAGAAAATTAATGGCTAGACAACATATGTCTTAAAAATAGACATTAGCAATGCTTATTTTATTTATTTATTTATTTATTGTGTTAATCCTCACCTGAGGATATTTTTTCCATTGATTTTTAGAGAGAGTAGAAGTTAGGGAGAGAGGACAGTATGGAGGGAGGGAACGAAAAAGGAGGGAGGGAAGAAAGGAGGGAGAGAGGTAGGGAGAGTGGAACATTGATGTGAGAGACACAGCAACTGGTTGCCTCCTGCATGCACCCCACCTGTGAACCTGCAACCTAAATACATGCCCTTGCCCAGGAATTGAACCCACAACCCTTTGGTGTATGGGCCAATGCTCTAACCACTTAAAGATACAAGGGCGGGGCAACAATGCTTGTTTTTTTAATTAATTAATTAATTGTTGGTTGTAAATTTCCTTTACTCTCTATTATACAGATTTTAAAAGTACAGACACACATTTTTGTTTCTTCATATCTTGTGTTTCCTAATAATTCTGTAGTATTATCATTATACAAATGCAGGTGTTAGACCATTAAAAAAATCTAAGATCCTAGAGCCTAATAGAACTATTTCTAGGTGAGCAATTAGAGCCTCAGGGGAAGAGGTGCAGGAGCAGCAACAGTGGTGGCAGGCACTGCTCTGAGGGTTTTTTCACACATTCTCTCATTAATAGCATTTTATAAACAATCCTGAGTACACGCTACTAATTATCCTAGTTTTACAGATGAGGACACCCAGGTATAGAAAAGTTACAGAGCCCTAGAATATATGCTCTTAACCCTATACCCACTCTATTTCCTTCAATTCTTGAAGGTGGCACACTTATTTTATACAAATGTATAATTTATTTTACTTCTTAATGTATGTGTGTACATATGTGCACACACACAGATACTCCACAGACTAAAACTATTGTATATGAATTAAAAAGATCTCTGGCAATATACAGAAAGAGGCTCTTTGGTACCTGGGACACTTGGCTACACAACAAAGATTAAGGATATCCCTGTCTGTGTCCCCAGCTCAATGGGGTTTTCTAAGTCAGTAAAGGACAATCTAGTGATATATTTGAGCCAAATGACCCAGAGAACAATAAATTAATCTCTAGAAATTCTATACTAACATGTCTGTCGAAGGAAATAATTCCAATAGACAGTAAGACGTATGTTCTACTTAAGTGTCACAAAGTCTGAAGAGCAACTCTCCAAGTATTAGTTACCTAAATTTTATAAAATTAAAAGAAAAATCTGAAATGGCTACATGTATGTGCATATAAACAAAGTACTAGTTAAAAATGTTAGAGGACCATGCAGAAATCCTAAAGAGTTTCAGTGAAAAATATTCTGCCTTTCCATTATTCTAAAATACTAAAGGCTTAAAAAAAGCATTTAACATTTTTATAACTGAGGTAAATATAATGTTATATGGTCTTATAAACAAGATTATAATACAATTTGTATAATGAGGGACAGATAGGTTCTACAGCAATGACATGACATGAGCCATATTATATATAGGAAATGACAAACTGGAAAATACTATAAAAATGTTAATTCTGCCCATTTTAATAAGTAGTTCATATATTATTCTGCAGCACTCTTTCCAGTAACCGAAGTCAAATGTCTAAGTAGAAATGTTAATATTTCTGCTGAAAAGGACAAAAGTACTCAAACAATTCATATTTCAGTTGAGAGTAAATATCTGTATGTTATATTTAAATTTTATGGGTTTATTTGTTAAGAAAAATACTGAATTCAATATTCTGTAGTTTAAATCTGTGTGATATTTACTGGATTATAAAGACAATTTGTTTATACAATGTCTAACTTGCTCATTTAAGGTAAACAAACATCAAAGGAATGTCCCAAATATAAAATTTCCTTCTGTCTCTTTCCTCAAAGAAGCAGAAAAGAGATAGAGTTGAAGATACATTCGATACAGAAAGCTAAACCCAGCGTCCGCTGCGGTTATCACCTGGTGATAACAACAAGGAGAAAGCAGTGCACCTCACAACTGCCCAAATGCTTACCGAGGGGCTGAAAAGAACGGACAGGACTTGTGTCCCGGCTGCTCTCCCGACTAGCCTCTCGGCTGCACCCTTGACTGACACTTGGTCGAGGAATACGACTGCTTCGGGCTGGTCCAGAGCATCAGCAGCATTCAAAAGGGAGAAAACAGAAGACAGAATTTGTATTTTGGATATTTTGGTTTTATTTTTCTTTCTTGAAAACTGATCAATAACTTAAGTTTTCTAAGACTGGGAAGAAGTTAACTCTTCCTAGAAACAAAGCATTACCAGAAATATGGTTAAATTTCTTGAATACAGTCCTCTAATTTGTTTTAGATTAGAAGGGTAAAATAATAGTTTAGTAATTACATGAATTACACTTTTAAGATAAACTATCTAATTCAATTTATAACCTATATTTCAATTTGCCTTGGATTTTAAGTTGTTTTCCTCTAACTTATAAGTGCCTAATCAGTCTTCAATGCTACCAAAACCTGAAACACAAAAGAAATAAAAGGTCCCAAGTCTCATGTAGAAAATCTTACCCACTGAGAGCCTAGAAGGACTCGCCTCTCTGCTACAGCCCTGGCTCCGTGGTATCTTGCTTCTCTTCTGTGCTGAGGCTGAATTGACCAGGACTCTTTGAACACCAGAGCTCACAGTGGAGAGGGCTGTTGTGGTCAGAACTCTTCCTGGAGATCCAGACCGGCTGCCAGCTGAACCAAACACACATACAAATGTTACGATGTGAATTCCAAGAGAACTTGCTGAAAGGATAAAAATTTAAGAAATACATCTGAGAACACTGTGCTAGTATTGTATCTAAGTGAAAAGAAAATGGAATGAAAAAGATTTATATATACCCATAACCTATGGGAAAAAACATACACTGAGTGGCCAGATTATTATGATCTCTGAACACATAATAATCTGGCCACTCAGTGTGTGTATATATATTAGAGGCCCAGTGCATGAATTTGTGCATCGGTGGTGTCCAGCCAGCCTGGCCAGGGGGAGGGGACATGGGCCATTGGCCGGCCTGCCTGCTGGTCGAACTCCTGGTCGAAGGGACAATTTGCATATTAGCCTTTTATTATATAGGATATACACTGAGTGGCCAGATTATTATGCGTTCAGAGATCATAATAATCTGGCCACTCAGCATATACTACAAATACTTAAACTGAATGGTAAATCATGTGAAATATACTTAAAATTTTGGGAGGTACAAGATACCATCTATGTTTGATAAGGACAACACTATTATGATTTTCAGAATACAAATAGTATAAAAGATTTCCAAAGAAAGAACTTTCAGGCAATACATTTCATATGGCTAAAGCCATATATTAAAAAGGAAAAAATTAATAATCTGTCGCTATTGTTTTTGTTGAAAATAAAAACTTGCTTCATGTTAAGTTGTCCTGCTGAGAATGCCTCTGAATGGGTATAACAAAGTTATTTTTTAAATTTTTACAAAATTAAATTTTAAATGTTTACAAAATTGTCCAGCTGAAAAGAAACTTGCTATTTGCCTTTAAATGGCAAAGGGATCTTGCGTGGCCACAATCTGAGATGTAGAAGTACTGAGGGTAGAATAGGACTAAAAGGCAAATGTCAAAGAAGTCAGACCCTTTCCAACCTGGTGATACTCAGTCTTGAAAGGAACAGGATATGTGGTCGGGGAAATAGAGGAGGTAAATAAAATCTCAGAGATTAAGGCAAGGGTTTAAAAAAAAACCTTAAGAAACATGTTTTAAAACTAGAATTGCCTGGGTTAACTTTTCAGGGGATGAGCTCCTTGTGAAAACATTTTATGTCTGCATTGACTAGATAACTGCAAGATATAACCTGACTCTAGATTCTGAATGGTAGGTAGTAATATAGAAAAGTTAAACCTGCACACAAATAAATCTTCATGAAAGCAACATTTCCCCTTTGTTGGCATTACTTCTCCTAACCAACAGGGCAGTCACTGCTCACCTTGTGCAATCTTACCCAATCACATTTCATTTCCACGGAGCAGAGATTAAAGACTCAAATGCCAATGAGATAAGAAGGGATGTCAATGAGGGCACAGTGCTGAGTGTAAGGCAGGGAGTGGTGACTTTTTAGTTCCAGCCAGCTGTCTTGAGGTGATACTGGCCAGGTTTGGGAATTTTTTAAAAAATTGAAGCTTTAAAATTTCCTGATTTTTATTATGTTGTGTAGCAGACCAAATAATACATGAATGAAGACAGGCGGGATGTGGTCCATGGGCTGCTGATCTGTGACCCTTGCTATAGCTTTCTTGGCTTGGATTACTGAATACAGTATAAACATATGCTTAATTCCTAAACTTTACCAGCACACTATATGAAATATAACTTCCACTGGTTATAGCAATACTGTAAAACAAAGCAGTGTTTCTAATGAAATTAATGACTTAATTATTTGAGTAGAAGAAATTCTAAACTATTGTAGGGAAATTATTCAAGTCTACTTTAAAATGTGGCTCATATGAATTATTTCATGATGTTTCAGGTGAAGAGTCTTTAACTCAGGTTTCTTTAAGTTATAACCTTAGGGATACTCACAAGGCACCTATTTCTCCATGCAGTGTCTAAACTAAACATACACACCAAAACATCCAAACACCCAACATGCCACAAACTCACAATGCAACATAAGCTGATGGAATATTTTATGGGAACACTTGCAACAATATAAAAAGTGGAAATAATGAACTGAACATGTACAATATGGTATTCAGTTAAAACTAGTATAAGTTTAGGGGCAGAGGTATTTGTAGGAGACTAGAGAATTCCTTGAAGTGTGGGTCTATTCAGCAGACAGCAAACATACAGTATAGAAGGAGAGTAACCACTCCACCTATTCTAGATATATTGAATTTATCCAAATAATATAACAGTGATAACTGCAGTGCCTATGACTCATTTGGAATTACTTATACTTAGAAGAAAATATCAAGGCTCTTTCCTCAGCAAGAACTACCAAGGCTAATTATTTCTAAGAAAACCACAGAGTGATGAAAAGGGGCATGATGTACCTACAAAGTATCACACTACTAGAAAATACTCTAATTTGTAAAAATTGAAAATGGATGCCTAATTTCTCTTGTGCTGCCTAAAGTATTCAAACTACCATTTTATATTGTTATGAGATATTTTCAAAGCATTACTAAATCTCTTTTGCTTCTGCATGTTTATACCTGTGGGTCAACTTGGATAATTTTTAAAATCCAGGTTTTGGTAATAAAAGACAGGCCAAGGAAAAATCATAATGGGCAATATAGCTCCAAAGTGATGGGCCATTATGTTACGAATTTCTGCTGAATAGAACCCATTCTTGATAATGAAAGTAGGTGATCAAACAATAGATGGACACATAGAGTCTACAGATTCTTACCACCAATGGTATTAGCAGATTGTGATCCTGAACAAGTGTAAAGGCAGAATTAGGGTAAGGGTTATAATCCATGTTGAGGGGAAGAGCAGATTTAAAGTGGATGGCAGATGGAAATAAGAAAGCTTTAGTCAGTTCTTAGAAAATAAAAAACTGTAAAGCAAAAAAACCCAAAAATCCCAAAACCATAGATGTCTGTAACAAAAGCAGGTACATTTAGTAGTTTTGCAGCTGGTAAGCTGAAATAAGACACTCATGTACAAAGCAGATGAAATGAAGTTGCAAAAATAAGTGTAAATTCTTCAGCTTTTCTTCTGATGGCCTAAAATCTAAATAATTAAATGTTTAAGTTTTTATTACTTAAACATTTAATTTTAAACTATAGGCAAAGAAGAACTACAACATCTTATAGCTGAAGAAAAATTACATGAAAAAGCTACACATTTTATCTTTCTTAAGACACACAGAATAAAACAAATGGCAGAGAGTGGGTTGGGGCAGGGAGACAAAGTTTCTGACAGGCTGTACAATCATTTGTACACAACCAGTCACTACCAACAACAAAAACAAAAAGACACAATCCTTACATAAATATAAATCTGGAAGTCTCAAACTTGGTCTGCTTTTATTTATTTTGGTTAACCATCAGAACACACCTGCTTTGATCCAAGAGTTTTTTTCTAAATGATGACATAAAAATATGGAAATACCATGCAAACCCTAATGAATTACTCTACAACAAAGTGAGATGGGTATCACAGCAATAATTCTGTAAACATATTATAAGGAAACTTGCATCAAATTCTATAGGGCCACAATATCTTTTTTCAAGAGGATATGGAATGGAACAGATAGTCATTCAAATAAATAAGCAAGCAAAAACCTCTCCAACATGATTTAAATCTTAGTAAAAATGTCTTCTAGTTTTAAAATCCTACTTAGGTCTAAAACGCTATCATTACGTTCTCACTCTTTTTTTTTCCTCCCCCTTTTTAAAAAATATATTTTATTGATTTTTTACTGAGAGGAAGAGAAAGGGATAGAGAGTTAGAAACATCAATCAGCTGCTTCCTGCACACCTCCTACTGGAGATGTGCCTGCAACCAAGGTATATGCCCTTGACCGGAATCGAACCTGGGACCTTTCAGTCCACAGGCCGACTTTCTATCCACTGAGCCAAACCGGTTAGGGCCGTTCTCACTCTTTAGGAAAGATTTTGAAGTATTGTGGATTAGGGTTTTGAAGTAAAAAAAAAAAAAAATCAATATAAAAAAATTATGCTATATTCTACTGAAGTAGTTAAATACACCTAAAAGTGAGGTCCTTAAGTAATGTATTAAAAATCCATACACTACGCACTTTGAATCTCTACTGTGAGTTCAGTCTTTAAACTTCACATTTTCAAACTTCATCATTATTTATTTCTTTGTTTCCTGAAGGCCACAGAATAACACAGTATATAAGTACACAAAAGGAGTATAAAGTTAAGTTGACATTAGGTTTTGAATAACAAATTTTATTAGCTAAAATATATACTCTGGGCCCAGGCACTGTCTTAAGTGTATTAAATGTACTTCATACTTCACATCATTTAATCCTCACAACAATCCTATGAGAATATGCTCTTTATTTTACAGATGAGAATATGTAAATACAACTTAAAAAAATCTGGAGGGGCCATGATTCAAATCTGGGCAGTATGGCGCTGGAGTCTGTGATTTTTTCCCCCCAATATACTTTTATTGATTTCAGAGAGGAAGGGAGAGGGAGAGAGGGATAGAAACATCAATGATGAGAGAGAATCATTGACTGGCTGCCTCTTGCACTTCCCCCCTACTGGGGATTGAGCCCACAACCCAGGCATGTGCCCTTGACTGGAATCAAACCCGGGACCTTTCAGTCTGCAGGCCGATGCTCTATCCACTGAGCCAAATCAGCTAGGGCTCTGTGATTTAAATCAATAATTCTCAAACTTTTTTGTAATTTTTGATCACAAATTATTTGGTGATCTTATTATAGACTAGAGGCCTGATGCATGAAATTCATGCAAGGGGCTCAGCCCTCACAGCCCCAGCTGCCCCGGCCGGCCCTCGCAGCCCCAGCTTCATCCGGAAGTCATCCAGACAGTTTTCTGGAATATTATCCGGACAGTGGTGTGGCTGATTGGTCTAATTAGCGTATTAGCTCTTTATTATATAGGATTGAATTGAATGAGGTTGTGCATTCCTAACAAGTTCCCAGTGATGCTGATGCTGGTCTGGGCAGACATTTGAAGTATCCAAGACTCTAAACTACTATGACACATTGCTGAAGATTAAGTTACTTTAAAAAAGTATTCTAAAAACACACAAGGTCAGGGAAGACTGTGATATTACCATTCCTAATTGGTTGGGAGAAGAGCCCTTACCCAGAAGGCATTTGCCATTTTTTCTATTTGTAAAATTTGTAATTTTACTGAGCATTTCTGCTTATTTTTAGGACTCTTGTTGAGTGCTCCGACTGTTACTCTGCCTGGATTTTTTGGCTTTGGAAAGAAGAGGGGAGAATCTGCTAGGTAGAATTATATATTTACCACCCTGGCCTTCTCCAAGCCCAGCTATCTTTCCTTTGATTCCAAGATTCAGGAATCAAGTTAAAAAGGAGACAAAATAGGGCTTCTTTTTCTTGATAAATCACATGGAAGATAGCAACATGGAAGGTAGTTAAATCTATTCCTTTCCAAAATAGCCTGTATGTATAATAACCCAGAATGACTTCCCTAGAAAAAAAATTCTATTTTTAGAGATAAGAGCTAATGAAAATCTTTTGGTAAAGAAGGAATGGGAACAAGCTGCTTTAAATTAATAATGCCATAAGTGTATGTGTTACTGTTCTGGAACATGTAGAAATGGATCATTCATTTAACCTAGGCCTCAAAATTGTGCTTTTTAACAACTGGCCTTATACAGAAGCTCAGCTTCCAATAAAATAGCAAAAATATAAATATTAAATTTAATAAGAACTGTAACAGAACTCATCATTTTAAGTTGTTTCCTCACTATGAATCAGTTTATAGCTGCCAAAAATGCTAACTATATTCTAATAGATTTTGGGACAAATATGAAGATACCATGTATCTGTCCTTGAATAGCATTAGCTAGATGCAACCAGATTAGATGTTAATACATGGCAATTATTTTGCCTCTAAAAAGCACAATTTTCCATTTGCAAGTTTCTGAGTAAACTGTCAAAACCTTAATACTAAGAGATCTGTGCTACTTAAAATATCTCCATGCAAAAGTTTATACAGCAGATGAAGTTTTTCTTTCTAAGTGGCAGATATTAATGATGCAGCCCTAATAACACACCAAAGACAAGACAACACCCACTCAAAAAAATTCCAAAACATGCACAACAACTGACCCAAAACATTGAAAAAAAAAATACCTTCATTTTTGTCAGGTGATGATGAACCTAAAGTATAGAACAAGAACTCAGTATGTGGCTTGTCTTTTTAAAATTAGCTTTGTCTTTATCCACTGGTCAATCTCCTAATACAGTAATATATAAGCAACACACTTAGTATAACATATTACAAATATAGGAGAACTGATAGGCAATACGTACGCTGTGACTGAGACACCATTTTTGTTCGACTTCTTCCTCTGGAATCTGTCTTGGCATTTCCTATGCCAGCAAGTGGTGCTGAAAGCTTTGCTCTCACCCGACCTAAGGAATAAAATGTTTTACATAAATAAAAGCAGTTTTGTATAATAATATTCAGTAACGAGGGGGGAAATCTCACTAAAATTTTCTAATTGAGTGTGGTTTCCAAGTATTCTTAAATTATGTAATAATATAGTCATCACTTATAGGTTATACTTCTCTTAAAATTTTAAAAATACATACTGTTTTTTATGTGTTCCACCATAAGCTAAATTTCCACCAAGGATAAGAGTAAAGTCAAACTAAAAGACTTCTATTCTTAGTTTGATTAATCCAGTAGAATTATAACTAAGAAAGTTACAATAGACATTCTATTTGGTAATTCCAACTCTAAAATTTCAGTATCTATGACATTTATCCTCAAATCCAGAGCATATTAAATAAAGGAACAACAACCCAAACAATTCATTTAACTGAAAATATACTTCTTCTAAAGGGATTTGCAAGAACATTTTACTAGGTAAAATATTTAATCCTGTTATCCTGTGCTAAACATCAGATTACTACAGATGGATATGGATGTGTTTACCATTGTCTTCCCCCAAGCAACCAATTTCATTTATAAAATGATTTGAGAAGTAACTGTCACACAAAAGTTGGCAACTTTCTCAACACATTTCCTTCTCTACCATTCTCCTCTACGAGACTCTTCCCCTCCACAAAACCAAGCCACAAACATCTATCTCTGGAGCTCTTAAACCAAAAGAGATAACGCTTATTAAAGCAGGTACTTTGGTCTTCTTAAGATATAGTTTCAACCACTATCAAAGCAGAGCCAATACCAATCACAAAGAAGGGCTCAGAATCTTTTTTATTAAAAGGTACAATTTGTAGGGCAATCACAATATACTGCCTAGCCTGATATGACTATATCAGCCACGAAAAATAACCAGAATATTAAGGAGAAATAACAAAATTAAGATAAGAGAATAAGAATTGGGAATAAAACAAAAGCAAAACCAGAAGTATAGTTGGTAGAGTCCTGCACTCTATCAACTTCTTCAAGGTTCCATAAAAAAGCCCATAGTTTAGGCCTTTCACCCTTTTAGAGTCTGTTTAGAGTTGGATACAATGTTCTCCTGACTAAGAAATAAAACAGAAAGATAAAATTATTATTTTTGAAATAGATAATTTATCCAATATAACAAAGAAATTAGGATAAGTTAAGTATTGGTACTACATTCTAAATTACAATAACACAGTGCCAGAAACCATTTTCATAAAGAATTCCAACTTAAAACATAAAATATGAAAAGATTTCAAATATATCAGAGTAAATATAAGAAAAAGAACAAGTTAAATCTATTCGGTTTTGTATCACAAGAAAGTGTCACATCCATGTCAGACTTAGGAAAAAGAGAAAGTGTATCCAATCAGATATTTAATAAGACAGACTTCATGTAGGATAAATATAAAAATTGAATTTTTCCCTTCTCTACAAATTCAAAAGCAATAAATATTAATTTTTAAGTAAGCGGGCTCAGTAAAATAAAATATTATATCTAGCAAGTGTTTTGTACTCTCAAATTCAAATCACATATGTAATACCCCAGTAACTAATTCAAAAACAAATATACAATTAAAAGCTGACTAAACACATTTAAAAGCTGATGATATTTAAATTCCAATAAAGCAATGGCACATGCTTCCCCAAATGATAAGTGATATGGCATACATTAAAAAAACATAAACACAAAAACAAAAGAAAAGCATTACTGTCACTATGGAAACAAATGGAACTGTGTGCAAACTTTATACTAGATAGTATTAAACATGTTAAGCAATTATTTTTTTCCAGCATGAGATGATTGAAGATACAAAGCAAAACTCCAGGATGAAGAATTAAAAAAATAAAAAATCCACATACATAACTAACACAAACCAAGCATAAAAATGTAAAAGCTACCACAGCTGGCAAATAATATGGATTTGCAAAGAAATTAGCCTATTTTAGTTTTTAATATTTAATTCCTATTGATGAAAATATTAATATAGAGGTATTTGTGTTACTAACAAAATGTATAATTCTTACCATCTTCAGATGCTGTTCCTAAATAAGAGAAATAAAACAATAACATTTCAACAAATTCTGCCAATGCTAATTGTTAAGACCTACTTTGTGACTCCCACCCAAAACTAAAATGAAAGGGTAAAAACAAAACCTCCTACTCTTAATAGTCTTCAGTTAAGGTTCATTTTGACAAAGAAGAAAAATTGAGGTAACCTAATGACTCACAGCACAAAAAAGGTTAAAACTAGACAACTAAAAATGGCAAAATTCCATAACGTAAACTTTTTTCTGCTGTATTTCATACTCAAAATTTGAAATAAAGAAGAAAATCAGAAAAATTAATCACTCAAGAAAGATGCAACTGTCATTACTTCCCTTTGAAATGAAGATTTTTATAGATTTTTCCAGAGTAAGAGTATTTTTGGTGCATTTTCAAAGTTAGTCCACAAGAGAACTAGAAGAGCTAACTGACAAACATAGGAACCAAATCCACGACCTAGGCCTCATTAATCCTATATTGTCACCAAAGCATTATAAAGACCTATCAATCCATCAGCTATTTACTTAACATTTATGTTTGCTCCTTAAGATGTCAATGAAAATAAGCAAAAATGACCAAACACAAATATCATAGCTCACTATTACTAAAGGGCAATAACAGATGTCTCTCTGTGTATATATAGATATTTTAAAAAATATAGGATCGAGCATCAGTGAGAGTAACACATCACATAACAAGTGTTTTGTCAAATAGGCTGATGTTTCTGACCCAAACAGGAAAATATTTTGATCTGAAAAGTAAGAATGATTTGTTTTTAAAGGATCCATAATCTCAGTGGTAGAAGTCATATCAAGAGTTTGATGAACTTTCATTTCATTCAAAATATTTTAAAAATGAAATATATTAAACATTAGAGAAACATAGACTAATATAAGTAACACTCATGTGCCCAATGTTCCATTTCTTCAGAATGAAAGATACATCAATTTCAGAGATTATGTAAAAATTGACAGAAATAATACAATTCTCCATTTTTCCTAGATCTCATACTGTGACTTACAGATTCAATATCTTCTTACAAGCTCTTTTATAAAACTCAAATTCCTAGATAACATGAAGGTACCTAATGCAGTGAAGGGAAAGTGTGGACAAAATACTGTGTATTAATAGACAAAAAAATACCCCCAGATAAAAAAATACCATATTGAATCAAGTAACAAAAAATCATTTGAATAATGAAATGAAAAAGGCAAAGCTTAAAGTGAGTCAAGTTTTGATTAAATGTTAGTTTAAAAGTCACTCTTAAAAATATAGCATCTGTAACTTGCATTTTATATTCATAAATAACCAAATGAATCTGAAAAACATGTAATTTGTCTCTGTATCAGAGTTAGTAAACTAAAGAATTGAATCCAATAACTTATGAGATTCCTTTCTATTCTTCTAAGTCTGATATATTAGAGAAAAACTTAAGAAATAAAGATTATTACTAAGAGCTCAGGTAAAAACATTTAAGATAACTGATTTAACTTATAAGCAATAATCTAGTATTTAGGTAGACTAGGAAACCCCAAAATGGATATGCCTAATCTAAAATAAAATCACAGCATCGTGCAAGCATTTTCACATAAAGATTGCTGCTAAATAAGCAGTCTATTTTCAGAAATGAAGAAAATAAACAAAGATATTAAATAGAATCCAAGAACTATAAAAATCTTTAGTAATAGAATCAGGGAGTTCTTACCATCCATCTTGTCAGAAGTATCCTCTATGATGAAAAAGCAAGTAAAGAACAGAGGAAAACTTAGTATATTAGAAAAATGAATATATAAGACCCAGAAAACATTATTTTTAAGAAGACAGAATTCTGTAACACGTTAATCAATAAAGAAATTTTAAAAAGAAGAAGACAGAATTCACAGCATAGACATACATATGAAGCTTGTTTTCAACTAAAACATTAAATAAGGTGAGGTTCCTAGTAGATAGAGACAACAACAACAACAACAAAACCTCTGAGTCTGATTTTCACTCGCCTAGAGAGAGAAGTTAGCGAAGCCCATGTCCTAATCTTGGACCCTTGCCATCATCAGGCAAACCCTCTGCTCTTGTCTGTTGAGTTTCTCCTAATCAGTGTCACACCTTGCCTTGCTTATTCTTTTCCTCTGTAGCCTACAGGAAACCCAAAATTCTACTCTTTAGCTCTCACATCATTCATTATCTTATCTAGAGCCTTGTTGCTTCCCCACCCCGTTCTTTCTTAGAACTCCCAGGCCCTATAAAACCTTAAGCCTGGATAAATCCATTCAATGTTTCTACTCCACTACTTGAGGTGCCCAATAGAGAAAATTACAAAACAATGAAATCATGCAGACTGGCACAACAAAAACTGGGATAATTATCAGGCTTTGTGTCTGTGCAGGAAAGTACTGACATATCAAGTTTGAGTTTATCTTTTTTTTTTTAAAATATATTTTATTGATTTTTTACAGAGAGGAAGAGAGAGGGATAGAGAGTTAGAAACATCGATGAGAGAGAAACATCGATCAGCTGCCTCTTGCACACCCCCTACTGGGGATGTGCCCGCAACCAAGGTACATACCCTTGACTGGAATCGAATCTGGGACCCTTGAGTCCGCAGGCCGACGCTCTATCCACTGAGCCAAACCGGTTTCGGCAAGTTTGAGTTGATCTTAAGGATCTTATGGGGCAGGCCTTTTGGAACTTTGTTTTGGATGCACCCTATACCAATGAAAGGTTATTCTGTGTGCAAGATGAGGGGTGGAGGGAGGAATACTGAGGTCTTAAGCCAGCTTCCCTGGGCAGAAACACTGGGAATGTGTTCCTGCTTTTCACTGCTGGAGGAGGGAGCACTTTACATGCAGCCCTCATCTTCACCTCTGGGAAGGAGAACTTTGAAAGGCTAGCTAATGTGTCTTTTCCCCTTGCTGATCCTGGTACATGTCCTTTCACTGTAATAAACCTCAGCTGTGAATACAACTGCCTCTGAGTCCTGTGAATCCTTCTATCAAGTGCCCAAATATGGGTGGCTGTAGGGAGTCCAGAAGAATGCCCACTACTTGTGCCCCCTCAATGGCTATTCCAAAACTCAAGCCACTTCTCAGACACCCTGCTTTTTATTAGCACATGATCCTGACTCTGACTCCCCAGGCGTTATCACAACAACCTCCCGGATGACAGTTTTCTTAATGGCCACTCCCCAATCCCCAAATACATCTGAATCTACCTCCTTCATTTCCTTCCCTTCTACATCAGCAAAACTGGTGCCCCTTCCACATCCAAGGTGAACTTCCCAGCTATGCTCTATACTCCCATTCCTCAGGCTTTTCATGAAATTTTGGTCATAAATTATTTCTTCTCATCCTTGCATTTTTAACTTCGTCTCTCTACTAACTGTACCATCTTAGGATACAAACATTTAACTCCTTTGATCTTAAGAAACAAAAAGTTCATTAACCTTTTTAATTTTATTTTGTTATTTCTTTCCAGTGCTTTTTAGAGAGAGTGGAAGGGAGGGAGGGAAAGAGGGAGGAAGGGAGGGGGGGAAAGAGGGAGGGGGAGAGAAAGAGAGAGAGAGAGAGAGAGAGAGAGAGAGAGAGAGAGAGAGAGAAAAGAAGAAGAAGGAAGAAGGAAGAAGGAAGAAGGAAGAAGGAAGAAGGAAGAAGGAAGAAGGAAGAAGGAAGAAGGAAGAAGGAAGAAGGAAGAAGGAAGAAGGAAGAAGGAAGAAGGAAGAAGGAAGAAGGAAGAAGGAAGAAGGAAGAAGGAAGAAGGAAGAAGGAAGAAGGAAGAAGGAAGAAGGAAGAAGGAGAAGAAGAAGAAGAAGAAGAAGAAGAAGAAGAAGAAGAAGAAGAAGAAGAAGAAGAAGAAGAAGAGAGGAGAGAGAGAGGGGATAAAACCTGCAATCCAGATATGTGCCCTTGACTGGGAATCACACCCAAAATCCTGCCATTTTCGGGCCGATGCTCTAAACACTTAGCAACACTGGCCAGGGCCATTTTTTCTTTTTTTAAAAAAAGCTAATTACCTTTAACTACAAAAATTCCCCACAATGTTCTTTCCGCGCTTATCAAGCACAGCAAAAATTTATAGATTCTTCTCCCAACTCCTTCCACAATTAACTGAAATCTGACTCCTGTCCACATGACACCAACAAAACCATTTATTTTATTTTCCATTTTAGCAATTCCATAAACCCAGTTGTTGAGAACAAATATTCATAAATATGCATAATTATACCAAAGTTTCCTTAACATCAATTATTGTCTCCCATGGCACCAAGCTTTCCTCTCCAGAATCAAGTTTTAAAGGGTAAACTCCAAAACACTCCTAATATTCCTAGTTTCCAAAGGATTTGGTACTTTAGTGGAAGAAAATACCAAGAGCCACAGGAAACTAGCTCGTCCCTGTGAACCTGGGTCAGATGAAGAAAAGAAAATGGCGGACAGGATACCTTTCCCTTCTTTAATGAGGCAAACATGCAATTCAAACTTTAAAGAACCAAAAGAAACAAATTAAGTCAATCTCATGGCATTATTCTAGGCCCGTGGTCGGCAAACTGCGGCTCGCATGCCACATGCGGCTCTCTGGCCCCTTGAGTGTGGCTCTTCCACAAAATACCACGGCCTGGACGAGTCTATTTTGAACAAGTGGCGTTAGAAGAAGTTTAAGTTTAAAAAATTTGGCTCTCAAAAGAAATTTCAATCATTGTACTGTTGATATTTGGCTCTGTTGACTAATGAGTTTGCCGACCACTGTTCTAGGCTTTCTTATGAAAAAAATATGTTGCAAATTAGCTTTCTATTTCACATTAAAACATTTCAAATATAATATTTTTGTGGTATTACAATGAATAGATATTAAATGTATTTTATTTTTAAGACAGGATAAGTTTTATTTTTATTTGTTTTCCAGTTTTTCCTCACTTAAACAAGGAAAAACTGGAAAACAAATAAAAATAAAACTTATTCATCCTAAGTCTTAATATAATTCATGTACCATAAAATCCACACTTTTATAGTATACAAATCAGTGTTTTTAATATACTCACAAGGTGTACAACCCCCATTACTACCTAATTCCAGAACAGTTTCATCACTCCAAAAAGAACTCAGACCCATTAGGAGTCACTCCCTATTGCCCTGACTCCCAGCCCCTGACAACAACTAATTTACTTTCAGTTTCTGTGGAACCACCAAATCCAGGGTATCAGGATGACAATCCAACCAAATGACCTACCCAGCCAGGGAGGAAGGCACCAATCTTAAACTTCCTTGTTATATTTACAGGTCTTTCAATTTCATTTGTTTGATTACAGCTGAGGTTCAACATTTGTTCTGGTGTTTTGGAGGCCAATTTTGATACATGATTTTCTTGATTTATGTAGAATGTTTTTTCTATAAAAATAAGCTCAGGTGTTTCTCATAGATAAGTATGTGGCAAAAACTTTTTCCCTTTTAGTTTTCAGCCATTTGACTTGTTTTCACATGATTTAAATCTGAGGAACTCTTCCCTCATGGGTTTTTTGGCCTTTATGTTTAGCAATTCCTTCTCCCACCTGAGATTAGATGAATAACTTTTATCAAGTTGTTCTATGTTTTTGTTCAACATTATAGTCATCTGGAATACATTTTTATATGGTGTAAAACAAGGTTCTTCTAACTTAACTTTGTAGCAAATGGTTAAGCCATTTGTCTAGATACCATTTACTGAATAATTTATCTTTTCCTTACTGAATGTAGCTGTTAACTTTTTTTTTTTTTTTTTTTTACAGAGAGGAAGGGAAAGGGATAGAGAGCTAGAAACATGGATGAGAGAGAAACATCCACCAGCTGCCTCCTGCACACCCCCCACTGGGGATGTGCCCACAACCAATGTACGTGCCCTTGACCGGAATCGAACCTGGGACCTTTCAGTCCGCAGACTGACGTGTAGCTGTTAACTTTATCATGTACTACATTCATACTAAACTCTCCACTTCCTACTGTGTTCCAATTATCTGTCTACCTGATGTTCCACCAGTACTACCCATGAGAAAGAAAAATGAAGCACAAGGCAGAGATAAACAATGTGGATAACCAACCTCCAACTTTAAAGTTGATGGACATAAAAAGAAAATTCTGAGTAGCCTTAGGAAACATAAGTTTAAGCTTTGATTATGATTATGTCTTGCAGTTTTCCCAGACCCTCAAAAGGCTTTATTTTCTTAGTGAAGGAACAAAAGTGGAAGAAAGAGAACAGAGAAGCTGGATACAAAGCCGGTGTCGTTCCTAATCTTCCTTAGTAACCAGTGGTTGGATGTGGCAGTAGTGCGAATGCTATGAAAATGCTATAGGCAAACCATGGAATCAAGAACTTTTCCTTTGATCAAGATGATTAGGAAGACGACAAGAGGGAAAAGTGGAAACGTGATAGCTTACATACCTCAGAACCATGTCCCAAGTATAGAATCATATTAAAACATATGGACTATCCTTGACGGGCAAGAATAAAATAGAAATAATTACAATATTACCACCATTCTGACTTCACTGAAACAGGGAGAAAACACAGTATAATTTCCCACAATTAGCTGTCTTACCTAGTGATGCATAGGAACCTGGATTCAGGGCACCTGCACCCAAGCGCCCACTCCGCATAGCCTGCCCAGCAGCATGATGTGCCTTGGCACCAGCAGCAGCGTTCACATCGATGTCACTTCTGGAACGCTGCAGGCTTCCTGGAAGGGAACCAGCTTTGCTGCTGCCTGCTGATACTATGGAAAACAAAGCAAAGGTAACCTATAGTATATAAATCACTGCAAACAGTATTAAACTTATATAAACTTGAAACCATAATGCCTCATTTTCCTCTTCCATAAAATGGGAAAAAGAACCATACGTTGTAAAATTCATAGGACTGTTTTGTAGATAAAGAGATGATTCATGAAAATGAAGCTCTATACAACTAAACAGATGGCAGCACTGGTTTTCCACTATCAGAAAAACACAAGGACTAGTCCAGGAGTGGGGTCATTCAGAAAATAATGCAGGTTCTGCCATGCTTAGGCAATGCAAATAGGTTATTAAATTTCTGATCTTCAGTTTTTCAGTTTTAAAAATGAAAAGTTTTACAGCCCAGCTGGCATGGCTCAGTGGTTGAGCATCGACTCATGAACCAGAGAGTCACGGTTCAATTCCTGGTCAGGGCCCCATGCCTGGGTTGCAGACTCCATCTTGGGGGTATGCAGGAGGCAGCCAATCAATTATTCTCTCTTATCATTGTTGTTTCTATCTCTCTTTCCTTCTCCCTTCCTCCCTCTGAAATCAATGAAAATATACTTTTTTAAAAAAAGGAAAAGTTTTACAAACAGTGAATGGTGACCCACTAATAGGCTGTGAAATCAACTGAGTAGGTCATGACAAGCATTTTAAAGAAATGAGACAATAGGAAATAGAGTACATCCATCACAACTAAGGGTAAGTAGTACTTTGTGAAACTTCAAATAGTACTACATGTGTATTACATGTATGCAATACACACATAACATATGGATATTGTAGGCACACAATTGTATACACTATACTGTATATATTATATGTAGTATATGTATATGGTATACAAATATAGCTACAGTGTATATGTGTGGTATTAGATCACTATATAAAATTATTTTCTCACTGTAGGTCAGATCAAGAGTTTAAATGTTTAGAAGAATTTAAAAGCTATACTTTAAAAGCACATCAAAATAGTTCTTAAAAGCTAAACCATTTAAAGCAATAGTTTTTAAACTGTTTTAATGTGACCCACAGTGAGAAAAATCATTTTATACAGTAACTTCTACTTTATTTATAGAATAGCCTCACTCTGGTCCTTTATTAAATAAAAAATGTTATGACTCTTACTTAAAAAGGCAAATTACCTCTTCCAGCTACAGTTGATGGGTTTGCTGTAGACCATTTGGAAGAAAAGGGGCGACTGCAAGATAAAAGGAAATACTTTAGGTAAGAAGATGTAATTTATCTCTTATCTGATAACAATTGGTAAAATACCACTGAGTTTTCTAAAGAGTTGAGAAGTACTTTTAATTTCCCTTTTACAAATCACAATACAACAGTTGTTGTTACATATCAATCACATCTTAATAGCTGTGAAGCAAAGATAAAATCAGTAAAAATGAATAAAGACTGTAAACTACAGAGACAGAGCTCAGTTTGCTGTTGTTCACTCTGGTCCTTGCACACATTATAATGCTCACCACATAGGACTCAATAACTCTCCAATACTTGTATTCTGAAATATTTTACTTAGGGGTGGTGTTATTTTAGCAGAGAGGGAATTCAGAGTAACTAAAATCTTTCGTACCTAAGTCATAATGGTTGTGGCTATTGGCAATCTGTGCAGTTACCACGTAGGTATCACACCACCTATAGCAGTGCTACTGAGCGAGTGGGTGGGGCCAAGAACAAAGGCTAAGAACTACCACTGAGGATAACATGCACAATCAGAAAGCAAAGCAGCTCCAATAATTAAAGAATCCACATCTCTCAATAACTCTTGATTAATTATCTTTATGCAATGGTATTGTACAGCCCATAGATAAGAATATATCTAAATATGTAAGGAAGATCTGAAAAGTATATCTATAAATTTTAAAGGTGGGGGAAGAGAAGAGCAAAACACCAGGTGCCTCATTTGCCTCACTCTGGTCCTACTCCTGCATCAGAGAGCTGCCAAGGAAACCAGCAATCTTTCTGTCTCCAGAGACAGAAATTAGAGAGGTAAGCTCACATCCTGTGAGCTGTTCTTCCTGGGGAAATCTGCAGGTACCTGTGGCACCACTAGGGAGTGCAGAAGGCATCTGAGACGTTAGCAGTCTCATAGGGCTAGAGAGCCAGAAAATAGGGTTATGGCTGCCAAGCAGTAGGGTTTGCAGCAGCCAACACAATGACGAGAATGGAGCTAAAGAGAAGTGAGTCAGATACTAATTTTGCCCCTTGAGGGAACTGCTGAAATCTGAAGCTGTGCAGGTGAGGAACGAAAGCAGTGGAGTTTTCACCAGTTTACAGTGTTGCCTAACAGTTCTGAAAATGACTTTAGAGTTTCCATAACAATTCCTCCATTGCAGTGCCCCAGAAATGGACTACCTACCATATAAAGTCTTTTGTGGATATTTTTAAAAAACGTATATAAATCAGTGCTTCCCAAACTTTTTTGCAGACATGAACATATAGAAACAAAATCTGAATCACTAAATTCTTTACCCAAAGAGAAGTTACCGTATACCAGCATGTAATCCAACCCTTGAGACATTAAACCAAAGAAAATGAGTACTATTTCAAATCATCATTCTCTCAAGGCTTTAAGGGAAAGCAAGCAGATACTCAAGTATCCACCCAACTGAAGGCACTCCGGGGAGTTGGGGAGAGGAAGAAATCAGTAATTATCATTTATATGACCTTACTTGAGACTTTCTTGTGAGCTAGATGAAGACCTGTCAGACTGTGGAAGAGATGCTACACTGCCAGAACTCTTTAAGTACGTTTGAAGACTCTTCTGATAAGATGGCTCAAGGGAATTATACAATGTTTCAGCTTCACCAGGAAAGTGGTTTCTAAGACCCATATATGTCCTGTAAAGCAATGAACAAATTTAAAAAAAAAGAAGAAAAAAGCACAATAGCTTTACATTATTAGTCATTAAAAATAAAATGTATACATTCAAGAATGCAGGTGAGCATGTAGGTTTTTAAGACACCCACTGTATCTCAAGTGAATGCTTTTTAAAGTTAACAAGTTTTAGAAAAATGGCAGGCTTTTGAGAAAAGCAGATCAAAAGAGATCTGCTTTGGGGCTTGGGTATACCCTAAATCTCCAAACTTCAGTTGCCAATCTTGCACTTCAAATGTTAGAAAAGAATGAATACCAACTGCTCCACACAGTATCAGGTATATAACACATGCTCAATAAGTGACAGTTATTTTATTCACAATAAAAGGGGAGATGTATTATGATGGACTAGAAATACTGATGACTATACACATGACAAAAGGAGGTAACTGTGAGACATCTAGTACAGATTTAGTGGAGGAAAATCAATCTCAATTTCACTAAAGAGCTAATCAAAAGTAGAATAACTGGGACAATTCTAATATTTTCATTCTCCCAATATAATTCCTTTCAATGAAAAGACTAAAGTATTTTAAACTGTCACGAAAATACATTATGGACTTACTTTCTTGCTTCCACTCTGGCCTCAGCATCAGCATCATGAATTCCCTTTTTAATAGTTTCAACCAAGACGGCTGCATGTCTATAAAATAAAACATCTTTGCATATGAGCCTAACCAGTGATCACGGACAACAGGGGGATGGGGGCATGCGTGTGGGGGGGTTTGGGATAGGAATGGGGGGGGGCGTTGATGACAAATATGTGATACCTTAATCAATAAAGCAATAAAAAAAAAACATCTTTAGTGTCATGTGTAAAACTGTATTTCACCACAAATAACACTTAATGCCTATGTGTTACACATCAATCACAAAGGAGAAGGGAAGGTAAAAAGATTAATCAGTGAACAATGATAAATCTAAGGCTGCAAGATTTTCTAAGAATCCACCTCATACATTTCATTCATATTCAGTTTCCTTCTGACAAGTTAAACATTATAAACCTGAAAATAATTATTTGTATATGAGATCCAAATGTATAAATATATAGTACTCAAATTTTATATTTGTAATGAATAAAAAATGATCTTCTGTGTGGTTCATCACTAACCCACCAATGTAGAAAATGATTTGCTAATAGTATGATCAGTTATAAAACTGAACAGGAGCTGCCACACACGAACTTAAAGAAAACTTGGAGTTACTAGAATATCATGCCTACATTAAACAACAAATTCTATTTTTTTTTAAAAGGGGCTGTGGACAAATTTAATGATTTCCATAAAAATGGTAAATCAGCATCATTTTCAGCATAAATGTAGGCATATCCCAAGTTTCAAACTTGAAACCAACAAGAAATACAGCCATACAAATAGCCAGTGACTACCGAGCTACCTACATTTTTCTCTTGCTCATCTTAGAATAAGCACTGCCCATGACCCCTGACAGCTGGTGTGGAGAAACTTTTTTTTTCTTTCTTCCCTCGGAAAGGGAGTGCCTTCCTTCTCTCTTTAGTCACTATTTACTTGATGAATTGAACCTTGGTAAACTTGTCTCACATGACTAGAGATACATTTTTAATTTTTGCCCAATTTAACCTGGAGTATCTTGTATGATTCATTCTACTTAAGAAACCCTCACTCACCCCACAAAGAAGAAAATCATACCATTCATAACTGCAACAAATAAAAGGAACATTACACCACTGTTTTAAAGGAAAACCAATACAAATAACTTTTAAAGCAAAATTGGAAATAACGCAAAACCAACACCATCAACTTCTAAAGAACTGGTAACACTGAGGAGGGGAGGGAGGGTGAGGAGGGAGGGCTGATGCATACCTTTCCAATGAATGAGTCTGCCACTCTTGTAACAATAAATCTAAAAATTCAAATGAACGCCTGAAAAAGAAAAGTTAATTATAACTAAATGTTATAACATTATATTAATTTATAACTAAATACTAAGTAGCACTTTCTTCTATAATACTGCACTTTGAGCCCTGAATTGAAGTACAAGCAGCCCTCTGTATCTGTGGGTTTATACACTTAGATTCAACCAACTAGGGACTGAAAATATTAGGAGTGGGGGTCCCCCCAGAAAGTTCCCAAAAGCAAAATGAATTTGCCACACACCAATCACTATGCTGAATCCACATGAATGAAGTGATGTGTAGGCACACCTTGCTATAGCCTATATGCAAATATAGGTTATATGCAAATACTACGCCATCCTACCTAATAAAACAGTAATATGCAAATTGACTGCACCTTCGCTACGCCCAAGCCACACCCACCATCCAATCAGAATGAGTATGCAAATAAACCCAACCAAGATGGTGGTTAATTGGCATACACAGGCGCCCTGAGCTGACCCCCTGCGACGGATTGCAGAGAGCTGGGGTCCACTCTGGCACCAGACCGAAAGCCTCTGCCGGAGGCTTTTGGGGAGCCGGAGCCGACACCCACCTCCCCACTTTCGATGGATGGTGGGCGTGGCGGACACCCAGCTCCTCGCTCAGATTGGATGGTGGGCGTGGCGAGCGGACCCCCTGCCATAGAAAGTGGGGAGCTGGGTGTCCGCTCCGGCGGAGGCTTTTGGACTGGTGCACGAGCGGACCCCCTGCCATCAATTGCAGGGAGCTGGGGGTTTCTTCGGCCTGGTACACCAGCGGACCCCCTGCGATTGATCACCTGGGCAGGGAGCTGGGGGTCTGCTTTCGGCCTGGGCAGGAGCGGACCCCCTGCGATTGATTGTAGGAAGCTGGGGGTCTGCTCCTGCCCAAGAGGCTTTCGGGCTGGGCAGGCCTGGGCAGGGGCTGAGCCGGTGATCAGAGGGAGCTGGAGAGGCCTGCCCAGGCCTAAAGCTTTGGCCAGAGGCCCTCCATTGGTGTGAACTATAGAGGAAACACCTTTTCTGACTGCACATTGGCTAAGCTTCCTGTATGCCACTGGTAATATTCTTAGTAACTTGAGTATAAGAATCCAAAAAGGTGATCTAGGGTTTTTCCACCACACTTCTGGAGAAAAAAATAAAGGTCTGCTGCTGGAAGGCTAAAAAATGTCATATCCTGCCCTAGCCGGTTTGACTCAGTGGATAATGCCTCAGCCTGCAGACAGCAGGGTCTGGGTTTGATTCTGATCAAAGGCATGTACCTAGGTTGCAGGCTCCTCCCTGGCCGGGGCCCAGATCAGGGCTCATGCAGGAGGCAACCAATCAAAGTGTTTCTCTCTGTCTTTCCCTTTCTCTTCCACATTCTCTAAAAGTCAATGGAAACATACCCTCAGGTGAGGATAAAAAATAAATAAAGAAATCCATATCCTATGAAAGACACATCTTGAAAATACCTAAAGAAAGTTGTCATTTTTTCTTGGTGAAGGGACTGGAGTCCGTGTTGATGAAAACACCTTGGTGGCTGCGGTGACTGACAATGGCTGCAGCAGTGGGGTGATGGGGCTGGTGCCTTCCCCTGACCAGCCCGGTTGCCTCCCACAAAGGGAGGCCAGACTTCGGCTTAGGTACACTCCCTGTGGGGCGCGGGCCTAAGCCGTCAGTAGGACATCCCCTGAGGGCTCCCAGTATGTGAGAGGGGGCAGGTTGGGCTGAGGGACCCCCGACACCCAGTGCACGAATTTCGTGCACTGGGCCCCTAGTTTTGTATAATAAGAGACCTGAGCACCTACAGATTTTGGTATCCATGGGGATCCTGGAATCAATCCCCACAGATTTCTAAAGACAACTGAACAAGATATGTTTTCGGTTATCTTTATTGTCAAGTACTTAACTTACTTTAAGGTTCCAACTATTTCTATGCTAAGTAGTTAAAAAAGACTAAGAGTTCCCCATACATTTAACTTAAAATGCTTGTCAAATGTAAAATTAACAAATTCCATTTAATTTTAAAAATACTTATCAAATACCTATTATGCACTAGAAATTGAAGACATAATGGTAATCAAGAAAGATGTGATGAATTTTCTATTTTTAAAATGTTTCCTTAAAAAGATACACATTTGATTTTTAATCAAATATCTGTACATTTTCTCCTAAGCCTTCTAGTCCTCAACTTCTTCAACCGTCTCATTCTTGAGCTTCTCTTCTTTCTTGGCATCTAATGATGATACTTTTTCTCCACCTATCTTTAAACAGGTGCTCACCTGGTTTGTGTTGATCTCAGCCCACTTCCCTTTATAGTCAACTTGGGCAACATAATCTGTACCTGACTACCAGCTATGCTTCTAACATCTAGTCAGCATTGGTTCAATTCAACATCTTTACATAGGCAGTGAAAGTCAACTCAAACACTACATACAAAAGAACATATGAAATTTTACCCTCTCAAGCCCACTCTTTTGGCCCATATTACACAGATCAGTAAATGAGAAATAGGGAAGTTAAATTAAGTTGCCCAAAGTGATAGAACTATAACCCCTGGCATTCTGACTCCAGAGTTCACACTCTAAAACATTTGACATCACCGCCCTCATCCGTACCCAATTATCAGGTCTCCTTTCTACACTTGAAATCCTTTGAATTTATTTATTGAATAAAATCTCCTTCAATCAATTATCAACAATATAGCTCTAGTTCAGACCCTGCCTCTCTTCAATGAGTTATTAATATTCCCACTTATTTAAACCATTGTGCTTTCTTAATCACTGTTCATAGCTGGAATAAAAACTCGGATCGATGACACTGCCTCCTCACCAAAAACTGTCAAAGAATGAAACAATGTCAAAATTTCTCTTTATGACACTCAAAGCCCTCTATACTGACTTCAACCTAGTCCTGGCCCTTCCTCCTCCACCCCATCAGGCACTTTTCCGACGGAAACCTTCCACTTATGTGCTCTGGCCTCAGAGGCCTATCTGACAGCTCTGCAGTGAGTGGGAGTTTTACATCTCTGTTTAGGTTATACCCCACTCACTGCTCCTACAGTTATTGAGTTGCTTTCCCTTCTCAAGGAGTTCTAGGATGTACTTCCTGACTCCCTCTTCTGTTACATTCTTATTCCTCAATTACCATTTTCCTAAACAGAGATTGGTCAACATTTTCTGTAAAGAGCCAGAACAGTAAATATTTCAGGCTTTAGGGATCACATACCATTTCTATCTCATATTCTTCATTCCCCCTTTCACCCACCCTCCCAAAATGTTAGAAATAGCCTGGGCTGGTGTAGCTCAGTTGGCTGGGCATTGTGCCATGTACCGAAAGATTGCCAATTCGATTCCCTGTCAGGGCACATGCCCAGGGTTGTGGACTTGATTCCCAGTAGGGGGCGTGCAGGTGGCAGCTGACTGATATCTTGCTCTCACATTAATGTTTCTCTCTCCCTTTCTCTCTCTCTAAAAAAAAATCAATAAAAAATCTGAAAAACACACACATTAGAAATAGTCTTAGCTTGTGGGTTGTACAAACAGTCTTAGCTTGTGGGTTATACCATTTGGCCAGCGAGCTGTCATTTGCCAACCCTCAATGAGAGAATTAATGAACAACTGTCACCAAAACTCCAAAACACTGAAAGTAAATAAGGATGTCTTATCCATCTTCTTCCTAACATTCAAAGTATTAAATATACTTATCAAACTTAAAAGAGAAAGAGTTCTTTACAATTTTCTCAAACATCAAATCGCAAATCTTGTTTTTGCTGTCTTTGTTATTGATGGTGATATTAAAGTTTGTAGAAATCATAAGAAGAGAGAGGGTGACTGATTGACCGGATATGGCTGTTGACTCTATGCACTTTGTTCAATTCTACTAATGTGCATCTCATTTAATCCTCAGATCCTATGGGACTGATATCATTAGCCCTATTAACATGTGGACACTGAGGTTTAAAGTGATTCAATAATTGCCCAAGGCAGGACAGTCAATTAGTGGCAGCTACAGGACTCCAGCGGAGTCCTGACTCCAGACTCTGAACTCTCTAAAAACCAAGCAAACAGCGACCCAAAAAACCAAAGCTTAATACGATAAAACTGAGAAACGTGGGTCGTCATAATAATTGCTTCATTCCTTTTCCCTTATAATGACATAAGGCAAAAAATTTTATTAAGGTTTCTAGAAGGCAAGAAATCAATAACAACTAATTTTTACACCACACTAAGAATGAAACAAAATGAAACATTAAAGCCATACTAAAAAGAAATTTTCCCCTCCAAACTTACCTTCTCACAGGAACTGATTTTGATGTGCAATTGCTTGTTATTAAAGGTATAAGTCTGGGTACATGAGTATGCTGAAAAAGATGTTTTAGAAAAGGTTGAAAAATACTGGGCACTTCACATAATCCCCCTCTTTTGTCTTACATTCACGTATTTATATTAGTATAGGACAAAAAGATAATAAAATCTGATTTTGAAAGAAATTAAGACCAGTAAGAAAGTTTTCCCAAATTAAAGTACTAGTAATGATAACACAGTTTCAGAAGGACAGGTGTGGTTGTAATATTATAAAATAAAGACAAGCTAATTGTACAACTGCAAAGAACCGTTAGGACAGTGTAACTCTAGGGGGGGAAACACTAAGAGAAACTGGGCATGTAGTATTTGTTATATTTTCTGAAGTACCATGGCTCCTGCTGGTAGAAGATAATAACTGCTATGTAATCAAAGTAGATAATCAGTGTGAATCCACATACCTAACTATTGGGAATGCACTCTGAAATGGTGACTTTAACTGAACTTTCATTCTGGCTGAACCATAGCTCTCTAGAATTCAGGTAAAGTTCAATAGGTATAATCTTCTGACTTCTATTAGTAATTCTTATGCTCTTCTTTAGTGAAGCAAATGCTACAAAGTTCAACATAGACATAATAAAATAGTAACTGAAGTATACATTTTTGATGCTTTAAAGCTCTAGTTTCCTTCTGAGTTAATGGTACAGGCTGGGTTACCTATGAAACAGGATCTGAGATAGAGGTTAGCATGAGGCTATTAAGACATGCCCTTGGGATCAACACCTGTGGAAGGTATGAAAAGGAAACAGGAGTGGGCAGAGGAAGAAACTGACCTATGATATAGCCCAAGGATATCTCATCTAAGGCCATTAGGGAGCTATAGAGTTAAAATGGCCCTTCAGCATAGTCTCGAATTGGTCCAAGATGGCCAAACCTTTACACTTCCACATGAATCAGTTAATGGATGAGGGCCATACTGAGAAGGGGCAAGACCTTGGGAAAGGCAGCTCCCTGCAACTGAGGCAATCCTTGAAGAAGCTGGCATGTGAAGGCTCTTGCCAAGAGTGCTTCATTACAAGTCTTCACTGAAGTAGAATACGCATGCCACATCTGCCACAACCAACTCAACCGAAATAAAAGAAAAAACTTTTTCAGCTACTACAGAGAGAAACCACCCATAGACTTGAAGCTGTTCAAAAGACTAGTGCAAGCGAGTGCTGACCTGCATGTTATTCAGCTGTTATGTTCAGCATGGAAGCACTCTATGGACCTGCTCCTTAGAACATCCAGAACTCATTCCTCAAACATTACTATGGAGTTAAAGTGCAAGGACAGTCCTAGGCCACAATACACAACCATCTCTCACCCAGCAGCCTCCTCCTCTCTCTCATAATCTCCCCAAGGCCCGACTGCTGATTAACCCACCTTCAACACATGGCAGGGATGGGGAGACACCTAACAATTGTGACACTATATTCAGGGGTAGCTGTACCAAAGGAAAATAAAAAATGACCCTCACGATGACAAAGCATTCAACCAAATACTAAATCAGAACAATTCAGACTTTAACTTATTAATATGAGTAGAGTTAACAACTTGAAAAGAGAAAAAAAAAGCTTCTCTAGAATTAAAAAGAGAATGAGGAATCGAATAGAGCAATCTAAGGAAGTAGTCCCCTAGGAAGCACACTAAATATATAAAACAGGCTATAACATAAACAAACAGAAACCCCACCTGATTGTATTTTCAGTGAGATGGAGGAACAGTATATCAATAATATGACAAGCTCAAGAACAGCAAAATGGGTACTGTCAAGGGAATAGAATTTAAGGGGGGGCGAGGAGATTTATCTTTTTATCTCTGTTCTTTTGGGTATCTTCAAGATACGGACAATGAGAAATAGTAAAAATTTTCCTGTCATCGTTTACCACTGTCTATAACAATTTTACTATTTTACATCTGTAGCCTGTTACTACCTGTAACATTGTTACATGCACACACACACATGCATACATGTACTCATACGTATATGTTGTTCAAAAATGTTTACTTTGTAATACTCTGCATTATTTAAATGTTCCAGAATAACTATAATTACCATGTATTGCTTTTATTATCAGAAAAATAATTCAAAAGTAATTTTCCCTTGGAGTTAAAAAAAATACCAATAACGTATTTAAGTACATTTTTAAAGGGGGGAAGGGAGAGAGAAGAAAAGAACCTACCCGAATGATGAACCTGATCGCTGCACATCCAGAAGTTGCCATGACTTTTGCACTATTGGGGACGAGATTAAAAAGTGTAGGTACAATGGCCTCAGCGCCATGATCAAATTTGTTCCCCAAAACTGTTGATAGATGGCTACAAAGGAAGACAAAAATGCTTTTTAAAAAACAGTTTAACATTAAATATAGGTAATATAACTGGTCCTACCTATATTTGATTTTAGCTACTGAGCTGGCCTGGTGGGTCAGTTGGTTGGAGTATCATCCTATACCGCAAAGTGTTGTGGGTTCAATTCCTGGTGAGGGCACATACCTAGGTTGCAGGATAGATCCCTGGTGGGGGCACATATAGGAGGCAACCGATCAATGTTTCTCACATCAGTATTTCTCTCTCTCCCCCTCTCTCCTTCCCTCTTTCTCTAAAATCAATAAAAACATATCGTCGGGTGAGGTTTTAAATTTTTTTTAGCTATTTCACCCTTCAGAAACTCCAATCTCTTGTTTCTTCTCAACTTAGTGAGACTGCCTTGCTCTGCTTGAGTTCTCCCTCCCATCCCCATAGTCCAGAAAGTGCTTCAAGGTCATAACTATGCTGATCATACTGTTCACATGATTTGATTCTTTCAAGAATCATAGTCCTCCTCTGTTAAGACTTGGGCTCCTCTGCCCGTTGTCTATCATTTGAAAAAAGGTGTTTTACATATTCTGTTGCTTTCTGCAAGAGGGGTAGTCCTGTACCGGTATTGTATCATGGCCAAAAGCAGAATTCTCATCATGGGATATTTTTCCTTCTTTCTTTTTTAAGAGAGAGAGAAGAGGGAGAGGGAGAAACATCAATGTGAGAGTAAAATATCAATCAGCTGCCTCTTACACGCCTCCTACCAGGGATTGAGTCCACAATTTGGGTATGCGCCCTGACCAGGAATCAAACTGGCAACCTTCCAGTGCACAGGACAATGCCTAACCAACTGAGCCACACCATCCAGGGCTGAAATACATTTCAAGGTTACATTTTGTGGATTTTTGTTTTGTTTTGCAATTGAGAGATATTCAATTATTTTGG
This sequence comes from Cnephaeus nilssonii, assembly GCF_951640355.1. Classification (NCBI taxonomy): domain Eukaryota; kingdom Metazoa; phylum Chordata; class Mammalia; order Chiroptera; family Vespertilionidae; genus Cnephaeus; species Cnephaeus nilssonii. The sequence goes on along the minus strand of NC_137088.1, from coordinate 12,433,735 downwards.
TACTCTGGTATACTGACTTGTATCTAGCAATCCTGGTAAAGTTCCTTAATTATAATAATTTATTATAGATTCTCATGGTTTTCAGCATAGATAATTATATCACTCATTAAAAATGGGAGTTTGTTCCTTATCTTGAATCTTCATAGTTTTTATTTCCTGGTGTGTGTGGGGTTTTTTTTATTTTATTTTCTGTTCTGACTAGAACATCCAATTCAATCCTGATTAGAAATATTAATAGCAGGCATCTTTGTGTTCCCTATCTTCAAAGGAATGCTTATTCAACAACATATACAATAAAAGTATTCAGATGGAGAGGAATTTTAGGGTTCTACCATCCTTAAATTTTAGAAGAATATAAACATACAGAATAAGTTTATATTTTGATAAGTTAATGATGCATGTTATAATTCCTAAAATTGCTAAAATATCAGAAATAGAGCTTAACGTCCAAATTAGTAAAGAGAAAACTGAATGTAGCCCGTTCTCAGACCCATTCACTTTCTTCTTACATTCAGAGTTAGTGACCAAAAATCCACCAGTAGGCTTTAGACATATAAACACATTTGAGAGTTGGTATAATGTGCTGTTAAGAATTTTTTTTTTTTTTTTTTAAATCACACAAATTGGCCCTGGATGGTTTGGCTCATTGGACAGAGCGTCAAAATGCGAACTGAAGCCGAAACCGGTTTGGCTCAGTGGATAGAGCGTCGATCTGCGGACTGGAGGGTCCCAGGTTCGATTCCGGTCAAGGGCATGTACATTGGTTGCGGGCATGTCCCCAGTGGGGGATGTGCAGGAGGCAGCTGGTCGATGTTTCTCTCTCATCGACGTTTCTAACTCTCTATCCCTCTCCCTTCCTCTCTGTAAAAAATCAATAAAATATATATATTAAAAAAAAAAATGCGAACTGAAGGGTCCCAGTTTTGTTTCCGGTCAAGGGCACATGCCCAGATTGCGGGCTCAATCCCCAGTTGGGGCATGCAGGAGGCAGCCCATCAATGATTCTCTCTCATCATTGATGTTTCTCTCTCTCTCTCCCTCTCCTTTCCTCTCTGAAATCAATAAAAATATATATATATTTAAAAATCACACAAATTGTATCCTTATAATATAAATGATATTTGGATCAACATATATGCTTTCTGGGGGTTATCTAGCTACTGCTTTACTTAATGAGATCTGATTCAATGAGTACAAAATTCATTCATAGAAAGCACTTGTCACATAAAGAATATACTTACGCTACAGTAATACAAGCTTCTCTAACCACCTGGGATCTAAGATCCTTAGCTGAAAGTTTAAGTGCTCCATCCAACAAGCGTAAATGTTGAAAAAAGCAATCATATTGTGCAGCTCCAGCAACAAGCAATGATCGAATTTTCTTAAGCTGAAATAAAGAAAATTACCATTATTGACCAAAAAAAAGTGGCAGTGCAAAAAAATCTTAAAGCTATCTGAACTTCATTATTTAAACAAAAATTTAAAAATAACATTTCATTCTATTTACATAACCACATTCAGACATTTTAACAGTATTAAACACCTTAAAATAAACATGCAAACCAAAACACAAAGCTTTCTGGAAAAGAACATTATAGATTTGGTTATATGCATAATAGACATATGTAATGTATGAATAGATTACTAAATTTTGAAGTTTTAAGGAAGCCTTTTTTTAATAAACTGTGGTAAAATTCACATTTACATAAAATTTACCATTTTAAAGTATACAATAATCAAAATGTTTTGCAACCATTACCACTATATACTAAGGAGACTATTTATAAAAGGGCCCAATTCTGGAAATTATTTTCATGCATAAGCAAAAGAACAGAGGCAGAAGGACCAACCATTAAGCCATCAAAATAGAGACTTGGGCTCTCAGAGCAGAGGAGTCTTCAAATGGAACCACTTCTCTGGCTTCTTGAGGACAATGAGGCACTCATGTGGTAACTCAGATGTAAATTTGTCCGAGTCACAATCTTTGAATTATAGTCTTTTGACATTGCAAATATCATTTTAAAATTTATCAAATAGTATCTCAAGGATTTAAGTGAAATAAAATATTCTTAATTAAAAAATATCAGGCCTTTTAAAAAAAAATCATGGTGGTGAAAATATTTATCAGAGAGAGAGAGATGTGAGAGGAAAAAAGAAAAAGCCAGACAAATGGCCGTATTGTGAATTTATGTTGACATTATGAAAACACTGAGCATGCAGGAAAAGTGAACTGCTTTTTTGGTAAAACCTGTAAGAATGGAGGACAGTACTGACTATATAGCCCCACAGACAGGCCACGACCCTGTGGCATCAGGGAAGCTCACACTGGTCACTCAACAAGTGGCACAGGTAGAGAGACTAACAAACGGGTGAAACAGGTTCCACCTGACCAGCAAAAACAATAAAAATTACCCTAAGTCAGAAATGCCAACTATCTCGATATATTTTCCAGAAAGAAATATAACTTACCAGACTTTCTATTTCATAAGTATCTGAAATACCAGATAGTAGTACTACTGAATTTCCAAGTTTTTGAAAAAGAACATTGAAAACAAGAGGAGAGGGGTAAGAAAATAAAAAACTTACTGCATTGGCACGCTGATCCCAGTCATGTTTGTCATCTGACAAAATTTCCCTGATTTTATTTAATGTTTCTTCAAGTTCTCGACCAGAATAGATCTTAAAGATGTAAAATTGTAAGGTTAACATTTCTTACCATGAGCAATATTAAAATTATGCCCTGATGTTTAAAATAATCTTTCAAGTAATAAGATTATTTATTTACCATTCTACCACCATTTTTAATGGAGGATGGAAATATATTATGACAATAATAAAGTGCTTTCATTTGTCTTCCTTCCCTGTTACCCTTATGCTACTTCTTCATACATGAGTAATTTCAAATATACATTTAAAATGCTTTATCATTTAAAAACAAGATGCAAATAGTCCAATTAATAAAAATAGGCCTAATTTCTCAAAATGACTTCAGGTATATAACATATCTATGCATTCATACACTATTATACAATATTGCAAAAGGACGTGTTTTAAGTTAGTCTCCTCACTGCCCCATGCTAGACAGTAACCAGGATAGCTGCATGTTTTGTTTCCTCTGGAGCCTACAATTTGCCAAATACCATTATCCTTTCATTCACTTAAAAAATATTCACATAACAGAAACGTACTATGTTAGGCACTAAGAATACTATGGTGAGCAAAAACAGACATGTTTCTTGTATTATAAAGTTTATAGTCTGGTCAGGGAGAGAGAAAAAGAAATGAATCAAATGATATAAAATATGAAATTGCAAATAAAGTATCACCAAGGAGAATTATGCAGTGCTATGAAAGTCTATAGTTAATATAGGGTGTTTGAACTAGTGTTAGAAAAGTCAAGCTTGAACTGAGAGCTAAAGGATGTGTTAAACATCATTAGGCAAAGTGGAGAGAGAGAAGCCTTCCCTCGAGTAAATAGTATGTGCAAAGGCTCTGTGACAGAAAGAAACTGAAAGAAGGCCAGAGTATAGGAGTAAAGAGTGCAAAGGAGCCCGGCCGGCGTGTCTCAGTGGTTGAGCTTCGACCTATGAACACGAGGTCACTGTTCCATTCCTGGTCAGAGCACATGCCCAGGTTGTGGGCTCCATCCCCAGTGTAGGGCGTGCAGGAGGCAGCTGATCAATGATTCTCTCTCATCATTGGTGTTTCTGTCTCTCTCCCCCTCTCCCTTCCTCTCTGAAAAAAAAACAAAAAAACAACAACAAAAGAGTGCAAAGGAGACCAGGGGTAGAGACAAGGCCCCAGGTCTACATAAATCAATACCCAGTATCTCTCTACGTAACAAGCAAGGTTCAGAGATGGGCACGTGACCTAAATCAGAGTGAATCTCACACGTTTTACAGGATCAACCAGACAAGAGACAGAGGGTAATGAAGGTCTGAGGCTCAAAGAGTTGCAGCCATGTTGCTGACCATAAGGAAAGACAATGCAGAGCAATCCAGAAATGAAAATGGAGAGAAAGGGGGTTGTAGTGATACCTCCTGAGTGGTATCAAACAGACACCTTCATCAAAACAGCCCTACTTATATCTGTCACTATCAACAACCATTACATTGCATTAAATTCGTTTACTTAAAAAAATCATTAAATTCGTTTACTTAAAAAACAAACAAACCACGCCCAAACAAGAGCACCAAGTTGAGCAGGGCATTAGACAGCTGAAGAGGTAGGAGGAGGACCAGATAACATTCTGTTAGAAAATGATTTCAGGAGGCTTCTTATCTAGTTTTTTCTAACGCCCTCCCCCCCCCCCCCCAACAATAATCATTCTGCTGTATTTCAGAAGAAAGGCAGGTTCCCATACCACTCCCAATCTTATTACAATCTTATTATGATGCATTACTCTGGAATGTAATAAAAGGTTCCCCTCCCCCCAATAAGGAAAAAAGGGTCCACTAAAAAAATTTACTTTAGTGAGAGAGCACACTATTTTTTAAATACTCTTTTAGGAGGTATACAAACAAAAAAGGTTTGAATACAAGTAAAGAATTGTTGTAGTATAATGATTGATTCCTAGGTTTCTGACTTTTATAACTGATCAAGTAATGGTTTCCACATATAAAACACTGGAAGGGTAGGTGTATGAGGGGGAAGATCATGAGTCTAATTCCAGACAGGCTGAGTTTGAGATGCCTCAGACATCTAAGAGGAGATGTTAAATAGACAATCAGTGGAGAAACTGATGCTCCAGAGGTCTGGCTTAGAGATAAAAACCTGTGCATTATCTATGTAAAGAAGAAAACTGAAGCCATCCATTTAAAGAAAGTGACTTATTAAGAAAGAGAAGAGTGAGAAGAAAAGGCTCAGAACTCTTCGGAAATCCCAATATTCAATAGCTAAGTAGAAAAGGATGTGCCCACAAAGGAGATAGACATGAAATGAACAAAAACGTAGGAGAAAAACAAAGAAGGGGAGAATACTCAAGCACCTTAAAAAGAAAGCAGATGCAGTTGGACAGTGGAATGTAATATCTAAGTCAATAATATGGATTCACTTTTATTTCAGCCTCACTGAAAAATCATTTGGAAAATCTAACTATACCAACAAATAATAGCTTGGTAATAATCAGTCAAGTATTTTATTTTTACATAGTCTTTTAAGGAAAAAATATTTTTAAAGGGACAAAAACAATGATCTGAAGAGGCACAGAGACAACATTCATGGGGAGAGCCAGTATATTGGTATCCTTACCTGAATAGAAGGGACATCTGTAAAGGCTTTTATAAAATCTTCTTCATCAACTGCTCCAGCACCTCCTTCCTTAGAAGCACCTGTTAATTTAAAATAATTTTACTTTTTAAAGTTTATTTTTAAGCATTTTAGCATCAATAATAACATGAAAAACATAATTTTTTGGAGCAAAACTTTAAGAAACATTCATTTTATAAAAAAAGCAATGAAAAAAATCTCCACTTTTCAGAAAAGTCAAGGTACTTAGTAGTAGGCTGGCAGTAAAATTCAAACTAAGAACAGAGCCCTTCCATTCCTCATCCAATACAATAACAAGGACACAGATAATGAAGTCAAAGGATAAGGTTTAAAAGCTGAAAAGCAATTTTAAATGACACAATGTGTCAATAAATGATGGAAAATGTGATGTACAGGGTCCATGTGTGCTGCAGGGGTCAGAAAAGCAAATGTGAAAAAAATGAGAGTCTTGAGATTATACTTAAATATGCAAACAAATCATCCTTTATTGCACATAGACTATCAAAAAGTAAACTTGATAGGTAGCTGTTGTTTAGGAACCAGTAATTAAGCTACTGTCTTTCAGCTTCAAAGTCACTCTGTTATTTTCAGTGGTACTGGGCCTCGGATTAAGCAAGCCATTTTTGTGATGATTCTAGTGCCTTCCAGTTAAACCCTGTCAATGGGAGTGCTGGAGAGAGACTGGAAGCTGAAGGAAGAAGGGACCTTCCTGCCCTACCTGACTGCTTCCTGGTCTTGTCAGCAAAACCCTAGAAACTCTGGAAGGACCTCTGTTTCCAGCAGCATCCGGTTTCACTTTGTACTTTTTTCTAACACTCACTAAACCGGTTCACTTACATCCATCAGAGGCAACGGTCATCTATACTCCCTCCTCAGAAGTCTGAATCAAGGCTCTGTAGGGCCCCTCCTCTAAGTCTCTTAAGTTTTAATAACTTTAACCTCCTCATTTTGTTCCTCCAGATCTAGGGATAGGAGCTGTGTACTGTAATGCTGCTACCTCCATGACACTTTAGTGATCTCTTTTTGCATTAATTCAACAATACCCATTTAATAATTCTTTATATTAAATTCTCTTGGTAAGAATACCTGTTGAGGTTTCTGTCTCCTAATTGAACCCTGGCTGACACAAGGGATACTTAAGTTTCTATCTCTACTTTATATATTTCTTACTTCATGGTAAGAATTCAACACATGAAATGGATTTCAACTACATAAGATATATACCCAAATGATAACTAAAAAAAAATATATATATATCCAATTAAAAAATTAAATTAAAAGTAACTCCCCAATTAAGTTTATCATCTGCCAAAGGAAATATTAATATTTCAAAATTGGATTTAAAAAGTTAATATCATCCTAATAAAAATACTACTCAGGATTTCCAAAGGCATGTAAGAAGAGCCTCAACTTAAAAAAATAACAACCTTTGAAGACCTTTGTATGTGACTTGACCACAGAACAGCATACCAAAGCTGTAAGGCAATAAAAACTGCAAATTAAAAGCAGTGACAATTTAATAAACTAAGAGAGAAAGGAATGTGTGGTTGCTATAGGAAATTCAATTACAAGAGTAAATAAATTACAGTTATTCCCTAAATATTAAAAAAATCCAATAAAACAATAAACTCTCAACCCCATCCAAATGATCATTCCAAGTTACTGATTAACTGAAAATAATTAAAGCGAATAAACAAAAAATAAGATACCTACCTTTATTAACATATTACATTCATTTACAAATCTTTTAATAGGCGTTTACTGTTTTTGACAGTAGGTCCTCTAATAGGAGTGCAAAACCTCGATTTTTAAAATTTCTTCCTGATCTTTCACAATTGTCTTACACAGACCACTAAACGGCAAATTCTTTAGAGACATAACTTTATCAAGTAGTTCCTCAACTTTTAGCAGTTTTCATTAAAAAAGATAAACTTTCCACACTCCTTAATATTTTGTACATTTATACATCACTTCTTGCAATTTACTTTGTTACAGTAACAAGAGCAACCATTAGGCATATCTGGGAACACACAATTGATTCCTGGAAAGTATATACTTCAACTGATAGAGGAGACCTGCACTGATGTACCAGAGCAGAAGTTAACAAGCCAGTGTGCTGAACTGTGGAAGACAATTTTACAGAGGAATGGAAAAGCAAAGGGGAGAACATAATCAAGAGTTACTACAGTGTAGCCCTGGCTGGTCTGGCTCAGTGGATAGAGTGCTGGCCTGCGGACTGAAGAGTCCCGGGTTCGGTTCTGGTCAAGGGCACAATGCCTGAGTTGTAGGCTCAATCCCCAGTAAGGGGCTTGCAGGAGGCAGCTAATCAGTGGTTCTCTCTCATGATTGATGTTTCTGTCTCTCTCTCCCACTCCCATCCTCTCTGAAATCAATAAAAATATATTTTAAAAAAGAGTTACTACAGTGCATATGCAGTATACAAAAGGTATTATACACAGGACAGAATGTTAACTCCACAGCATAATGTCAAAAACCTTCAAGGGGATGCAGAGCACCTGATTAAGTCCCAATAAGGCCAGAAAAAATGGGCCATAGATTAGGAACATTACATAGGAAAGCCTAACTTTGAAAATTCACTCTAATCATAACACCTTTATTATCCAGTAAGTTCTGTCTTGTGAGTAGGGCCAAATAAGCTAGTGGGGAGGAAAGGGGAGGAGAAAGAGAAATCACATGGCTTTTAAAATCCCACAGAAGCTGCAGAGTGGAAAGGCTGCAAATATTATTAAATGCAGCTTTATGATTATCTCAGAGGTGACAATTAGGTCTCTATACCTGGACATGAGCATTACCAATTTAGCAAGAACTTGCATAGTTTGAATAGTTGCTCCCAATCTACCTGACTCCTATCTTTTGAGAATCACTTTGTATAAGCAGAGCTGCTGCCAATGGGAGTGTACTGGGTATGTGAATAGTGTAAAAACAGAGAACATGATGAGCTCCTCATTCTAGCCTTGCTTCTCTCTTGTATGCATTACAGTAAACTTTTTTACCATCCTAGTTTGCCTAATATTTCCCCTCACCTTGGTTTTGTCTGGCCAGAAAAGTTAAAAAAGGATCCCTGCATAAGAGAAAAATCTGTTAAATCACTGTTTCATCTCACAATCATCATTCCATTCCCATACAGCTTTAAAAATTCACCTAAAAAAACTACAAAATACTTTTAGCACCAGCAGGGAGAATGGATGCCATAAGAGAGATATAAAGAGTAATGGGCCCTAGTGTCAACTATTAAAGCAAGAAAAGGAGAGTGAGTATACATATCAAAAAGAGATGTATTTAGAAAAAAGCAAATTTGAGAGCAGGAGCACAAGTAGAGAGAGGGCTGAAGGAGGGAGCAATGTTGGCTTCCAACTTGACTAAAGCTCTTTGAAACATAACTGGGTCAACAATCACACTAAAAGATATAAATGGGCAAAAACAGAACGGAAGAGCTTTGCTCAGTTGCTAACCACTCTAAAACAGAGATAAATTTTTCTGTAAAGGGCCAGATAGTAAGTATTTTAGGCCTTGTGGGTCATATGGTTTCTGTTGCAATTACTCAATTCTGCCATTGTAGTGCCAGAGCAGCCACAGACAATATGCAAATGAACAAGCAAGGCTGTATTCCAATAAAGCTCTACTTATGCAGCTTCATTTTGTTGTTCAACTGAACTTAATATAACTTTGTCACTTATACCTCAAAAAAAGAAAAGGACAATGCATTGAAACTATAGATGAGTTTGGAGAAAACTGAGAGCTTTGTAATATTGTCTGCCTACCCAGGAAAGTAGTATGCCCATTTACTTATGTCTTTTAAAATTTCTTTCAATAAAGTTTTATAATTAAAAAAAAATACTATGAACAAATTCCTATGCACACTGCACATATCTTATTTTGAAGTAAAAAAACAAAACGGCAAAAACACCCGCATGTGGCCCACAGGCCGTAGTTTGAGGACGCCTGTCCCATAATAACAAATATTTTTGAGGTACAAGCCAAACCAAACTAAAAAAGTGAAAACCTTTTAGGGAAAAAATAATAAACATTAATGAGCCCAGATGGTTTAGCTCAGTGGTTGAGCATTAACTTCTGAACCAAGAGGTCATGGTTCAATTCCCAGTCAGGGCACAAGCCTGGCTTGCAGGCTCGATAGGGGGCATGAAGGAGACAGCCAATCAATAATTCTCTCTCATCATTGATGTTTCTATCTCTCCCTCCCTCTCCTTTCCTCTCTGAAGTCAATAAAATTATATATAAAAAGAAAGAGAAGGTAAAGGTTCTACAATGGTATCACAGAAGCAGAAGCAGAAAGCTGCCCCTGCATCATCCTATATAATAAAAGCCTAATATGCTAAGTGTCCGACAGTTCAAATAGTCACTATGACGCACACTGACCACAAGGGGGCAGACGCTCCAACCAGTAGGTTAACTTGCTGCTGGGGTCCAGCCAATTGGGAGTGGGTGAGACAGGCCAGACACGCCCTGGACGAATCCATGCACCAGGCTGGTTTCGGCCTGATCCCCGCAGGCCAGGCCAAGGGACCCCACCAATGAATGAATCCATGCACTGGGCCTCTAGTTTAGTAATGAAACTGCATTTCAATATACCAACAGGAGAGGGCATTTTGAGCTAAGAAACTGAGTAAATTTTTTCCCCCTGACCCCACAAAATCACTTGTTATATTCTTAGGACATTTAAGGAAATTTGAATATAGAAGAGAGTATTTAAAAGGAGGTAAGTATATAGTTTAAAAATAAATTTACAGAAAATAAAAGGGCTAAAAGAACAAGTTAAAAACATCACAAAGAAATCAGAAAAATCCATAACATGAAATAATCTGAAAGACAACTGGCCTAGACTCTTCAAAAAAGTCACTATCTTGCTCTGGCTGATGTGGCTCACTTGACTGAGCATCATTCCATGCACCAAGAGATAATGGGTTCCATTCCTGGTCAGGGCGCATGCCCGGGTTGCGGGCTCAATCCCTAGTAGGAGGCAGCTGATTGATGGATGTGTCTGTCTGTCTGTCTCTTTCTCAAATATAAAAATAACATTAAAATAAAAAAGTAAAATAAAAACTGTAACCAAATGATGAGAAGACAAAACAGCCCAACTAAAGAATGGGCAGATAATAACAACATGAAAGTCATAGAAGAAGATATGCTAATTCCTATTAATAAATTTAAATGTTCTGAGCCTCACTAGAATAGAAACTCCAGGAGAGCAGGGTCTTTGTTTTTGCATTTAAAGTTGCAAACAATCTGAATGATATTAACAGGAAGTGGTTAAATTATGATACATCAATAATATGGAATACTGTACACCTATTAAAAGGATGTGATAACTCTCATTCTTTTTTTTTTTTTTTTAAATATATTTTATTGATTTTTTACAGAGAGGAAGGGAGAGGGATAGAGAGTTAGAAACATCAATGAGAGAGAAACATCGACCAGCTGCCTCCTGCTCACCCCCTACTGAGGATGTGCCCGCAACTAAGGTACATGCCCCTGACCAGAATCGAACCTGGGACCCTTCAGACCGCAGGCCGACGCTCTATCCACTGAGCCAAACCGGTCTCGGCATAACTCTCATTCTTAATGTTGAAGGGTGAAGAGCTATTTTGTTTAAAAAAAGCAAGTTGCAGAATGTTTACTAGTATGATTAAGGTGAGCAAAAATAAAATCGAATCTCAATACTTACATAAATGAACACAGTAACATGTGAAAGAATATGTATCAAATTTATCACTGGTAACCTCAAGACAATGGAATTAGAGAGGCAAGATATCATTCACGATTTTTTTCATACATCTCTCTATTGTTTGACTTGTTAACAGTGATCATGTCTTTTGTATTTAAAAAGAACAAATTATTCATTCCAATTCTTTTCATTAGTAGGAAACACACAAATTGGTTTAAAAAAAAGAAAAATGATGAGTTAATGAAAAAAATTAGTTTAAATTCACAACATACCCATCATAGAAATAATACTTCTTAGCAATTCAACTATATTATAATGTATGTGATAAATATAAGGCTAGAATTAGTTATTACAAACTTCTATTTTATACAGATCAAGTATAATGAATGTAACTAATGGGAAATTCCTCACATGTGCGATCTATAGTAATGATATATTTCATTCTTTTCAAAGGCAAACCTTGAATCAATTTGCCTTCCTGTATGAGACTATAATTTTCTAACACCTAAATCTCAGTCAAAATATGTACTCAAATGAAGTATGCAAGGATCAAAATGCAAACACTATTAACGCTGGTGGGTGGAATAATAAGCATAGATAGATTTTGTAATAATCTTTGAAAGTTTAAAACCTTGAACATTCCATATGGTGTCCTCAATGCCTACTCTGAAGCCTTGCACACAGTAGGCTCTATACAGCCATAGGAAAAAACACACAACTTATCTGAGAAGAGACTGGGTCTTCAGTTTGCCTATTAATTTCAATCACAGAATTTGGTTGTTTATATTTTTTGTAACTTCTCTTAAACATTCTGAATGTTTCAAAAAATAAACCTTGCACTATGAAATTTCTTTATCATTAAGTTTTGCTCATGAAGTAAAACAGAATAGAGGTCAATAAAAATAGCTACAGTAAAACATGCATTCTTATAACTAGTAGGCAAGTTAAGTAACAATGACTTATATTAATAACAACATCTATTGCTAACTCCAATCATATTTACCTTAAAAATCAAAGTTTTAAGGGCATCTTATGATGGACAGCCAATGATATGGGATTCACAGTAATTTAAGACAAAATGGTGACTGGCCAATCCCTAAACTCCAAATGTAAATCCTATTGTTTTGCTATCTGGGATAAAAATAATAAGTATCACATGCAGTATTTGTTAGGGGATAGCCCAGAGATGATACATGCCAAGCACTGGGTTCTCATTTCATCTCTGCTAACAACTGTCTGATCTTGGATACTCATTTAACTCCATGAGGCTCAGTCTCGTTATCTGAATCAGGATGAGATCATTTTTAAGACCCCACCCCTTCAGGATTAAAATCTTCTGGGGTTAGTATCTTTCATTGTCATTAGCAAAAGAAAAGAGGAATAAAACAAAACACAAACAGAAGTTATTTGGTTTTATATAAAGTTCAAAAACAAAAATTGAGGTTTACAAATTAAAAATTTGGATTCCCAGATTAAACAAAAAATTCTGTGAGGTTTGTTTTATTAGATATGTACCAATTCTCATAATCTTTATTTGTTTAAAAAGAACATAACTTTTTTGTTTGCATGATAAGAAAAAATGGACACGATCAGCATAATTTGAGGAAAACAGATATTTGGACATTCTTAAAACCCAAGTTAGACATAAATGAAGTAAAATAAATATAAAATATCCTAAAGATGCATTAAATACTACTGAATTTGAAAAGTTGGTAATTACCTAATTATAAGAATTGAAAGTTAAAACCATTTCAAAATAGCCTTTATCGCTTCTCGGCCTTTTGGCTAAGATCAAGTGCAAAATAGCCTTTGATATTAGATGGAAATAAGAGAGAGATAATATTCTATCCACTTGAATGAGAGAACGACAGAACTTTGAAAATCAATTATTTGGTCAATGATGTATCTCAATAGTTATATACAGGCCTCAATAACAAACCACTAACCTCAAAATGTGGTACTAATTATAAACAATGACAATTTATCATCATCTAATTCAATCTTTACTTTTTAAATAGAAAAGCAGCCAAAATAATTGGTACAGTAACGGCGATATTATAACTCAGAAAATAAACTTTTAAAAAGGCAATTTCAACAAAAACATACTAAAAAGTATTTATATTCACAATGAAAAATTACAGGTTTGCTTATTTCCAAATGTTCTATTTTTCTGGTAATCATACTAGTTGAGCTTTAAAATGACAGATTTATGGATGTTGAAAGGTAGTGATCATTACTGCAGATTATAATCTCAGAACTACAGAATCCAATAGCAGTTATTTTCATGCTTTGCCCACTTATTATATGCATGACTCTGTGCAAGCTACTTAACTTTTCCAAACTTTAGTTTGCTCATCAGTAAAGTCAGGATAATAAAGTATTAATGAAAAATATATATATATATACATAAGAACATTCATTAACTTTTAAAAAATTATTACCTAAAATCTGTAGAAAAATAAGTACTTTAAACAACTGGGTATCTTCAGCAATTGTATTCCAAGCCATTAAGCCAAAAAAAAAAAGGGGGGTGGGGTGGGGGGTGGGGAGAATGTGTTTACCTAAATTCCTATAATAAAATTATAAATCTTATTCAGAAAATGGACAATTTAAGGGAATTCACTTAATCCTTATTCTAATCAGTAAAGCACAAAGGTAACATGAGTTTTTATGGCAATAGTATATTGGTATGGAACCTCTTTATAATTTCCCTTGGCTTAAAGGCCACACACATTTATAATTTGACAACAGGCTGGAACACTGAGCCAAAGAACAAAGCAACACTAACTCACACTAAAGATTAAACACCGGCTCTATTGGTTTTAATTAATTGGATAAGACACTTTGCTAAAAATAGCATACATCTCTCTAATCTTAACATATATCTCTGGGAGAAGTAAATTAAACTCTAAAACTTCAAAAGTAGATTTAGTCAGGATTCCGAAGAAGCTCATTTTATTTTTATTTTGGTAATCTTATCTGAAAGAATTATGTTAAACTCGGTGAACTGTGATTGGCTTATACCAGTGATCGGCAAACCTCGGCTCTCGAGCCACATGCGGCTCTTTGGCCCCTTGAGTGCGGCTCTTCCACAAAATACCACGGCCTGGGTGAGTCTATTTTGAAGAAGTGGCATTAGAAGAAGTTTAAGTTTAAAAAATTTGGCTCTCAAAAGAAATTTCAATCGTTGTACTGTTGATATTTGGCTCTGTTGACTAATGAGTTTGCTGACCACTGGCTTATACCACTATTATATACCTTCACCACCACCCCCATCATACTATGCGTATTTTTGAGAAAGAAAATGTATAGTCTAGAGCAGTGGTCGGCAAACTCATTAGTCAACAGAGCCAAATATCAACAGTACAATGATTGAAATTTCTTTTGAGAGCCAAATTTTTTAAACTTAAACTTATTCTAACGCCACTTCTTCAAAATAGATTCGCCCAGGCTGTGGTATTTTGTGGAAGAGCCACACTTAAGGGGCCAAAGAGCCGCATGTGGCTCGCGAGCCGCAGTTTGCTGGCCATGGGTCTAGAGACATATGAAAACATCTTCAAAGGCACTAATCATCCGAGAGATGCAAATAAAACCACAATGAGGTACCATCTCACCCCTGTCAGAATGACTATCATCAACAGACAAGTGCTGGCTGGGATGCGGAGAAAAAGGAACCCTCGTGCACTGCTGGTGGGAATGCAGACTGGTGCAGCCACTGTGGAGATCAGTATAGAGTTTCCTCAAAAAACTAAAAATGGAACTCCCATTTAACCCAGTGATCCCACTGCTAGGAATATATCCCAAGAAACTAGAAACACCATCAGAAAGGATATATGCACTCCTATGTGCATAGCAGCACAATTTACCATAGCTAAGATTTGGAAACAGCCCAAGTGCCCATCAGCAGATGAGTGGATTAAAAAACTGTGGTACATCTACACAATGGAATACTACGCTGCTGTAAAAAGGAAGGAACTCCTACCATTTGCAACAGCATGGATGGACCTGGAGAGCATTATGCTAAGCAAAATAAGTCAGTTGGAGAAAGATAAGTATCACATGATCTCACTCATTTGTGGAATATAATGAACAACATAAACTGATGTACAAAAACAGATCCAGAGACAGAGAATCATTGATCAGACCGTCAAACCTCAGAGGGAAGGCAGGGGAAGGCGGGGGGAAGGAGGGGAGATCAACCAAAGGACTTGTATGCATACATATAACCAATGGACACAGACACTAGGAGGGTGAGGGCACGAGTGGGGGTGGGGGGGGGCAATGGGGAGATAAGGACACATATGTAATATCTTAATAAAAAAAATATAGCCCTAATAGGTTTGGTTCAGTGGATGGAGCGTCGGCCTGCGGACTGAAAGGTCCCAGGTTCGATTCCGGTCAAGCGCATGTACGTTGGTTGTGGGGACATTGTTTCTAACTCTCTATCTCTCTCCCTTCCTCTCTGTAAAAAATCAATAAAATATATATTTAAAAAAATATATATATATATAAAGAAAATGTATAGTCTAGAAAACATAATAGTTATAAAGAGAGAGAGGGCAACATTCAACTATTTGAAAGTCATGTTAACAAATAATTCATCTTCCCTCCCAAGTTACAAGGAGGCAGATTTTAATGTAACATAAAAAAAGAATTTATCAAGAATTGAAATGGGCTTATAACCTTTCTGGAGGACATTATCACAGGCTGAAATGAGAAATCCCTGCACCTTTTAACTCAGTAAACTTTAGAAATTTATTCCAAGGAAATGATTGGAGATATGTGAAAAATAAACATAAAAGAATGATAGTACAGTTTATAATAGCAGAAAATATTGAAAGCAACCTAGATACTATTTAGCCATGAACAGTGTTCAATTAATAGTTTAAGATAATGAGAAAATGCTCAAGATAAAATAGAAGAAAAAAAGTATACAAAACTAGATAATAAGTAATGCCAATTCTGTCCTCCTAAGAAAACATTTGCATATCCTATCTAATAATAGACAAATATGCAAATTGACCATACCTCCGACACACCCACAAGCCACGCCCACCACCCAATCAGAACAAGTATGCAAATTAACCCAAACCAAGATGGCTACAGCCACAGAGAGCAAGGTTTCCTAGGTAACAGAGGAAGCCAAGCTTTCCGCCTGCCCTTGCCAGGCCTAAGCCTCCACTCAAGCTACAAAGTTTCAATTACAGAAGGTAAACAAATTCAAACAAATGGCGGCAGAATGGAGCTTGAGAGAGCAGGCCAGGGTTGCCGCCGGCAACAGGGGAAGCAAAGCTTTCCGCACACCCTGGCCGGGCCCACCGCTTAAGGCAACAAAGTTTCAATTATAACCCCAACACAAATAGCTGCCGGCCTCAGAGGGAGCCCCAGGCTTGGCTCCGCTCCAGGCTACAAAGTTTCAATTGTAGAAGGAAAATAAATTCCAGATACCAGGGCCTCCTCTTGGGTTGCCAGGGGGCGTGGCCGGCCTGCAAACCACCACAGGCCCCTCGCTCAGGCCGCCCCACACCCCAAGGTAACCCCCACCTGATCCGGGACACCCTTCAGGGCAAACCAGCTGGCCCCCACCCCTGTACCAGGCCTCTATCCTATCTAATAAAAGAGTAATATGCAGATTGATCATCACTGCAACACACAATATATCTGCCCCCATGTGGTCAAAGATCCTGCCCCCATGTGGACACAAGATGGCCACCACAAGATGGCCAGCAGGAGAGGGCAGTTGGGAGGCACCCGGCCTGCAAGGGAGGGCAGTTGAGAGGGACCAAGCCTGAATGGGAGGGCAGTTGGAGGTGATCAACCCTGCAGGAGAGGGCAGTTGGGGGTGACCAGGCCGGCAGAGGAGGGAAGTTGGGGGCAAACAGACTGGCAGCAGAGTGGTTAGGGGGTGATCAGGCTGGCAGGCAGAAGTGGTTAGGGGCAATCAGGAAGGCAGGCAGGCAGTTGGGAGCCAGCAATTGGGAGCCAGCAGTCCTGGATTGTGAAAGGGATGTCCGACTGCCCGTTTAGGCCCGATCCCAGGGATCGGGCCTAAACGGGCAGTCGGACATCCCTCAAGGGGTCCCATATTGGAGAGGGTACAGGCTGGGCTGAGGGACAACCCCCCTCCGTGCACGAATTTCGTGCACCGGGCCTCTAGTATAAAAATAATTGGAAAAGTAATTATAAAAGTAATTGGAAGAAAGTACATCATAATTTATCAGTTGATTATTTCTACATGTAGTGGTCTTACAGGTACTTTCTGTTCCAAATTTTAATTCATGAGTACATTATTACTTTAATCGGATGCTGAATAATCATCTATGAGGAGTATTTTGAAAGGAATTGTTATTCTTGAATAGTAAAATGAGCTATGTGACTCCCAATGTCCCTTATAACTCAAAGGTTCTAAACTCTAAGAAAACTTTCTACAACTAATTTAAAAATCAATGAGCCTCTGCCAAGAACAGAAAATCTAAAGTTAAGTTTTCAAAGAAGGATGGACAGCCAAGAGTGATATTAATTTCTGAAGGAACATCAATGTCCTTTGGCTAATAGCTCTTTTCTTAGATAGAAAACGGGCAGTGAACCTAAATGAGCTGGACAAACAAAACAAACATACAAAACAAATACAGTATAGAATGAATCTACTATTGCCCAAAGCAGAAGCAGGTGGATGAAAAAGGAATGAAGGTTTCTCCCTTATTTTTACCAAAAGGGCCACTGCCTAGAAATCTGTGATTAATGTAGTATGGTGATTGACTGATGGCTACAGTCATGGAAATTAGCTAATATTTTCATCTGGTAGGACTATAAACCAAACAAGGGTGGAGTGGGGGTGGGGTTGGTCTAGCATTAAGAAAGTCTCTTGTTTCTTTAAAAAGAATATCTGATTTTATCAAGTTGAGTAATATCAGAATTAAGTGACCTTTGGTAGTTAAATCACAATCTCAATTTTCATCTAAGAAAAGAAAGTAAAACATGAAAAACAGAGCTAATTATAAACCAATGGCTCAGAATCACAACAATATAAAATATTATCACCATGCATTTCAAATATTATCCATTCTAAGTCAAATAAGACAGATTCATGAAATAACTATGATAATATCATAGATTAGAAATCTAAAACTCAAATCAAGGGAAAAAATAATCCCCTTGTGATAACTAAAGGTAGCCTTGTTACCAAGAACAAACCATAGAATGTCATACACTTTTTATCAGAGATAAGAATGTATAATAAACAATATATAATAGAATATAACTAACATTTGGATGAAAATGCACTCCTATAATTGCAAAGAGAAAATAAAACACTGAAGTGTAAATTACTCAAAATATTCAGAGAAATCAGTAAGACATTTCTATTTCACATATTTATTCATATGCATATAAATATATAAGTAGATATATGTATATATTTATTCCTACATATATAAGTATATGTATACATATACCATACCATCTTTCTTGCTAGTGATACATTAGTTAAAGATATGATACATTAGTTAAAGATAGTTAAAATGAAGTATTTATGATAGTTTTCCTATATTTAGAATATAATGAGACTTGGAAAATAATATGTGGTTATATACAAAGATCAAGAGAACACAACTTACAGAATCGGTCAAAATACACAGTTTTCCTTTTTGTTTTTAATAAATGAATGATAGACAAAAAGAGGGGGGGAAATCCTAAACACTATGATTTCCTCACCAGTTATCATTAATTTAAAAAAGATCTCTTTCTAAAATTTAAACACAAATTTATTAACAAAAAAAAAGAGAGAAAAAGAAACTGTCGATATTAAACATTTACCCTTATTTGTACAGGATTCATCCCATCAGAAAAACATGGCAGAAATTAGCACCTGAAAAGTACTCAGAGCTTTCTAATAAGTATATGAAAAATATACACATTTTAAAAAATTAAAATAAAAAATATGCTAGAAACAGTTCTAATATAATCTAAGAATGTACTATGTGCAACACAACTGCATAAAATCTGTTTTTTACTATTTATTATTATCTAATTCAGAAACAATTTTTGAGGCAATTTTACTTGACCACCACCCATTTCCTTTTGTGACAAATGATTCCATATCCAGCATTTTTAACCATTTTTCCAATGTTGGAGAATTTAAAATTCACTACCTTGATGAAAGCATAAAAACATCAAATAAATCGGTATTTCTCTATCAACTATAGCACCTGAAAATTAATAGTCAAATTCTGAAAAGCATGCTTCCTCCTTAAAATAAAGAAAAAAGAAAAAACTCCCTTAAATATCTCCCTTTAAAAATGGCATCTGAAAAATAAATATGTTCAAGAAAATACTAATTCACATACAATATACAACATTTTAAACATTTTGAAAAGGCAGCACATTCTTCTGTGTGTTGCAAAAGACTCCATATCTGCAATCGTGCTGCAGTCATGAATAAACATATTCCTCTGAAGTTCTAAGTATGTGTGGCCATATCAAGGGCACATCAGATTTGAAATGGATTTACATTACCTCCAACTTTAGGGCCACCTGCTGAACCAGGCTTCCTTGCACTGTTGACAGGATTTCCGGATGTTTTAGGTGCAGGAACCTTGAAGGCTGAAGCAGCTGATGATGGCCTATTTCCATCCACTGATTCTTCATCATCAAAGCTTTTATCTGTACAAAGCATTAGCAAAATGTATCTTAAGAGATCTAAGCTTTGCTCCATTTTCCATAAGGCTTAAAAAACAAATAAAGCTATATATAAAATCATAACTTTGTGAGATATATAATACAAAATAAAGCTCCTTTGAATAAGCATTTATATAATGGCTAACACTATATAAAATAACCAAGTGTAATTTAAAATCAGGTTGCAGTACTACCGTATTTACTACCTATATCTATAAAGTCAAAACATAAAACCAAATATATTAACTCTAAAGATAGAAAAGGCAGTTTTCCTTTTTTTGCTACTAATAAGCATTTTCTGCCAGCTCCTCCCATAGTGTATCTTCAAGCACACCCTGCCTTAATCCTTACACCCAGATTCTGCAACTTACAATCACAGATCCGTTTGCAAATCAGTCGCCTCATTCCTCTGAAAGCTCTTAATTTTCCTCACCCTAGGATGCTCCTAATGGTTCACATGGCCAAATGCAGTAGATTTGAGACTAATCAAAGATTCTATCAAAAATAGATAGAAACAACCACAGAACCACCACTGAGGTTTGTGCCGGCATTTTTCTTTCTCTTCCCTGCACTAGGTACTGTAACAGCCAATCAGCTATAAGGTGACATCATCTTATGGCAGCTACTGCCAGATGAAAGGTAAAAATTCTCCATGTATTTTAAAAATCTCTTTGCAGCTGCAATCCTTATTCTTTATCAAAATTTCAAAGGCATTCAATACTACAGGTTTATAAACCTAAATTTGTATTCTCTTATTTAGCTTACTTGAATATTTATACAAATAGAAAATAAGATTTTATGCAATATTCATTCTGTTGGTGTGCTTATTACTGCATCATTAAACCATAGAATATCACAGTGCTCATTAGTGTACCTAATTAACTCTGTAATCTAACAATTTGCTGTTTATTTAGGTCACAGAAACCAAACTGAACAATTTGTTCTCATAAATGATTCAAAAATATTCCATAAAGCTCCTTTTATAATCTTCATGAATGACCACACTAGTATCATCTCCGTGTATAAAATGAAACACCCCCACTTCCACCCCACCCCCACAAGATATATGCATTTTATTCGTCGGAGAAGTTGGTTTTCTCTAGGACCCTGCACAATCCAACCAGGACAAACAAGATGGGCGAGGCAAAGAGGCAGCTTTACCACAGGCTTCAGATCAATATACCAGAATCTTTCCCTTTCAATCTGCTTCCCTTACCTATGCAAATAACCAAATCAAGGAGAAATAATCATCCCTACAATCTTAAATATATATTTAAAGGAAATACACCAAACACATGTTAAAAAATTGTTTAATTAAAAACAAGAGAGTCAAATAGACACCCTAATATAAAGCCACATTCCATTTCAGCAAGTGTTTTCCTTAAATAGCACAACTTGTAGGAAAAAAGTACCTTCTAGTTCAGGTAGGGAAGGTCCGGCCCGCAGGCCATATAAGGCCTGCAATCATTTGATCTGGCCCTGACAAGGCAACTGCAAGTGGGACTCAAAATTCAATAAATCTAGGAGCTTTTTTCATAGAAACATAAATTTATATTAAGTGAATTATATTAAGCGAATGACGTTATAAATATCCTAATGACTCTTGGCAGAAAAAAGATTCCCCACCCCTGTTCTGGTTAAACAATGTATTTTTCTTTCTTAGCATAATACTATAAGGTAGTCAGTGTGGATCACTTAAAACCTGTGCTCTATGTAGACTGCTGTGTTAAAAACACTAATACAATTCCAAATACACTTTATTTTTTGCCCATGTAAAAAAATGTAACCAAGAGAGACAGTAGACACACAAATCTAAGGAAAGATGAGTATTGAAACAAAGTAGCCAGAGGTTCCCATGGAAACAGTGCTCTGTGCCTACAAACACACAAGAATTTAAAAGAGTAAATGTCTCTATTTAAAAAAATTTAACTCTTAACATTCTCAAACTACTGAGAAATTAGTTTTTAACTTATCAAAATAAGGCCGAGAAAAGTATACAAATCATAACTATGCAGCTCAATGAATTTTCACAAAATGAACATTCCAATGTAACCAGTCTCCAGAATATATCATTATCAGCATCCTGTGAGCACCCTCACTGAACCTCCTAAATTCACCAGTTCCCACCGAAGTAAACTGGTCTTGACTTTTAACACCATAGTTTGTTTTACCCATCTGTGAACTTGATGTAAAAGGAATCACACAATAGGTACTCTGGTACCTGGCTTCTTTTCACTCAATATAATGTTTGGAAGATTCATTTCATTACTTATAGTTTCCTAGTATATAAATGTACCGCAATTGATTAATATCCATTCTACTATTGATGGACATTTGAGTTGTTGCCAGTTTGAGATGAATTCAAATATGTATACTGTAACCTCTAGAGCAGTGGTACTCAAAGTGGGGTCCAGGACCAGTAGCTGAGCATTACCTGGCAATCTATTAGAAATGAAATTCTTGGACCCTAACCCAAATCTTCTGAATCAGAAACTCTGGAAATAGGGGCCCAGCAATATTAACAAGACCTCCTAGTGATAGTGATGTAAGCATGAGCAAATTTAAGGATCACTGTCCTACAGAAGGAGTTGGCAAACTTAGTCTATAAAAGGCCAGATAATAAATGTTTTAGGCTTTACAAACCAAATATATATATATATTTGGTTTATATATATCTATATATATGGTGATGTAGTGTCTCTGTGCAACTACTCAATTACACCACTGTAGTGCAAAAGTAGTGATACACGATATGTAAGCAAATAGGTGTGGCTGTGTTTCAATAAAATTGTACGTATAAAACAGGAGGGCAACTGGATTTAGCCTGCAAGAAATAGTTTGCCAATCCCTACTCTAAAGCAACCACTAAAATAAGAGTAAATAAACTAATAAAAAACTAAAATAATTTTTAAAAATTGAATAGTTAAGAAGCAGGAAAGGAGACAAAAAAGCTAAAATCAGTAGATAAAATAAAAGATAAAGTGGCAAAAATAAAACCAGGTATGCAATAACTACTTAAATGTAAATTAACTAAATATTCCCAGTAAAAGACCAAGACATAATTTTTAAAACAGGTTGCTTAAATAAAATATATTTTACATATAAGGTCACATTAAAATAAAAGTAAAATGGTAGAGACAGACCATGGCAAACACCAACCAAAAAAAAGCTGGTATAGCTAAACTAACTTCAAACAAGCAGCTTGAAGAAGCATTACTAGAGATAAAGAGAGACTTTTAATAATGATAAAGGAGTAAATCCAGAACCCTAAATTTTTATGAACCAGTACACAGCTTCAAATACATAAAGAAAAAAAATGAAGAACTAAAAATAAATAAATAGGCAAATCTATAACCATAGAGGGCAATAAAGTTTTACCCACTTCCAATAAAGTTCTATCTTTTTAGTCTATAAGCTAAGAAAATTTGTATAGCTATATCATCACAAGCCCCCAATTAAAAAGTTTGCAAATTATTTAGAGGTTATAAATATTCTAGGCTTAAAAATATTTTCTTTTTATGACATTATCTTTTAATGTATTAAAAGAAATACCAAGTCTATATTAAATCTCAGGAACTTATTTAAATTATTTTTATAATCTATATACTAAAATAAATCTGTTATTTTTGAGGTAGGGTTCAGGCATACAAGAATATATACCTTTTATTAAAAACTAGAGGCCCGGTGCACGAAATTCATGTGGTGGTGGTGGTGGTGGTGTCCCTCAGCCCAGCCTGCACCATCTCCAATCTGGGACCCCTCGGGAGATGTCCGACTGCCGGTTTAGTCAGACATCCCTCTCACAATCCAGGACTGCTGGCTCCTAACCACTCGCCTGCCTGCCTGCCTGATTGCCCCTAACCACTCTGCCTGCCAGCCTGATAGCCCCCTAACCGCTCCCCTGCCAGCCTGATTGACGTCTAACTGCTCCCCTGCCAGCATGATCATCCCCAACTGCCGTCCCCTGCAAGGCTGAGGGGACTGGGGGACTGAGGCTGGATGAGGCGGGGCTGAGAGGACTGGGGGACTGAGACTGGATGAGGCGGGGCTAAGGGGACTGAGGCTGGATGAGGCGGAGCTAAGGGGACTGGGGGACTGAGGCTGGATGAGGCGGGGCTGAGGGGACTGGGGGACTGAGGCTGGATGAGGCAGGGCTGAGAGGACTGGGGTACTCTGGCTGGATGAAGCAGGGCTGAGGGGACTTGGTGCCGCCATCTTGTGAGGGTGAGACAGTCAATTAGCATATTCCCTCTTTATTGGCTGCGGGTGCCGCCATCTTGTGAGGGCATGATGGGCAATTAGCATATTCCCTCTTTATTAGATAGGGTATTTTCTTAATAACTATAAACTATCAGAACAAATCAGTTATATTTTTTCCTAGCACTTCTCACGTCCTGAAATACTTTTATGAGTGAACTAGAAGTTGTACTGAAAGTGGACAGAACTCTTTCTTGTTTATGCTATAACCTCATTACCTACAACAATCCTGGGATAACTGTCATAGCTAACTCTTGTTCCTGCCTACCATCATTATCCCCAGGATTACTCTCAGCATAATGTGCTGTGAGTTGAACAAAGTCATGTCACATTGCTTCTCAAAATCCTCCTATGACTCCATGAAAGGCCTACCAGGACTCCAAGATATACAAGATCTCAGGTCTCTCTAACCTCATCTTCTACTCAATATCCAGCTTTCTCTCCAATCCAACTTCACCAATGTCCTTGCTGTGACTCACATCAGGGTCTCTATACATGATCCCTTTGCCTAGAATACCCTTCTGCCTCTTAGCCACACTGTTTACTCCTTCAAACTCACTTCCTTCAAATCTTTACTAATCAATTACTTTCTCAAAGAGGTTTCTCCAGATGATAAAATTGTAAGCCTCCCAAAATTCTGACACTAATGTTCTACCCCTACACTTCCATCCTTTATTTCTCTCCCTAGTACTTACCATTTATATATTTTACTTACTTTGGTCATTATTTCCCTCCTCTCACTGAAATGTATTGTCTATTAGGGTGAGAACTTCTATTTTGCCAACTGCCATGTCTCCAGCATGTGGAACAATGCTCAGAAGAACACATTTCACAGTAGGGAGACTTCCGATCTCCAGTAAAAGCTTTACTAGGTTATTTGAAACAAAACTCCAAAGACAAACAAACTATAAACATTTTAAAAATATCTCCTGATAAACAATAAAAATACCTGCTAAAATACTAAGAAATATAAGAATAAAACCACTATATTTGAACTTCTATTCCAAAGGCCTGTGGGGCAAAGGGAACAAAATTCAAAACTCACATAAAGATGCAAACTTGAACAGAAGAGTCTTCCCACCAAAAGCTCTTATACCAAATGAGTATATAGTTGCCCTTGAACTCAGGTTTGAACTGTGTACTGATATGCGGGTTTTTAAAATAAATACCTGTACTGTTTAGACCTCCAGTTGGGAATCCACAGATGTGGAGGGCTACTGTATGCACTGACTATACCATTTTATATAGGGGAATTCAGCATCTGATTTTGGTACCCACAGGGGTAATTACAGAGAGTAGTTAAATTTTGGGGGAGTCAGACAGAGGTTATATGCACAATTTCAACTGTATTTGGTGGGGTTGTACAGTTGTTCAAGGATTAACTGTATCCTCAAGGTTAAAGTGAACCACAGGTAAGACTTAAACTTTTTTTAAAATATATATTTTTATTGATTTCAGAGATGAAGGGAGAGGGAGAGATAGAAACATCAATGATGAGAGAGAATCACTAATTGGCTGCCTCCTGCACACCCCCCACTGGGATTGAGCCGGCAACCTGGGCATGTGCCCTTGACAGGAATCAAACCCTGGACCCTTCAGTCCACAGGCCGAAGCTCTAAACACTGGGCCAAACCACCTAGGGCAAGACCTTAACTTCTTCTAGTCTTTTAATCTTTTCAAACTTTTCTCAAGAGGGCCATAGAGAAGTAAATCAAATGGAGTACTTCATTTAGGTCAAATGCTTACGCAGTCGAGACA
This sequence comes from Cnephaeus nilssonii, assembly GCF_951640355.1. NCBI lineage: Eukaryota > Metazoa > Chordata > Mammalia > Chiroptera > Vespertilionidae > Cnephaeus > Cnephaeus nilssonii. The sequence goes on along the minus strand of NC_137088.1, from coordinate 12,408,072 downwards.
CTAAAGCCTTTAAACTTGGTAGGCTCACACTTGTAGTACTCCCAAGCAACAGCCAAAGCAAATGCAAAATTTTCCTAGAAGAAAGTCTATGGCCTCATGTTATTTTCAAAGTAATTTTCCAAAGGTCACTTAGCATGAGATGAAACAAGACACCAGGAGCAAGAATAAATAGAAAGAAATAGACAATAGGAACAGATCCACTTTAAATCCTAGAATTATCAAGCACAGACTCTAAAATATCTATACTTGGAACCTTTTACCACGCAGGCTTGAAAATAACTTCAGAGATGAGGAAATTATTTTAAAAAGTGACATTGATTTTTAAAAACAACCAAGATTTTAAAAAACTTCTAGAAATAAAAATAACTGAAATTTAAACTCAATGGGGAGACACAACAGATTAGACACAGCTCAAGGGCTCATTAATGAACTTCAAGATAAATCACACAAAAAATCATCTAGGATTCATATAGTAGGAGCTTTCATATTTACTGAATAAACAAATATAAAGGGTCAAATATAGAAAGCAACCTATAAATTACAATTATGTTGATACCTCTGTTCTTAGTCCAATGTTTCAAAAAGACAATACTGTGGTTCGGTGCAGAAACAGAACAAGATGAACATATACAAACTAATAATGTGAGCAGGCTCTAGTGGTTATGTGTATGATGGAGATGAAAAAGGAGAGAAGAAGGAGCAGAGGTCCTGATAAGAGGAAAAAGAGATGGAAATGGTGGCAGAGAAACAAATATAGGAGGAGATGATGGAGGAGGAGGGAGAGAGGATGGGGAGGAAAAAGAAATGGTGATAGAAGGGAGAGGGAGATGGAAATAAAGGAGATGATGGAGGAATAAGTGGGCAAGAGGAAAAGGAGGAGAAGGCAAGGAAGAGAAGGAAGAAACAGAAAGAGAGGAGGGGGAAATGGAGGAGGAAAGAGGGATAAAGGGAGTAAGAGAAGGGAGAGGAGGACAAGCAAAGAGAGGGAGGAGAAAAACAAGCCCAAATAGGCTAAGGCTTTATCTTATGCTGCCTTCATATTACACAGGAAAACTGCCCTCAGTAAGCACTGAGCTCCTATAGGCCCATGATTCCCTATCAGCATGCCTAAAAGCCAAAAAAGCTCTAAAAGTCTTTTGTCTTTTAAATTTATCTGGCAGCAAAATCTGAACTGATTTGAACTCAGTGTATGGCAAAACATAATGTGAACTGACATTAGCCCATTTATTGTCTTTATTTCCCCTACTGTGGAAAAATATTAATGTGCTTGATTATAAGGTCAGCCCCAAACCCAGCTCGGGTTGTTATAAAATATATGGTGTATAACTGTATTATTTTTCTAATATCTAACATATTCTGAATTCCAAAATATAAGTTGTGTTCAAGATTTCAGATAAGAAAGTATGAATTGCCCTGGCCAGGTGGCTCAGTTGTTTGGAGTGCCATCCCACATATCAAAAGGTTGCCTGTTCCATCCCCGGTCTGGGCTGTATGGGAGGCAACCAATCAATGTTTCTCTCTCTCTCTCTCTCTTTCTTTCTTTCTCTCTCTCTCCCTCCTTCCTTCCCCCTCCCCCTTTCTCTTTCTCTAAAATCAATAAAAACCTATTCTTGGGTGAGGATTTTTTTTAAAAAGGAAAGATTATAAATGCATATTACCATAATCAAGTCCCTTCCTTTTTTCCTTTTTCCCTTCAAAGAAAAGCCATATACGTATTTAAATGGCTATTCAAACTTTCCACTTCACTTTTATAGGTACATGTATCCCAAAACATAACATTTTTGGTTCTGAATTCATATAAAATATGAAAAGCTGCTCCATCTTAAATGGAAAACAAAGAGCAAGCCAAAAACTTTATACCATGTCTCTTTAAAAAAATTCATTTTGTGTGATTATCCTCAGTGAACCAACCAGCCATTTCAGTAAGAAGAACCCACAACATGACTGACTTTCATGCACAAAATAGACTGTTTCATAGTAAGTAGTTTCTTATACCAAAGTTCCTCTTTTCAATTGAAACTATATCCTTCCTTATTCTAATTAAAACACCAAGCAATAGGACTTTGGATTTCTGAACTGTTTCACACTCTTGCATATCCAACAATGATCATGGTTATATCTAACAGCTAAATTAGCAACTGATACTAGGAAACAAGCCTATATAATAAAACCCTAATATGCAAATTGACCGAACGGTGGAACAACCGGTTACTATGACATGCACTGACCACCAGGAGGCAGACGCTCAACACAGGAGGTGGACATCCCACAAGGCATCCTGGACTGCGAGAGGGCGCAGGCCAGGCTGAGGGACCCCACACACACACCTCCCCAGTGTACAAATGTCATGCACTGGGCCTCTAGTAATCTCTATAAGCTATTAAATAGCATGTATTTCAGAAAACTTAAACAAATTTTAGTTGTTTGCACTCCCCACTATGTTTTTACGTTAGGATATTCTTGGCTTTCTTCTGAACTCACACGTCCTTCTTGCTCAGTCTCTTCCTCTTTTACCCAACCATTAAATGTTGAATATCCTCCTTTTCTTCTGGCTGCACACTTTCTAAATGGCTTCATCAATTCTCAACAGTTTAAAATATCTCTACATGCTGACAATTTTAAAATGTCTCTAGCCTAAACCATCTCTCATTTTCAGGTCTATATATTCAACTGCCCAGTAGAAGTCTCCCCTAAGAATATCTCAAATTAGAGAATTTGACATAGGTAACCTAACACCAACACATCTCCAAACCCATTCTTCCTGTCTTCCCCTACGCCAGTAAATGATATCAACTCAAGCTTACAACCTGAAAGCTTCATTCCAAGTTCTCTCCTCTGCCCTACATGGATCGTCTATCAGCAGCTCTTATTGTATATAACTCCAAGTTATATACAGCTATTTTTCTTTACTTCCTCTGTCACTTGTAGTCTAAAGCCAGACCAATATTATCTCTGCCTATATTGCTACAACTTCTTAACTGGTCTCCTTGGTTCTATTCTTGACCTTCCGAAACCACAACACAGATGATGCAATCTTCCAAAAAAAATAATTTGGACCAATGGCTGCTGAAACCATTCAGTGAAAGACTGATAGGAAACTTTATATGAGGCTGGTAACACCTATTCAATATTAATACAACAACAAAAAGACAATCAGACAGTGTATGCCTTCTGACAAACAATATATTTTACCAAATACAAAAATCTATATCAAAAGGAAAAAAAGAAAAACCATCCTGGCTGATGTACTCAGTTATTAGAGAGTTGGCCCAAGGACCGGAGGGTGACGGGTTTGATTCCCAGTCAAGGGCCTGTACCTGGGTTTCAGGTTCCAAACCTGACACCGGTTGGTGCACGTTCGGGAGGCAAGTATCTCTCTCTCTCCCTCCCTTCCACTCTCTCTAAAAACTGATGGAGCCTGGTTGGCCTGGCTCAGTGTTTGAGCATTGACCTATGAACCAGGAGGTCACACAGTTCGATTCCCAGGTTGTGGGCTCGATCCCCAATAGGGAGCATGCAAGAGGCAGCCAATCAATGATTATCTCTCATCATTGATGTTACTTTCTCTCTCTCTCTCTGAAATCAAAAGTATTTAAAAAAATAAAAATCAATGGGAAAAATATCCTCGGGTGAGGATTAACAACAACAACAAACAAAAGGAAAAACAAGACCTCCCCCCGCAAAAAAAATCAGACCTGATTCTGATCAAGACATTATCAGAATTTTCAATTTTCAGAAAATACAAGGGATATAAAAACATTTTAAAAAAACAAGCAACATGAAACCACATGGCAATGTAATGAACAAAATCTAATATATCCATACTAGATTTTATCATACAGGTGTTTTCTTCTTTAATAAATGGCGAAAGGAGAAAAAGACAGACAAATGCTTTAAATAGAGCCCTAAGAGGTATATCAAGCCCTAGCTGGTTTGGCTCAGTAGACAGAGCGCCGACATGCGGACTGAAGGGTTCCAGGTTCGATTGCGATCAAGGGCACATGCCCGACTTGTGGGCTCGATCCCCAGTAGGGGGCGTGCAAGAAGAAGCCAATCAATGATTTTCTCTCATCAGTTATGTTTTTCTCTCTCCCTCTCCCTTCCTCCCTGAAATTAAAAAAAAAAAAAAAAAAAAAAAGATATATCAACCAGCTGCAATGGTAAACCTTGTTTGAATGCAAATTTAAAATGTAAAAAGATATTTATGAAACAATTAAGGAAATATGCACGTGCACACACATACACACACATCCCAGTCCAGCAAGATAGTAGGGCTGGGGAAGATAGGTAGGAATACTAATGAATAAAAATTGTCTATGTATTGATAATTTGTTGAAGCTGGATAATGGCTGGTAATGCAGGTTTATCACAATATTTTCTATTTCTGGTTATGTTTGAAAATTCTCCTAAAAATATAATTTTAATAACTTTACTCTCTTCCTTAAAATCCTGCAATGGAACTCCAATAAAATGATAAGTAAAACCATAAGAGCAAAGAAAATGAGGTGAGGCAGAGAGTATGTGAAATCAGCACCTAAAAGATAGCAACAATTCTTATAAAATGCAAATAAAAAGGATACAAGGCTTTTGAAGAATAACACCACAGCAAAACTGCAACTTAGAATTCTCAGAAGCCCACTCAAACAGCAGAGAGACTGATCTACCTTGGAGAATGACAGAAGTAATAATTTCTAAGCCAGAAAGTACAGGAATGACTAGCAAGGAACAAATGAAAAATCTATAGAATGATTTCATCATTAAGCTCTTCCCACTCCCAATTCAGTGAGCTCAGTATTTTACATACAGGTGTGTATGTGCATGCTTACACATGTGCGCATACACGTACACACAATTCTGTAAAAATGGAGCCATCAGGAAAGGAAAAACAAAGTTCTTGGAACTATTTGAACTTTTTTTGGCAAAATTAAAATTTAATAGGAGGGCTGGATGAGAGTCAAGGAAATCTCCCAGAATACAGAGTAAAAGAGAAAGATGTAAAACGTTAGAAGACAAACAAAAAGGACGCAGTGAATCAACCCAGGAGCTTCAACAGCAATAACAATTCCCTAAGGAGAGACTAAAGCTAATGAAGGGGAGAAACTTATATTAAAAAAAACAACAACAGATTTCCCAAAGCTAAAGAAAATCACAAACCCTCAAAAGTAAAATAATCCAACAGTAAAAATGTAAAATGTCTTCATTAAAACTAAAATGAAAAATTTTAGTAAAACAATTAGAAATTGAAAATCCAAATGCTTCAAAATAAAACAATGGCCAAATTTTTATATCCACTTGAAGATGCTGTGTTCTCAGAAGCAAGTTAGACTTAAATAAGCTATTTTATTTATAAAAAAGTAAGTTTATATTATACAAAGTTTAAAAGAGGTGAAGAAATTGGTAACATCTCTTAAAATTTCGGGATAGGTATCAACTATTTGAAGACATTTACCCTTTTCTTTAAGGGAGCCCTTTAAAATTTCAAGATCTTCAATAGTTCAGTGAAGGGGCAAACACAATTTATACCATTTGGTATTAACAAAATTAATATACTTCATGAAAACATAATATCAAACTAAATAATAAATGCAGCTCATAAAATGGTTTATTTAGAACCTTTACACAATCTAGTCATTTCAGGTAAATTTTTTCTTTTTTTTTAATAGATGAGAAAGAATCACTGATCTGCTGCCTCCAGCACGCCCCCCACTGGGGATCAAGCCCACAACCCAAGCATGTGCCCCAACCAGGAATCAAACCATGACCTCCTGGTTCATAAGCTGATGTTCAACCACTGAGCCACATCAGCCAGGCTCAGGTAAATTTTCATGACAGCTACAGGTTGGTCATAACAGCTGTCAAGAACATCAACTATACATTCTACAATGCTGTAAACCTTTTCTTGAAGATTCAAGTTCATTAGCAACGTCATGTTTGAGGCTAGGTTGCAACTGGGCCCAAGGTCTTGCGCCCAAATGGGTAAATGAGCCCTCTTCAAGAAGGCTAAGATTTTCAATCTTAGTGTCCGCTAATTACTGCCTATATTGTTGCTAAATGCTCAATCTTTTGTCCCTTGTAATTGACTTTTTCTCCTTATAGACTTCCCCCCCCTTATCATTGCTCCCAGAAGAAAATTTTGGCCTTTTTGCCAACAAATTAGAGTTGTTTTCTTTTAGTGATTTATATTACCCAATCACAGAATATTCCAGGATATGGAAATGATCATCCATTCAGTATTCAGCATAATTTCTTACTGTTGTGCCCTAGCTCCCCAAACCAGTAGTTACATGTCTATTTGGAGTGTCCCAGAAGGCTTACCTCTAGAAGGCCAAAGTTATATCATCAATTATATACATTTTAAAAAATATTCATTCATGTTTGAAATAATAAACTGTGTTGAAATATTAAAAGTTTACAAAGAGTCTATTTGCAACAAAATCTTATTTCTTTCCAGCCACTCTTTGGCATAACAACAAAAGGCCAAATTCCTCTTATGAGCTTTTGAGGCAGACTGCAGGGCTCAGCGCCATATAATAATCCTACAGGTTTTTAACTCTATCAGGTTTGACTGCCCAGAGTTGCTTCACAGTCATTTGACTGCTTAGTTTTATACTCTTGGGTAAGGATAAATCAACTAAACAGAAAGATACCTGAAACTCTTCAATTGATAGTCTTTATAGTGCTTCACAAATCCAAGTTTGCTGAAGTTAAGCTTATGTAACATTTAATAGATAATAGATTAATAACCAGAATATATAAAGAACAATTATAAATAAGCAACAAAAAAGTCAAACAACCAAAAAGTTGCCTAAGGATGCCAGAAGGTAATCCACAGAAAAGGAAATACAAATAAACAAACCTATGAAGATGATCAACCTTATTAGAAAGCAAAGATGTTTTTAAAGGGTGAGGTATTTCTCACTCATCTGATAGGCAAATTTTAAAAAGATTAATAACAACAAAAAACGAAAAAGAATGCAAGATAATAGGCACTGTTGGTGATAAGTGGTAAAGCCTCTTTTGGCATAAATTAGAGCTAATGCAATTTGAAATAAAAAACTTGGATCCAGAAATTCTAGACTACTTTAAGAAATATATATGTGTAGGTGTATGTGTATATATATACACATAAGTTTTGTACAAAGGTGTTTTTTCATAATCATTTAGAAAAATAATGTGATTAAACAATCTAAAATTCCATAACAGAAGAAATGGTTATAATGCATCCGTACTATGAAATTCTATGCAACAGTTCAAACAAATAAGGCAGTTACACATGACTGCATTAAAAAATCTCTATGCCATATTGAGCACACAGCAAATGGAAAAATATATGTTCAGAATGATACATATTTTAATACTTAATATGCATGTAAGGTCTGAAAAGACAAACTCCATACTAATAAAAGTACTCATCTCAGCTTATACCTATGATTGAGGCTTACAGGTAGTTCGAAGGGGACTTTTGCTCTATCTTCATTGTTTGAATTTTGAAAATAAGATTGCATTTGTCTTAAGTTTATAATTCAAAATGAAGGAATAAAAAACAACATAGGAATAGTGCAATCCAATTGTTAAATATATGCTCACATGATAACAGTATGGTGTATGTACATTACATGTGAGAGATTAAGTATGCAGAGTATATGAAAATGTTATAGCTATAAATCTCTCTCTATATATTTCTATCTTTATTGTTTACTATGAAGATTTTTAATTTTTTAATAAAGGTGTATTACTTTAATTATCAATAAAATGCAATAAAGGTATTTCCATTTTGAAGAAAAGAATGAACAGAAGGTTAACCTCTGAGTTTTATAAGAGATTACTTTGATTTTTTAAAAATCAAGACATTCCTAAACAGTCTGAATGCATTTATATACCATGTGAAAATAGAAAAACTAAGCATAACTATAACTTGATAGCCATTGAACCTTTATGTTTAAGAAATAAAATCTGAATATGGCCCAAACCAAATGCAATATTTAAAGTTGCCTGTAAATTAGGATTTACACAAACAACTTGGCAATGTCCTAAGTATATGAAAACTTGATGGCTTTTACCTTAAAAATTAGTAGTTAAAATTATTGTTACTTATTTATATAAGGTCATATAAAACAGTTACATAAATTCTTTTTTTACACAAATTCTTGGAATAAACTATAACAATATGCAAAACAAAACTTACTATCATATTTCTATTAACACATACATAATAATTTAAATGACCATTACTAATACCATCATTTTGTTAAGTTTGCCTCCTATTCCTCATAGTTCCAAGGGGACAAACTCCTTAGAGGGTAATCATTGCATAGTCATAAGGAAGGCTGAAGCTATTAGAGTTAAAACTCCCAAATACAGTCAGTCTTCCTTAACTTAATGAAAAAATACACAAAACATTTTTGAGTAACCTCAAATTCCCCTTCTGATATTGATGCAATTAGAAAGTATACCTCTAAGTATCTTAACAAAAGATTTAATAATGAAAAAAGGAAAAAACACCTCAATTATTATGTGCTATGAAGGACAATACAAATGCACTAGATTTGGTTCTAGTTTGTTCTATGCCTGGGACTTACAATCTCAGCAAGCCTCAGTTTTCTAATCTGTGAAATCAAAATACCAAAATACTCTGTATACTTCACAGAGTTATCCGTACCTGATGAGTTAATGTATACTAAGTATACAAAAGTGCTTTGGGAACTAAAATGCATTATAGAATTATTTTTTAGATGATTTGACCGCTTAGTTTTATACTTTTGGGTAAGGATAAATACAACTAAATCACAATAAAGCACTGGCAAAAAAAAAAAAAAATCAATTTTTAATCTAATTAATATCCTATATAGAAACAGTAAAAGAGTAAATATTTTCTAGAGAATTGTTTACTAGGGACAATGACAAATCACAAGCATATTAATTAAAATAGTGTCTATGGCAAGCCATTTTGCTTCTTTTACTACTTTATACCACAGAATTCTACTTGTTGTCAAATACCACAGGAAAGATGTCAAGCTAGTTAACCAAACCTTCCTGCCAAAATCTGTCATTCTTCCAAAGGCCATGTTCTCTCTTTAAAGCTTTTGCATATATTCCATGTTCCTTCCAATATCGCTTCTTCATATCCACCACCAAAGACTGAGGGCTTGCTTGGGTTACTTGCTTGCTTAGGTTACAAGGTAAATTGTCACCTTATATTTGCCAAATCTCATACAGACATATCAAGTAGAAAAAGATACCAAATGACAAGTAAGCACACACGTGTATACATCATACATGAGTGTATACACACACACACACACACACCTTTTTCATTCTTTAGGGAGAAATATATCCCTTACATAGCAAATGATTGTCACTTTAAAAGGAAGTATATAACACAAGCAAAAGATGAAAAATAAATCTTACTCACCATCTCCCATAGCCATTCAGATGGTCCAGGGAGCTCTTTCTCAAACCAAGAGGTCAAACAGCACAGCAAATAAATGCAGCTCAGTGCCTGCGCCACTGGGCTCGGCCTGCAGCCTGCAGACACCGGGAGCACTGTGTGACCCAGGCTGCGCTGCAGCTCTGCACCGCAATAGCCAACAGCTGCTACTCCATTTCAAAATAAAAGTCTGGGGTCTTGTTGAAAACCCTCGTCTAATTTAGCTGAGCCTAGCAGTGCTTGATCAAGATTATTCTTTAACTGCATACAAGCAGTTAGATACAGGTTATGATGTTTCTCCTTGTGCTGGCCGACTGAAATGTAATATAAGAAAAGCTCTGAGAATCAATAAATGCCATTCCACGGGGGAGGAGGAGGGACTTTTAATGCAATCATCAAAACACAAGGCATGTGTTCAGCAATCATTTTCTGCTTCCCTAAAGATATGCATGTAATCAGTAGCAATCACATGATCTGATGGATTAACTGATTTGCGCCTTTTTAAAAGGTTTTCATCCTTTTAATATTTACAAAAGGAGATTGCTAGAAGTGCACCAACAGGAATAGCCCAGTTTCCATGATTAACTGCTCTCATTATGCAGGAAGCATTTCTGGCTGCCGTAAACAAATCACGTCAAAGGCAGCCCATCAAAGGCTGTTCTGTGTGTGGACAGCAGGGCCACGCAGAACAAAGCTTGCTTCTGGTGGAGACAGAAGCTCGCCAGTGCGCAGCTGCAGGGACACGGAGCACCCTCCAACCAAACTGCACAACCATCAGCACACTGTCAAGCTCAGAGAAAGCCCTAGGGCTCATGATCACAAATAGATGCAGTACCTTTAAAAACCAACCTAAGAAGAGGTGCTTTGCTTTTCACCAAAGGGTATGTTATAAACATATATTAAAAAAAAGCTAAACCGTGGGTTACCTTATTGCCTCTAATAAGCCAAATATCAAGGTAATTTGATATCCTAGTTTCTATGCATTATTTTATAGCCAGCCTCCAGCAATTCTTTTCCTAGCAATTGTTTCAAACAGAGAAGCTGGGAAATATTTTACAATGATTACATGCTTAGACTGCATTAGGTCTTACACACACACTAGACTAAATCAGAATTATTCAGTTTTTTCACAGTGAAAGAGAAAAAAACTTGCAGTCAGAACCACCAACACTGTTGGTGTTTACATCTCGATTAGCGTGGGAGACTGTCTGGAAAGCTCCGTGAGGACACCCGGCCCTGTTATAATCATAGTGGCCTGCAACTTTCAGTCTTTTCTTCCCAGCAGGGCTGGTGTCCCCTCCTTTCAGCCACAATCTGATTAATTTCAAATCCAGTTTCCTTCTACTAGCAGAGCTAATTCCACTGCACTTAGGGATTCTGCCTAACTCACACTCTGTAATACAAGAATTAAACTCAGGCTTGAAACACACTCAAGACAAAAAGCGCTGTGCATTTCTCACTATTTCTAAACTAAATGAAATACGCAAATCTTAGATGATACAATTTACTTTATGTCCTTCCAACTCATCCCTAGCCTCACTGGACTCTAGCCAACCCTGACCTCCCTTCTGTCCTTTTCTACCTCTGGGTCTCTATGGTCACATTTTCTCTGCCCAAAACACTTTTCCTATCATTCATTCCATAATTAGCTTGTTCTCCTTTATCAGGTCTCAATTCAAATGTCTCAACTCTCAGAGAAATCTGCCCCATTATTCTAAAGTGGCATCACTGAGTTAATTACCAACTCCATATCCTATTCACTGTACTTAATGACTTAAGATGACAGCTTTTAGCTATAATGACTCTTAAAAAGTCATACCACCTTTACAACAAATCCTGTTTTTTGTTTTTGTCTGTATTTAGCAAAATGACTTTTCATTCCCAAACACTCTAAGTCAATATAAGAAGTGTGACGTTTCATTATTATGGTTTCAGGCAAAGGCACACTAAAAAATTTTACTTACCATAAGTTTCTAGTCACAGAATATCATATGGAACAAATGTGAATTAAATGCCATGTCTGGGTAAACTCCCAACAATTTGATTTGTATATGTATACAAAGTGAGAGAAAGAAAAGGTGGTATCTTTAATGGCTCTTTAGTCCATTATGTGCATTAACCTAAATATAAAAACCTTATATGCAAATTGCCCCCATGGAAGTTCGACCAGGAGACAGATCGCTCACTATGATGTGCCCTGACCACGGGGGTGGGGGTGGGGCAGAACAAAGGAAGGCCCCGGCCGGCAGCCAGAAGGCCCCAATAGGCCTTGATCACCTGCCAGGCCTATGGACCCTACCCGTGCCAGAGTCTCGTGCACCAGGCCTCTAGTTATTTTTACTAGGTTTATTTTGACCTAAAATGAGCCTTTATTTTTACCTAAAATGGTCCCTTGTTCTATTACTTTTTTGTTTAAGACTTTTTAATTGGTGTTGTTTTTTTAAGAGAGAGAGAGAAAGGGAGAGGGAGAGCAAGAAACATCAATGTGAAATATTGACTGGCTGCCTCCTGCATGCTCCCTACTGGGGATGGAGCCCACAACCTGAGTATGTGCCCTGACCAGGATTCAAACCAGCAACCTTTCAGTGCATAAGATGACACCCAATCAACTGAGCCACATGGGTCAGGGCCTCTTCTATTACTTTTAGTTTACAGTTTTAGTTTGAGTGCACAATAACAATGAGCCAATAAAGGGCTGAAAATGTTGTGGGAGAAAATTGTGCAGAAATAAAAAGGGAGTTGAATAAACCTTCATTACATGCTTTGGGTAAAAACTATTTTTTGCATTTAATATGTTACTTTTTGTTTTCAGTGTTTGATACATTTGTCTACCTGTGACGATTATTCAAGTATCCTGTGCTGAGATGAAACATACTATTAGTAGAAATAATTTTCTCATTTAATGGCTTTTGATTTGGCAAAAAGGATTTTAGGAATAATTTAAATTAATTTCATTAAACAAAGGGTAGTTGTATTTCGTCCATCACCAACTGTATTCACTCTGGATTCCCATGTGTTCACTTGTTTATGATCTCTTCTCCCTTACTAGAATGTAGGCGTACTGAGGCAGAATCTTTAACTGTCTTCTTCACTGCTGTGACATGATCTAATTTTAAGATCATTCTCACTTCTGGCCCTAACCGGTTTAGCTCAGTGGATAGAGCGTCGGCCTGCGGACTGAAGGGTCCCAGGTTCGATTCTGGTCAAGGGCATGTACCTTGATTGCAGGCACATCCCCAGTGGGAGGTGTGCAGGAGGCAGCTGATCGGTGTTTCTCTCTCATCGATGTTTCTAACTCTCTATCCCTCTCCCTTCCTCTCTGAAAAAAATCAATAAAATATATTTAAAAAAAAAAAAAAAAAAAAAAAAAGATCATTCTCACTTCTGGATAAAAAAGATTCCAGAGGTCAAACATGGAATTGTAATATGTAGTAATCTAGGTAAAAACTATCTACTGTAACATGTAATAATCTAGGTAAAATCTAAAGGAGATTTAGAGTGGTGTTTTAGCAGTGGAGATGGAAAAAAATGTTTGCGATATATCAATATTTCAGAGGAAGAAATGACCAATTAAACTAGACTAATCAGTAAATGAGTAATTAATAAATGACTAATTAGTAAAGGACTAATTAGGAGTCAATTCAGATTTCTAGCCTGAGCTGACAGTGGTACCACTGACTGAAATGGGTAAAGCAGGGAAGAACAGATTTGAAGGAAAGCATGAGACAACAGGGTTTCAATTTTGGACATGCTAAGCCTGGGATGCTCATTAGGCATCCAAATGGAAATGTCATAGAGGCCACAGGCTACCAAATCTAGAGCATAAGAGATACAATGAATGAGGGCTAGAACTACACATTTAAGAATCATCAGCAAATAGTTACCATTTAAAGCCTTTGGGCTGAATTAGGCCACTGAGAGAAAATAAAGACAAGGGAGAGAAGGGGGTTGGGGGTAGTCAACAAGATAAACAGGCTTCCCTCTACTAGTCTCCACCCTTATTAACAAATCCATTAAAGTATTTTTCTTTTTTAAAAAAATATATATTTTATTGATTTTTTACAGAGAGCAAGGGAGAGGGATAGAGAGTTAGAAACATCGATGAGAGAGAAACATCGATCAGCTGCCTTCTGCACACCCCCTACTGGGATATGCCTGTAACCAAGGTACATGCCCTTGACCAGAATCGAACCTGGGACCCCTCAGTCTGAAGGCCGACGCTCTATCCACTGAGCCAAACTGGTCAGGGCCATTAAAGTATTTTTCAATGACAGCATAATATTTTCATCAAAAACATCTGGCTGCTTGGCTGGTGTGGCTCAGGGATTGAGCAATGACCTATGAACCAGGAGGTCACAGTTCAATTTCCAGTTGGGGCACATGCCCAGGTTGCAGGCATGGTCCCCAGTGGGGAATGAGCAAGAGGCAGCCCATCAATAGTTTTCTCTCATCACTGATGTTTCTATATCTCTCTCCCTCTCCCTTCTCTCTGAAATCAATAAAAATATTTTTTAAAACAAAACATCATGACCCCAATATATATGTATTACAGATTTTAACATTCACATTTGACCATATTTATAATATTCAGAGCATAATCTCTAATACAAAAATATCTCTGAAGACTCCCCTAAGAGAAATAAGTGGTAGATACTAACCACAAACCTCCTTGTTTATGGAGAGGTAAACAAGAGAAAAATAAATGAGACCTTAAATAATAGGGGATAAAATAATCTTCTATTTTGAAGGTAACAGAAATAACCTCACAAAATAAAATGACAGTACTTTCAAAAGAAACCATACCAAATAATAAATATTTTAAGTTTATAATATCCATTACACTCTTTTTCTTAGAGTTGTAACTCGAAGTTTGGAATACACAAGTGAGAATGCTCTGTAAATGGTATGAAAACACAAGTCTTAATTTAAGGAATTTTTACAACTCTTCATCTTCCTGCTGTTTCTGGTTTCTATGGAAATGGACAGAGGTAACTGCTGAGAAAATAAGGACAAGGCACTTAAAACACTTCTATTCAGAGGAGTGATAAACAGCTGGCAGTCAGGGTAAGGACCATAGTGCTAAAGTCAATTTATGCTTCTGGAACTAAGTTTAGATTAGAGTAGACACAATCTTTTTAACACCAATTTCTCACTCCATCTGCCTTCCTGCAACAAAACAAGGTTCAATCTTGGTTTAATCCAGAGGGGGAAAACAACCCCCATTAAATTATATTTATTAGAAACTAGTTATCCTATTATTTAACTATACAACTCATATACCAAATTATTTCTCCAGCATCATTTACATAGTATTAAATTAATCACTCTCTTTAATATGAACTTAATTACGTAGGTGAAAAACCATCTATACTATCCTTTGAAATAGAATATATTCTTTACATATAGGCTAATTAATAATTAAAGACTGAAGTTTAGGTAAATGGTACCAAATAAAACCAAATACAATTTAGTATCCTTACAAAAAATAGAGCAACTACAAAATCAAATAAACGCCACATATTAACTTCAACTTCTAATTCAGAAGCCAAAGATAATTATGTTGGTAAAGTTCCTACTTCTGTGTTTCTTCACCAGTGTCATCACTGGTAGTTTACACATAGGTGTAATAGAGCCCATCAACTCCACAATTTCTACTAAAAACAACAAAGTAAAACAGTTACTATGGGAATAAAAAACACATTCCATGCATGAAACGTGGAGGACAAGAAGGTCACCATATCTTCAACCCAGAAGATACAAAACATAGGCAAAGAACAGGATCATTTTGCACGAATGAGTACACCCAATATTAAACTTTCATATTCCAAGTAAGTGCAAATGGCCAGCAGGATATAAAGACTTTGTTATTATATCTTAACTAAGTTTTAAGCCACAAAATCAAATCTAATGTAACAGTTGACTTGAAAACATATTTTAGTGTCTAAAAGTTTGTTAATAATCTTAGAAATGTTTAAGAACTAGAATTTAATTATTCTTACCTTTGCAGACACTCAAAATCATGCCGCCTGAATTTTGCACTTCATCAAATTTGGCAAATATCATTTCTAATCTGGGAATAAAGAATAAATTTTGTTTGTTTTACATACACTTTAATGAGGAACAATTCCTTTCACCATCTCCCTGAGAAAAAAGACAATTCCAGGGATTTAGTTAGTTCTATACAACTCTCTTTTACAATGAACTCACTTACTGAAAAGAAAGACAAAACCCATCTCTCTTCACTTGACAGAACCAGCCAGATACAGATAGCACTCTCCACACTTGTAGGCATATTTGTGAAACGGTAACTTTAACACAAAGCAGTTTCCCATGTTTCATCATAAAATTATTTCTCCAACCCATCAAAAATACTTCAGTTACAACTTTATAATGAATCCACTCAGTCACTAATACACCCTTAAAAGTACACAGAACCATGTTAAGGAAACATAAAACCAGTGAATTGAACTGGGCCCATATAAAACAAGGAACTTAACAGATAAATGCTGTGTGTGTTCTGACTGCTCCAATGAGCAGAATCTGACCACTATGAAAAAAAGAATATAATTTTCAAACAACTACAATATTCAGGATAATATTACACAGAATTTATTATATTGAATTGACTATACTGAATTCTTGCGAATAAATGCTAGATGAAAGAGGGCAATGGTTAGTGGAAAAATCATCTGAAGAAATAGGTAAAGCAAAATTCATTAATATCAGAAATGTGTCCAGTATTTTGAAGATTCAAAATACTACCTATAAAATAATGAGGCCATGCACTAAAAGAGTAGAAAACACTCTGCATGGTTGAAAAATTCAATTGTACACGCCTTGTACCTATGTAGTCCTTCCCATCCTCTACCACCTGGTTAGAGAAGCATCATAGAGAAAATTGACAAAAGCGTAACACAGAGGAAAGAACTATGGGCTGAGAGTCAGGAAGCCTTCAGCTTCTCATCAACTACTCTGGGTCTCAGAGTCTTCATCTGCCAAGTGGCTAGCCACTTAGGAGAGAAACCACAGGTAAGAATAGGATTAATAAGTTGCTGGTGTATTTCAGTAAGGACATTAAAGTATAAGCTATCCACATATGATAAA
This sequence comes from Cnephaeus nilssonii, assembly GCF_951640355.1. Taxonomy (NCBI): domain Eukaryota; kingdom Metazoa; phylum Chordata; class Mammalia; order Chiroptera; family Vespertilionidae; genus Cnephaeus; species Cnephaeus nilssonii. Next base: position 12,391,541 of record NC_137088.1, on the reverse strand, counting down.
ATCCCTATGAGGCTAAAATTACTTATAAAATATAACTTAAGAAGAAAGGAATATTGTAGGCCAATTTTATTTTGAGCATAACGCAAAAATCCTAAGCACATATGCAGAACTTAATTTATAACAAAAGGAATATTGAAGAAAAATGTTTTTAATAAGTGGTACTAGGTCAAGTGGATATCCATATGGGGAAAAAATGTATCTGAACCTCTATCTCACACCATTAGAAAAATATCCCATGTGTACAATAAACCTAAATATAAATAAAACTTCAAAACAATTACACAGAGAATGTCTTCACGACAGAGCAGGCAAGATTTTTTAAACCAGACACAAAAACATGTCTAATCATAAAGGAAATGATTGAGAACTACATTAAAATTAAGACCTATGCACACCAAGAGACATCAAGAAACTAAAATGGCAAGTGACAGGGTAGGAGAATATATCTGAAACATATATATATAGCTAATAATGGGCTTATATCTGGAATGTATTTTAAAAAGTCCTAGCAATCAATTTTTTTTTTAAAATGACAGACGATCCATGCTGGGCTGGCGTGGTTCAGTGATTGAGCGTTGACCTAAGGGAGGTCAGGGTTTGATTCCCGGTCAGGACACATGCCAGGGTTGCAGGCTTGATCCCCAATAGGGGGCGTGCAGGAGGCAGTTGATCAATGATTCTCTCATCATTGATGTTTCTATCTCTCTCTCCCTTCTTCTCTGAAATCAATAAAATATATTAAAAAATAATAAAATAAAATGACAGACAACCCAATTTTTTAAAATGGGCAAGAGACCTGAAAATACACTTTAAGAGAACATACCCAAATAACTGATAAATTTGTTGCTCACAATAAATGTTGCTCTTCTTTATTAGTAATCAGAAAAATGCAGATTACAACCATATGAGGATATATGAATCAGAAACCTAAATTAATAAGAGTAACAATGCCAAGTATCAGTGAAAATGTAGAATAATGGCAACTTGCAAACAGTGCTAGTGAGCATATAAATAGGTACAACCAGCCTGGAAAACTGTCAATCTAAACTAAAGGTAAATATACCCTACTAGAGGCCTGATGCAGGAAATTCATGCAAGGGCCTTGGCCCCCGCCCTCGCCCGCGGCCCCCGCCCACTGCGGCTTTGTCCCGCCTGCTGCGGCTTTGTCCAGAAGGAAGGACGTCAGGTTGGAAGGACGTCAGGTCAGAAGGACGTCCAATCTAATTAGCATATTATGCTTTTATTATTATAGATGGCCCAGTAATTCCACTCAGATATATTCCAAGAGAACGAATACATTCATACACCAAAAGACAAGTACAAGAATGCTTTGAACAGAATCTACACTAACAAAAGAGTAACATGCAAATTGACCATACCTTCGTGATGCCCACCAGCCAATCAGGAGTGTGCAAATTAACCCAACAAAGATGGCAGGTTAATTTGTGTACACAGGCGCTGAGCGGCCAGGGCCAGGGCGGGATGCTTGCATTGTCGCAGGCGTTCCACACCGCCCCATCCGCTCTGGGCCTCTGGGCAGCGTGGGAAGGCTGAAAGTTGGCTCCAGGCCGAGCAAAAGGCGGCTCCGGCCAGAGCGAAGGCGGTGCTGGCAGCCAGGGGAAGGAAGGCCCATTCTTGCACGAATCTTTGTGCATGGGGCCTCTAGTTATTCATAAAGCTACAAATTAAAAAAACAACTCAAAAGCTTACCAACAGTATGGAATAATCAAGTATGGCCTACTCACACAATGGAAAACTATAAGGCAATGAAAATGAACAACTATAGCTGAACCCAACAATGAAAATGTATCTTAAAAACATAATATTAACTGCCTGGCCGGTGTGTCTCGGTGGTTGAGTGTTGGTTGACCTCTGAACAAGGAGGTCACAGTTCAATTCCAGATCAGGTTAAATGCCCGGGTTGTGGGCTCGATCCCCAGTGTGGGGCATGCAGAAGGCAGCCAATCAATGATTCTCTCTCTTCAATGATGTTTTTATCTCTCTCCCTCTCCCTTCCTCTCTGAAATCAATTAAAAAATTTATTTTAAAAACCCACAAAACCATAATATTAACTGAAAGAAGCCAGATATAAAAGAGTGTATACTATATGATTCCATTTATATAAAATTCAAAAACGGGCAAAACTGAACTATGGTGATAGAAGTCAAATTGTAGTTACTCTTCAGGAGAGAAAAGGGAAAGATTAAAATGGATTTGGGGAGGCTTCTGGAATGTTGTAATATTCTACTTCTTTACCTGCATGATGGATACATGGGTGAATTCACTTTGTGATAATTTACAGAGCTTCATACTAATGATTTATGTATTTTTCTGTATGGGTGTGATATTTAAATAAAAAATTAAAATAAAAAATTATTTCAATAAAAAATTTTAATTACATAATTTATCATATGTAATATGTATATAACACATATATACATATATACAGGGTGGGGCAAAAGTAGGTTTACAGTGTGAGTACCCGAAACAGTTTATTCTCATATTATTTATTAATTATTGTATTCTTTTCCATATGAATGACTGTAAAACTACTTCTGCTCTACCCTGTATATACTCTCACACACACAAATATATGTGGTAACATTTCTTTCATCCACTTAAAATAATATAGAATATATTCAAGTGAAATTCTTGTTAGCCCTACAAGTAGAAAGCAAATTAGTGAATAAGTAAGCAAAATACTTATGTATTGAACAACCTTATCACCAAAAAATAATTAGCCCTTGAAAACTCTTACATAGTAAAAGATAGCCAGATATAATGATATTTATGATAACAGAACACACCACCACCTGTGAAGTAGTTTTGCTCCTCTTAATACCCCCTGCCAAAAATCTAATCAAGTCTCTAGATCCAACTACCAATTTACAGAATATAAAGACAGAAGAACATGTTAAACTGCACCAAAGGAAAAGAATTATCAATACTCAGAATATGGGAAACTTTATAGGATAAACTACCAGGCATATTCAAAACATAAAATACAAGGCAAAACAAAACAAAACAAAACAAAACAAAACAAAACAAAACAAAACAAAACACAAGTGCTGGGGCTACATGAAAATTTAAAAAGACATAAAACATATCAACTAACTATTGGACTTTATTTGGATAGTGATTCAAACAAACTGCCAAAAATACATAGATACCTATGACATTTGAAAAACAACTGGAAATTTGAACCTTGACTGCATATTTGATTTTACAGAATTATTTATAAAGAAATTTAAGGTGTGAAGATAGTATTGTGGTTGTAACTGAAAAAAATATTTCTTCCCCTTAGAAATATATTAAACCAGAGGCCTGGTGCACAAGATTTGTGTACTGGGGGGCGGGGAGGGGTTTCCCTCAGCCCCAGGTGCGCCCTCTCACAGTCTGGGACTCCTTGGGGGATGACCCCTGTGCGAGTGCCCCTCAGCCGGAAGCCAGGCTCGCTGCTCCGTAGTGCTGCCTGAGCGGCACTCCCCCTGGGGGAGCACACGGACCACCAGGGGACAGCTCCTGCATTGAGTGTCTGCCCCCTGGTGGTCAGTGTGTGTCATAGCAACCGGTCGTTCCACTGTTTGGTCGATTTGCATATTAGGGTTTTGTCCTGCTGGCTTAGGACATCCTTAGCAGTGCTGCGGAGGAGGGAGAGGCTCCTGCCACCGCCACTGCGCTCACCAGCCGTGAGCCCAGCTCAGGGATTCTGGCTAAGTGGCGCAGCCCTGTGGGAGTGCACTGACCACCAGGGAACAGCTCCTGCATTGAGCATCTGCCCCCTGGTGGTCAGTGTGCATCACAGTGACCAGTCATTCTGTCGTTTGGTCGATTTGCATATTACCCTTTTATTACTATCTATAATAAATAAAAGTGTAATATGCTAATTAGACCGGACATCTTTCCTGATGACCTTCTGGACAAAGCTGTCGCGGCGGGGGCCAAGGCAGAGGCAGCCACAGCGGTGGCGGGGGGGCCAAGCCCCTTGCACGAATTTCGTGCATCGGGCCTCTAGTACAGGATAATTACAGAGGAAATGTTATGATGAATTGGATTTGCTTTAAAATAATCCTATCTAATAATAGAGTAACATGTAAATGACCATCACTCCGCTATGCCCACGATTGGGCGGCGGGAGGCTGGGGGGCGGGACTCGGGGTGGCCTATCCGGCCATTGAGAGGTACGGATCTGCTGCCATTGAGAGGCGCAGGGGGCGGGACTCCCGCCCCCTGTGCCTCTCAACGGCCAGATCCGCAGCTGCTGAGGGGGCCTGCCGCGGACACCCAGCTGCGCCTCTCAACGGCAGGGTAGCCAGGTGTCCGCGGCAGCCCCCCTCAGTGGCCGTTGAGAGGCGCAGGGGGCGGGCGCCTCTCAACAGCAGGGTAGCTCCCCTCAGCGGCCACGGACCATCAAAAGTGGCGGAGCTGGGTGCCTGTCTGCTCCGGCACCAGGCTTTTCAGAAGCCTCCGCCGAGCCGGAGGCTTCTGAAAGGCCTGGTGCACCAGCAGACAGGCGCCCAGCTCCACCGCGAAAAGCGAAAGCGTGTAGGGGACCCTACACGTGCATGATTCAATCATGCACTGGGCCTCTAGTACAGTATAAAAGTAAGTAGGTAAGGGTATAACATATAAAACTGGCCACAGTTGTTAACTGCTGAAGCTGGGCAGAGGGTACATGAAGGTTCATTGTACTATTCTGTTTAATATGTTTGAAATTTTCCATAATAAAAAGTTAAGCCCTAGCTAGTTTGGCTCAGTGGATAGAGCATTGGCCTTCGTACTGAAGGGTCCTGGGTTCAATTCCGATCAGGGCACATGCCTGGATTGTGGGCTCAATCCCCAGTAGGGTGTGTGCAGGAGGCAGCCAATCAATAATTCTCTATCATCATTGATGTTTCTCTCTTTCTCTCCCTCTCGCTTCCTCTCTTGAAATCAATAAAAATATATTTTTTAAAAAATGTTTTAAAAAAATCCTCCAGGTTCTCCTTAAAATTGAGACTAAAATTTCATTACAAAAAGAAAATATAATTGGAATAATGTCTTAAATAAAAATATAAACTCTAAGAAGTAGTATAGAAAAAAAGTATCTTTAAAAAAATAGTTCTGATACACTGGAAGCTCCTCAAGAGGAATGTTATTAACTTGATTGCTGCTATTCTACTCATTCAGGATCTTTTTATTTCACTAGGTTTTAAGGGTAATGACTGATTCTTATATAGTTTTCTGTTAGCCAGTATCTTGTATAGTATCTTTCAACAGCAGGTACTCAAAAAATAATTAATGAATGGATTACTCTTTTTATTAAATCCTTACTCAAGCCATCTTCCAAATTATGACCATATTGCCTGGTATCAAAAGATAGTTACTTATACCCCTGGCTGGGCGGGATCAGTGAGTTGGGACATTGTCCCATACACCAAAAGTTTGTGGGTTAGATTCCCAATCAGGGCACATACCTGCATTGTGGGTTCAATCCCCAGTTGGGGAGCATACAGGGCAGCGGGGAGGGGTTGTGGCAACCAGTCAATGTTTCTCTCTCTCTAAATAAGTAAATAACATGTGCGTATAATGAAACAGTGTCCAAAAAGATTACAGGGTCTAAGAACTTTTTTTAAAATATATTTTTATTGATTTCAGAGAGGAAGGGAGAGGGAGAGAGAGATAGAAACATTAATGATGAGAAAGAATCACTGATTGGCTGCCTTCTGCATGCCCCGTAGTGGGGATCGAGCCCACAACCCCGGGCATGTGACCTTGATCAGAATCGAACCTGGGACCCTTTGGTCTGCAGGCCGACCCTCTATCCACTGAGCCAAACCAGCTACAGCTAAGAACTTTTTAAGTGGTGATAACTTATATATCCTCTTGTATCTTTTGAATTTCAAAACATTTAAAAAACTGAATCCATCTCAATGAACACATAAAATTAAAACTTATAAAATCAATGGCAAAAATTTAGTAAGACTTACCTAGCAGGGGGAATTCCTCTCTTAGAAAGGTCCACTCTTACTTTCTCTCCCACATGTCTATAAATCTCCACTATAGCCAATATTGCCGCATCTCTCACCTGCCAAAGAATTCAGAACTTTAAAAAAATATATGAGATACAATAAAATACTTCACATCAAGGTAACATTACACAAGAAGACAAACTTGAAGCTCCAAGTTGGTGTAATATCTCTAAACTCCTGAAAGATTCTGGCAGGTTATTAACAACAACAACAAAAAAACACACAAAAAAGTAAGAGGAATGCCAAGAAACCTCTAGAGAAACCTTGTAAAAGATTTTATAAAAATCTAAAAAACATGTCAATAAAAGTTACTAAAGTGGCTTTTAAAAAGTCTTCTTTTTGTAATAAGATTGTATAAGCACTGCCAATAATGAATACAAATCATTATCACGGTTAATATATTTTCCAGCCTTTCAAGAATGTGGCCTGGTCCTAGCTAGTTTGGTTCAGTGGTTAGAGTGTTGGCCCGAAGACCGAAGGGTTGTGGGTTCCATTCCATTCAAGGGCATGTACCTCAGTTGCAGGCTCCATCCCCAGCCCCCTTTGGGCGCGTGCAGGGGGCAACCAATAGATATGTCTCTCTCACATTGATGTTTCTCTTCTCCCCCTCCCTCCCACTCTCTCTAAAAATCAATGGAAAAAATATCCTTGGGTGAGGATTAACAACAAAAAAGAATATGGTCTGAGCGCAAACAAATATTTATACACCAATGTTCTCAATATCATTATTCAAAGTAGCCAAAAAGTGGAAATAACCCATATATCCATGCATGAATGAATGGATATTAAAAAGTGGTATATACATGCAATGGAATAGTATTCAGTCTTAAAAAGGAAAGGAAATTCTGACACATGCTGCAACATGAATGAACCTTGAAGACATTATACTAAGTAAAATATGCTAGATGCCAAAGTACAAATATTGTATGGTTCCACTTTTATGAAGTTACCTAGAGTAGTCAAATTCCTATGGAGAGAAAGTAAAATATAATTGTGAGGAACTGAGGAGTTGGAGGGAATGGGGAGTTACTGTTTAATGGGAAGACAGGTTCTATTTGGTAAAATGAAAAAGTTCTGGAGATGGATGGTGGTGATGGTTGCACAATGTGAGTGTACTTAATGCCAATAAACTGTATACTTTAAAATGGTTGAAACAGTAAATTTTATGTTGTGTATATTTTACCACAATTAAAAGGGGAAAAATGTGGCCTAAAGACAGGAATTTGGAAGATAGCTAGCTCTAATTCCCTTGCAGAATTCACTGTCAGAGAGCAAATGAAGAGACAGAACTCTTTACAACCTCCAGAGAAGCTAGCTAGGGACTAAAAGGAGGGAAAACCTTATGCAGGGTATTTCCAAATGCACAAGCTGTGCCAAAAAAGGTTACAACTGGCTATGGGCTGGGAAAAGATGGCGACCGGCAGGAAGGTAGGGAGAGAGTGTGAGTGAGGAACCCATAGAGGAGAGTGTAGATGTGTGTGGTGTGTGTGTGTGTATGAGATAGGGTCAGTTAGATTCTGCAGGTCTTCCAAGGGGCTCCCGAACAGGGCAGCCCTAGACGGCGGAGCCCCGCGCACAAAGCGGACACTTCTCGGCGGCTGGTGCGGACGCAGAGACCACGCCATCTTGAGAAACAGAGCTGCCTGAGACTCAGATCCTGGCTTCTGACACAAACCAGGACCCTGCAGCCACTGGGGACAGAGAACTGCTATCACAGCTTCAGACAAACAAACAACAAGAATCCAGACTTCCAGGCAGATTTCCGTGAGTCAAAGAGCCTATCCCCCTCCTCGCAGGCGCTGATAGCGCCATAGTAACTGATAGACCTGCCCCTCCCCCAAGCTGCTGAGCGCCCACAGCGCGCAGAAAGCGCCATAGTAACTGATAGACGCGCCCTTCGCCCTAGCTGCTCACAGGAGCGCGCACAGCGCGCACAGACAGCGCCATAGTAACTGATAGACCCGCCCCCGGCCCAAGCTGCCGAGCTTTGCACAGGGACGCGCTCCCTCTTAGGGAATTTGGCGTGCGCTCGCGCACGGGACAGAAGCAGCTCCCCGTCGGGGAAATCTGTCAGTGCGCACAGAGGGCTCCCCTTCGGGGAATTTGGGGGAATTTGGCTCGCGGGGCACAGCTCCCCCTTCGGAGATTCTTAAGAGCCTGCACAGAGGGGCTTCCCTTTGGGGAATTTGGCGCGCAGGACGGACTCCGCCCCCCTTCTGGGACTTTGGGAGAGTGCACTGAGCCGGCTCACCTTCAGGTTTTTAAGAAAGTGCGCTCTAGCCGGTTTGGCTCAGCAGAGAGAGCACACACAGGACGCAGCTCCACTTCAGGGAATTTGGCACGCCGGACACAGCTGCCTGGGATCCCTGACTCACAGCGCATTCACACTAAGAGCCAGCGACCCCAATTGTTGGTGCGTGCACACACAGGGACCCTGATTCTCAACAAGAAACCGCACAAGGCAACAGAGACTTTGACACTCGAGTCTTGGTGCAGACACAGGGAAACTCTGACTCCTGGCACATGCTAAGGATCTCATTCTCGGCACATACCAACAGTGTGGTGCAGACAGGGCCCCTGATTCTAAATGTGCACACGAGACCACACAGAACACTGGGGACACTGATCCTGGGCAAGTCTGGTTCCCACCAACCAAAGACAGCCACACGTCCTAGTGTCAGAGCACTTCAGTGAAACTAGGGTGGAGAGAAGTCCCCACAGCACACGGCCCAGGTCCACGCAAACAGAAGCTTGAGCTTTCTGGTAATAGCCAGAATGGGGAAACGAAATAACTCACAGAGGAAAGAAAATGTGGAGTCGCCAAGAAAGGAAATTAGTGAAAATGAAGCTTGCAACATGACCGAAAAGGAATTCAGAGTAATGGTCATGGAATTTATACATCGGATGGATGAGAAAATCAACAACTTATGCAAGAATCAGGAAGAAATGAAAAGTGATATAGCTACAATCAAAAACACCATGGAAAGTTTCAACAGTAGACTACAAGAAGCAGAGGACCGAATTAGTGAGTTAGAAGATCAGGTACAGAAACAAGCTCAAGCTGAACAGCAATTGGAGAAAAAAATTAAAAAGCAGGAGGAAAGCCTAAGGGAACTTCGGGACAACATGAAACGAAGTAACATGCGTATAATAGGGCTGCCAGAAGGACAAGAAGAGCAGCAGGGATTAGAAAATCTATTTGAAGAAATAATGACAGAAAACTTCCCGGATATGGGAAAGATAAAAGTTACGCAAGTAAAGAGAGTCCCAAGCAGGATCAACCCCAAAAGACCCACGCCAAGACATGTCATAATTTCAATGGCAAATATAAATGATAAAGAGAGAATCCTAAAGGCGGCAAGAGAGAGACAGAGAGTTACCTACAAAGGAACACCCATCAGATTGTCAAATGATTACTCATCAGAAACACAACAAGCTAGAAGTGAATGGAAGGAGGTATACAAAGTGTTGCAAAGCAAAGGACTGAATCCAAGAATACTATATCCAGCAAGACTATCAATCAAAATTGAAGGGGAAATCAGGAGCTTTGCAGACAAAAAAAGCCTCAGGGAGTTTATCACCACCAAACCAGCAATGCAAGAATTGCTAAAGGGAATACTGTAAAAAGAAGAAATAAACAGGTAAGAAGGAATACAGACACAAAAATAGATATGACTGCAAACAAATACCTTTCAGTAATAACTTTAAATGTAAACGGACTAAATGCTCCAATCAAAAGACATCGAGTAGCTGAATGGATAAAAAAACACGACCCATATATATGCTGTCTACAAGAGACCCACCTCAGAACAAGAGACTCACACAGATTGAAAGTGAAGGGATGGAAAAATATCTTTCAGGCAAATGGAAATGAAAAAAAAGCTGGGGTAGCAATACTTATATCTGACAAAATAGACCTCAAAGTAAATGCCATAACAAGAGATAAGGAAGGCCACTTCATAATACTAAAGGGAGAAATCCAACAAGAAGAAATAATTCTGGTAAACATATACGCTCCCAATATAGGAGCACCCAAATACATAAAAAAACTCCTGGAGGATATCAAGGGAGAGATTAATAGCAACACAATCATAGTAGGAGACTTTAATACCCCACTATCACCACTGGACAAATCCTCTAAACAAAAAATCAGCAAAGAAACAGCAATCCTAAATGACTCACTAGACCAGATGGAATTAATTGACATCTTCAGAACATTTCACCCCAAAGCCACAGAATATACATTCTTCTCAAGTGCACATGGGTCATTTTCAAAGATAGACCATATGCTGGGTCACAGGCAAAGTCTCTTCAAATTCAAGAAGATAGAAATTATATCAAGCATCTTCTCAGATCACAGTGGCATAAAACTGGAAATCAACTACAATAAATACAATCCAAAGAAATCAAACACATGGAGACTAAACAGCATGCTATTAAACAAGGACTGGGTCACCAGAGAGATCAAGGAAGAAATAAAAAACATCATGGCAACAAATGACAATGAAAACACAACAATCCAAAATCTATGGGACACAGCGAAAGCAGTCTTGAGAGGGAAGTTCATAGCTCTACAGGCCTATTGCAAAAAACAAGAAACAATGGTAATAAATTACTTAACCCTACAACTCAAAGAGCTAGAAAAAGAGCAGCAAGAAAAGCCCAGTGTAACCAGAAGGAAGGAAATAACAAAGATCAGAGCGGAGATAAATGACATAGAGACCAAAGAAACAATACATAAGATCAACAAAACCAAGAGCTGGTTCTTTGAAAGGATAAACAAGATTGATGGACCTCTAGCCAGGCTCACCAAGAAGCAAAGAGAGAGGACCCAAATAAACAAAATCAGAAATGAAAGAGGTGAAATAACAACAGACCCCGCTGAGATACAAAGGATTGTTACAAAATACTACGAACAACTCTATTCCAACAAACTGGACAACCTGGAGGAAATGGACATATTCCTAGAAAAATATAACCTTCCAAAAATCAATCAAGAAGAATCTAAACAGCTCAATAGGCCAATAACTATGGACGAAATTGAAGCAGTCATCAAAAAGCTTCCGACAAACAAAAGCCCGGGGCCTGATGGCTTCACAGGAGAGTTTTACCAAACATTCAAGGAAGAACTAAAACCTATCCTCCTCAGACTATTCCAAAAAATTCAAGTGGAAGGAACACTTCCAAGCTCCTTCTATGAAGCCAGCATCACCCTAATACCAAAACCAGATAAAGACAACACAATGAAAGAGAATTACAGACCAATATCCCTCATGAACATAGATGCCAAAATCCTCAACAAAATTCTAGCAAATCGGCTCCAGCAGTACATCAGAAAGATCATACACCATGACCAAGTAGGATTTATCCCAGGAATGCAAGGATGGTACAATATCCGCAAATCAATAAACGTGATACATCACATAAACAAATTGAAAGATAAAAATCACATAGTCATATCAATTGATGCAGAAAAAGCATTTGACAAAATCCAACACCCTTTCTTGATAAAAACTCTCAACAAGGTGGGAATAGATGGCTCATACCTCAACATAATAAAAGCTATATATGATAAACCCACAGCAAACATCATACTCAATGGACAAAAACTAAAAACATTTCCCCTAAGAACAGGAACAAGACAGGGATGCCCACTCTCACCACTCCTGTTTGACATAGTACTGGAAGTATTAGCCATTGCAATTAGACAAGAAGAAGAAATAAAAGGCATCCAAATTGGAAAAGAACAAGTAAAGCTGTCTTTATTTGCAGACGACATGATATTGTACATAAAAAATCCGAAAGACTCCGTCAAAAAACTAATAGACTTAATAAATGAATTCGGCAATGTAGCAGGATACAAAATTAACGCCAAGAAATCTATGGCCTTTCTATACACCAATAGTGAACTTACAGACAGAGAGACTAAAAAGGCAATCCCATTTACCATCGCACCAAAAAAATTAAGATACCTAGGAATAAACTTAACTAAGGAGGTAAAAGACCTATACGCGGAAAACTACAGGACACTGAAAAAAGAGATAGAGGAAGACGTAAACAGATGGAAGAACATACCATGTTCATGGATTGGTAGAATCAACATCATTAAAATGTCCATACTACCCAAAGCAATCTATAGATTCAATGCACTCCCCATTAAAATACCAACGGCATATTTCACAGACCTTGAAAGAACTCTCCAAAAATTCATCTGGAATAAAAAAAGACCCCGAATAGCCACAGCAATCCTGAGAAAGAAGAATAAAGTAGGAGGGATCTCAATACCAGATTTCAAGCTGTATTACAAAGCCACTGTTCTCAAAACAGCCTGGTACTGGCACAAGAACAGACATATAGATCAATGGAACAGAATAGAGAATCCAGATATTGACCCAAACCACTATGCTCAATTAATATTTGACAAAGGAGGCATGAACATACAATGGAATAAAGACAGTCTCTTCAATAAATGGTGTTGGGAAAATTGGACAGATACATGCAAAAAAATGAAGCTTGATCACCAACTTACGCCATACACAAAAATAAACTCAAAATGGATACAGGACTTAAACATAAGACGGGAAACCATAAAAATACTAGAGCAATCCACAGGCAGCAAAATGTCAGACATATGCCAAAAGAAATTCTTCACTGACACTGCCCCTAGGGCAATGGAAGCTAAAGAGAAAATTAACAAATGGGACTACATCAAAATAAAAAGCTTTTTCACAGCAAAAGAAACCATCAACAAAACAACAAGAAGGCCCACTGCATGGGAGAACATATTTGCAAATGGCATCACTGATAAAGGTTTAATCTCCAACATCTACAGGCAGCTTATACAACTTAATAAAAGGAAGATAAATGATCCAATAAAAAAATGGGCAACAGACCTAAATAGAATCTTTTCAAAAGAAGACAGAAGGAAGGCCAAGAGACACATGAAAACATGCTCAACGTCACTAATTATCCGAGAGATGCAAATCAAAACAACAATGCGGTACCATCTCACACCTGTCAGAATGGCTATCATCAACAAATCAACAAACGACAAGTGTTGGCGAGGATGCGGAGAAAAAGGAACCCTCGTGCACTGCTGGTGGGATTGCAGACTGGTGCAGCCACTGTGGAGAACAGTATGGAGTTTCCTCAAAAAACTGAAAATGGAACTCCCATTTGACCCAGTAATCCCACTCCTGGGAATATATCCGAAGAAACTAGAAACACCAATTAGAAAGGATATATGCACCCCTATGTTCATAGCAGCACAATTCACCATAGCTAAGATTTGGAAACAGCCTAGGTGCCCGTCAGCAGATGACTGGATCAGAAAACTGTGGTACATCTACACAATGGAATACTATGCTGCCATAAAAAAGAAGGAATTCTCATCATTTGCAGCAACCTGGGAGGAATTGGAGAACATTATGTTAAGTGAAATAAGTCAGTCAATGAAAGAAAAATACCACATGATCTCACTCATTTATGGATAATAAAGAACATTATAATCTTGAACAAAAAGATAGATACAGAGACAGTAAAGCATCAAACAGACTGTCAAATTACAAGGGGAAGGTTAGGGAGAGGTGGGGGAGATAAGAGATCAATCAAAGGACTTGTATGCATGCATATAAGCATAACCAATGGATGCAAAACTCTGGGGGGTGGGGGCATATATGGGAGGGGGGTGTGGGGAGGGCAATGGTAAGATATGTACACATATAATACCTTAATAAAAAAATTGGAAAAAAAAAAAAAAAAAAAAAAAAGGTTACAACTAAGATTCAACTCTACTAGAAGGAATGGGATCCAGAACACACCCCTGTATTATGCCTACAGTATATGAAGCTCAGGTAAAAAAATTTCTAACAGCCCTAACCGGTTTGGCTCAGTGGATAGAGCGTCGGCCTGCGGACTCAAGGGTCCCAGGTTCGATTCCGGTCAAGGGCATGTACCTTGGTTGCGGGCACATCCCTAGTGGGGGGTGTGCAGGAGGCAGCTGATTGATGTTTCTCTCTCATCGATGTTTCTAACTCTTTATCCCTCTCCCTTCCTCTCTGTAAAAAAATCAATAAAATATATATATATTTTAAAAATTTCTAACAAATGTTACATCACTGGCACAAATTCCCTTTGTTAAATATGGTTTTGACTGTTGCAAAAAAGTTGTTGTTATGCCACTCAGAAATAAAGGGAGCTGACAACCTGTTCTCACAATTAATACATAGGACTACAAAAGGGAATCCAAGTTATTTGTTACTCAATTTTTCAAACTCAAGAGCTATACTTTAGCCCTGGCCAGTGTGGCTCAGTGGGTTGAAGCATCGTCCCAAGCACCGAAGGGTCAAGGATTCCATCCCTGGTCAGGGCACATACCCACGTAGGAGGTTCGATCCCCAGTCCAGGTGCGTACAAAACGCGAGTGATGAGTGATTTTCTCTCTCTCTCCCTCTCTCTTTTCTCTCTACAATCAATGAAAAACTTACCCTGGGGTAAAAATGTAAAAAAAAAAAGAATTATGGTTTAAAAGTCCCATCTATCCTTAATACTAGCTACAACTAACAAACTTAAGCAACTTAATAAATATGTCCTTAAAAACTAGCTTTGGTGGATTTTAAAGAAAAAATGAGGTGAAATCTTAATTTCACTAACTCCTTTCTACCCTTTTTCTTCTTTTTCTTTTTAAAATAGACTAAGGAGACATCTGTAATACTTTCAATAATAAAGCTAAATTAAAAAATAAAATTAATTAAGAGCACTAGCAAAGAAGCCGTAGCCAAAAAATTAAGTCAACACTTAAATGTAAATAAAATTTTACCTGACTGTTGGAATCTCCAAATAGGATACACAAATGTGGTACCAACTTGCTGAGGACTAGTGGTTGAGCTCCAAAACTAAATATAATTTGAAAAAATAAAGAGAATTTGGTTTTAATCAAACAGTAAACAAATACCTTTGCTTTCTTCTTGTCTGTATTAATAAGACAGATATGGTAGAGAGCATGGGCACACATTATTAAAACATGAAGGTATGAGACACAAGCAAAAACTAATTCTAAACAATGTCAAATATGCAAACTTGAGTAATCATGACTGACAATGAAAACTGTCAATACAAGATCCAACAGAGCAAAATGTTCAACCAATGGCACTCTTAAACTGGGCAAATTCTCAATGACTCAAGAAAATTTGAGTTTTAAAATAGTGATTTTTTTTTAGACTCTGGATCTCAAATTTGCATTCCAATAAAATCTTTATTTATGTATTAATTTTTGGTGAGGTCATGGGTTGAAAGCAAATGACAGGAGAGCCAAAAAACACAAAAGTTGTGCAGACTGAATGCACTTACAAGCTCTAGATGGCAGAAAGGACCATAGAGGAATAAAAGAAAATAAATGAAGGTATAGTTAGAGGAAAGGAAGTAACATTACAGGAAAAGTTGAAAGCTACTATATATGACCTATCTTGTTGCACAGAACTTAAAAAAATAATCCAGAAAGAGAACAAAACTACAGTTTACAATTTCTTCAGATTGGAGCTCTAAGCCCTGTGGCAACTATGCTGTCAGAACTCTGCACACAGCTACCAGATTCACTGTCTAGTTATCTGGGAGTCTTGTTCAGTCTATGATTTTCAAAACCACCCACATTGTTCTAGAAAGCTCAGGTGGGGAAATGGCTACAATATCTGAAATACCACTGAGTTAAAACCAGTTCCAAACTAAGTCCAGAACAGAAGTAGAACCTAAGTTACATAAACATATTTGCTATATGACCATGTACTTTGGGTATCAACTATTAACATGCTAAAGAAAAAAAAGAAAAACACTTCTTATAACTAATAAATTTAAATTAACAACCTGAAAGATAACAATATGTATACAAAAAATTAACAAAGGTATCAAATAAAATAAAAACTCTTGTACTTGAGATCAATTAATAACTACTTAAAATTTATTTCCATAGC
Source organism: Cnephaeus nilssonii (assembly GCF_951640355.1). Classification (NCBI taxonomy): domain Eukaryota; kingdom Metazoa; phylum Chordata; class Mammalia; order Chiroptera; family Vespertilionidae; genus Cnephaeus; species Cnephaeus nilssonii. Next base: position 12,375,565 of record NC_137088.1, on the reverse strand, counting down.
TCTCCTCGAGCTCTGTGAAATGGATATTACTTTTTTAAGAAAAATGAAAATCACAGGCAGCTGTTTCCAGTAATCATAAAACTTACATGTTTAAGGTTTCAATAAGACACAGACACACGCCTTCTCGAGATCGAAAATTCTTGTGCTTAAAACCAGAAGCCAACTGTTCCCAAATGTGCTATTTGAAAGAAAAGTAAACATGTATAACAAAATATTAAATTACTCATGTTAAATATTAAATTACTCATGTCAAACTTACCAATCTTATTGGTAAATGAATTTTCCCCTTAGACTATTCACTTCTCTACAAGTTTTTCTAAGCCAAATTTTCACTGATGTTGCTCTCACCCAATTTTTAATATATTAATTACATTTTTAGTTTTTATTTCATATATTTCACTTTAGAATTAAATTATTCTCAGAAAAACTATGTCCAACATCCAAAAACATTAGAATTTCCAGGACAGAATTTGTTCTAAGCTTTAGAAATCTTCAACAACAATGCTACCATTATAAGTCCAATAGTCCAGTAAGCATTTAAAAGGTCCAATGTTGCCTAGCAACTACTACAGACTGTCACATGGAACAGGCTTTTTCAACATTTTAGAATTCAGGCTTTTCTCCTTTTAAGATCAGATCCAAATACAGAAACATATTTGAGCATGTCATTTTATTGTCAACCACTATACTTTATTTTAGAAAAAGCATAGATAAACCTATACAAATAATCCAAAACAATTATATGAGTTTGGTATAAAAAGGAACCCAACTTTATTTTTCCAGCTATACAGCCAATTGTCCCAATCAATTCCAATCAATTCTTTCTCCACATTTAGAAATATAATTTATTAAATTCAAGTGTGTACGCACACACACACACACCTCTTCCTGGACTCTATTCTTTCTGAACTCTGTATTCAGTTCTACTAATATATTTCTCTCTTCTCTCACTCTCCGTCAAACTTTCTAGAAGGTAACTTGGAAGTTTACAAAACAGAACAAAACAAAATAAACTTGACTCTGTAACACCACCTCTGGAACATTATTCTATATGTATACTTACAGTTATGTCCAAAGATACATGTACAAGGATATTTCCTATAGTACTATTTGTGATAATAGCATGTCAAAAACAAGTTAAAATTTGAACCACTGAACAAGGATTGAAGGATACCCACCATACTATTAACAAGGACTTTGGTTAAATCTGGGGAAACAGTTTACTTTTACAAAGCAATACTCTTTGGCTTTTTTATAAATCATGTAATATTATAATTTTTAAACGATAACACATAATATCATTATGTGCATTACAAATTCTGATCTTTTCCTACTTAACATGGGCTACTCTTTAAATGTTTGTATACATGTCAACTAATTTCTGCTCCTTTCAAAACAATTCCACGTAAGGGCAATTTTTTTTTTACTGTATTCATAAAATACAGGTCACGGTCATAAACTATATATACCTTATACAATTAGTAACTACCTGTTAAAATAAAAAAATTTCTTCCTGTCTTTGTAAGAGTTGCAGAAATTAACATAACATTCAGTATTTCTCAAAATAAGCTTTGGCACTGAACATTTTATAATAATGCAGGTAAGAAAAAACTGAAAATCCTAAAAAATAATATTATCAGTATACTGTCAAGTCACTAAAATCTCCGAGTTAGCTTTTTAAAAAAGCATTTGAGTAGGAAAAATCAAACAGTTAAATATAGATATTTAATCTTAAATTTCAACTTCTTTAAAGCATTAGCAACAATTAATTGTTTAAAATTTCAGCTTTCATGTCCCCTGGGGATTGACTTGCTGTGATTACCATCTATCCTTGCTGATATTTCATCAATAGTTAACAAAATAGGAATTTTAAATGTAGGCCTACCATAGGTGGTGCTACTTGGTCCATTAACTTCAAGAGCAGAATCTGAGCTTCATCACGAATTTTGTCTTTGGCATCTCCCAGTCTGTCTGTTAAAGCTACAATAACTAGAGAGAGAGGAAAAAGAATAAATAAGCTATATGTTATAAAATTACAAATAGCAATTGTTTTCACAAATTAAAAGTTATGAAGTAAGCAAATTGTTTTCACTTCTTTATTCAGGAGTCTAATAAAAAATAACTGAGAAGCAAGCTCAATAACACTTAAGGAGAAAAGAAATCACATTCTTTTTGGTAGGAAATGATTATAGAGTGAGAAGCCAACTATACCAAATGGAGTGATGCCATTCCAATATTTAAGCTTAATTAAGGAAATGATTGTGTAAGAAAACAAGAAGTCCTCATTATAATCATAAGCCTAATAATGAGGCAACACAAATACCTGACAATTGGAACAATGTAACTCCTTCTCATCTTGCTTAGATGTATTGTTAACACTAGAGAAATTCATCAACATCTATAGAATTAGCTATTGTGGGACTCTGGTTCTGATAGCTTCTGAGAGGCAGTCCAGGACAATAATAAACCTTCACGTTAGATATATACTAAGAACTGAATTATCTCATTTAATTCCACTGCCTCAATGTGACCAGTCAATATATTAAACCCCATCTGACCCTCTTTGCATCTGAAAAGTAAGTGGTATATGTAATGCCTAGAATTACTCTCAAGTCTAAATACCGTCTGTAACAACTAATAATAGGAGCTACTATAGGGCAGGGGTCACAAACATAAATACCTACAGCCAGAGAGGTATGGGAAATACAAAAAATGGACCAGGTCTAAGAACTACAGTATTCCAACCTTGCTGTATTATAACTGACATTCTCAGTTTTGAGGAGACAAGAGGAGATACGAAGGACTTAGGAACTGAAAAGCTCATGATCCAGACAAAAGGGAAGCTACAACACAGCTTCAACCAATAATTAGTTACATGTGGGAATACAAGGTTGGGGTTGCCACATTGGCCAATCTTTCAAAACAAATCATAAATATGAATTTTTATGTAAAACTTCCTAATGTTAAACATTGATTCAATGTTTTAAGAAAATACATAAATAAAACATGTTTACAGAGCAAAGATTTAAAAACCTATCCTAGGATTTTAAGCAGGAGACTGACGTAGTAAAAAAAAAAAAAATCTTTTCAGAAGTTATCCCACAGAGAATGAGTTGGAACCAGGCATTAATTTAAAAAGGAACAATAAATATAGGAAAATTCACTAAGATGCTTCTGCAGAAAGGATAGCTAGACAATAAAAATAAGTGGAAACTGGCAGAATTTGGTGACATACAAAATATGAAGAAAAAAGCTGACCAAAGATAATTCAAAAGTGTGATGATACATTATGAGACATTAACTTAATCCATAGGAGAGATTAACAAACATCTGAGGTTACCCTTAAATGTTTCTGTATAATCAGGACCAAATCCACTCACCAAAGCACTCCAAAGGTACATGAAGGTCACTCAGGTTTAGAAAATAGGTCAGAGCCAACTCTGATCCTAACTACTATACAAAGAAGAGCATTGTACTGGTATAATGCTCTTCTTTGCAAACACACTGTAAGTAAGTGCTGTTCAAAGTATGGCTGGTAGCCCAGGACCAGTCTACAAATTGTCTGCAGTAAGAAAAATTAAGAATGTTTATAAAATAAAGTTTTTAAAACAATCTGACCAAAGTAATTTTGTTTGTTAAATCTAATAATAACAAATTGGACCTTGTATTTTTTCATTTCATTTTGCTATAACCTATTTTTATTACATTTTACAAAATATTGGTCTGCAACAAACAAGCAATGAAAGAACTAGTCCTTCACCATAGAAAGTTTGAAAAGTGGTGCTATAAGTTATATTATAAATTTTTAATATGTTATAAAAAGAGTAAAAGAAAATACAAAGTAAAAATCTATTATACTGCCCTGACCGGTTTGGCTCAGTGGATAGAGCGTCGGTCTTCGGACTGAAGGGTCCCAGGTTCGATTCCAATCAAGGGCATGTACCTTGGTTGCGGGCACATCCCCAGTAGGGGGTGTGCAAGAGGCAGCTGATCGATGTTTCTCTCTCATTGATGTTTCTAACTCTCTATCCCTCTCCTTTCCTCTCTGTAAAAAAATCAATAAAATATATTTTTTAAAAAATCTATTATACTATACTTAGTAAGTTTCTTGCTTTTGTTTGTCTCAAAAGGAATGTAATTATCTATTTGAATATGCTTAAAGTCTTTTATGTCCGGGTAAACTATAATGCTATTTAGCAGATCTCCGAGTTGTACAAAATTACATTTTTGCATTTACAGATAACTAATTCTGTTAAACAAAAACTATGGGGAAAAATCAGTATGTCAAAACCTACAATAATTTTTATTTTATTTTTTAAAATATATTTTTATTGATTTCAGAGAGGAAGGCAGAGGGAGAGAGAGATAGAAACATCAACGATAAGAGAATCATTGATCAGCTAGCTACCTCATGCATCACCCACACTGGGGATCGAGCCCACAACCCAGGCATGTGCTCTGACTGGGAATTGAACTGTGACCTCCTGGTTCTTAGGTCGATGCTCAACCACTGAGCCACACCAGCTGGGCCTACAATGATTTTTAAATAAATAAAGTTAACTTACCCATTGCTACGTAGGACTTAAATCGTGTTGACAATCTGTCCACAAAGGCACTTAAAATTTCCAATCCCATTAATGATATCTACAGACAGAAAAAAATTTTTAATGAATACAAATTACCTATGTATACTTTAATACCAGTTTACAATTGTTGATATACAAAGACCTTCATATAATATACAAGAGGCCTGGTGCACGAAATTCGTGCACTGGGGGGTGGGGGGGGGCGTCCCTCAGCCCAGCCTGCACCCGTTCACAGTCCAGGAGCCCTCGGGGGATGTCCGACTGGCAGCTTAGGCAGCTTAGACTGTGCGGGGAGCAGGCCTAAGGCATCAGTCAGACATCCTTAGTGCTGCCGCGGAGGCAGGAGAGGCTCCCGCTACTGCCGCTGCACTCGCCAGCTGTGAGCCTGGCTTCTGGCTGAGCGGCGTTCCCCCTGTGGGAGCGCACGGACCACCAGGGGGCAGCTCCTACATTGAGCGCCTGCCCCCTGGTGGTCAATGCGTGTCATAGCGAACGGTTGTTCCGGCGTTCAGTCGATTTGCATATTAGCCTTTTATCATATAGGACACTATCAAGGTGATGTCGACACTGGAAAGCATCATCCTTCAAAAGGCAAAGGAGCTGTGATTTTCAGATTCCAAAAAAAGACTTGAAATCCTAGCACATTACTTAGCCTAGCACTTGACAGTTATAATATAAATGCTATTTATTATTTTCACCATTTTTTTAGAATCAACTTAGTGTTTATAGTTGCAGATAGATAATATAAAAAAGTGAAAATAGTGCTGACAAATGATAGGATACTGAAGAGGTTATAGAAGGACAGAAAAGGAAAAGGAGAAGGAAAATTCTTACCTCCCTAGGTTTAGGTACTCCTCCAATAATTTACCAGGTCTGTGACCTAAAGCAAAATACATCTTTTCTACAAAATGAGGAAAATAATAGTACTGCCTTTATAAGGCCACCTTAAAGATTAAAATGAGGTAATGCAAATAAACCACTCTGAGACAGTGCCTGATGCTAAGGATTCTTTAAATGGTGGTGATTATATTTAATTGCACTTTAAAGGACATTTTATTGTCATAGTACCATTTTAAATTTTGGGGACTCCTGAAATCACAGGACTGTTCTTAGCACAAGTCAAATGCCAGTGTGTGTGTGTGTGTGTGTGTGTGTGTGTGTGTGTACACATACTTATTTCCATATTTTTAACCTCCAAGACTGACCTCTCCATTTCAATAAACAGCACCCTCTATTGGTGTCCAAGCAAAGCAATTATCCCTAATTCTCTCAACCCTCACACTCATTCCAATGGGAGGTCCTATCCTATCCCCAATTGTATTCCAAATCTTCTACTTCTCAGCATTGCCAATGTGACCAAACCAGCCTTAGCCACCATCATCTCCCTGCTTCTCCTGCTGCTCCTTTTCAGAGTTCAGTCTCCACAAAGGAGACACCCCTCTACATAAAACTCTCCATTGATTTAGAATAAAATCTTATACGTCTCTTTCCACCTGCCTCCCCAACTTCATTCTCTTAACAACTCACTCATTTGTAAGCTCTAGTCATGCTGGCCTTCTGTATGTTCAACAGAACTAGGGCCTCTGCATTTGCAGTTTTCTCTGCCTATATTTCACTCCTATATTTCTTTCATGTCATAGTCAAATTTCACCTAACTTCTTTGACTACACAAAATAGTCTCACCACACCCTCATTCTTTCACATCAGTTGATTTAGAAGCACTTGTTACCTGAAATTATCTAATTTGTATACTCATCCATCTTCTTTCTAATAGGATCTCCATGACAGCAGGGATCTCACTCTCCAATCTCATTTAAGTCACCCTCTCATGAGGTCTTCAGTGACCAGCTGTTTAAAAGTCAAACATCTGCATCCTGCCCAACACTCCCTAATCTCGTCACTGCTTTTCTCCAAAGTAAGTATCACCTTCTAACATACTGATTTTAGTTATCTATCTTGTTTATATTCTTCTCCCCCAATAAAATCTACATCCATAAAGGCAAGGATTTCTGTCATCCACCCCCCCCCCTATTGTATCAGAAGTGCCCAGAAGACTGAGTGCTGCACGTGGTAGGTCTTCAATAAATATCCAAATGAGGCTGAATGAATATTGTTAGTCTTGTTCACAGCTGGATCATCAGTATCTAGAATACCCAGCACATAGTATAGTCACTTTCAATTGATTGATGCGATGGCAGTTATTAAGACACTCAAATTCTGAAGTGCTATCAAATCCAAAGGAACATTTTATTTTGTTCAGCATAATTTAAAATTTAACTACAACTGTCTATTTGTGTGTACGTTAAAAAATTCTGACACACTTTTTCCAAGAGAAATGTTTTATTGTATCGTGAGTAAAAAATGATGACCTAATTTGAAGCAACTAAGGTTATAAATAACAAACTAATTAGAATGTCCTCTCTCTAACAATGTCAGAAAAGCTTCTATACAGCATTCTGTAGAAAGGAGAGAACTAACGATTCTGGAAGGAGAGAGCAGAATTGATGAATTAATGTCTTTGAGTAGGCAAGAGGGCATAGGATCTAATATGCACGTAGAGGGATTGGTATAAGAAAGACAGACAATTCGTGCATTGTAACTGAGAAGAAAGTAGAATATACGGGCACAGCTACAAGGAAGTGTATAGATAAGACTGTAGGAGACTGAGGCATCTCTTCTGATTGCTGAAATTGTCTCCTAGTGAGGAGCATGGAGAGAATGTGTAGTAAAGAGATGAGAACTTGGGTCAGGCGCCTGATGGATTCTAACTCTTAAACACTAGTTAAAGGAAAAACACAGCCCTTGAGTGAAGTAGTGCATAGAGACTTAAAGGAAAATTGAGATACTGTGGTATTATAGAAGCCAAGAGTGTTTCAAGAGATGTGGCTGCTCAAATGCCATTCACTGATTGTACATCTGAAAAGTGAAATGACCCCCAGCCAGCAAGCACTAAAGAAAGGGAGTAAGCGTTACTAAGCTAGCGAGGACAAGGGTCTCAAGGTCTGAGAAGTTCTAAATGTTATTACTAAGTGTTATTCTTGCTAAATGTTAAAATGTAGCATAGCATTTTGCAGGTACAGCTGTAAACAAGGTAAGTTTGACAGGAACTTAACAGGGATGCGTGCAGCCAACCACAAAGAAGAAACCAACATGTAAATGACCAAAGAAGTGTATTTAAGCAATGGCTAAGACTCCCTTCCAAGAGACAGAGCTTCGGACATGAATCTGGTCTCCTTTCTTTGGTACAAGTAAATGAAACTTCCTTGTGACAATCACGTCTCCTCTTTGAATTGAGTTCCGAATGCCCCAGCATTACCCAAAAGCTGACTTTCTGTAACAGCCTATGCCGCAACATAAAATCAACTGTCTTAGTGTTTACATGCCCTTCTTAAAGTATAAGTAAATCTGGCTTGTTTCTTCCAAAGAAATAAGAATAATCCCCAAGCAGTAGTGACATATAATTAAATATTAACTTTTTCCAAAGTTAAAAAAAAGGAGATAGTATGTAATGGAGCACGAAGGTAGTAATTTTCAAGCTGTTTATTATCCCGTAAAAGTCAATCCTTTCCAAAACTCATACAAATTTCACTATTAAGTCTTCATAATAACCGTAGTATGCCTTTCTTCTCTATGAGGACAGGGTTCACAGTACAGCCTATTCACTGGATTATAACATATATTACCAAGAACACTTCACTTCATCCACAGGAGGTTTGGGCCAGTATTTTAAAGCAACACTGCCACCAGAAGACTAGAAAGAAAAGTAACTGCTAAAAACCTACAACACAAGCTAATGACAGCATTTTTTTACCGGGTCTCCCAAAGTAGCTACATTACAACCTGCCCACTACTACCGGCTCATCAGAAACACTTACATCTTTCCTTGTACCTCATTCTCTTACGTATTTATTTATTTTCTGCATCAGCTGACCTGCTAGGGCACGGTTTCATCTCCGAGGTCAGGCCTCAACGGCGTGAAACCGAAATGACAGAGCGCATTCAATTCCTTTCTGTCGACCATACATAAAAAAGCAAATGCGTAATGCCCTGGAGTTAGCGTCTTGTTATTAAGATTTAACGGCACCCGATTAAGCTCTAAAAGATGCTTTAGAGATGAAGAACACAACCTTCCAGACACAACATTTATAAAGGAAAAAGGAAACAGGAGATTAAGGATAAAAATCACTTATTAAAGAGGGATTAACTTGACTTCTCTTTGTAATACCTGGATTCTAACGTCTTAGGTCTCGGTCTAGGTAGTGTTTACTTAGGGACGTACAAATGTAAAAAAAAAAAAAAAAAGAAGTCTTCGAGCCCTTGATGTGCGTTATCACCGATTTTTAAAAAATTAATGATTAAACACTGTGTCCTAATGCCAATCACGCAGCACCGTGTCGGGGAATCGCTGGATTTGTCATTGTTCACGATTGTGGAAAAACTTGGTCGTGATGGGACGTCGGTCCCCGGCTCCGATCCGGAGAGGCAGGCTCGCCCGAGGACCCGCGGGTCCCCGGGTTTCCCCTTTCCGGGGTGGTTCCGCGGAACCGGGCGCCCCCAAAGGGGGCTCGCCGGGCCGGACCCGCACGTCCGGAATTAAAGGGCTGGCCGGGGAGGGCGTGCCCAGCCCGGCCGCGCCGCCGCCGCCGCCGCCGCCGCCGCTTACCCGGTAGTTGCTCGAGCCCACCCAGCCGGTGAGGGCGTCGATCGTCTTGCCCAGGCTCCCCACGTCCTCCTCCAGGTCCGGGATGGCTCCGGGGACGCCGAGGTACAGCAGCAGCTCCTGGCCGACCTGCTGGCGGCCGCCGACGTCCTTCTGCTGCACCTGGGCGCTGAAGTACTCCATGCTGCGGGGCTCCATGGCCGCGGCCGCCCGCCCGCCCGCCTGCCCGCCCGCCCGCCAGGGGCCGACTTTCGCCGGGGGCCGCCCAGCCGCCAGTGCGGGTCCCCGCGGGAACGGGCGGGGCGCGCCGGGTCGGGCCGAGGGGCGGCTCGCGGGGCGCGGCGGGCGGCGGGAGCGGCGCCAGGCGCCCAGCGGCCCCCAAACTAGTCAAACTCGGCGCCCCCCGACACCCAGCCCGCTTCAGAGGCCGCGGCCGCCGGCGACGTCAGCACGCGCGTGACGTCAGCACGACGTCGGCGAGCTTCCGCGGGTCTAGACTAGGGCTCGGCGGCGGCGGCGGCGGCGGCGGCAGTGGCTGCTGGAACCGCTGGGCGAATGGGGGAGCCCGGGCGGAGGGCATCGGGGTGGCGCTCGCTCGGCAATCCCTGGAGCCCGGCTGTCCTCCGTCCCCCGCTATCACAGCGCCCTGCCCTCGCCCGGCAAAATATAGAAAGTTTCCCAGTTTTCCGGAAAGTAGCTGGTATTTGGAAGCCCTCTTCCCCAGCCCCGCTCCAGTTTGTTGCTGTTTTTTTACCTTGTAGAATACACTCCTTCATTAAAGAAACATCATGACCCCTGTTTCCAGCCACCACCGCTACTGATTGGGTGACTGTGCCTTTTTTATTTTTAACGGCGTTTTAGTTTCCATAGAGTAAAATGCGCAGATTTTAAGTGTACAGTCCATGAGTTTTGGCAAATGTATTCACCAATGTAACCCTCCTCCCCTCCCCCCGCCCCCCACGCTCCCCAACAATGATGTAGCAAATTTCCATCACTCGGGGAACTTCCCAGTCAATACCCACTGCCTCCCTAGGCAATTCTAATCTGATTTCACTTTAGCGTAGTTTTTTCTGTTCTTTCACATCACATAACTTCGAGTCTGTAATTTTTTTTTTCTTCAAATTCATCTTTACTGTCGAATATTACACAAGTGTCCTTCTCCCCCTTCCTCCTCCCACTGACCCCCTCCACCCTGCACCCGCAGGTCCCAGGCCTTCACCACACTGTCTGTGTCCGCGCGATATGCATATATGCATGTAAATTCCCCTTCCCCGGTTCATCTCTCCCCACCCCCGCCTTCCCTCTGAGATTTGTCAGTCTGTTTCAAGCTTCCGTACTCTTTTTGAGTCTGGTTCCTTTCTCAGCGTAATGTTTTGGGATTCATCCCATGCTGTTGTAGTGTTAGGAGTTCCTTTTGATTGCTCAGTATTATCCATTGTATGGAAGCATCACAATTGCTGACTCATTCACCAGTTTACAGACATTTGCATTGTTTTCAGTTTTGTGTAATTATATATAAAGCTGCTATAATCATTTATGTTCAAGTCATTGTGTGGACAATTGTGTTCATTTCTATTGGGTAAAATACCATGGACTCTGGGGGGGATAAAAAATAATAATAATTTTTCTCCCACCTTCTAAATTCTAGCTGGGCTAATCAAATTAACAGATGAAAACCAATTTCAACACATGTGTGTGTGTGGGGGGGGGGAGATTCACATAAGTATAAACATTCCAGATAGTGAAGTAAATTAGGTATATATGTTATCTTGGATAAAGGAGAGGGGGAATCTTAAGATTCCAAAAACCAGAATGGGCCATTTGCAGATAAGGAAGAACAGAACAAGGCAGGCAATTTTTTGCTAGGCAACCTAGAAACAATGAGACAGAGGGGGATCCAGTAAACAGGCCCCTGCTTGACATCTTCCCGCCTGCCATACTCAATTCAGATTAAGCTGAGGTTAAGATTTCTTTCCTGGAGCAAGTTTTTCAATCTGAATCTCTTAGTCAGGAAAGGGGAGAAGAGTCAAAGATTCTGAGTCTTTTCTTTTCTTTCTTTTTTTTTTTTAAAATATATTTTATTGATTTTTCACAGAGAGAAAGGGAGAGCTAGAAACATCGATGAGAGAGATACATCGACCAGCTGCCTCCTGCACACACCCCACCGGGGATGTGCCCGCAACCAATGTACATGCCCTTGACCTGAATCGAACCTGGGACCTTTCAGTCCGCAGACCGACGCTCTATCCACTGAGCCAAACCGGTTTCGGCATGAGTCTTTTCTTAGTAACCAGCTTTAAAAAGGCAAAACTTTGGTTCCTTTCAACTGGAATTATTAGTTCTTATAAGTGTACTGGAGGCCCGGTGCACGACTGGGGGTCCCTCAGCCCAGCATGTGCCCTCTCACAGTCCTGAACCCCTTGGGGGATGTCCTTCTGCCGGCTTAGGCCCCATCCCCTGGGGGATCGTAACTAAGCCAGCAGTCAGACATCCCTCTCACAGTCTGGGGCTCTCACAGTCTGGAACCCCTCACTCCTTACCGCCTGCCTGCAGCGGAGGCAGGAGAGGCTCCCGCCACTGCTGCTGCACTCACCAGCTGTGAGCCCAGCTTCTGGCTGAGCAGTGCTCCCCCTGTGGGAGCACACTGACCACCAAGGGGCAACTCCTGCATTGAGCCTCTGCCCCTTGGTGGTCAGTGCACATCATGGAGACCGGTTGTTCTGCCGTTTGGTCAATTTGCATATTAGGGTTTTATTATATAGGAAGGATGAGAAACTATCAAACTGCTTTTCCAAAGTGGCTGCACCATATGACACCCCCACCAGCAATGCTTGAGAGTTCCAGTTGCTCCATATCCTCCACAATATTAGTAAGTTAGGAGTTATTAGTTTTAGCTGTTTTAATGGGTCTAAAGTGGTCTCTACTATATCCTAAATGAACACTATATTTACCTTCCTGCCAACTATTTCCAACTACAACTTAATAATGATCTGTACAATGTCGTCTCCTCTACGATGCAGAAAGCTCCAAGATCATTTGTTTTCTCTCAGATGGTGCTCGGCCAATATTGGGCACTCAATCAATTTAAGTTGAACAAGTGAATGAAAACTGACATTTGAAATGTTCACAATAACAAAATAATAACAATAATAAGACACTCCAAAGAAACCTGACTCTTTTCTGTGTTTATTGTTTTTTTTCTTTCTATATTTCTGTGTTTCACACAGTATTGTGTTGTAAAATTTCTTCCATATTTAATTGACTGTTAATTTCCCTAAAACTGGACCTCAAGCAAGTAAACTCTGCTTACTATTCCTTAGGTATCTAAAGGTTCCATTTGTCAAGGGTTGCAGAAGAATATAAAAAGAGGTTCCAGCCCAGCTGGCATGGCTCAGTGGTTGAGTGGCTACCTGTGAACCAAAAGGTCCGGTTGGATTCCCGGTCAGGGCACATGCCCAGTTTACAGGCTCAGTCCCCAGTGGGGCGGAGGGTGTGCAGGAGGCAGCCGACCTATGAGTCTCTCTCATCATTGATGTTTCTATCTCTTTCTCCCTTTCCTTCCTCTCTGAAATCAATAAAAATATATTTTAAAAAATAAAGAGGGTCTGTTCACAAGAAGTTTGCATTTTAATTGCCAGTGATCAGATGCAGTATGTAGCAGAGAAAAAACAAAATGTAGGAGCCCTGGATTCTAGGTTCAGCCCTACCTGTCCCTGACAACAAAAGTGATGGTTGCTCTTAGCCCTGTGTTGTCTCTATTCACCTTTCTGAAACTTACGTAACTCAATAATCCACACTAGATGGTCTTTAAATTATAACTAGTCTTCCAGTTATAAGAAAATATTCTGGCATTTGAACAACTTTGGAAATACCTATGAAACGCTTAGTAAACACTAGTTACTATTACCTGTGTATACCCTCTGTGTGTTTCATTAACTCATCAACAAATATATTCTGAGCACTTATGAATTAGACTTTGTGCCACGTTCTATAGATACAAATTTTATTTATTTTTATTTTTATTTTTAAAAAATATATTTTATTGATTTTTCACAGAGAGGAAGGGAGAGGGATAGAGAGCCAGAAACATCAATGAGAGAGAAAAATCGACCAGCTGCCTCCTGCACAGCCCCCACTGGGGATGTGCCCGCAACCACGGTACATGCCCTTGACCGGAATCGAACCTGGGACCCTCCAGTCCGCAGGGCGACGCTCTATCCACTGAGCCAAACCGGTCTTGGCTATTTTTACTTAAAAAAAAAATTTTTTTTTTTTATTGATTTCAGAGAGGAAGGAAGAGGGAGAGATAGATAGAAACATCAATGATGAGAGAGAATCATTGATTGGTTGCCTCCTACACTGTGGATTGAGCCTGCACTGGGGATTGAGCCAGCAACCTGGGCATATGCCCTGACCAGGAATTGAACCATAACCTCCTGGTTCATAGGTCAATGCTCAACCACTGTGCCACACTGACTGCAGCAAGTTTGTTTAGATAAACTCAAAACAAACTCAAACAGAAACAAGAAAATCAACATTTCCAGGATGCTATGATTGGGTAAGCAGAAGGTTTTGGGAAGTCTAGATGAGAGGCACTGAGAATGGGGATTGGAGAGTTGTAAATCAGAGTTGAGTTTTAAGGCTGTGTAGGAATTAGCTAATTAAAGAAGTGGTTTCCTGGAGAATAGCATGTTTATTTACAAGATGTAGTCTTGACTATTTTAACATTTATTATTATGATTACATACCTAGTAAAAAATCTACATATTTCTCCATATCACTATTGCCTGTTCTAGGTTAAACAGACCAGAAAGTTCTCAAAGTTTCTAATTCACAGCACTCTTATTACCTCATTTCCCCCCCCACACACACACACATATTTCTAGACCAAACAAAAAACCATTCACTGGATAGAAAGATCCAAACACTTAGTGAGTATTCATGTCCTAACATCTTATTAGGTATCTGAAAAAATAATACACATAAATTAGAAAAAATACATTTTTGTTTCATTCTTAAATAACCATACTTACATATGAATAAGATGTCTGTGCCTGCTGGTCACTGCGCAACTCCTCAAACCTTGGAATTAGACTAGATACTGCCATCTTCATCCCGCTGTACATTGATTTTCATGCAGCACTTGCTTTTATCACAACAACTTCAGAAAACACAGTCTTGCAAAGATAGGATATCAGTGAAAGAAATGTATTACAATTTAATGTTGAAACTGTGAACTCCTTCGAGCCAGTAGTTCATTCCATGTCTAACAGATGCCACTGTTTCCCTTTAAGATTTACAATATCCAGCTCTTGCTGAGTTTGCTGCAGTACTCCGGGGTGCCTGACTACACAGTTTAGGAAACTTGGCGGGCAGATGCCTGATGATGCCCAAATTATCAGAGGCAACGAATAGGAAATGCAAGCAGTAGCTAGTGTAGGAAGTAGGCATGGGCCCAGTGAGAACTGGGCTTCACAAAGCTGTTGCCTAAAGAGCTCACCATAACCTATGTTAGATCTTTCAATCCTCCAGGCAACCCTGTATGGGAGGTATTATATCCCCATTTTAGAGACAGCTGAGGCTCAGAGGTTAAGTCTCTGGTCTTGCTCATGATTTCAGATCCAGGACTTAAGCCCAGGATATCTGCCTTCTGTGGTCTCTCAAATAATCTTTCTTTTAAATATATTTTTTATTGGTTTTAGAGAGGAAGGGAGAGGGAGAGAGAGAGAGAAACATCAATGATGAGAGAGAATCATCAATTGGCTGCCTTCTCCACTCTCCCCACTGGGGACCCAGCCGTAATCCCTGCATGTGCCCTAACCAGGAATTGAACCATGACCTCCTGGTTCATAGGTTGATGCTCAACCACTGAGCCCACGCTGGGGATCGAGCCCACAGCCTTCCAACTAACCTTAAAAGAAATAAAATGAAAACAGAAGTTGATAATTAGCTACCCAAATAATAATACTCCTTGTATGCACACAGCCCTTCTTCAAAAGATCTAAATAAAATATCATTTTCACTTAAAACCTTCCTTTTTCTGAATTCCTCTTAAAAAGAATAAGGAGATGAAGAAAGTGGGTAGGAACATTAGGGAACAAAATAGTGTAGGGAACATCTACATTCTTTCGTGATCGGTCACTAAAATATATCTGGGAGCACAAGTCTATTTTTAACTGGCAACAAGACTGAAATAGGTCATTTAAATACAAGAGACTGACTTCCTGACCTATTTGTTCATTATTTGTGATAACAGTGGAAACTTTGAGTGGACTTTGTTCTGATGTGGGACTTTATTTTCCACATGAAGTCTAAGAGACAAGTCACCACACTGCTAGTTGGAAACCGTACTTCAAATACCTGTCAAGAACGGCACTGGGTTAGGTACTAGAGTGGGGGCATTGGATGGCCTACCAAAGACAGATCACAAAAATCCCTTCTCAAAGCTGAAGAGGAATATGCACATGAATGTTCAGACCACCTTCATTCTTATTAGCTCACGTAGGAAAATTTGGTGCTTTGTTATTATCAAGGTGACATTTTCCGGTCAAACATGTCAAAGATGAGTTCCATTGTGGTAAGAAAGGCCATGAAAATATCACTGGGAGCCACTGCATTTATGTGAAATTTCTTGCCCAGGCTGCAAGGATCCACCAATCTGATATTTTCAAAAATAAAGTTTCCACCTTATGATAGACTGTTTTAAAAAATGTTTAAGATAAAAAAAATTATCCATTAATTCCCATAAAATCAATTCCTACCCAGTTGCCTGTGACGGGGTGTTTTGTCCCAAATGGCACTTTATTTGCATTCTAGCAGTCTTGTCATGTGCAATGAAAATATTAGCAGTACTTTGCCACTGTCATTTGAGAGTTTAGCTTTAAAATGTCAATTAAGTTAACCTGGTGAACCACTTTATTAATAAGGAGGACACATGAAAAATTTACTCATTTAGCCTAAGTTTTACATGACATTAAAAGAAAAAAAAACACACCTAATCCAATTGTAAGTTAGAAAACTGATCAGCAGCTACTCCTAGCTAAGCCTTCAAAGACATTTTCTCTTGTGCCTTGTTGGTTTAGTTTAATAGATCTCATGGCAGATGTTCATTTTCCTGTGTAGTTAGGAAAGGTATTTCTGGCAGAAACTTAGTGAAATCTCACAATGAAAAATAGAAAGCCATCAACATTAAAAACAACAACAACAACAACAACAAACTAGCAACATGACCAGATCTACCAATAGCAATAGATGAGACAGTCTGGAAAGAGAGGAGGTTAGAAACAAGACTCCTTAGGAGTTCAATACAATTGTCCAGACAAAAAATAGTGACAGCCTCAATAAAGAAATAATTTCCTGCTCTGGTTTCCACCTGACCCACTCAAAGCACCAATCATAAAAGGAAAAGTACATATTAAATACTAAACAGTCAACATTTATAAAGTTCTTTATTTATCAAACTCTTAGATAGCATTATTAAGAACCAGATGCTATTCCAAGCACTTTGCAAATATTAGCTCATTTAGTTCTCATCACAAATTTATGAAGTAGGTACTATTAACCTCCCCTATTGTACAGATGGAGGTAGGTACAGAGGCAAAGGGAGATTAAGTAACTTGCCCATATTCACCATGTTCACTCAGCTAACAAATGGCAAAGCCAAAATTTAAATCCAGATAATCGAACCCCAAATCTCTTAGTCTTAACTGCAATGCTATGCTTATTTGGGAGCAAGGGGGTATAGGGACTGTATAATTTGAGTGTTGATATTCAAGATAAATAGCTTAAAGCATCATTTGGAGAGTGAAAATGTAAACAGGTAAGGAGAGAGGTACTTTATAGTCCCAAATCATTCAGAACTCATAGATAAATTTGTGGAAGAGAATTTGATCCATGTACAAAAAATTGCTAAGTACAGCAAACCATCTCTGAGCTTGTAATATTACCTCCACTTTGGTTGATGCTTAGGCAAAAATAAATAAAATGAAAATGTAAGAACCTGTGTTTATCAAGGGAAACTTTAGTTAAGTCTATGCAGAATATCTCTAGAAATTTATGTTGTGGTTGAAAAATATGAATGCATTTATTATGTTTTGCATTGGCATTCAGGGAGAGGTGAAGCGAAGTCATTTTAGTTGTTTTTCTACTTGTGGCAGCAGTGAAAAATGTGAGGTTTCCAGAGAACTGAAGTCAGCTCAGTTAATAAAAGACCACTCACCTAACAAATATTTGTGAATGAGAAATTAACAATTGTAAACACAATGAACCTGAAAATCTATTAAGAAAATAACATCATATTGCTTTTTATTTTTAAAAAAAGCAACTAATGCCAATGAGTAATCACCTTTCCAAAGTATAAGGAAACCATAGTTAATTTAATGAATTAGTTTAATGAATATTACAGGAATAACATGATAATTATATGATAAAATCTCCTCCTGGGAATTTTCTAAACATTTTACATACATGTATTTTGTCATTTAGTTCTCATAGAAACCCTGAAAGGTTTGATTATTGTCATCATAATAATCTATAGATGAGTAAATTGAAGCATAGAGAATAAAAGTCATAACTAATAAGCCAGGGAAAAGGGATTCCAAACTATCAGTGCTCCTACCTGCAGACATTTTTTTATCCATTCAATTCCTGCATTTCTCTCCCAGATGGGTTTCCCTGGCAATGAGAGCATGCTGTACAGTTAGGACCTCAGAGTGACCTTCAACGGAATTGGTGGATAGATACCCCAGCTTCCTTGCTTCTCTATGACACAATTTTAAGTATTCTACATCGTCCCCTGAGGGATTGAGCCCCTATTGCCCTGTAGTAACTTTATTCATAAATGTCCCTTTTCCTTCCTTCCAGGTTTCACTTCACCATTCTCTCACCACCCTTCCAGCAATCACTTCCTGAATCAGCTACTTGCACCCAAATCCTTGCCTTTAGAGAAACCCAGACTAAGACAAGATCTAAGCAAGTCTGCCCCCAGCTCCCAGCCTCTGTGTATCTATGAGCTGTAAGAACCGGTGGTAGCCATATTCTCTATGGGAGGCTACATAATCACTTTATTGTTCTGGACAAAACTGGAAATTTGCCATGGTGACTAATAATTATTAAATTTAAAAAATAATACCAAATAAACTCTGTTCAACATATTCACAACTTACCCACCCCTGTATCACTAATCACAGGGAATCACTAATTGCTGTTTCTTGAAAACTCCAAACCCTTTCTTACTTGAATGAAATGCATAAAATGACTTCCTAGGCTCAGGAATTGCTCTGCACCATTCTAAAAGTTTTCAGGTCATGAACAGACCACTTTTCCTAATATCAAAGTTAAGTTTTTACAAAGAAGGATGGAATAGAGGAAATTTAACTCATCATAGAAAAGGATGTTTTAACCACCTTCCTTTTTGGAGTTGGGCCAACGTGAGTTGGGTGAACAGCTTCCCAGATAGGAATGACAGAGAGGGGATTTAAATGAACCCATTTCGAGGCTCCCTGTTTCATTATGAAGGTTTTCAGAGAAGCCTCAGATGCAGTCAGTAACTCTGCTCCTGCCGTTGCACACTGCTACTGGGAACAACAATTTATATAGGAGAAGACTGAGGTAGGAACCTTAATACAGTATCTGGTTCTGATTCTGCTTTGTCTCTTCCTTATTTTAGTTTTTTTTTTTAAATAAATATATGTATATTTATTTCAGAGAGGAAGGGAAAGGGAGAGATGGAAACATCAATGATGAGAGAGAATCATTGATTGGCTGCCTCCTGCACACCCCACACTGGACATCAAGCCCGAAATCTGGGTATGTGCCCTGACCGGGAATCGAACCATGACTTCCTGGTTGATGCTCAACCATTGAACCATGCCAGCTGGGCTATTTTGTGTTTTTTACACAACTCACATAACCCATATTATGGGATAACTCACGGATCCCATATTATGATAGTATCTCATGTTATAAAAGCACCTCATAAAAATATTTTAAGTGCTTTTTAGCTTCCTTAGCATGATCCAGATATCAGAATAATCTAGATAAAATTGCCTTGAATGTTCATATTCCAGGCCTTAGGGAAAATGAAACCAATGCCCTGACCAAAATCTTTGTGAATTCCCAGTGGAGTTACGGTCTCATGGCCTTACTGGCTGTGGCTGCCACCACTGAATTCTTGTTCTTCATTATGCAGCTTGAGGCTGTTCCTTGCTCTCTACCCTGCCTTCAATCCATTCCTTAGTCTTCATACCAACACAACTCCTATTTACCCAAGGTTTTGAGCATGTAGCAGTCTACAGTGAGTGTTTAGGGAGGTGGAGCCACATAAGCATCTTAAAATCAAATCACTCTCGTTCTCAGAAGTCTTTTGGCTACATCTCTTGTTGTTGTACTCACTCCTCTCTCCTCTGTGCTTGCCCTTTCAGAAGAAAAACACACACACACATGAAAATCAAATTCTTTCCATTTCCTTCTGTAGAGCAGCTTAACCTTCCCGAGCTCCCACTTCCCAAAGCAGCTCTGAGTCTTCGTCCAGCACTTGTACGGTTTCCTTTTTTAGATATAAATCTTTGGACTATTTGTTTTTAAGGATCATTTAATTTTTTTTCTTGTTTTGTATAAACCAACATAAAGAGGTAGCACATAAATGAGCAAGGATTAGTAGGAGAATCTTGCACAGAATGAATCAAAGCAGCCCTGGAAGACTGCTTGTTGTCAGGTGCAGTGCACACATGGGCACCCTGCTCATCTCCCCTCAGAACCTCCTCAGGCTATACCAGCAACCTTCTTCTTCAAAGGGTTGGAGCCACCTCTAGGCGGAAGCTTGGAGATGCCTGGGAGTTCATATCCCCCAAGGTGGCTGGTAGCCAGCCACCCACTAGTGAAGCCATACAAAGCCCAGCTCCCTTGCCTTAAGATTGAATGAACTCAAGAGTTGTAATTTATGCTCCAGATCTCCTACAGGATCAGACCAAGTCCAGGAATTCATCTACAATTGTACCCTTACTTGTCTGCCTCCCCTTCCTTGTCCTGCTTCCCATACTCTCTTACTAGTCTGCCCTGGGAACACTTCCTTAATAAATCACTTCCACTTGAATCTGTGGCTCAGTATGCTACTAAGATACTAGGTATTCTATTTTGTTGGGGAGACAACCTGGAAATTCCTTCTTTTATTTTTATTTCATTATTATTATTTTTTTTATTCCTCACTTGAGGATATTTTTCCATTGATTTTTAGGAAGAGAGAGGGAAAGACAGAGAGAAATATTGATGTGGGAGAAACACATCAACTGATTGCCTCCTGCATGCGCCCAGACCAGGAGCCTGCAACTGACGTAGGTGCCCTTGACTGGAATCGAACCAGGGACCCTTTGGTACACGGGCCAACATGCTATCCCCTGAGCCAAACCAGCTAGGCGGAATTCACTCTTTTATACATATATACTGAACACCTCATATATATTGGGTGCTACTAAGAAACAATCTTGCCCGGCCGGTATGGCTCAGTGGTTGAGTGTCAACCTATGAACCAGGAGATCACGGTTTGATTCCAGGTCAGGGCACATGCCTGGGTTGTGGGCTCAATCTCCAGTGGGGGGTCTGCAGGAGGCAGCCGATCAATGATTCTCTCTCATCATTGATAAAATAAAAATAAGAGATTCTCTCTCTCCCTTTCCCTTACCTCTCTGAAATCAATAAAAATATATTTTTAAAAAAGAAACAATCTTGATCATGTGTATAATACAGTCTGAGCCCTCAGGAAAAGTAAAAACTAGTTAGTGAGAGACATAATTATAATATGAACCAAGGTCCTTTATTCATGCAGAAAATATTCAATATCCTCCATGTACACATGATGGGATCTCAGAGATAGGGAAGGAGTGCTTACAACTTCATGGTCTTACATGCTGGGTTTTGAAAGACAAGCTAAGATTTCCAAACAAAAAGTTTGGAAGTGGGGGGCCTATGAACTGGGGGAAACAGTTTGGGTAGTTGAGCATGTGCGGTTGAGAAGATAAAGCCATAATGCTAAGAGACCTCTTGAGAGAATCTTCTGTCTTTTGAAAGACTGAATCCCTGCCAGATAACTTTATCCCTTCACTCTGTCCCTCACATCCCATGGGCATATGATAGGATGTGGGTCAGTGAGTCATTCCATACTAGTGTAATGGGTACAATCTGAACATGTTCAGATATGCAAAACATATGCTTTTTTCCTGTATAACTTTCTGTATAATTGTTTTTGTAAGCTTCCATTCCACCAGGGTAGTAAAATTTAATCTTGGTCAAATTGTGTGTCCCCTTACTAGCTCTTTTTCCTTTTGGGGAATTTGGTAGGATCCCTGATCTTCACCGTCATCTAGACATCTGGTACCTGTGTTATCAGTCATGGGCAGTTCATTGCTGTGTTGTCCCTCATTTCTATCCTCAAGGCACCTTTAGGCCTCACTGCTTTCTGCTCCTCCCATATTGTGCTGGAACACAGTATACCCTGGGAGGTTGGTCCCCAGGATCTGCCCAGGGATGAGCAAGGTGCAAGTTTTCATTTCTATTTAAACTTCCAACATTTCCCTGCTTCTTCCACTCCCTCCTTTTCCCTCTACTTGCAGAATCATATTTAGAAACAAGACAGGAGTTGGCTCTTACATTATTCCATTTTTTCCCTCTCAAACATTGTCTACATTTGGGGCCATTTCCATTCCTTAAGGATTTTAAAACTACCAAGTGTGGAGGAAACATTCTGTTCTCTTTCTGCTGTTATAGCTTGAAATAGGGACAGAGGGGTGGAAGTGGGAAAGAATTATAGAAAGAAACAGAGTAGGGAATAGAGTGAGGCAAGTGAGGAGCCTACAACATGGAATATAAGGAAGTACTCACTCTCAAAGTCATATAAATGTTGATCCTACAGAACCCTGAGGATGCCCGTAGTTTACTTTAAGGTTTACTCTTGGTGTTGAACATCCTATGGGTTTGGACAAACACAGTATAATGACATTTATCCACCATTATAGTATTTGTACTCACCCTGTAACTTTTCTGTAAGTTAGCAATCATAACACATTTAAATGTTACCAACCCCCAAGAAAGCTTTAAAATTAAGCACCTCCCCCCATTTTAAATCCTGTATTTAACATATATTCCTGATTTCACTCTAATGATCCAGACTTTTTTAGCTCACTCAATAGGTGTAAATAGACTCTTTCACCTAAAGATATAAGTATAAGGGGAAAATAGTTTAAAATACCAGATAATGTCATATCAATTCATAGCTACTACATGAAAAATATAAAAGGGAAATGAGACAAGAGCTGAGATCTGACCGAGGGGAATGGAGGTCTAGGCTGAGAACAGATTGCATAACCATATGAGTGCACACTAAAGACCTCTGTCCATGCTAATCCTACCTAATAAAATGGTAATATATAAATTACCATCACTCTGCTACGCCCACGATTGAGCCAGCGGGAGGCGCAGGGGGTGGGACTCGGGGTGGCCGGGGTAGACGATTGGGCCAGCAGGACGCTGAGCTCGCGTCGCCAGCGTCTGCACCACGGCTGTGCTGCGGAACCAAAGGGGCCTCTGGGGCAGCGAGCTCACGTCCCGCTGCAGACCATCAAAAGCGGGGGAGCTGGGTGCCTGTCTGCTCCGGCACCAGGCCTTTCAGAAGCCTCCGTGGAGCTGGAGGCTTCTGAAAGGCCTGGTGCACCAGCCGACAGGCACCC
This sequence comes from Cnephaeus nilssonii, assembly GCF_951640355.1. Taxonomy (NCBI): domain Eukaryota; kingdom Metazoa; phylum Chordata; class Mammalia; order Chiroptera; family Vespertilionidae; genus Cnephaeus; species Cnephaeus nilssonii. Next base: position 12,352,601 of record NC_137088.1, on the reverse strand, counting down.
AGCTCCCCCGCGATCCAAAGCGAAAGCATGTAGGGTACCCTACATGTGCATGATTCAATCATGCACTGGGCCTCTAGTTATATTATATGCTAAGAGACCTCTTGAGAGAATCTTCATGCATGGGTAGGGTCCCTAGGCCTGGCCAGCAATGAGGGCTGATCTGTGGGGTGACCAGTGGGGTGATGGGGGGGGGGAGGGGGGCTTGGCTAGGGCAACTCCTGCATTGAGCATCTGCCCCCTGGTGGTCAGTGCGTATCATAGCGACCAGTTGTCCCACCAATCGTTCTGCCCGTAAGTCCTGTTGCATATTAGGCTTTTATTATATAGGATGAGCAAATCCACATGAATTTAAAATAAGATGTATAAAAGAGCTAATGAGGCACTTAGGAGGTCATAACATTTAGGTGTTTCAGGAAAAGATAAAATAAATAATCGAGAGATAGGGCATAGGTTCTAGATAAAAGGGATACACTGTGCCTGGGAGTTCCTGAGTATCTTGGCTAATACGCACATCTATGGTTTCTCCTATGGGCGTTGCTACAACTTGTGAAAACCAACTGAGGATCTATGGCTCCACGTGGCCTCATCTGTATTGCTTACCAGTGTGAATGCATGGAGAAAACCTGGACGTGGAGACAGCAGAGCTCTCTTTTCCCACCGCATTTTAATATGGGTTTTGGTACGAGCCTGGGAGGAGCCTGCTACTGTGGCTGTCTCTCCGCCCCCAGCGGAGGTAGGAGATGAAGGTGGAAAAGGTCCAACCTGAAAAAACAAAAGGTTCTCCTGGAACATGGGTGTTCAATGACCAGCAGAGCAAGTCATTGAGCATTTTCCTCTCATATATATGCCAAGAGGTTTACATAGTTTTGTCCAACTAAAGAGCTAAATATCTGTGAGAATGCATACATTTTGGAAATCTATTTTCTATTTCCAAAGTTTCATTTAACAAATAAATTTTGTCAATACTTCTTTCTGTTAGCTTTCCAAGCCTACCGTTTGTCATTAACTTTGTTGAGTGGATTTCCAAGCTTTTTGATGATAATGTAATTTCCTCCTATTTTTTTTCTCAGAATGCAACGGTGAATGACGTTTTTCTAGTTTTAGTCTTGCCTCCTATGTTTGTAACAAGATGCATTAGTGATATTGAAAGTCATCATTTCACACTAATTAAATTAAAAAGTCAATAGATTTTTATCAGCGAGGTCACTGCTTCTTTGAAAACAAAGCAATGTTTTGACGAACTCATACCAGTAATTGACCAGGTTTGAAAACAGTCTGTATACTGTGGTCCAGAGACAAATGGATTGCTGAGTTCCTGCCAAAATTTTCAGATGGTCATACTTTTAGTCACATTTTTTTAAAAATTTCTTTATTGATTAAGGTATCACATATTTGTCTTCATCTCCCCATTCCCATCCCACACCTCTCCCCACACATGCCCCCACCCCCCTGTTGTCCTTAACTGCTGGTTAGGCTCATATGCTTGCACACAAGCCCTTTGGTTGATCTCTCCCCTTTACCCCCACCCTCCCCTACCTTCCCTCTGAGACCCGACAGTCTGATCCATGCCTCCTTGTTTCTGGGTCTGTTCTTGTTCATCAGTCTATGTTGTTCATTATTTCCCCTAGATGAGTGAGATCATGTGCTATTAGAAATACACTTATAAGAACCGAAAATGAGACAAGTAATAATGGTTATGGTGACAGGCAAATGAATTAGTTTGTAGTCACATTTTTTTTTATCCACTTGTGTACATCTCCATTTTACATTTGTTCTGGAGACCTGTGACAAGTTATCCAAAGACCCTTATTTAAATCCACTTGTATAAGTCTTCAGTTCTCTTATCATCCATAAAACATTTTTCTCTTATCCAGAGAGGGGTGGGGAAAGAGATGAAAGTTCAAATTTGAGGACAGATGTTTACTGTTCTTAAGATTAAGATCTCGGGACATCTTTAGAAAAATTAATTCAATTTTATTGTAACAAATAAAACATTTAATAGTTGCAACATTACTAGAAGAAATCTTTGTTTCAAAAATTGTGCCAAAACAGTCTGGCAGTTCCTCTACATGGTTAAACACAGAGTTACTATATGACCCAACTATTCCTCTTCTAGGCATATACCCAAGAGAAATAAAAATATGCAACAATTTGTACACAAGTTCCATAGCAGCATTATTCATAATAGCCAAAGTTGGAAACAACCCAACTGATGAAGAGATATATCAAGTGATGAAGGGATAAACAAAATATGGTGTGTTCATATAAAGAATATTATTCATTCATAAAAGTAAATGATGTACTGATACACGTTGCAACATGAATGAACTGTGAAAACATGCTAAGTGAAAAAAGTCAGTCACAAAAGACCATATAGTGTCTGATACCATTTATATGAAATGTCCAGAGTAGGTAAGTAAGTCCATAGAGACAGAAAGTAGACAAGGGCTGCCTAGGAGCTGGGGATTCCCTTAAAGGGGAATGGGAGTGACTGCTAAAGGATGTGGGGTTTCTTTTGTGATGATCATAGTACTCTGAAATTAGATGGTGATGATTACACACCTCTACGAATATACCCCAAACCACTGAATTGTATACTTTAAATAGGTGACTTTTACTGTGTGTAATTATATCTCAATAAAACTGATATTTTAAAGAAAATGTGCCAACTTTTTATTTAATATTGCAACTAGAGAACTGAGAGAGACCTGCTTATAAAGCATTGCTCAAGTGGGTAATGTGGTCAACCCTGTCAATTTTTATTGCCCTGAATGAGGTTTTATGTGGGGTTGGAACAACCATCTCTTTCACAGCAGGTGTCTGACTGAGAAGGAAATCTCACCTTCCCTAACATCATCTTCCCCCCAAAAGTGCAGGGGCAAATTTTGCCTGGACATATCACAAGCAAAAGTCTGAGATTATTGAAGAAAGGACTGAAACCAGTGTGGTAGCACCTGAATGTTCTTCATTATGGTTTTCCTTAGAGCAGTAGTTCTCAACCTTGGCAGCACACTGGAATGACCTCGGCAGTTTTAACAATACCAATGTCTGGGACCCACCTCCAGAGATTCTGGTTTACTTGGTTTGAGGTGCGGCCTGGGGTTTGGAATTTTAAAAGCACCTCTTGTGATTCTAATGCGCAGACAAGGTTGAGAGGCACTGCTGTGGGGGAAAAAAATAAGTAGCAGAATAACTGACTAGTTTATTGGTCCCTTGGTGCTTTGAAATTTCCACTTACTGCTCATTTTTAAAAGCTTAAAAGCCCAGACAAGTGATGTTGTCAAGTGCCTAGAACAGCTAAGTTATTCTAAGTGGTAGTATTCAGGTTACTATTTTTGTTACTAATGTTAAACTTCCAAAAACCATATCTCAATGATTGGTATATTAGATGATTTGGGAAAATAGGAAAACACTGCAGACACCATAAAAAATATATATATTTTGATATAAGTAAACAATTACATATAAGTAACTCACAAATCAATGTGGCTGAGATAAACTGTTTAATTGAATTGGATTAAGTATACTTCATATATGTAATGCAATTTAATGGAATTTTAGCCAAAATGAGTTGTTCTTTAAGAACACTTTAAAAGCCATCTTTAAGCCCGGTCAGTGTGGTTCAGTGGTTGACAGACAACCTGTGAACCAGAAGATCACATTTCGATTCGTGGTCAGGGCACATGCCCAGGTTGTGGGCTCTATCTATAGTGTGGGGCGTGCAGGAGGCAACCGATCAATGATTCTCTCTCATCATTGATGTTTCTATCTCTCTCTCCCTCTCCCTTCCTCTCTGAAATCAATAAAACTATATTTTAAAAAGTAAATAAAAGCCATCTTTAAGATGGTAATGATTTGTTAAAGAATGTAACCATCTTTCTGAGACAGCCACAGTTAGACCTGCCATATGATTGTGCTATTCCAGTGCTAGATATTTACCCAAGAGAAATGAAAGCATATATCCATACAAAGACTTGTATACAAGTATACATTGAAATTTCACATAATAGTAAAAAACTGAAGATAATGCAAATGTCTGTCAACAAATAATGGATAAACAGAGTGATGTATATCTATAAAATGAATTGATATTCAATAAAAAGGAATGAACTATTGGTACATCCTATAACATGATAAATCTCAAAATACTTATGCTGAGTAAAAGAAGCCAGGCATAAAAGATTACATGCTATATGACTTAATTTTTATTTCTTTATTTTTTAATATATATTTTTATTGATTTCAGAGTGGAAGGGAGAGGGAAAGAGAGATAGAAACATGAATGATGAGAGAGAATCACTGATCAGCTGTCTCCTGCATACCCCACACTGGGGATTGAGCCTGCAATCCGGGCATGTGCCCTGACCCGGAATTGAACCGTGACCTCCTGGTTCATAGGTTGATGCTCAACCACTGAGCCATGCTGGCCGGGCCACTTTACTTTTTAAATAATCCTGTTCTCATTTCAAAGACTTTATAAAAACTTTTGCTTGCTCTATTTCTATCACTCATTAACACTCCCATTCATTTATATCTCATCTTGTTCCAACCCACCCAACTACTGGGTTGGGTACTAGGGATGGGCCTCAATTGAATGAATTACCAAATGTGGCTGGAATTTTATTGCCTGAGGATTAATTCCTTAGTTCAATCAGGTACAGATCTGTTCTTGAAGTAAGAATAGACTAAGCAATCTTTCAGATTATTTTCTTTTCAATAAATTTATTAAGTAGTCATAAGTGGTTGTTGTTAAAAATGACAGAGGCAAGTAAATGAGATAGTGGACCTTAGCATTTGCAGTTACATATATGTCCTTTCCTTCTTTTCCCTTTAGTCCAACCCTTATCCAAGTCTTACTAATATGTGATAAAGACCTTGACTCTACAGGTTCCTGGGATGGGTGGAGTGAGTCTGAATGATGCACACATGTAAGGCATGCCCAGGACATGCATGGGCACATCAGGAGGCACACCTATACCATGATTGGTGGATCTAGATTGGAATTCCTTTTCTCAGAACTGCTTTAATCATGCATTACTTCTTTTAATAAAAGGAGCCTCTGGTTTTACCAGTTATATTTTGCTCACAATCCCAGTAGGCAAATAATTGTTTTAGTTTAAAATGTTTTTGTTCTCACGGTGAATGGGAGAGTCCCAAAATGATCAGGAACTTTTTCTTTAGTATAATTCAGAAACAGAAACTCCCAGATCTAAAAGGCCTTTAAAATAGAAATCAGAAGGTTTCAGTCTAGAATAGCACCTTACACATGAGGTAGGGCAATTTAAAAATTTTTTAAATTGTTAAAAAGTTAGAAAAATGAAGAAAACTGGGGGAAATGAGTCCCTTGAGGGCAATGTTCATGTTTTATTACCTCTATATTCATATTGCCAAGCAAAATAGGTAGACATCTGTTGGACATTTAAAATTCTGGGTGTGATTTTCACATTCCTTTCCTCTTACTCTGATACTAGGCCACCTCTTGCCTGTGGTGGAGGAGTCATTGCATGTGGATCAGGTGAGACTCAATGTTCATTCACAGGTGACCAGGCCTGGCCATTAATTTCCCTGGGAACAGTGATTGGTCCAGAAATAGGCATATGAACTAAGATGAGCCAATTATAGTTCTCCCCAAGGCTTCTCTTGCTTGTTAGAATGACTTTTCTGAGACATAGACATAACCTCTGATTGTAGGAGAAAAGATGAGGCCCTGAAGACTGTGTTTGAGCCCCCCCCACCAAATCCAGTTGTGGTTGAAAGTAGCCATAACTTTTATTGGTTTGAATTCCAACTAATACAATCATAATGATTTAATGAAACCCTTTAAAATAGATTTTTAAAATAATTATGAAGGTTGGCTCTCTTCCAACTCAAATGAAAACAAAATATGCTTTCAAGATTTCTTCTGTCTTCAGTTTTTAGGAGTTTGATTATGATGTGTCTTGGCATGTATTTTGAGGGGTTTATCCTGTTTGGTGTTCAAGAGCTTCTTGAATCTGTGGGCTAATGTGTTATGTCAAATTTTGAAAAATTTCAGCCATTATTTTATTGAACACTTTGTCAGTCTCATTCTGTTTCTCCTCTTTGGAAAGACTTGCTTTGGTCCCACAAGTCCCTGAGGTTCTGTTCATTTTTTTCTTCAATCTATTTTTTTTCGTAGTTCAAATTGGTTTTATTTAATTTTTTAAAAATATATTTGATTGATTTTTAACAGAGAGGAAGGGAGAGGGGTAGAGAGCCAGAAACATCGATGAGAGAGAAACATCAATCAGCTGCCTCCTGCACACCCCCTACTGGGGATGTGCCCGCAACCAAGGTACATGCCCCTGACCAGAATCGAACCTGGGACCCTTGAGTCCGCAAGCCGACACTCTATCCACTGAGCCAAACCGGTTTCGGCAGTAAGTTTTATTGATCTAACTTTAAACTCACTGATTTATTCTTCTACCCTCTTCAGCCTGCTTTTGAGCTCTTCCAGTGAGTTTTTATGTTTTATGGTATTCTTTTGGCTCTTGTTTATAGTTTTTATTTCTTTGCCGAAACTTTCTATTTTTTCACGTGTTTAAAGCATATTAAAATTTTCCCTTTGAAGCGTTTTTATAATGGCCTATTTACAGTCCTTGTCAGATAGTTCCTATGTCTGTGTCATCTTGGTCTTGCCATTTGTTGATTGTCTTTTCTCATCCTAGTTGAGATTTTCCTAGTTCTTGGGAAAAATGACATTTTCAAAATTAGTTCCAGACATTCTGGTTATTATAAGACTCCAGCTCATATTAAAATCTTCAGTTTTAGCAGGTTTCCTCTGACATCACACCGCTGGGGAAAGGGTGATGCTGCCTTGTCAATGCCAGTTGGGAGTGGAAGTCCAAAGTCTTCACATGGTCTCCACTGAAACTCCAGAGGATGGAGAGGTTTGTTGTTGCCTAATTAGGACAAAAGTCCTGGCTCCTCACTTGGCCTTTTCTGGCATCACCCCAGTGTGGGGAAGGGCTGGGAGGAGAATCCCTATTCCAGCTGGGTGAGGGCGGAAGTCTAGGCTCCCCACACAGACTCTGTTGACAGGGGTTGGGGTGGGACCTCAGTTTTTCCTGTGGTGTTTGGCTGCAGTAGAGCCATTATTGTCTAAAAATTTACGGTCTTGCTGGACTGTTCCTTTTCTATCCTTTGGCTAGAAAGAACTGGCATTTCTTGAGCTTTTTTTCTTTTTTGGTTTTGTTTATATCTGTTAGCATCTCTGGGTTGTTAGCTTCTCCAGCATCCAGTGGAGAATTTGAAGGAAAAAGAAAAGCCAGTAAGCTCAAAACTCAATGCATGTCATTCCTTGGGTCATGAGATCCCTAGCCATTCTGTTTTCTTTGCTTTATCTTTCAGAGTCTTTATATCATCCATCCACCCATCCACCCATCCACCCATCCACCCATCCACCCATCCATCCATCCACCCATCCACCCATCCACCCATCCACCCATCCATCCATCCACCCATCCACTCATCCATCCATCCACCCATCCATCCATATAAAACATCCAGGACTTAGAGTTGTACTTAGTAGAAGTAATAAGGAGGTCACGTTGGAGGTCACAGTTCTATTTCCAGTCAGGGCATATGCCCAGATTGTGGGCTTGATCCCCAGTGCAGGGCATGCAGGAGGCAGCCAATCAATGGTTCTCTCTCATCATTGATGTTTCTCTCTCTCTCTCTCTCTCTCTCTCTCCTTCCCTCTCTGAAATCAATAAAAACATATTTTAAAAAAGAGTATTAGTATAGAGAAAATGGAACTTTAAAACTGTGTATCTATCATCACTACTTTTAAATGATCCATACTACAAAATCTTTGTTATTTTGTGTCAACTGACGACTCTTAAAAATGTTTGTTCAAACCATACAGCTCTTATAACGTACAAAGCAAAAGACAATAAAAATTACAATTATTTTTAAAACAACAGTTTTTTTTCTTGTCCCTATAACACTAGAAGCAGTATTCCCACAGCACTTTGTACTCTACAACAAAGGAGTGTTAAATTCAACTTTAAATAATACAATATTTTCTGTGAATTTCATCCAAGAAGTCAAACAACTTAAGGCATAATTAATCAGATAGCTCTAATTTATATAACTCTACATTTTCCAAATAAAGATACATCTTCTTGCTGTGTCCAAGAAATATTCATAAAATGTGATTTTTAAAAAGTTAATAAATTTAAAAAAAAGAATTTTTTTTAAAAAGAAAAAAGAGTAGCTTTGTACCTAATGCAATTAAATTAGAAATTAATAACAAAAAATACCAACAATTCAGAAACATTTTTGGATCAAAGAGGAAATTGAAACTGAAATGTGAAAACACATAGTAAAACATTTGAAATACATACAAAGCAATGCTTGGAGGAAAATAAAGTCCTAATACTTATACTAATTAAAAAAACAACAAGACTGACAGTAAAAAAATTAAATGCTCAAATCAAGAAATTAGAAAAAATTCACAAGAAAAAGCATAGTGATAGAAAATTAGTGAATTAAAAAGATAAAAGCAGAAATTAAAAACTTTGAAGAGTGGCAGATCTGAGAAATAAATTCAAAACCTAAATCTTAAAGAAATAAATCAAGATAAATAAACTGTTATTTAATTTAATTGATCTTAAAAGAGTAAAATCATAAATACACAAAATAAGAATTTATATGAGGGAGTTAAATGTAGACACAGGAGAAATTAAAAGATTCAGGCGAGACTACCATGTATAATATGATAAATTTGGGAACCTGGTTCAAATGAGGGGTTACCAAAATTGACCTCCAAGTGCATAGAAAACATCCAAATATGTGGCAAAATATTAAAGAGCTGCTTCCTCAAAAGTATCTTAGCATAGACATTTTTACTGAAAACTTCTACCAAACCGTTAAGAAATAAAGCCTTTGTGTGTGCTTCTATGTTCTAAAGCATTAAAGGAAAAGACTTCTAAAATTTTTATGAGTGAATGCAACAACAAAGGTACCAAAAAATTAAATTATCGCACAGTATCACTTATGAATATTTACATTAAAATGCCAGATAGCGTATTGGCCAACAGAATTAAGGAGTACCTTAAGATGATAACACAACTTTACTAAGTGGTATTTACTTCAAGAATGCCAGGATTGTTCAATAATTCACCATTTACTAGAAAAAAAGTAAGATAATCATATAATCATCTCCACAAGTGCTGAAAAGAATTTGATGAAATCCAACATCCATTTTATATAATAGCTACTAATAGAAGTAATAAGGTAGATTATCCAATACATTTTTATTGAGATAACTGGCTAGCCATCTATAAAAAAAGAGAACTGGATTACTGCTTCTCTTTTTATACCAAAACAAATTACAGATGCATTAGATTAAGTGGGGGAGAAATAAACTCATATAAGTATCAGAAGAAAATATGGGAGAATCTATAATAATAAAAGTGTAATATGCTAATTAGACTGGATGTCCTTCTGGGCGAAGCTGGGGCTGTGAGGGAAGCCCGGGTCCTGGGTGCTGGCAGCCGGGGGAAGGAAGGCCTACTCTTGCACGAATTTCATGCATCAGGCCTCTAGTTTCCTAAATAATCTTGGCCCAGGGAAGAACTTGCTTCAGTACCATAAAACAATCAAGAAACCATAAACAATAGGCTTATATAGTCCACTACCTAAAGACAAGGAAGAATTCTTCATAGCCCTGAAACTCCATAAACAAAAAGACAAATGACAAACTTGAAAAAATATTTATAACATATCACAGAGATATCTATAGAGTATCTACAAATTAATAATAAACAGCCAAAATCCAATGTAAAAGTGACAAAGAACTTAAATAGAAAAAGAAAATGAAAGAGACTTTTAAACATATAAATACATGCATGATATCATTCATTATAACCTTTTTTACACATCAGATTGGCAAATATAAAACAAGTGGCTAAAAAACCCCACAAAAACGAAAACAAAAACATGTGGAATCATATTGGTGAGGGTTGGAGAAACAGCCACTACCATATATTTTCAGTGGTAGTGAAAATTGATTCAACGTCTGTGAGAAGCACATTAGCAATATCTGCCAAAAATACAAATGCACATACCATTTGACCCAGGACTTCCACTAACAGGAAATTATCCTACAAACATATTCATAATGTATGGTATTTCATACAAACAAAGATTCACTATAGCATCGCTATGTTTGCTTATTTAATAGTTAAGCATTGGAAACAATGTACATGGTCATAATTAGGGGACCAATATTCTAATTACAGTAGATATTTACAACAGAATACTCAAGAGCATTGGTTAAGAACCATCTCCAAGATCCATTATCAAATAAGGCAAAAAGCAAAACAGTGATAGTGTAGGATACCATTTATTTATATAACACAAAAAGAAACCTACAGAAACACTTATTTAACGTAGCGATTTTTATATTTACACTAGAGGCCCAGTGCACGAAATTCATGCACTGGGGGCGGGGGTGGAAGGGTCCGTCAGCCCAGCCTGTGTCCTCTTGCAGTCCAGGAGCCCTCAGGGGATGTCCGACTGCTGCCTTAGGCCCGCTCCCTGCGCTGCAGCAGAGGTAGGAGAGGCTCCTGCCACCACCGCTGCACTTGCCAGCTGTAAGCCTGGCTCAGGGCTTCTGGCTGAGTGGCACTCCTCCTGTGGGAGTGCACTGACCACCAGGGGGCAGCTCCTGCATTGAGCATCTGCCCCCTGGTGGTCAGTACGTGTCATAGTGATCAGTCGTTCCACTGTTTGGTCAATTTGCATATTAGCTTTTTATTATATAGGATATTATGTATATACGTATATAAATACACACACACACACACACACACACACACACACACACACACACACATATACTTTTAAAAAAATTTCTGTAAGTTTACCCAAGACCCTGGCAACTTTGGTTATCTTTCATGAGTGAACTGGTAACCTGAAGGAAAGATGCAGGAAGGAAGCTTACTTTTCATACCTTTGTCTTAATGTCAGGTTCCCAAGACTCAGAGCCTGAGACAGGGATTCTTGAGTGTGTGCTTTTAGGAAAAGGGAAATGAGGTAAGAAGGATAGGGTGGGGATCAAAAACCGAGCAAGAATGTATCTTGGCTGGAGTGTAGCTTCTGCCTGATACCTTGAGGAGCTCTGGAACATGAATTTCACCATAATGTTGGTCCTTCCATGAGACAAAGGGTTCAGGCCTTTGTATCCTTATCAGCCAGCAACTGGCTGTGAGCTGCCTGCAGCAGGAGGAAGTATCTTCTCAGAAGAGGTGGCTCCTATTGGCCAAAAGCAAATCTCTAGAAAAGGCGTCAGCTCTAAGGAATTAGTAATCAATTAGAAAGAGGGATCTGGACCCAATAGATTAGTCTACTATAACCTCATTGTATTTCTTGAAATCTGAAGAGGTTGTATTTACCTCCAAAAATAAAAAATAAAAAAAATGAGAGAAGGGTCTCTTTTTATGGTTTGTCTAGATTCTAAAATCAGCATGAACACCAAAATTTAAACAGAAAGCCTTAGAAATCCTTAGCAAGACTCCAACTTGAAATCATGTTAGTCAATTTTTCCACCAGTATTGGAACACGTTGTGTTTTTTTGGACGAGCACCACATGAAATAGTTGGCTTGCATGTAGGTGACCTTCTGTTCGAAAAATTCACAGCTTTAAACACTGGACTCATAATCATTGATGAGAGTCTCCAGGATACAAATGTAACAGCAGATTTTTGTCTCCCATCCCAGACTCATCCCAGGACAGAATGTTAGGGGGACCAAGCATATTATTTAGTCTCTATTCTTTATTTTTCCATACCAAATGTAGTTATGAATGCTGTATATGTTGTACAGAAAAAAATTATCCAGAAATTGGACAAAAGGCAAAAGGTGATTTTAAGTGACCTTTTAATATATTAGAACATATATATATTGATTGATTTCATATATTTATTGATTTCAGAGAAGAATGGAGTGTGAGAGAGAGAGAAACATCAATGATGTTGAGAGAATCATTGATCAGTTGCCTCCTGCAAGCCCCACACTGGGGATTGAGCCTGCAACTCAGGCATGTGCCCTGACCAGGAATCGAACCATGGCTTCCTGGTTCATAGATCAACGGTCAATCCTCAACCACTGAGCCATACCGGCGGGGCTTAGAGCATTTTCTAATAGACTCATTTGAGGGTCATTCTCTCTCAGGAAATGTAACTTGTTTCACTAGCAATTGATTAGCAATAGATTCTCACAACTCTACCAAATTAGATGTTAGCTTATAGAAACTGTGATTCCTCCCCACCCGCTCTGTAGCGAAGATAAACTAAAGGTTATGGTTTATGCCCTCTAGGGTATAAACCACTTCCACATCTAACTCAACAATCTGATTTCAGCATTCCTTTTCCTACTGATACTTATGTCCCAGTTTCTCATATTCTCATAAAACTCTTTTCTCTGTCTTCTGGTTCCTTCATTGATGAGTTAACTTGGACATGCTCACTATTCATATGAGAATCATGCCTTTTAAATAATTTGAGAACATATGCATTTTCAGTGTAAACTAACCATGTAAATTTATGTGTTAAATACACATACAGAGTAGCTTGCTATAAAATAATACATTGGATGACATAAATCCTAGTAGAAATACTACCAGAATCATTGTGCATCATCTTCTCTCCTAAAGGCAGGGTTGTATGTATTTAAATCGGGCTATGACTATTAGCCTGGCTGCTGAAGTGCTTGACATACTGCCATAGGTAGTACTTTGAAAAATGGCTTCACCAGTAAAGAGAATAAAAATAAAAATTAGTCATATATTTTTCCAGGTGCATTTTCCTCAAAAATCCCATTGGCAGAGCCCATGGGGCCAAGGTTGCCAAATTTAGCAAGTTAAAAATACAGACTATCTAGTTAAACTTGAACTTCAGATAAAAATTTTTTAGAATAAGTAGATCTCAAATAGTGCAAGTATTTTATCTGAAAAGCCTATCGGTTTGGGTTGGAGGAAGCAGGCAGGGGAAGCAAGGTGTTTTCCAATAGTGCCAGAAATGCAAAGGATGGTAGCCAGAGCCTGAGTCCTGTGCTGGGAAATACCAAAGGCCAAACCCAGGAAGTGGGATCCTGTTATCAATTGCAAGGAGTGAAAGTAGTAGCCTCGAGTCAGGAGCTAATTGGCACTGTAATAGGGCAAACAGCTAGAGCCAGGCTTGGGACCAATGAAAAGAATTCACAGAGCTGCTCTGAAGGCTAATGTGTTAAAGTGGGTTTTTAGTTCCCACACACTCTGGAAAGTCCATCCAGATAAATGAGTTGACTAGATATATTTAAAATTGAAAGAGAACATATTTTTAAAATTATGTAAATTATACATAAAATTTATAGTTTTAATCATTTAAAAGTGTACAACTCAGCAGCATTAAGTACATTCACAACATTGTGGAACTATCACCACTATCTATTTCAAGAACATTTTCATCTTCCCAAATACAAATAATCTAATCATTAAACAATAACTCCCCAGGTCCTGGTAACCCCTATTATACTTTGTCTCTTTATGGATTTGCCTATTCTAGGTAACTCACATAACAGGAATCATACAATCTTTGTTCTTTTGTGTCGGGCTTATCTCACCAAGCATAATGTTTCCAAGGTTCATTATCATGAATCAGAATCTCATTTCGTATGAAGGCTGAATAACATTCCATTGTACACACATACCACATTTTGTTCATCCATTAAGAAGACATCTTGTGGACATTTTATTTTTTTTAGTTTGCCTACATAATAGTTATTTATTGCTATATAAAAAGCACTCCATAACTAAGTGTATTAAAATAACAACCTTCTTTAAAAAATTGCTCTTGAGTCTTTGGATATCCGTGGCAGTTCTGCTGATTTGGGGCAGGCTTCAGTGACCTCAGCTGGATTGTCTGTCATATCTATGCTACCTTCTAGGTTGGCTGGGAGCTGACTGGTCTGGGACAACCTCAGCTTGCCTCTGCTCCATGTGGTCTCTCATTTTCCAGCAGGCTAGCCTGAGCTTGCTCACATGGTAGCAGAATGAGAATTGTGTAAGGCATCTTTAAGCCTAGTCTTGGAACTAGCACAATATCACTCTTGCCTCAGTCATTTTGGTCAGAATAAGTCACAAGGCCAACCTCAATTTAAGGAATGGGAAATAGACTCCACCATTTCATTGGAGGAGCTCAACAAACATAGCATCTATCCAGAGATATGGAAAAAAAAATAATTATGGCCACCTTTACAAACAGTCTACCACAACCTATTAAACTAGAATAAAATTTGTCTGAAAGTCTGTTTTTCTACTTCCCAAATTGATCAACAGATTCAATGCAATCCTATCAAAATTCTAATAGTGTGTGTGTGTGTGTGTGTGTGTGTTTAAGAAATGGACAAGCTGGTTTAAAAATTCATATGAAAATTCAAGGGGCTCAGGACAGACAAAACAATCTTGAGAAAGAAGAACAGAGTTGCAGAACTCACAATTCTCAATTTAAAAAATTACTACAAAGCAACAGCAATCAAGATAGTATGGTTCTGGCATAAGAATAGAAATATAGAATAATGGATAGGATTGAGATTCCAGAAGTAATCCTATACATCTTTGGTCAATTAAAATTTAACAAGAATGCCAAGACCATTTAATGGGGGAAACAATAGTGTTTGCAACAACTGGTGCTGGGACAGCTGGACATCCATAGGCAAAAGAATAAAGTTGGATCCCTACCTCACATCACATACAAAAGTTATCTCAAAATGATAGGAGGGAAAGTCACACAATAAGAATACCACAGATGTTTAATGATTATTCACCTTACTAACGATGGATAAGAGGTGTTCTTACAGACCTGGGAAACTGGAGGATGTGCTGCAAGAAGAAAAACAGAGCTCTAAAACACTATGAGACATCTCAGAGCACGGGATGGGTCCATTGCTCAGAAAAGAAAGTGCATTTTGAGGACAAAGGACAGGATGCACTTTGATTTGGTTGCTGTGCCTCTGGGAGTTTGCCTCAGGAATGCTATCCCTTCTCCGGTCCCAGGAACTGGCCAGAGCTGGGTTTTAACACCATCGAAAATTAGCTACCTTCTTATTGGACTTCAAGATCTTGGAAGGAGAGACACAACCACAGATCCTGAGGCCATCCCTCTTCTTCCCCCTTGCCTGCAGCCTTTCGACCTTACCCCTATATAATCAGTCAGCTCATAGGAAGTGGTTATTGATTAGTGCTATTAAAATGATACAAAGTTCTAATAAAATGATATAAAGAGATTAGATTATACTTTTCTATAATTCCTGAATTTTTGAATTCAGCATGTGTTATCTGTACAATCATAAAAATCAGTAAAACTAGTTCCACCTTGAAAAAAATGCCTTGGTCTCCAATAATGAGTGGTTAACCCTCTCTGTCTTATCCTCTTTAACTACTAGACTGCATTCATATCCTGGGACTTCTTTGAGCTTCCCCACTGCACTATCCTACAAGGAAGGCAATGTAGATTTCTCCCTGTTCCATAAAAGCTTAAGAGATGCCAAGGTGAGGCCAAAGGTCATACCAGAGAAGGGCAATGACGGCCAATTCCAGGGTCTTTAGCCAGTTGCCACGTTCAGGGTTCTTAGGTAGAGAGTTGCCACAATGCTTCACAGTTAAGCTTGTATGACACCTCTCCCAGGAATTTTGAGGAGCTAAGCACAGTTCATGCCACTGACCTCACCAAAACATAAGCCTCCCTCAGCCTTGGGAACTTTCTTCATGCCCCAACTTGGCTCTCTACTAAGCTAGTCTATCCCATGCCTCCTGTTCTCTCATTGTGGTGCCACTCATTGTCTACAGCTTGGGAAAGTTTCCCTGTGGCCATTGAAATACATGGATTAGGGGTATCTTTGGAGATAATTTTAACCTACTACCATTGTATTTTCCTTGTAATATAAAAAAGGTGAAGGGGAGAGTGAAGAAAACTTGAGGGCACTGTTAGCCTACACAAAGGGTTGAAGGAGAGAGGGAAGTCTAGGGACCAGGCAGACAGATCAAGCCAGTTTCACAATTTTACCTGGGGCCAGGTTGAAGTGGTTTACTTCAAAGCTCCTGTAACTGGTTGAACCACATCTTCTCTGTCCTAACTTGGTAATGTCTTGGGCAATAAACTTCATTCATTATTGCAACTTGGCTTGTCATGAGCTAACAATTCTTAAAACAGTTTGCTGTCAAATATATATTCCTAGTTTGGTTCATGTTTTTGCCTCCTTTTCATATAAGCTACCATATATCTCACTTAAGAGCTTTATAGTCCAGTTTAAATTCTAGTTCATTGGTTATGGAGCTTGCACTGGCAGAGCAGATAATGTAGCTGTCATAACATTTATTCATTCAAAAAATGTTTGCTGAGCGTCTCTACGTGTTACCAGGGAATGAGGCAAACAAGATAGCCCTTTCCTTAGGGGTTCAGCAATTATTCTTTATGGCTGGTGGAGTTGATAGACACTAAATTGTTTAGAAGACACCATTCTCTAGTCCCGTGGTCGGCAAACTGCGGCTCGCGAGCCACATGCGGCTTTTTGGCCCCTTGAGTGTGGCTCTTCCACAAAATACCACGGCCTGGGCGAGTCTATTTTGAAGAAGTGGCGTTAGAAGTTTAAGTTTAAAAAATTTGGCTCTCAAAAGAAATGTCAGTCGTTGTACTGTTGATATTTGGCTCTGTTGACTAATGAGTTTGCCGACCACTGTTCTAGTCAGTAGACATTCATTAACAAACTTCCTTGTTTTGGGGCTAGAATTCCATAGAAGGAACATTGTGCCAGTCTGCAAACTTTCCAGGGAAACTTGATGCTTTCCCCCAAGGCAGTGGTCGGCAAACTGCTGCTCGCGAGCCGCATGCGGCTCTTTGGCCCCTTGAGTTTTTAGCAAAGGCCAGCTTAGGAGTACCCTAATTAAGTTAATAACAATGTACCTACCTATATAGTTTAAGTTTAAAAAATTTGGCTCTCAAAAGAAATTTCAATCGTTGTACTGTTGATATTTGGCTCTGTTGACTAATGAGTTTGCCAACCACTGCCCCAAGGTATCCATCTCCACTATAGAGCAGGGCACAGCAGCAAGGTCTAAATGGGATGGCATTATGCTGATACACTGAATAAATCTGTATTACATATCACTGGCTGACTCAATCTCCCACCAAATATTTTCAAAGCTTCAATTCACATGTGGGCACTTACATTCATTCTTTTATTGATTCATTTGAAAATATATATTAAGCACCATCTGTGGATGGATGAGAACTATCGGCATCATTCCCAAGATGGAGGCTTTTTGGGAGACTGGTCATTCCATTTCTAGTGCCTCTACAGGCTGACTGACTTCAGTTTGAGCTGCTCTGTGCAATAACTATACTCTCCATGGGTCTGAGATTGGGGATGGGTCCCCTCATCTTCCTGCAAATGAGGATTGGAGTTGTAGAGATGAAAAATGGGGTGCTTCTGCTGAAACCTTAAGATATCCTGACCTTACATCTATCGCATTAATAAGGAGGAAATGATATGCTGGTTGAATATTATCAGGTATTATCTCTCGGCTGTGATATCCCTTGTATCCTCCAAAGACCCCTTTGCCTTGATTACTATATCCCAAGACCCACGTTCCCAGGTACTTTGGAGACATCTGCCATATCCCCCTTTTCTCTCCCCTCAGCATGGAAACCTGTCATCAATTGTCTCACCACTATCCTAGGTGTCCAGGTGTATGACTACCTTATTTCTGCTGACAGTCATCTGTAAAGGACACAGATGGCTACACGGTGAAAGATAACCAACCAATGTCCAAGCTCAGAAAAAAAAAAAGATGAATTCATTTGTTTTCCTTTTGGGTTATAAGAATAAATCATTACTCATTCAATAAATTGTTGAGCACCTTTATGTATACATAAACACTCTGTCTTTAGAAGCAGCTTCACTGTTAAAGGCATCTCTTCAGAGTATTTACTCTCCCCGCCCCCCCCCCCTTTGCTTTTCAGAAACAGTGGGAGGGAGAAAGGGAGAGGTGAGGGAGAGAGAGGGAAACATCAACGATAAGAGAGAATTATTGATCAGCTGCCCCCTGCACTGGGGATTAAACTCACAACCCCGGGCATGTGCCCTGACCAGGAATTGAACCGTGACCTCGTGGTTCATAGGTCGATACTCAACCACTGAGACACGCCAGGCAGGCTGCCTGTCTTCTTATCCTATACCTTTTCCACTATAAGAGGACATTTTTCTAAAATTACTTGTAAGGTTTGATATGTGTTGACTGTCATTTAGACTACCCTACATATGTAAAATAAGTAGACTTAACAAATACTTATAATTTGGGTTTTAAAAGTCCTACTCTTAAGTGAAAGGGAAAGGGTTGACTTTCTAAATTATACAAAATTTCTCCATCTTTTATCCATTTATTTCACTGGTTAACTGCTCATCTTCTTGCTTACCACAGACAATGATAAAACTGATAAGAACTTAAGCATACAGCCCTGCCTTGTGTGGCTGAGTTGGTTGGGCATCATCCCATGCACCAAAGGGTTCCCGGCTTGATCCTGGGCCAGGGGCATGCACGTGGCAACCAATGGATGTTATACTTTCACATTGATGTCTCTCTCTCTCTCTAAACATCAATAAAAACATTAAAATAAAGAACTTAACCTTACATAAAGAGTAATTATTCCCTAGTTAACATTTAGTAAAGATACTCTTATATAACATATATAACATATGAACTATAACATCACTTATACATAACAAGAAATTATTCTCCAGCTCTTGTTTAGTTGATATATTCTTGTTATATGCCTTTTTTAAAAAATAGCAGATACGATCTTTCAATGCTTGGTAATCTAAGCACAAGAAAATCTTAGATCTGGCCATCTTATCCAGGACGTACTGTTAAGAATTAATAAGTTTTCTCTTGCTTTTTAAATTTTTTTGTACTCTGTTTATAATTTTAAAAAACAACAACACCCCAATGTCTATTCGGTAAGCATTTTTGTGAGTAAAATGATTTATTTAATAAATATAGTCTGACCATGCTGAGGGGAGATATTTTGTGATTCTATTTCTACAAAGGACTTCTGTCTATATGATAAAAAACACCCAGGAGATGATGTGCTTTGCTGAAATGCTTTGGTTTATGCTCATGAATTTGGTTTTTATTTTCTCTCAATGTGTTGTACAGTCTTCTGTATATTTTTCCACATTACTTCTAGGAAGGGCCCACATTTCAGTTTTTTTTTTATATCAGTCACAAGTGAATACTTTAAAATACAATTCTATGCTGTGATGTTAATGTAGTGAGGAGAAATTATTTTTCACAGTGTATGAGACCATAAAATATAATTTAAGTCTTTTTGTTAAATAATTAAAGTGTACATTTAGCATGAAACTCCTCTTTCTTTCCTCCCTCTCTTCATATTTAACACCATCTACACCAATCCATCCCTTACTGCCGGCCTCAGCAGCTGTTCTTCCTTTTTGTTCAACACATCAATCTGTGTACTTGGCCTCCCCTCTCCCATCTCTCTGTGGACTCTGCTTCATCAAATTTCCCCTTTTATGCCTTTGGCCTCATTTTCTCCCTGTCTGCTAGCCTGCTTTTTATAACTGAGTTAAAATTCCCAACCTGATAACAAAATCAAATCATCCGAACCTGATAAAACGAATGATCTTTCTGCAAAAATGAACTCAAGAAGCAACAGAAAACGTAGGTCAGTAACTACCAGAAGAATTAGGAAAAAAATAATTAAAAAGAATTATTAACGATAGTAACTATATTTATTAGCCTTGCTAAACATCTAGCTATATTTAAGTGCCATCCTAAACACTTAATAAGTTTATCTTATTAAATCCTCAACAATAGTATGAGATAGGTATTATGATTGTTAACACCATTTTACAGAGAAGGAAATTAGGTTTAAAGAAATAAAGTAAGTTACCCAGCCAGCGTGGCTCAGTGATTGAGCATCGACATATCAACCAGGAGGTCATGGTTTGATTCCTGGGCAGGGCACATTACCAGATTGCAGACTCGATCCCCTGTCGGGGGGGTGGGGGTGGGGGCGGGTGGTGGTGTAGGAGGCCAGAGATCAATGATTCTCTCTCATCATTGATGTTTCTCTCCCTCTCTCTCTCTCTCTCTCTCTCTCTCTCTCTCTCTCTCTCCCCCCCTTCCTCTCTGAAATCAATACAAATAATATACTGGGGGTGGGGGAGGAAGTTGCCTCGGGTTATATAGCTTTATTTATTTCACTTATTGGGAAAGAACCAGAGTAGGACCCAAGTTTTAAGGATGTTTTCTCACTTGATCCAGACAATTTAATGAGTGAGAATTTTAAGAAATGAGAATTTCCTTTGTGTGTCTTTTGAACATAGAAAATAAAAAATAGCTTTCCAAGTTTCTTGGTAAAAGTAACTTAATCTTCCAAACCTATACTATACATGGATGCAAACATCTTAAAATTTAACAAATTGAACCCAAGATCATATTAAAAGATTAATGTTGCCTGACCCAAAAGAGTTCATTTTAGGGGAAATGGATATAAATAACTTACACTGCCCTATAACTACGTAGGTCATTTCTATCAACATTCAAATATTTTCATCTAAAATCATACACAGAGAGGCTCACACTTATACGCACAAAGCTCCCTCTTGACACACCAATGCCCAACCGGTTCCCTTATCAGAGAGTTGCTATTCTTGCCATTTTTACTTTCCATCCTCACATGCTCTCTAGAACCCACTTGGATCAGGCTTTCACTCCACCAAGATGGCTCTTATCAAATTTAATGATCAATTTTCATTTTAACTAACAGCACTTGGCATGCTTTATCACTGTCCTTTTGGAAATGGTTCCTCCACTTAGCTTCCAAGACGCTACTCCCTTATGGTTCTCTTCTTACAGTTCTGGCTGCTCCTTCTGTCTCCTTTGCCGGCTCCTCTTCGTCTTCCTGACCTCTGAACAGTGGAGGGACCTTGGACTCGGATACTAGAGTTCTTTTTTTCTCTGTCTATCTCATGATCTCATCCAGTCCTGGCTTTTTAATTTAATTTTTTCTTTGTTGATATAATTACAGATATCTCCCATTTTCCCCCTTTAATTTTTATTTTATTAAAGTAATATATACACATTTTGAAGAGTCAAATAGTACTTGTGAGATAATAGAAAAAAATATATATATATTGGCCTATACCCCCAGTTCCTGGCACAGAGATCCAAAAACCCTTGTCATTTCCTAAGCGTTAAGAGCACTAGGAGCATCTTTTACGCCTTGAGATGACTCTGAGTGATGGCTCACTCCTGAAAGGGGGCTGGTAACCAGAAAGACTGAGCCATGATTAGAAGCTTGGAATTGTCATCCCCACCTGTCATCCTCCAGAGAGGGGAGGGGGCTAAAAACAGAGTTCATTATTGATGCCCATGGGAGAAAGCCTCCATAAAAATGCCAATGGTGCGGGATTCAAAGAGCTTCTGGGTTGTCAGACACATCTGCACAGGAAGATGACATCAGAACTCCACGGGGACGGAAGCTCCTGCACTTGGGACCTGCCCAGATCTTGCCATCTGTATCTTTTCAACTGGCTGTCCATCTGTATCCTTTATCATATCTTTTACTGTACTGGTAAATGTCAGTAAGTGTTTCCCTGAGTTCCGTGAGCCACTCTAGCATATTCATTGAACCCAAGGAAAGGTCATTGGAACCTCCGATGTATAGCCCATCGATGGGTCAGAAGCACAGGTGGGTTTGGGACTGGCGTCTGAGGTTGGGGGCAGGGAGCAGTCTTATGGGACTGATATCTTAACTTGTGGGATCTGACACTACCTTCCAGGTAGATAGTGTTAGACTTGAGTTAAATTGTAGGACACCTCGCTGGTGTCAGAAACTTGCTTGTTGTTGTGGGGAAAAAACCCTTCACGTATTTGGTGACTACAAGTGTCAGAAGGAAGTGTTCCCTGTGAAGGTAAAGGAGACACATAGGAAAGAAATAGAGAAGAACTGGATTTTCCCCCTACATTGGAAGGAAAAAGTAGAGTTTCCCCCTTTTTAGTACTAAAAAGGCTGTGACAAAATAGAGGATTTCCCTTTCCTACCCCTCCTTACTTTCTTCACTCCTCCGCTCTAGACGCACCTAATTTTTACTCTTTTACCTATCTGCTCTGGCTTTTTGTGTCCTCTATCTCTTTGCCAATAATATGCACATGCTACCTTTAGATATTACCTATCGACTTCATATTACGATAGATGAGAATTTATTCTCTTATAGTGCCATTCCCTTTCCTACTATCCTTCATCTTCTGAATATAGTTATATTATAAGATTTGGTCAAATCAATATTTATATTGCTATATATGCAAATGTAATTTCCAGCAGAGATCCATGCTGAAAAAGTGGAAACAGTCTACATAATAAAACTAGTGAAAATCACTCCTATGACAATAGGATGTTTTAGCAGAATCTATATATATAAAAGGCTAATATGCAAAGTGTCCCTGCAGGAGTTCGATGGGGAGTTCTATCACTAGCTATGGTGTGCAATGACCACCAGGGGGCAGCGCGGAACAAAGGAAGGCACTGGTCGGTGGACAGTGGTTGGCAGCTGGGGAAGAGAGGCCCCAGCCAGCAGCTGGAAGGAAGACCCTGGTCAGCAGCTGGAAGGCCCCAATCAGTCCTGATCGCCAGCCAGGCCTAGGGACCCTACCTGTGCATGAATTTCATGCCCTGGGCCTTTAGTATAGTTATAAATTTATAGTATAATAAGTGATCACTATTGGTAAGTTGTTGATTCCTGGGTAACGGAAATGAGATTTACTACCATTTAAAATTGACAGCTGCATCTCTGAAGTGGAGGTCCCCAATAACCCTTGGTTCTGGAAGGGGGTTCTTTTTAATTGGGTAGATGGAAGGCAGGTAGGGGAAGGGTGTAGCTGGACACGTTGGGAGTTGTCAATGCTGCTCTTGTATAAAAAGTTTGAAGCTTGCCAGAAGAAAGTCAGCCAATTTTCCCAAAGACTAAGGAGTCCTTTGAGAAGGAAGTTATTGAAGCCTTGAGCACTTTCTTCAGGAAGGTCAGTGTTACTACATCACCTCTGATTCCCTGAAGTAACACTGAGAGGGGAGCAAAGGATACCAGGGGCTTACCCAGGAGAAATTCACCACGAAGGAGAGAGAAGCCTGGTCTGCTTAACTGGGCTTAACATTGCTGGCTGGGAGGACAAGCGCAGGGAATATAAATTTTACTCTAGCATCACAGGTGTGTCCCAGAAAAAAGAGGCCTTGGCATTTTTTTAAACATTGGAATTGCAGACTATCCCAGCACTTAAGTTTTAAGAGCTCCATCTTGTGAACAGTCTTTGCTATAGCAGGTCTTCTGTGTTTCAACAGTGACACCTTGTGGGGCAGAGGTAGGAGAGACTGGGGTCTATGAGGGCTATAGCAGTTTTTCATCTTTCATTTTTCCAGATATACATACCTACGTGTGTGTGTGTGTGTGTGTGTGTGTGTGTGTGTGTGTGTGTGTGTGTATAATTGACAAGTAAAATTGTAGTTTAAGTGTACAATGTGATATTTGATATACGTATACAGTTAGATTCCCACTATTTAGTCCATCCATCATTTTGTTTTGTGAGAACACTAAAGTTCTACTCTCTCATAAATTTTCAGTTATACAATACAGTACTTGAACTATATTCACCACATTATCATTAGATCCTCAGACCTTACTCATCTTATAACTGAAAGTTTGTAATCGTTTACCAACTTCTCCCTAATTTCCCTATCCCTAATCCCCTGGAAATCACCATTCTGCTCTCTGTTTAGATGAGTTAGACTTTTTCCCCACATATAAGTGATACTATGCAGTATTTGTCTTTCTCTGTCTGGTTTTTATAACTTTGAGATAATGCTCTCCAGATTCATCTATGTTGTTAGAAATGGCAGGATTACCTTCTTTGTTGTTGTTGTTAATCCTCACCTGAGGATATTTTTTCCATTGATTTTTAGAGTGAGTGGAAGGGGGGAAAAGAAGAGGGGCAGGGAGAGGGAGATGTGAGAGAGACATATCGATTAGTTGCCTTCTGCATGCTCATCAACCTGGGCAGGTATCAAACCTGCAACCTTGACCAGAAATCAAACTCGAGACCCTCTGTGCCACGAGTCAGCACTCTAACCACTTAGCAACACCAGCCAGGGCAGGGTTACCTTTTTATGAATGTACTAGAGGCCCGGTGCATGAAATTCGTGCATAGGGGGGAGGGTTGTCCCTCAGCCCAACCTGCACCCTCTCCAATCTGGGACCCCTTGAGGGATGTCCGAAACGGGCAGTTGGACATTCCTCTCACAATCCAGGACTGCTGGCTCCCAACTGCTCGCCTGCCTGCCTTCCTGATTGCCCCTAACCGCTTCTGCCTGCCAGCCTGATCACCCCCTAAACAATCCCCTGTCAGCCTGATTGATGCCTAACTACTCCCCTGCCAGCCTGATTGCCCCTAACTACCCTCCCCTGCCGGCCTGGTCACCCCTAACTGCCCTTCCCTCCTGGCCTGATCGCCCCCAACTGCCCTCCCTTGCAGGCCTGGTCCCCCCCAACTGTTCTCCCCTCCTGGCCTGATCGCCCACAACTGCCCTCCCTTGCAGGCCTGGTCCCTGCCAACTGCCCTCCCCTGCTGGCCATCTTGTGGCGGCCATCTTGTGTCCACATGGGGGCAGCCATCTTTGACCACATGGGGGCAGCCATCTTGGTATTGGAGTGACAGTCAATTTGCATATCACTCTTTTATTAGATAGAATAATATTCCATTAAATGTCTATGTAGATATATATTACATTCATCCATCAACAGACACTAAGTTGTTTCCATATCTTGGCTATTGTGAATAATCCTGCAATGAACATGGGGGTACAGATCTCTTTGAGATTATGATTTCATTACTTTAGATATATACTCAGAAGTAGGATTGCTGAATCATATACTAGGTCTATTTTTAATTTCTTGAGGAACCTCCATAGTGTTTTCCAAAGTGGAAAGTGGCTGTACTAGTTTACATTCCCACCAACAGTGCACAATGGTTTTTGCTCCATATCCTCACTAGCATTTGAAATCTCTTGTCTTTTTTTATAATAGCCATTTTAACAGGTGTGGAACAATATCTCATTGTTTTGATTTGTACTTCTCTGATATGGGTGAGCACTTTTTCATATACCTGTTGGCCATTTGTATGTCTTCTTTGAAAAAATGTTTATTCAGATGTTTCCCCCATTTTTTAATGTTTTCTTTGGGGTGGGCTATTGAGATGTATGAATTTCTTGCAGTTTTTAGATATTAACTCCTTATTGGATATGTGGTTTGAAAATATTTTCTCCCATTCTATAGGTTGCCTTTTCATTTAAAAAAATATATGTTTTATTGATTTCAGAGAGGAAGGGAGAGGGAGAGAGAGAGAAACATCAACAATGAGAGAGAATCATTGATTGGCTGCCTTCTGCACACCCCCTACTGGGGATGGAGCCCGCAACCTGGGCATGTGCCCTTGACCGGAATTGAACCCGGGACCCTTCAGGCTGCAGGCTGACACTCTATCCACTGAGCCAAACCAGCTAGTGTGGTTGCCTTTTCATTTTGTTGATGATTTCTTTGGCTGTGTTGAAGCTCTTTGGTTTGATGTAGTCCACTGGTTTATTTTTGCTTTTGTTGCCTTTGCTCTTGGTGTCAAATCCAAAAAAATCACTGCGAAGACCAATGTGAAGGAGCTAACCCCTAGGTTTTCTCCTAGGAGTTTTATGGGTTCAGGTATTACAGTCTTGAACCATTTTGAGTTAATGTTTGTATATGGTATAAGATAGGAGCCCAGCTTCTTTTTTTTTTTTCCTGCATGTGGACATCCTCTTTTCCCAGCACCACTTAATGAAGATACTATCCTCTTTTCCCAGCACCACTTAATGAAGATACTATCCTGTTTTCACAGCACCACTGTTGAAGAAACTATTCTGTTCCATTGTCTATGTATCTGTCTTTATACCACACTGTTTTGATTACTATAGTTTTGTAATATGTTCAGAGTGATACCTCCAGCTTTGTTTTTTCTCCAGATTTTTTTTTTCTATTTGGGGTCTTTTGTGGTTTCATACAAATATCAGGATTGTTTTTCTATTTCTGTGAAAATATCCTTGGAATTTTGATAGGGATTGTATTGAATTTATAGATGGCTCTGAGTAGTATGAACATTATTGATTTTAGAGAGAGAAACATTGATTTGTTGTTCCACTTATTTATGCATTCATTGGTTAATTCTTTTTTTAAAATATATTTTATTGATTTTTCACAGAGAGGAAGGGAGAGAGATAGTTAGAAACACTGATGAGAGAGAAACATCGATCAGCTGCCTCCTGCACACCTCCTACTGGGGATGTGCCCGCAACCAAGGTACATGCCCTTGACCGGAATTGAACCCGGGACCCTTCAGTACGCAGGCTGACGCTCTATCCACTGAGCCAAACCGGTTTTGGCCATTGGTTAATTCTTATATGTGCCCTGACCAGGGATAAAACCCACAACCTTGGCATATTGGGACAATGCTCTAACCAACTGAATTACACAGCCAGGGTCTAGAATGGACATTTTAACAACACTAACTCTTCCAATCTCGGTATCTTGTTCAATTTCTTTCATCAATGTTTTATAGTTGTTAGTATACAGATCTTTCACCTACTTGGTTAAATTTATTTCTAAGTATTTTATTGTTTTTGATGCTATTGTAAATAGCATCGTTTTCTTATTTCCTCTTTGATAGTTCATAGAAATCCAACAGATTTTTATAAATTGGTTTTGTAGCTGTACTGAATTTGTCCATCTTTTATTCTTTTTTGTTGTTGTTAATCCTCAGCCAAGGATATTTTTCCATTGATTTCTAGAGAGTGGAAGAGAGAGGGAGACAGAGAGAAACATCCATACGAGAGACACGCATCGATTGGTTGCCTCTTGCACACACCCCGACCAGGGCTGGGGAAACTGCAACCGAGGTACATGCCCTTGACCGGAATCAAACCTGGGACCCTTCAGTCCACAGGCCAACGCTCTATCCACTGGGCCAAACCAGCTAGGGCCATCTTTTAATCTTAAAGCCAGTTATAAACAGGATTGATCTTCTGGACTCTTCCTAAGCCTACATGGAAGGACACAAACACACAGTACACATGATGTACTATATGACTTTTTTCCTTAGTGTAATGGCAAAGTCCTCAAGAAATTCAAGTTCTTAATTTCTCCCCCCTAATCTTAGACACCAATCTCTCTGCAACAATGCTTCATTCTCATCTCTCAAAGGAAGCCTTCATTCATTCTTTGGAACAACCCACTCCTTCAAGGTGGATTGTACTGTACTCCCAGCAGTTATTTCCTCAAATTTTGGAGACTGTGCTGAACAGTATGCTTCCCATGATTGAATACCACTCTCAGTACTACTGACATTTTAGACCGAATAAGTTTTTGTTGTGGAGGAGTGTCTTATGTATTGTAGGTAGCATTCCTGGCCTCTACCCACTAGATGCCAGTAGCAAAACTCTATTTTGAAACTCAAAGCTGTTTCCAGCAGGGTTCTGTTCTTCCAAAGAGGCAATTATTTCTATTGGTTCAATCAGTGGGGGTAAGGATTGGCCTACCAGAACTAGAGATTATCAGGGAGAAAAATCTTTGAATTTAATATCCCCCCTAAATATTACACTGAGAATACATTCTAAGAACATCATGTATGAAGTTTGAGTACACGGATGGAAAAGCAATGTTACCACAAGCAAGTTTGGAAGCATGAAACTCATTTTTGGAATGTATCACTGGTGATCCCCAATATCCAGTTCTCCCTTCCTTCCAGGGCATATAGAAGACTAGACTTCCCAGTCCCGCTGCAGTTTGATGGGGCCAGGTGAGAGGTCTAGCCTGTGAAACGTGAGTGGATGGGAGAGGGTCGAGGCAGTGAAAAGCTGCTGTGTGGTGCTATAGAGTTCCTTTTTCCTTTGAATATGGAGTCTCATGTTGAGATGGCTGAGCTAAAAGATCAATTAGTCTGGTTTATTGAGATATTGCTTAAAGTACAGTTACCCTGGACAGTTGCCTTGACTTAGTGTGAGCAAGAAACAACTGTTTATTATGTTAAGACACTGCAATTTTGCAATTGTTTATTACCAGAGCACAAGCTAGACTATTTCAATATAACATCCTCTTTCCGCCACTGGCCTATTTCCTAATTAATGAAGGTAACTGTGATTAGGGAAGGTGAGGTGTTTTACTAGAAGAAATCTATTTTTTTTTTTTTTTACAAATAATAAAATAATTACTCATTCAAATATATTTACTGAGTGCTTAGAATGTGCCAAGTACTGGACATATAACGGTATATTAAACAAACACAATTTTTTGCCCTCATGGAGCTTATATTCTAGTAGGAAAGTCAGCAAAAAAGTAAATCAACAAACAACATACTTGCGAGTTAGGACAAGTTTATGAAGGAAATAAACAATGGCTGAGTTAAATATTAACAAATGAGGAGTCTACTTGATTGATCCCTTTTCGTCCCTTTCTTTTCCTGTTTATCAGTAAATTCTTCAATGTTTAACTCAAAACTATATCAACATGGTTCACTCCTGCTAATGTTAGCTTTCATGATCTCCTACCTGGATTTTGAAATGGTCTCATGATTTGCCTCCCAGGTTCCATCTTGTCTTCCTCTGAATGCATTCGCTACACAGTAGCTCTTTTATTTTAACCTAGAATATTTTAATTAAAATAAAAATTTAAAAATTGTGATAAAAATAAACATATATAGCAAAAGTAGTATGTATGCTGTAAAAATTACATAAAAAGATAGGCAAAAATAAAATACACATTTCCACTTTCAAAGATTATAACTGCTAACACCTTGGGGTATAATGCTAGATCTTTTCTTTTATAGCACCTAAAAGCACAGCATTTTGCAATCAAAATGAGATATTGTAACATATAAAGGGGCGGGCAAAAATAGGTTTACAGTTGTATGGGAAAGATTATTCTTGTATTATTATTTATGAGACATTGTATTATCTGTTTTTATTTCAACTGTTCTGTGGCTTGTTCTTCCCAGTTAATGATCTCCACCTTCCATGGCAATACATTTTCAGCATACACTCAGTCCATTTACATTAAAATTTCCTCAAGGGTCCTGAAAAATGCATTTTATAGGTGGCCTGTTCAAACTAGAATTTAATCCAGACTCTGTGTCCCTTAAAGTTCTTTTCATAGAGTAGTGGCTTTATTCATAACAATGAATTATTGAAGAGATGGGGCCAGTTATCCTGCAGAATGTTTCACCTTCTGGATTTGTTTGGTTACTTCCTAGGGTGTCATTTACTTTGCTCCAATAGATGATACTCTGTACTTCATACTGCATCTCATCAAGAGAAACAATATCAGAGTGATGCATAGGATGGCCTTTTAAAATTGTATAATGTCACTATTGCTTAAATGCCATTTATAGCTTTCTTTGCTTTATTCTACAATACAAATTCTTTAACTTGGCATACAAGGTTCTGAAGGATTTAATGCTTGCTTATGTTAGGTCTGATTCAGCCTTTCTGCTTTATGGAATAGGGACGGAGGTCATTTCTTCCATCTGAGAGGAGATATCAAGATCATAAGGGGATGGAATTTAATTGTAGTTGGCTGAAACACTGCATAGATTCCTCATGGTCGGAATAAGGGGTTGCAATAGCATGATTTCCCTGAGACTGGTTTGGTGACGGCTCGAAAGCGGTCCTGAAGGAAAGATGAAAAATGATGCAAAATACACGAGCCAAAAACGAGGATGAGGAATAGGAATGTTAATGGTCCTATAAAGGGAAGTAGTCAGGTATACCAATTTATATTTTTTAGCCAGTAGTCCCATGAAGTTGGTTGACGTTCTCTAATCTTTGCGGCCCTTTCTGTTAATTTTTGGGTGGCATCCCTAACTAGGTCAGACTGATTGACATCTTCCAGAATGAGGCATAGACTCACTTTCTCCACAGTTAGGAGGTCTAGTCCTCTCTGATTTTGGAGGGTGACAGTCGCTAGTGAATTTATCTAATCCTGAATTTGAACTAAACTTTTGGCAATGTCATCTAGGCTTTCCTGTAGGTCCTGAGACAGACATTCAAAAGATGATAGAGCAGTGGTTAAATCCCCTATGCCAATCCCAACACCTGCTGAGATACCGGGGGTTATGAGGAGAGGGATTATCTAGACTGCCCTTTTGTGTTAGATGTTATGGGTTACGGGGACAGGTAAAGACTGAATATTGGGTGAGAGAGAGACTAGAGTACAGTTGATTGTCCCTTTTTTGAGTAGAACTTGGTCTCCTGTTAAGAAGGGATGTAGAAAAAAAATCCCTAATACATGCCAAAATCATTAGTTACAGCAGTGTTTGATTAGGATGCTGGGTGGCGTTTGCTGAGGTAAGCCCAGGACGAGCTGTCACTGCCTGCAGCTTTCAGAGTAGCAGACTCAGTGTGACTGAAGCCAGGAACCCTCCTGGGTTTCAGCACCACATGTTAGGGTCCCAGAAGGAATGCATGAGGCCAAAAGTGGTAAAGAATTATATATTTACTAGAGGCCCAGTGCACGAAATTCATGCACTTGGGGGGGGAGGGGTGGTCTCTCAGCCTGGCCTGCACCCTCTTGCAGTCCGGGAGCCCTTGGGGGATGTCTGACTGATGGCTTAGGCCCATGGGGAGTGGGCCTAAGCCGTCAGTCAGACATCCTTAGCATTGCCGTGGAGGCGGGAGAGGCTCCTGCCATTACTCTCACCAGCCACGAGCCCAGCTCAGGGCTTCTGGCTGAGCTGTGCTCCCCCTGTGGGAGTGCACTGACCACCAGGGGCAGCTCCTGTGTTGAGCATCTGCCCCCTGGTGGTCAGTGCACGTCATAGCGACCCATCGTTCCCTCCTTCAGTCAATTTGCATATTAGCCTTTTATTATATAGGATTAGGTCATCTGGAAAACCCGATGGGCTGAGCCCCCAAATGGCACCAGCCTACAGGGATGGGGAGGCAGAGATTTCAAAGGACTCTAAGTGGGCTTTTTCAGCTGGGAATTCTCTGGGCAGGTCCAGATCTTGGGCAAACCCTAGGGGAAAATTACTGGTCTTAGCAAATGAATGTGGTGTAAGCTAAAGGAAATGTCAGTTGCAAAATGATCTAAAAGTTAGTTTCCCACAGGGAGAGGGTATCGATTTGATTATTTGATCAGACCTAACAGCTTACTCTTCCAACTTTATTTCATTCCATTCTTTACTTGCTTTTTAAGTGTTTCCCACAGTGTTGGCTTCACCTCCCTGCACCTGGGAAGTGCTACCTCGGAGGACCTCTGCACTTGCTGCCCCTTGCTCTGGGAAGCTCTCCCTTGCCATTTCCCCCTTCTTCCAATGCCAAGGCATCTTATCAAACTGGTCATTTTACCTTCTCCTTCCCAGGAAAGCCTTCTCTAATTCATCTTGTTTAAATTAGGTTCTTCCAAGGGATGCTAATATCCCGCATCCCCAGAACGCTGATTTTTGTTCCATGAAACTTTTTTTTTTGTGTGTCACTTTAGTATTTGAGTCCTTACCTGAAAGTGTGAATGGTAGGGACCTTGCTTCCTAGGCTTACCGTGCACTCAATACTTGTGCACAGCAGCCGGGCATGAAGTACCAGAGGTCTTGCCCAGGTCGCCCCAAACTGCCGCGGGTGGCAGTAACAGGACCTCCCCGAGTTGTCTGAGCGAAGGAATGAATGGTTACTTTCACACGAAAGCGTCTGTCCGCCCGTCGCGGCGGCAAGGAAGCCCAGGATTCCACCCGGGAAGAAAGCCCAGATTTCCTCGCGCAGCCCAGGCCCGCTTGGGCCCAGGTGAGCTGAGCCACCGCCCCGACGCCCTCACGTGATCGCGCGCGGCGCGCGGACGGCGCCTGCGCGCGACCTCCCGGAAGTGGCCGGACCGAAGCGCCAGCGGAGCGCGCCCGTCCGTCAAACCGGTGGGTCCGCCAGTCCGCCAGCCCGGTACCCGGCGCTCCTCAGCCCCGCCGCTGTCCCGCAGTTTCTTTGGCCGGAGCGGCGACGGAGGAGCTCGCCATGGCGACGTTCATCTCGGTGCAGCTGAAAAAGACCTCGGAGGTGGACCTGGCCAAGCCGCTGGTGAAGTTCATCCAGCAGACGTACCCGAGCGGCGGGGAGGAGCAGGCCCAGTACTGCCGCGCGGCCGAGGAGCTCAGCAAGCTGCGCCGCGCCGCGCTCGGCCGCCCGCTGGACAAGCACGAGGGCGCGCTGGAGACGCTCTTGAGGTGGGCCTGGGGCCGGGCTCGGGCCGTCCGCAGCCTGCCGCCCCCTTCCTTCCTCCTCCTTTCCCACTTCCCTCCCTCACACCCTGGGCCCAGACCCGGCCGCCCCGCTGGCCTGCTGGGGCGCGTAGGTGTGGTCTGCATTCCTTCCTGGTGAGCAGGAGCCGCCCCACTGGCTGCGGCTGGCTCTGCCCGGGCTCGGGGGATCGGTCCTGCCGGTTCGCCGCAGCCCTCGGTCCTCCCGGCTCGGAGGATCGGATATCTCGGAGGAACCGTCTGCCACGTCCTGATCGATCTCTCTTGCCACATTTTACACAGAACTAGTTTTCTTTCCAATTTTTTGTTTTTGTTTTGGTGGGGAGGAATGTCTTGAACTAAGACTCTCCTCCCCCACCCCCCCCCCTTTTTTTGTATTTCTTGGCCAGATTTCAATTTCAAAATAGAGGTTGCTTGAGGGATGTAGGAGCATTGGGACACTGTGGACAAATGTCTGTTACTTATTACATTGTCCACTTGAAATGAACCATCTTCCCAAGTTCATCATAATCAAATGACAGATGGAAAATTCCCAAGGTTAGGAGCTACCGGTCTTAGAAATTACACGTGAGTGGCGTAATAGAAGGTGCAAGAGAAATGGCTTAAAATCACTTTGTTCACAAGCAGGTATGCACGTCATGGAGTAAATTTGTTGTTTTACAAATGCTTATTGAGCTTGAGCTGTCTTTAACGAGAGCTCTTTTTCTGGTCCTCTTTGCAGTTAGAAGAACAGGGCACTTGAAAGTTAAAACATTTCTTGCGCCTAATCTCATTTTCTACATGTAACATACTCTCCTTGTTTAACAGGGCAAACACAGCTGTATTAGGTTGTAAGTACAAGCCCGGGTTAAACGAGCTTATTTGTTCTGGTAACGGAGAAGTTCAGTAGTATTGCTTCCTTAGCTTTAGGGAACGGAGCATCTTGCCTCCATGTTGATCCCTTCGTAGCTGAGCTTTGTTCCCGTATTGGGAGAGATGGCCACCGGTGGGTCTACTGTAATTACAGAGTCATTACACTCAGGATCGAACATACGAGAGTGCCTTTTCTCCTCAGCCCTGGTGGAAGGCTGTGGGAAGCCTCTGTTTGGGTTGGCGTGTGCCCATTTATGATGGTGGTTAAATGCGCTAATTTAATTGTTAATTAAATTAGAAGTTAAGTTGGTTTAACTTCTCCATCCCCCATGGATTAAAGCAATAGAGAATGAGGAAGACCTGGTTCCCCCAAAAGGAAGATACTGAATAGATTGCTTAGATGATGATCTCTTGGTGTCAGTTTTAAAGGTAAGACTGTTGGGCTGTAACGATCATTAATTTGATACTTAGTATGAGCATTAAAAAAAAAAAAAGTTAATGCCATAGCTGGTTTGGCTCAATGGATAGAGCGTCGGCCTGCGGACTGAAGGGTCTCGGGTTTGATTCCAGTCTAGGGCATATGCCTGGGTTGCGGGCCCGGTCCCCAGTGGGGGGCGTGCAGGAGACAGCTGATCGATGCTTCTCTCTCATCATTGATGTTTCTATCTCTCTCTTCCCCTCTTCCCTTCTTCTCTGAGATGGATAAAAAATTATTAAAAAAAAGTTAACCTAGGAATACTTAGGCTTCCTTTAGAATTAACAAACTTTAAGAAAAATTTCCAAAGCAATTTTTATGTAGACATGAATAGCATTCAGTGCGGGTTTTCCATTAGTAATATTTAAAAAACATGGGTATAATGAACACTATGATAACAATCTTCTTGAATAGAGTGTTTGTTTTGGTACCAACCCTTAAGGAGCTTGGAGTTTTCAGTGACAATTGATGCACGGATTTAAGACTAACAGACAAGAAAGAATGAATAGTGGATTGTGGTATGGGTAGGGTTCTGGTGTGAACTTTAAACCTTCATTCATTTGTTGATCCCTTTATTCTTTTCCCAGGCATAAATGTGAAAACTGTTCCTAGGTATAGGGCTGTTGCACAAATAGCCTCTTTGAAACTAATCATGTTTCTTCAGTCTCCTTTGTATTATCCTCTCCTCGCTCACTTATTATCAACTACTTTTTTTCCCCCTTCTCACTTCTTACTCTTCTAGTGGGGTTAGGATAAGTTAATAGATATACTACAGACTATTACATTTTATAATGGAGGGCTGTACAAAAGTTTTTTGGGTATATATCTGTAAAAATCAAACATTTGTGAGATATGTGTTCCAATCAAACAAAATATCGTTTAATAATTATGTTGGATAATTGTGTAAATAACATTAATTTACATATTTTTAACTTAATGAACTTTTAAATACAATTTTCAAAAAGGAGGGGTTAAGCTAATTCCTAAAGAATAGAAGCTAGCTTGATTAGTACTGGTACACTGCTCTACAAATAGGTCCAATGATGGAGCTGCCTTTTTATTATTACTAACATGGAGATATTCCAGTAAAATTTCCTAAAATACACATTTATGTGTATTAGGTTGAGAATGAGTGTCATCCTGTATAAAGTGGCTTTAACTAAAAATTGATTAGAAGAAAAAAAAATAAAATAAAAATTGATTAGAAGAGCCTTGATTAATGGTGAACTTTAGGGTGATCAGACGGGAATCCTGTATTATAATTTTTTTTTTTGGGGGGGAGAGGAAGCTCCAGTGTTCATGTCTTTTGTGGTGATTAGTATTTTTAGAGAGAAAGCTTGTGGTCTCTTTCCATGAAAAAGTTTGGTTGTCAGCTTTCTGAAATTTTATTGGGGAATTGGATGTTGGGGATCTCAACAATCATGTATGCAGTCTTTTATACCATCTGTTTTTAGTGTGGCACCTGTATCAGCTTTGGATTCAGCTGCATGTGGTAGATCTCAAGTCATCAGGGAGTTAAATTATGATTTTATTCCTGTGTAAACAGTTGGTAGAGAGGTAGTTCTGATAGTCCAGGGCTGGTTTAGTAGTTCTGTGAAGTTCATCAGGCTCAGGCTCAGGCTCCATCCAGCTTTCCACTCTATACAACCTAGAATCCTTTTCCTCAGGGTCCAGATAGCAGTCATACCCAAGTTTAAGATAGCAGGAAGGGAGAAAGGAGATAGTGGGGAAACTGCCCCACAATACCCTGCTCATATGTAATTGGCCATTATGTATGTCTACATCTCATGGAAGGGTAGGATAAGAAAAGGAATTTTTATTAAAGGCAGCCGCATACCCAGCTAAAATCTGGGTTTTGTTAGTAAGGAAGAAGGAGAGAGAATGATGTTGACAGCATTCCTAACCAAAGCTTCTCAATACCCATCCTCTCCACTTAGCTGTGTTTGATATCCCTAACATTTCCTGTAAGTCTACTCTCCGAATAGAGGATCAAGAGTAGTCAAAGGTTTCAGAGATTTTTCCACTGCACTTTCTCTTCCCAGCTTCATATTGAAATGCTGTCTTCAGTGGTACCTCATGTTTCTTAATTCAGATTCTTGTTGGCTTCTCTGACATGATTTGACTTATATTTTGTTAGCTCCCTGCCCTCCAGGCAGTTAGATTTTCAGCTTTCTCTGCTTCATTCACTTTTTACCTTTTATAAAATTTCACTGAAACCTCTTGTATGCTGTTGTGCCCTTTCCCATTCTTCTTTGTGCATTTACATCTTTTTTAATTTTAATTAATTTTTTAGCTCTAGCCAGTTTGGCTCAATGGATAGAGTGTTGGCCTGTGGACTGAAGGGTCCCGGGTTTGATTCTGGTCAAGGGCACATGCCCAGGTTGCTGGCTCGATCCGCAGTGTGGGGCATGCAGGAGGCAGCCTATCAATGATTCTCTCTCATCATTGATGTTTCTCTCTCTCCCTTCCTCTCTGAAATCAATAAAATATATTTAAAAAAAGAAACCACAACACTAAAAAAATTAGTGGCATTTTGGGAGAGAGCGGAAAAGGGTGTTTTTTTCAGATCTCTTTGTTTAAGTGAATAGGGTATCTGCATTTTCAACTCTCCACAGTGGTTGCATCAATATCCATTTCCAGTAGCAGGTATATGTGAGTTTTTTATTTTTCCATGTCCATCCTCTAATACTCACTGATTAATAATTCAAATTAATTGTTGTTTTTTTTTGCTATACTGATGGATGAGAGATGTTAGTACCTTGTTTTAGGTCGCAGTGCCCTGATTTCTCAGAGGTTCAGCATCTTATATTTACTGGTCACTTTAGTTTCTTTTTCTGTGAATTGCCTGTTTTTGTTTTTTCTCTGCTCATTTTCTAGGTTGCTACTTTTTTCCTTACTAATTTTTAGGAATTATTTACCTTTTCTTGCTATCCCTTCCCCTTATGTATATTGCAAATATATATCTGTTTCTTGTCTCTTAATTGTAGTTATATTGTCTTTAGTCACACAGAAGTTCTTGCAAAATGTTTTATTCTTCTTATAACCTGTTTTTACAATTTTTTTTCTTTTTCCTAATGTTGTGAATGTGTTATTTATGATTTTACCCCTTGATCAGATTTGTTAAAGGTTTGTAGCCACCTCTTTTTTTAAAAAAGCATATTTTTATTGATTTCAGAGAGGAAGGGAGAGGGAGAGAGAGATAGAAACATCATTGATGAGAGAAAACCATTGATTGGCTGCCCCCCTGCAAACCCTATACTGGAGATCGTCTGCAACCTGGGCATGTGCCCTGTCCCAGAATCAAACCACGACCTCCAATGTGACTTCCTGGTTCACAGGTTGATGCTCAACCACTGAGCGATCTCTTTTTAAACACTAAGTCTAAACTTAGTGTTTAAAACTGTATGTTTTAAACTATATGTTTAGAACTGTATGTTTTTTTCTGAGTTTGCTTTTGGCTGTATCCAGCTGGTTTTGATATATAGTATTCTCATTGATGTTTTTAATAATTTGTAATTTTTAGTTCTGTTTTCATTAACTCGAGTCATTTATATAGATTTTGTAAATTTCTAAATAGATTTGTCTGTCATCCTTTTGTGGTTTAAAATTTAGTTTTGTTGTATTATGGAAATAACTTTTTCATTTGAAAAATAAAGTTGATGGAACTAGACTCACGATTTCTGAAGTTTTTTTCAAGCACTAGTGCTTTATAGATCAGGAAAGAAAATATTGCAGTTCCATTTTGCTCACATTCTGATTATTGGTTTGGGGGTGAAGATACTGAGATAATGTTAGCACTAATGATGTTAGTGTGTTAATCAAATAATGTAGAGGATGCAAAGATATACACATACCTTATCCCTCTTACATCTCTGTTTTTCTACCTAGTACTTATCACTACCTACTATACTATATTTTACCTTATGTTGTTTGTCTCCCACCCTCACCCCCAAAAGTTTTAGAACATTCCAATTTCCTAAAACTGTGTTTGTTGCATAGTAAGCTCTTAGTATGTATTTGTTGGATGGATGAATGAGGAAAGGCTTCTTTGATGACATGTCAGCCTAGATAAGAAAGGTGGGAAATTGACCTAACCGGTTTGGCTCAGTGGATAGAGCGTTGGCCTGCGGACTGAAAGGTCCCAGGTTCGATTCCGGTCAAGGGCATGTACACAATAGGAGGTGTGCAGGAGGCAGCTGATCGATGTTTCTCTCTCATCGATGTTTCTAACTCTCTCTTCCTCTCTGTAAAAAATCAATAAATATATATATATATATATATATATATATATATATATATATATATATATATATATAAAAGAAAGGTGGGAAATTGTGATGGGAAAAGTTTCCAGGTACAGAGGGAAAAGAAAAAAAAAGTAAAAAAATGCGTGAAAGCTTAGGGCCAAGAGAGAGCACAGACTTTAGTGACTATAATGCAAAGGGAATATTCTGAGATGAGGCTTTGAGAGTGTTGAATGATGGCCAGGTAATGCCAGACCTTGTCACATTTTTGGATATAGTTTTAAAAATAATGGGACTTCGTTATAGGTTTGAGCACTTAATACTTCAGTGTTTGTTTCCTAAGTACAAGAATACTCTCCTATATAATAACCACAGTACAACATTCAAAATCAGGAAATTAACATTGATTGAATATTACCATTTAATTCATAGAATTCAATAAAATTTTGTTTATTCTCCCAGTAATGTTTATAGATTCAGGATCCTGCATTGCTTTTCATTGTTATCTCTCTAGTTAGTTCTCTAATCTGGAACAGTTCCTCAATTTTTCCTTGTCTTTCACAGCCTTGACATTTTTGAAGAGTACAGGGTAGTTACTTTGTAGAATGTTGCTCAGTAGGGATTTGTCTCATATTTTCTCCTGATCCATGCATTTTGGGCAGTAGTACCACCAAAGTGATGCTGTGTTCTTTTTAGTGCATATCAGGAAGAACACTATTTGATTTGTCCTGTTGCTGGTAATGTTAACTTTCATCACTTGATTAAGATGGTATTTCCCAGGTTTCTTAACATTAATAAATGTGTTGTATTAATTAGTAAGTATTTTGTGGGAAGATACTTTGAGACTATGTATGCAATATCCTATTTCCATCAAACTTTTGTTTTAGTATCCATTGATGACTCTTACCTGAATCAGGCATTATATTCTGAAAGGTGTCAAATGATGATTTTCCTAACTCCATTATTTCTTCTACATTTATTATTTGGCATTGTACAGTAGGGTAGAGCTTTTCCTGTTCATTTGTTCATATTATATACTTCAGAATAATGTTCTTATTTTCCTGAATGGGTTATGATTTGTTACTTTATTTAAATTTTTCTAGACTTGGCTAGTGGGAGCCCCTTAAAGCTAATTCTTGTGTCCTTTTGACATGTTCTCATATTTTAAAAAATACTTCCTTAACTTACTGACATAGCAAGATGTTTTAGGCTTGAGTCTTCAATTTTCTCAGTCTCAGCCATGGAGTCACTCACATGTCTAAGGAGCACTGGCTCCTTTTAATGGAGAGCATTATTTGAGCATTAGGTTTACTTATTGCTTCTGGACCCCCTCAACATACACATTTAGGAAATATACACACACACACCCCCTTCACCTGTTTTTTGCATTTTTCTACTATATTAAAAAGTAAGTTCAGATTGATACCTCTAATTCCAGTCCAAAGCCACAGAACTTATTCTCCCCTT